>NC_060125.1:598305889-598919350 GCF_021461395.2 Schistocerca americana | reverse complement strand
AATGTGTATGGGTCTGCAATGTAACTGTTAAATAATTTAGTCAGATGTGAATGTGTTGAGGTGAATTTCTTTAGACAGAAATTTGCTATTTTATCTTTTCCAGGGGCTTTCCAATTGTGAGTAGAATTAATTGCTTGGGTGACTTCATGATGCAAAATTATCACTTCAGGCATTTGTGGTATCATCTTGTATGTGTCTGTTTCTGCTTGTATCCACCGTGCATGCCTGTTATGTTGTACCGGGTTTGACCATATGTTGCTCCAGAAGTGTTCCATGTCTGTTATGTTTGGTAGATTGTCTATTTTAATGTGTGTGTTATCTATTGTCTGGTAAAATTTCTTTTGGTTTGAGTTGAATGTTTGGTTTTGTTTCCTTCTATTTTCACTTTTTTTGTATCTTCTAAGTCGTTTGGCTAATGCTTGTAATTTCTGCTTCTTTTCATCTGATTGCTCTATCACTTCTTGTTGTGAGATTTTACCTAACCTTTTTCGTTTTTTTGTGACATTTCATTTCTTATAAATTGTGTTAGCTGTCCGTTGTCTTTTCTCAGTTTTTCTATTCTGATCTGTAGCCTGTGTTGCCGTGCTGGTTTTGTGGGTTTCTTCTGTGTGTTGGTTGGTTCTGATCTCTGCCTAGTGTGTATATTTAGTGTAGTGAGTGCTCCTACATAAACCAGTAGTTGTAACTCTTCCATAGTTGTGTTTTCATTTATTTCGTTGTGTATGATTGTGTTGATAGTTTTTATTGTTGTTTCGACTTGTGGGTTATTTGGCGGTCTATGCAAGAATGGTCTAATGTCTGTATTTGTGCCTTTGTATTCTATATATGTCAGCTGAAATTTTTCTTCTATATCTGACATGTGTGTCACTTCGTGTTCTATTTGTGCTTGTCCTGGTGGCTGTCTTAAGATTTCGTTTTCCTCTGACTGTTTAATTGATGCGTGTTGTTCTTTGTTTGTTTGCCCTGGGATGTTTGAGTCCATTACTGTATTTTCTTCTTCTTCTGATTGCACATTATTTTGTTCGAGTATTTGTTGTACTTGTTGTTTGATGTTTTCTAATTCTGACTGGGGTATCCTGTTATTATTGATTATTACACGGATCTGATCAGCTAGTCGTTGTTCTGTTAAAAATTTTAATTCTGGGTATCTGGTAATAAATGTTGTGTATACTTGTGATCTGTATCTAGTTGTGTTGGTTCCTAGGTTTGTTGCTTGGTAATAACAGAACATGAGGTGTCGATTAACTTCATCTGACCATCTCATCCTCTGTCTTTGTTTTCCTTCTAGGGTGGTTGCAGGAAGCATATCCTGCAAAACACCTCTATTTGGATTTGAATCATTTTCCAGTTGGCTAGCAGTGTCGTTACCATTGTGGGCGGGCATAGGGTTCAAGCGTCGTCCCCGACCATGACGGCGCTTGTCCGAGGCTTCTTTAGTTCTGTCCTGAACCAACTAATCACACTAAAAGGGGGGTTAGCCCTATTAGTGGTTTGTTCTTTTCGTCGCCTTTTACGACTGGCAGAACATACCGGAGGCCTATTCTTTTCCCGGGCCTCCACGGGGAATGCTTATTATTATTATTTTCATTATTATTATTATTATTATTATTATTGTTATTATTATTACCATTAATACTTCCCACGTCTGACGCAACTGACTCTTTTTATCTGTTTCGACTGTGTATGCTTATTACTCCAGAAGTTTGCTTCTTTCAAATAATCGGAGCGAAAGTGGACTGCCAATAGAATATTGCTATAAACTCCGAACAATCGTTCTACATGTCAGGCAAATGTTGGCCCCTGTAACAGTTTCACACGTACTATACCACAAAAACTGGCACGAGCAGTGCTTGACCGGTGGCCCTTGCAACGACAAACTAGCGCTCTCCCGAAATGCCCACGGGAGCTCTACGCGGGAGGTGCACACGCTTAGGCTTTTGCTGTGCTCCGAAGGTAGGTGTTGCTTTTTACTACCATTCAGGCACGTTCTTCCGGACGACAGCACATAGTACAAAGAATACCGGCGTTTTGATTGATTCGCTGTCTATATATAACGTTGTACCGATCTGACTGCCTGACACATGGAGGTTTGGATATATGAACGTTTCTGGTAGTCCTTTTATACTTCTGCCTTTTAAACTTCGTATATTGCGAACGTCTAGTGATTATATTCGATCATTTCTGCGCCGGTGTCACGACTCAAAAACGAATATGTCGAAGCTAATTAATTTTATTTTATAGAATCGTCTATGCACATGTAAACAACGTCTCCTTCTGAACATCCTATAGTTCACGAGTCACAATGATTTTACTGAAACATGGAAGCTGCAAAACGACTGAAGCCAAGTGAACTGCGAGGTCTTAGTAGGACAAAGATTTTTACACGACTGCTATTTCGACCTACATCTCCAGATGCTATTTCGTACTTACTGAGATATGACAGTTTTTAACTGTTGATGAACTTCGTTGCACCTAATCGATTTGTGTCTTGTAATATGACACAGAAAATGTAGACATTCCATATGTAAGCAAAATATTTGACTTTCGTCACCCGTATTGACGGAGTCATAGTAAATCTGTCGTATCGTAACTCCATTAGTGAGAAGAAATATTCGTTGTAAAATAGATGTGAATCTGTCAGAAAAGTAATGTAACGTGGTTTATTTTTACCACGTGACATTACTTTTCTGATAGATTCACATCTATTTTACAACGGATATTTTCCTTCTCACTAATGGAGTTACGACACGACAGATTTACTATGACTCCGTCAATACGGTTCTATTTTTCCTGGTGGACGAGGTGACCAGTTTCAACGCCAACGCGCACACAGAGAACTTGATAGCAGCCCCACGCTTACGGATTGTGTCGAGTTAGAGATTTTGTGACAAGAAGAGCGAATTTATTCCCCTCATATTGCCAGCCTTGAAATACGTGCTGCTAGAGAACTCATGCTCATTTTCAGTCGCTTAGCCTTAAGCTCCATCCACCAGAAGTGGTGTACGCTCAGAATCGATTATTATTGCTCACTTGACATTTCAATAACATTAAGATTCCCCTAAATATTCAACGTAATGCGATACTGAAGCCTTGTAAAGTACAAATAACGTCCCCCTCATGAATATTTTTTAGTTCACCAGACAAGGAATTTCCTGCAACGCGGTGGCGGGAAAACGTGTTGTGTGCCTACCGGGATGTGGCGTCTAGGCAAGCCAAACTTTTTTACACGACTACAGTTTCAACCCACACCTCCAACTCGTACGTTACTAAATGTTATATGAATTATATTTTTCTAGATATAGCACTTTTAAGTTATTTAGAAAGTACTTTCGGCCCAGTCAGCGTGTGTTCCCTAGTTCGACGCGAAAAAAGAAATATTTCCCAAGTCAAAGTGCGAGAAAAATGCTTCACTTTTGTTACCCTTTTTTCGTTTCCTTCATGTTTCTTCTTGTACATTCTCGTTTGTTCTAAACAGAACATAACACTTCTCACGACTGGAATAGCCATGATGCAACATCACAGTGATGACTCGCCGACACGGTTACATTTCCCCTGACAGATGAACAGATCATTTTCATGCTCTAGTTGCACATAGAGCACTGGGGGGCGCTTTCAACTTCATACTTTGTGTCACGCTGGAGTTTTGACAACAGCTTCAGCGAACGTTCTTTGTTGATGTCTCCATTTCAAATCAAGTTTGGAAGTGCGCCCTGCTGAGGAACTAACGCTTTTTCTCCGTCTCATCCTGGCCAGCAGAAGGTGGGGAAAAAGTGTATCATCTGGAAATATGTAAAAAGATATTCTGTATTCCAGCATTTACTTTACAAACCGGAAAAACTTTACGACAACATTTGATGAATTGTTTATACGGGCTTGTTGCTTTTTTGTTGCAGTTACTTCCAACAGTTGCGTATTTGGCTTTTGTCATATTTAATTAGTAAATATGTTCAGCTGAGTCGATATATTTCTATTGGGGTATTTTACAATTGTATGCCTTTCAAAAGAACGAGTTTTTGGATGTTTTGAGATGAAAAATATATAAATAGAAGTCGATAAATAAATGATAATTTCGATATTGGAAACGGATTTCTAGTAAAACTGCGATTCGAACATCATGTAGCCTTTAGCTTACATTAACTGGAGTTACGTATTTCATAACTTATGGTACATATTATTATTCAGATATTATGAACTTACATCGGAGAAATAAATTACGTTTTGATCCAGTTAAAATAATAGGGTCAAAATGTTACAAATAAGCGCTGAAATATTAGATGTTTCATGGCTTAAGAAATGAAATAATTCATCTGTTTCTTACATGTATTGGAGAAATAACCAGTGAAATAATAGGTTAAAAGGGAAAAGCATCCGTAATTCTAAAAGTGAGCATTGTCAATCGCTGGGCTACATTGTTGATAATTCAGGATATGGAACTGTATTTATTTAACCAGCAAATCATATTTGTTTAACAAAATGTAAACTAAGTTCGTGAATCTAATGTAAGTTTCAAGCAGTGTACTGTGATCTTTGTTATTTCGTAAATTTCCTTCGTATACTCATTCAGAGATTGACAACACCAGCCTTCAGTAACCACAGTAGGTACTGTGCAAGATGTATTATTTAAATTTCGTTGTAACTGTAATTGTACTGATGAACTATGACCTACTTATTGTCATGTCCATTTTTCTGTTCATCTTCGCTGAATGTACGTAAGAAATAAAATATTTGTCCATTTAAGGAAGGAGATTATGTAAGGTTCTAAAATTTACGAAGTTCTTCATGCTACAATAAAAGGCCATCGCTCTTTACGAAGTAGTAGTAAGTCAAATTCTGTGTTAGACAGGTTTAAATCTGTATATAATTTGGCTTATTTACGATGAAGCTACAAAAACTAACGAGACTAAATACAAGTGTAAACCACTACCGGAATAATAAACTATTTGAGAAAGAAAAGCTTAACACTTGAACCTGGATTAACTGTAACTTAACACATTTATTTATGAAACTTATCAAAATTTGCTTCTGGACCTGACGCATCATATTCCTAGACTATATATATAGAAGAATCAAATTGCGAGATAAACATAATACGAAAAATAGGAGATATGGGGGTTAATCCTTTAGAATATTTAACTGAAAGAAATAATTTTAACTAATGCTTGTTTTGTGGCGTCCACTGGCTTTCGTTAGTGATTAAAAAGCGGTTATTGTGCAGTGTTACACCCTCGAATTCCTTCAAAGCCGTGCTTTACGAGGACATATTTGGACCGATCAACGATTTACACCATCATTCGACTCCGCTTCAACCACGTCTCTTTTCCTCTCATTCTACATAGAATCAACACTAGAGTTTTTTGAAATCATTATTTATTCCATGAACCGGTTTTCGAACTTTTTCAGGCTCATCTTCTTCCGCTGAAAAGGTTCGAAAATCGGTACATGGAATAAATAAGAATTTCAGAAAAGGGACTGGTTGCAGTTTTCTATATTTGCATTGCATATAGACAGTCACGGGTTCTTAAACATCCGTTTACTGTTCTCCCGATTCTGAATCGGAAGGTGCTTGTTTTCGTGTCCCCGGTTTATGCGAAAGGTTGGACATTTTGAAAACATAGATGAGTAAGAGGTACCTCCCTCTTTTCTCTTTTGTTGACTAAAGACATTCGCCTTTGTGAGTGATTCATAATTTCCCCAAGAGCACTGGAAAAAATCTGTTGGTTTTAGTAGTATGCATATATCATTTTTATGCCTTGAAATTACAGAAATCATGTAAACCGATAAAGTAAAATCAGTTTACTTCTAAATCTATTTGTTAACAGTCTACGGTGGACAAAACTGTAACAGCTTGGGTTCCTATATCTGTAAATATGCATTTATTTATTATCTTCGTACAGTTCAGTGTACACTATAACCATGTGCTTCAAATGGCTAATATAGTACACACTCTGGAGGCCAAATCAAGAAACAGTAGTTAAAACACAACAACATTTGTAGTTCAATGCACGAGTGTACTACACTGCGCACCCAAAAACGAGTGGGCTCTGCTACCTTGCCTTTCCACGAAACAGCCGCGCACAGGGCTTTCCGCCATGGGAACTACGTTTGCACTACGCAAACCTAGACTGGCATCGCGTATCAAGAATGAAACAGCAGGTAATATGTATCAATCATGAGGCGGCATTTAAAAATGTAGGAGAGAAGAAAAATGGAAATAAAAGAAGAGGAAGTAGAGAAATTGGTGAAGATGTAAGAGGAAGCCTATAGTAAAAGGTTGAACGTGTGGAGCTAAACCAAGAGCCAGTACTTAAGCTACATATGAGGCCTCGCAGAAAGTGGGAGAGGATATAGAAGAACACTTTGGTGGAACTAGAGCAAGCAGTATATGGAAGATACTGCGGACAATGAGAGGTGAAAACAAAGGCTGCGTTGCGGTTACTCTAACAAGCATGGAGAAGTGACCGAAGTCCTGCTTACAGAGAAGAGAAAGGCACACATACAAGGAATGTCAAATTCGACGGAAGACGACGAACATTCATGTACACGACAGATAATGGTCATTACGTGCTTCAGAAGTTAAAGAGGTATATAAAACATGGGGCCTTACAATGAGTTCGACAAACACCGAATATCTTAAGGCTGGCGACAGTACCGCAGAGGATGTGGAGGTTTGAGCTAATGACATCAGTAAGTATTTTAAGTACCTGGGATTAAGATATCATCAAACGGAAAAAGTGAAGATGACGTGCGGTTGGTCCAGGCGGAGGTTCGAGTCCTCCCTTGGGCATGGGTGTGTGTGTTTCTCCTTAGGATAATTTAGGTTAAGTAGTGTGTAAGCTTAAGGACTGATGACCTTAGCAGTTAAGTCCCATAAGATTTCACACACCTTTGAACATTTTTTTGATGACGTAAATAATAAAATAGGGCAGAGTAAGAGCGCCTTACGATAACTGAACTCGGTCGTTAGGAAGAAGAAAATAACCAGAAAGAACCAAACACGTGATTATTGCTCAGTTGTCGAAAACATCGATACGTACGGAGGAGAAATATGGGCAGTAAACAAGAGCCAGAGGAACAAGTTACTTGGACTGGAGATTGAATTTTGAAAGCGAAGGTGCGGCATCTCCAAGCAGGATCGTGCGCTATGGCTGTCGACAGATCAGTAAATTAACACCATAGTGAAGCAACGGCTAAAATGGCATGGACGTATAGAATGCCGTTTTTCTTGACTACCGCAAGGCGTTCGGTACAGTTCTCCACAGTCGTTTAATGAACAAAGTACGAGCATATAGATTATCAGACCAATTGTGTGATGTGATTGGATTGAAGAGTTCCTAGATAACAGAACGCAGCATGTCATTCTCAATGGAGAGAAGTCTTCCGAAGTAAGAGTGATTTCAGGTGTGCCGCAGGGGAGTGTCGTAGGACCATTGCTATTCACAATATACGTAAATGACCTTGTGGATGACATCGGAAGTTCACTGAGGCTTTTTGCGGATGATGCTGTGGAATATCGAGAGATTGTAACAATGGAAAATTGTACTGAAATGCAGGAGGATCTGCAACGAATTGACGCATGGTGCAGGGAATGGCAATTGAATCTCAATGTAAACAAGTGTAATGTGGTGCGAATACATAGGAAGATCCTCTATCATTTAGCCACAATATAGCAGGTCAGCAACTGGAAGCAGTTAATTCCATAAATTATCTGGGAGTACGCATTAGGAGTGATTTAAAATGGAATGATCGTATAAAGTTGATCGTCGGTAAAGCAGATACCAGACTGAGATTCATTGGAAGAATCCTAAGGAAATGCAATCCGAAAAGAAAGGAAGTAGGTTACAGTACACTTGTTCGCCCACTGCTTGAATACTGTTCACCAGTGTGGGATCCGTACGAGATAGCGTTGATAGAAGGGATAGAGAAGATCCGACGGAGAGCAGCGCCCTTCGTTACAGAATCATTTAGTAATCGCGAAAGCGTTACGGAGATGACAGAAAAACTGCAGTGGAAGACTCTGCAGGAGATACGCTCAGTACCTCGGTACGGGCTTTTGTTGAAGTTTCGAGAATATACCTTCACCGAGGAGTCAAGCAGTATATTGCTCCCTCCTAAGTATATCTCCCGAAGAGACCATGAGGATAAAATCAGAGAGATTAGAGCCCACACAGAGGCAAACCGACAATCTTTCTTTTCACGAACAATGCGAGACTGGAATAGAAGGGAGAACCGATACAGGTACTCAAGGTACCCTCCGTCAGGTGGCTTGCGGAGTATGGATGTAGATGTAGAAAAGATGTACGATAGCCGATGGTCGAGGAAAGCGTGAATGACATGGGAGAAGCTAGGGTCGAGATGTCCACGACGCGATGGATGCCAGGGGACTAAAAGAAAGACACTGGTATGATCGGAGGAAGTGGAATACGACAAGCAAGAAGCTGCTCCAGCCATAGAATACTCGCAAGATAATGATTATGATGATTATGATGACGACGATGAGAATTGCGCGAAGTGGTAACGCACGGAAAATTTCTCGGGACGTGTATGGAAATATTATAAAGGCATCTTTAGGTCAGTGTATTCGTTCTTCAGCCGATCACAGCGGGGTGTTTGTGTTGTCTTTGGCTACAAAGTGTAACATTTGCAAGCGGCGGATACTGTGCAGCCCCCCGCTGGCGGTACGGCCGTGTAGCACAGCCGCACTCTGCACGGGGAGCACGATGCGCGCTGCTGACCCCGCGACATATTTCGGCGGCCCGCGGCAGCCCCTCGGGACTCGCGCAAAGAAAGGGCGCGGAGAGCCCTCGAGGGTTGAAGGGCCCTCGCCCAGTGTTGTGCGGCCGAGATAAATGGCCGCCAGGTGTCGGCGCGGCCGCTTGTTGTGAGCCGTGTTAGGCCTTTGTCGCCGATTAGCCGCGGCAATTCCAAACGCGCTGACGTCTTCAACAGCACAGAAGCGCGCCGTGGCGAGGGCAGAAAAACGCCCGTCGGCGGTGTCGCTACACGCCGCGGTCGCTGCCGGTTACTAATGGTTTCTCCGTGGGACCGGCTAGCTGAGGCTGGGGGCGGGGGCCACTCGCCGCGCCGAAACCCGAAACTCGAGGAGCTGGCGCGCCGCTCGTGCCTCACAAAGACTGCCGCATACAAAGCCCAGACACACTGAACACTCCACAGTCAACAGCGCATCGCCAACTGGCAGACACTGTAAACTCGTGACACGCTCGTCACTGGCTGCTACATTTGGTCGTATTCTCAGCAAGCATCGTGAATCCCGAGTCAGAGGCAGTACCGTTTGCTCAAAGTTTGTATTGCATTGTATCGAACTGGGGACCTAGAAACGGCGGATAGGCTTCGTCCCCGCCGTAGCCCTCAGTGGTTCACAATTCCACAACAGGCTACACTCAGCCCACCGCCGCCCCACACCGAACCCAGGATCATTGTGCGGCTCGTCCCCCACTTGACTCCCCCCCCGGGAACGTCTCACACTAGACGACTGTAAGCCCAATGTTTGCGTGGTAATTATGGTGTGCGCGTGCGCGGAGAAAGTGTTTCCGCAGCAATCGCCGGCGTAGTGTAACTGAGGCGAAATAAGGGGAACCAGCCCGCTTTCGCCGAGGCAGATGGAAAACCGCCTTAAAAACCATCCACAGGCTGACCGGCACACCGGACCTCGACACTAATCCGCCGGGCGTATTCGTGCCGGGGACCGGCACGCCTTCCCGCCCGGAAAGCAGTGCGTTGGACCGCGGATTTACGTTATGACATGTTCGATACGCCTGCCACCATTGGTGATGATGTGGCGCAGACAAATAGCGAAATTCTGCCTGACCCGCTGAAGTGTCCGAACATCGATGCTGTCGATGACCTGCTGAATGGCTGTTTTCAGCTGATCAATGGTTTTGGGGTTATTGGTGGATGTGTGTGATGTCCTTAGTTTTGTTAGGTTCAAGTACTTCTAAGTTCTAGGGAACTGATGACCTCAGATGTTAAGTCCCATAGTGCTCAGAGCCATTTTTTGGAGCATTTGAACCATTTGGTTATTGGTAAACACCTTCTCTTTAATACAGCCCAACGAAAAGCAGTCTCATGTGTTCAGATCCGGAGAATATGGCGGCCAATCAAGGCCCATGCCAGTGGCCCCTGGGTACCACAGAGACAGAATGCGGTCCCCAGAGTGCTCCTCCATGAGATTAAACACTCTCCTGCTTCGATGGGGTCGACCTCCGTCTTGCATGAACCACATCTTGTCGAAATCAAAGTCACTTTGGATAATGGGGTGAAATCATCTTCCAAATCTTTCACGTACCGTTCGGTAATCACCGTGCCACCAAGGAATATCGCACCGATTATTCCGCGTCTGAACGCTGCTCTCCACACAGTCTCCGTCTGAGGGTGAGCAGACTTCTCGATTCCGAAATCCGGATTCTCAGTCTTCCAAATGAAAATGGGCTTCGTCGGTAAACCAAACCGTACCAATTCCCACCATGCCACGCGACCAACCGTGCACTTTGAAAGCCCTAACGCAAACCGTTCAGAAATTATGACCATTTTATTTCATATAGTTCAATAATTGTCTCTCTGTACATCTAAGCAAACCACTGTGAAATACGTGGCAGGTGGAACTACCCACTGTATCAGTTATTACTGCTCCTTCCGTTCCATCCATGTATGGTGTGCGTGCAGAATATTTGTCTCGTGGTTAGTCCAATTTTGTATTCCCCATCCCTGTGGTAGAGACATGTAGGCGGTTGTAGTATTTTTCTAGATTCGTCATTCAAAGTTCCTTCTTGAAGCTTCGTAAACAGGCTTGCCCTTACCTTCAAACGCCTACCACTTCAGTTTTTCAGCATCTGTGGGTCAAACAAAGCTGTGACCATACGTTCTACCCTTCTTTGTATACGTTGGATATCCCCTAGTAGATATGTTTAGTGCGATTCCCACCCTCTTTAGTAATATTCTAGAATTGGTCGCACGAGTGTTTTGTAAGCATTCTACTTTGTATACTGATCGCATTTCCCTAGTATTCTACGAGTGAACCGAAGTTTGCCACCTGCTGTACCTACAATTGAGCCTGTGTGATCGTTGCATTTCATATCCCTACAAGTTGTTACACTCAGGTACTTATATTAGTTAACGGATTCAAACTGTGTCTTAATATTTTTCGTTTCGTGTAGTACATCGTTTGAAGCAAGTTTCCGATATCTGTACCACTGTGAACTTTTATCAATATGTGTGTGAAATCTTATGGGACTTAACTGCTAGCGTCATCAGTCCCTAAGCTTACACACTACTTAACCTAAACAACAGACATATCCATGCCCGAGGGAGGACTCGAACCTCCGCCGGGACCAGCCGCACAGTCAAAAAATGGTTCAAATGGCTCTGAGCACTATGGGACAACATCTGAGGTCATCAGTCCCCTAGAACTTACAAGTACTTAAACCTAACTAACCTAAGGACAACACACACATCCATGCCCGAGGCAGGATTCGAACCTGCGACCGTAGCGGTCGCGCGGTTCCAGACTGAAGCGCCTAGAACCGCTCGGCTACTCCGGCCGGCAGCCGCACAGTCCATGACTGTTTTATCAATACTCGAGTTAATATTTGTGCAGATCTTTTCAGAAAGTAGGTTATTATAGTTAAATGCATCACCTACGAAAGAAATGAGATTACTACCTATTAATACTGTCAGCCAGGTTGTAAATGTACAACATGAACACTAAAAGGGAGCAACCTGAAATATCTTCTACATCTACGGATTACTATGTATCCAAGACAAGAAGATGAGCCCTTCCTACCAAGAAACACTCAACGCAGTCACAAATTTCGCTTGATACCCCATACTATTGTACTTCCGATAATAAGCATAGGTGTGGTACTGAGTCAAATCCTTTCGAACGCCAGGAAACAATGTAGCTGCCTGACTGTCTTGACGCGTGGCTTCCAGAACGTCTCGCGAGAAAATCGCAAGTTGAGTTTCAAATGACTGACGCTTTCCTGGTTAGCGTAGCAATTCCCAAGCAGCCGCTGTTGACTGTTTGGCTGTTTCCCTGTCCGGGTGACAGCTGCAGTGGCATTTTCGATCTGTTGCAGATGGGGAAAGAGGCAAGCCCGTATCGAAGCAGCGCGCAGGACTAACGACCTTTGATCTGGTACACCGTCCGCCCCGATAGCTCAGTGGTCAGCGTGACGGATTGCCATCCTACGGGCCCCGGTTCGATTCCAGGCTGGGTCGGGGATTTTCTCCACTCAGGGACTGGGTGTTGTATTGTCTTCATCATCATTTCATCCCCATCCGGCGGGCAGGTCGCCCAATGTGGCGTCGAATGTTAATAAGACCTGCACCACGGCGGCCGGATCTGCCCCGTAAGGGGCCTCCCGGCCAATGACGCCAAACGCTCATTTCCCTTTCCATCTGGTACACCGGCCGGCCTGAGTCTGGCTTTTCAGCGGTTTTTCACTCGCGTCTAGGCAAAAACTAGATTGTAGTCAATCTTCGCTTCACAAAATCCGATACGTAAACAGTTCAAGTATGAAAGCACACAGGACAAAGTTCACACGACTTCCGTCCCTTAAGTTAACTGTCAAATGCAACGACAGGGAGGGCAAAATGTAATAAATTTGTCCTATTATGAAAAATCGCAAATCCCATACCACGGGCTAAACGATAGGAGATAGAGGTCCGATATTATTTTCTATGTGAAATTCTTTGACTGCTGTCTGTTCTGGCCAAACAGGGATCATGTCGGCTTCTGACATGACTCCTGTTGACTGGTTGGAACTTTACCTCACAGAGCATCTGAATTATCGCGAATGGCTCCAAAATGTAGCAACGATAGCATTGACTGTTAAATTAATGAACGTAGATAAGACTTGCTGTCATATGCTGCGAAAACGCCATGTTATTGCAACAAAACCTCCGTGCCCAAGCTATGGTAGTATTTCCAACTGCTGTGTGTGTGTGTGTGTGTGTGTGTGTGTGTGTGTGTGTATCGTGACGAGAAACCACGTGAAACAGCTCTTCAAATATAGACTTATCTATTATTATAAAATATTCAAAGTCTGGACAATCTTCTATACAATTAAAATAACGTCATTGTTACTTAGTTTCACAAGCCGCGGTATAGCCGCGAGTAAATAGTAATCCAGAGAGTGTAGAATAATTCTTTTTTGTTTCCGGCTATGCTCACAACAATTTTTGCTCCTTACACTGCCGGTTTCGGTCAGACTTTTGATAATTTCAAAATGTAGAGCTACTCACGTCCTAATGTAGTTAATTTTATTACTGTAAAAACTTATACGTTTTAAAGGCTCACGACAGTTTTTACCTAACTGTACGTTTTCGTAATAGCATAATTGTCGAGTATGCGTACACCTGACACGCTGATAACAGCGTGACTCTCTCGACGCTGTGGCCTAATTTAAAAGACGATGTTAAGCTGTTTTGTGTGCATTTTTTGACGATTCCGCAATGGCTTCTTTGTATTTGGTCACGTTTCACACAGATATGCTTCGTCATATTTTGAGCGCGTGCATTCCACATGTATGAACGTGAAACAAGTGTAATTTATTGTTTTAGGTTGTAGACGTCCATTAATTGTAATTGGTTTCTCATTTTTCTACAGATCTGAAGATGATTATTCCTCACCGAAATCGATAGTCTAGAGAGCAAAATATTTTGTGACCCTTTTGTACTGTTACTTAGAATGTCAAATTTTCTACATCTACATCTACATCCATTCTACGCAAGTCACCTGACGGTGTGTGGCGGAGGATACCTTGAGTACCTCTATCGGTTCTCCCTTCTATTCCAGTCTCGTATTGTTCGTGGAAAGAAAGATTGTCGGTATGCCTCTGTGTGGGCTCTAATATCTCTGATATTATTCTCAGGGTCTCTTCGCGAGATATACTTAGGAGGGAGCAATATACTGCTTGACTCCTCGGTGAAGGTATGTTCTGGAAACTTCAACAAAAGCCCGTACCGAGCTATTGACCGTCTCTCCTTGTCTTCCACTGGAGTTTATCTATCATCTCCGTAACGCTTTGGGATTGCTAAATGATCCTGCAACGAAGCGCGCTGCTCTCCGTTGGATCTTCTCTATCTCTCCTATCATCCCTATCTGGTACGGATCCCACACCGGTGAGAAGTATTCAAGCAGTAGGCGAACAAGTGTAGTGTCACCTACTTCCTTTGTTTTCGGATTGCATTTCCTTAAGATTCTTCCAATGAATCTCAGTGTGGCATCTGCTTTACCGACGATCAACTTTATATGATTATTCCATTTTAAATCACTCCTAATGCCTACTCACAGGTAATTTATGGAATTAACTGCTTCCAGTTGCTGACCTGCTATATTGTAGCTAAATGATAAAGGATCTTTCTTTCTATGTATTCGCAGCACATTACACTTGTCTATATTGCGATTCAATTGCCATTACCTGCACCATGTGTCAATTCGCTGCAGATTCTCCTGCATTTCAGTACAATTTTCCATTGTTACAACCTCTCGATATACTACAGCATCATCCGCAAAAAGCCTCAGTGAACTTCCGATGGATATCCCAGTACTTGAACTCTCATACGTCATTTACCTGTGCTCATTAGCTTCCGACGGTGCACCACTCAGCATCGAAATAATTTACAACTTCTTCTGAACTTCGCCTCTTGAGACAGACATTTTGCTAGCAGAGAACTTGCCGCTGACGGCTGCGCCAGGAGAGAGAAGCCAGCCTTCAACGCTGTCTGCTAGCAGCGTCAAATAATAAACGCCGGCCGGTGTGGCCGAGCGGTTCTAGGCGCTTCAGTCTGGAACCGCGCGACCGCTACGGTCTCAGGTTCGAATCCTGCTTCGGGCATGGATGTGTGAGATGTCCTTAGGTTAGTTAGGTTTAAGTAGTTCTAAGTTCTAGGGGACTGATGACCTCAGAAGTTCCATAGTGCTCAGAGCCATTTGAACCATTTGAAATCATAAGCTCCGTCAGCCCATTCGTTGTGCTATTCAACTGCCAGGGCGCGGGAGAAATCGTTGTCGGTATCCTTGTGTCCCTCTCTGTGTGTCCAGATTTCACTAATTGCAGAAACTCAGTTCGTTTACAAATACGATATGTTCCGTGGTAAAAGACTTTCTTCTGTTTCAAGGTACAAGACGGTGCAAGACTGACGAAGCATGGTTTCACTGTCGACATTTTGTATAAACAGTTTAAAAATATGGCATTTTAACCATACAATTCTGTACATGAAGATTAACAATTTTCTTTAATATAGGTAATACAGTAATTAAATACGTAGAACGAGAAATACTGTATTTACAAAAGCAGCGCAAAACACAACCTCTTGTCTAACAAGGAAAAAAAAAAAAAACAGCAGAAAATGGCGGAAAGCGCTTACGGCGTTCTCTGGAGCGCATTCCTTCACGTGGTTCTAAAATCACTTGCTAGACTGAAGTACCAACCAAAAACCATCACCTGTTCCTAACTACCCTATCCCCTAGGTAAAACACTCCCCTACTATTTTTCTACCTACCGTAACAATATAGTTCACACTTTATTCGAGGAAGTCCGCTTAACTTTTTTATAAGTCAGCCATATTTTAGGTTTTTAACTAGTAGCTAACGACCTTTTAGCTATGAAATACATATACAGGGTGGTCCATTGATCGTGACCGGGCCAAATATCTCACGAAATAAGCGTCAAACGAAAAAACTACAAAGAGCGAAACTCGTCTAGCTTGAAGGGGGAAACCAGATGGCGCCATGGTTGGCCCGCTAGATGGCGCCGACATAGGTCAAACGGATATCAACTACGTTTTTTTAAATAGGAACCCCCATTTTTATTATATATTCGTGTAGTACGTAAATAAATATGGATGTTTTAGTTGGACCACTTTTTTCGCTTTGTGATAGATGGCGCTGTAATAGTAACAAACGTATAAGCACGTGATACCACTGAGTAGGTATTAAAATCCATGGAGAAGAAATAAAAACTTTGAGGTTCGCCGATGACACTGTAATTCTGTCAGAGACAGCAAAGGACTTGGAAGAGCAGTTGAACAGAAAGGACAGTGTCTTGAAGGAAGGATATAAGATGAACATCAACAAAATCAAAACAACAAGGATAATGGAATGTAGTCGAATTAAGTTGGGTGATGTTGAGGGTATTAGATTAGGAAATGAGACACTTAAAGTAGTAAAGGAGTTTTGCTATTTGGGGAGCAAAATAACTGATGATGGTCGAAGTAGAGAGGTTATAAAATGTAGACTGGCAATGGGAAGGAAAGCGTTTCTGAAGAAGAGAAATTTGTTAACATCGAGTATAGATTTAAGTGTCAGGAAGTCGTTTCTGAAAGTATTTGTATGGAGTGTAGCCATGTATGGAAGTGAAACATGGGCGATAAACAGTTTAGACAAGAAGAGAATAGAAGCTTTCGAAATGTGGTGCTACAGAAGAATGCTGAAGATTAGATGGGTAGATCACATAACTAATGAGGAGATGTTGAATAGGATTGGGGAGAAGAGAAGTTTGTGGCACAACTTGACTAGAAGAAGGAATACGTTGGTAGGACATGTTCTGAGGCATCAAGGGATCACCAATTTAGTATTGGAGGGCAGCGTGGAGGGTAAAAATCGTAGAGGGAGACCAAGAGATGAATACACCAAGCAGATTCAGAAGGATGTATGTTGCAGTAGGTACTGGGAGATGAAGAAGCTTGCACAGGATAGAGTAGCGTGGAGAGCTGTATCAAACCATTCTCAGGACCGAAGACCACAACAACAACCACGTAACATTCCGCCAGCGAATGGTATTTGCTTCGTGATACATTACCCGTGTTAAAATGGACCGTTTACCAATTTCGGAGAAGGTCGATATCGTGTTGATGTATGGCTATTGTGATCAAAATACCCAACGGGCGTGTGTTAGGTATACTGCTCGGTATCCTGGACGACGTCATCCAAGTGTCCGGACTGTTAGCCGGATAGTTACGTTATTTAAGGAAACAGTTTTCAGCCACATGTGAAAAGACAACCACGACCCGCAACAAATGATGATGCCCAAGTAGGTGTTTTAGCTGCTGTCGCACATCAGTAGCAGACAAATTGCGCGAGAATCGGGAATCTCAAAAACGTCGGTGTTGAGAATGCTACATCAACATCGATTGCACCCGTACCATATTGCTATGCACCAGGAATTGCATGGCGACGACTCCGAACGTCGTGTACTGTTGTGCCACTTGGCACAAGACAAATTACGGGTCGATGACAGATTTTTTTGCACGCGTTCTATTTAGCGACGAAGCGTCATTCACCAACAGCGGTAACGTAAACCAGCATAATCTGCACTATTGGGCAACGGAAAATCGACGATGGCTGTGGCAAGTGGAACATCAACGACCTTGGCGGGTTAATGTATGGTGCGGCATTATGGGACGAACGATAATTGGTCCCCATTTTATCGACGGCAATGTAAATGGTGCAATGTATGCTGATTTCCTACGTAATGTTCTACCGATGTAACTACAAGATGTTTCACTGCATGACAGAATGGCGATGTACTTCCAACATGATGGATGTCCAGCACATAGCTCGCCTGCGATTGAAGCGGTATTGAATAGCATATTTCATGACAGGTGGATTGGTCGTCGAAGCACCAAACCATGGCCCGCACGTTCGCCTGATCTAACGTACCGGGATTTCTTTCTGTGGGGAAAGTTGAAAGATATTTGCTATCGTGATCCACCGACTACACCTGACAACATGTGTCAGTGCATTGTCAATGCATGTGCGAACATTACGGAAGGCGAACTATTCGCTGTTGACAGGAATGTCGTTACACATACTGCCAAATGCATTGAGGTTGACGGACATCATTTTGAGCATTTATTGCATTAATGTGGTATTCACAGGTAATCACGCTGTAACAGCATGTGTTCTCAGAAATGATAAGTTCACAAAGGTACATGTGTCAGAATGGAACAACCGAAATAAAATGTTCAAACGTACCTACGTACTGTATTTTAATTTAAAAAACCTACCTGTTACCAGCTGTTCGTCTAAAACTGTGAGCCATATGTTTGTGACTATCACAGCGCCATCTATCACAAAGCGCAAAAAGTGGTCCAACTAAAACATTCGTATTTCTTTACGTACTACACGAATATGTTATAACAAATGGGAGTTCCTATTTAAAAAAGCGCAGTTGATTGCCGTTTGACCTATGGCAGCGCCATCTAGCGGGCGAACCATAGCGCCATCTGGTTTCCCCCTTCAAGCTAGACGAGTTTCGTTCTTCGTAGTTTTTTCGTTTGACGCTTATTTCGTGAGATGTTTGGCCCGGTGACGATCAATGGACCACCCTGTATATACAGGGTGTCCACAATGAGAGTCTAACATTTTAATATCCTATATCTTTCTCATTTCAGATGGTGGACCTGTGAATCCTGAAGGAGGAGACAGAGCAACTCAACAAGTTTGTGGTGTGCAAATTTGATACGCAAAGTGGCCGTAGTGGAGCTGTAATCAACTGTTTTAGCAAAATGGAGGATATGAAGGAGCGTGCACAAGTCGTCTGGTGGCATGCAGAGACAAAATCGGCAACCCAAGTGCAAAGAAACTTCCGTCGAGTTTACAACAAAGCGCCCCCGTCGTTCGAGACTATAAAGAAGTGGTGTGATCAGTTTTTGGCTACTGGGAGTGTTGCGAAAGGGCACGGCGGTGGTAAGCCTGGGGATCAGCGAACATCATGTGGAACAAGTGCGGCGGTCATTCGAACAAAGTCCACAGAAGTCAGTGCGACAGGCAGCACGAGAACTTGGTATGAAACGTTCAACAGTTCACAAAGTGCTCCATCAGCGATTACGTTTGTACGCATATAAATTGCAGGTTGTGCAAGAAATCAAGACAGATGATCGACCAGAGCGAGAAGAATTTGCATGTGTCATGTTAGATCGTATTGCCGCGGACGAGACATTTTTATCACGCTTGATGTTTACTGACGAGGCAAACTTTCACGTGTCAGGAGCTGTCAATCGTCACAATGTACGCATCTGGGGGCCCGAAAATCCACATGCACCTAGAGAACACATGCGCGACAGTCCGGAAGTTAATGTGTGGTGTGGTTTTATGATAAATCGCACTGTTGGGCCGTTTTTCTTTCAGGGGCCGACTGTGGATGGAGCCATCTACCTGGACATGTTGAACAATTTCCGTGCAACAGATAACAGATCTGCACCCAAATGTGATGTTTCAACAGGACGGTGCACCACCCCATTAGAACCTTGACGTCCGGAAGTTTTTAAATGACACATTCCCGCAACGATGGATTGGCAGTGGAGATCCAATTCCTTGGCCGCCACGTTCGCCCGACATAACCCCCCTAACCTCCTCGAGTTTTTCTTGTGGGGTTATGTGAAAGACCGAGTATACGCTACACTAGTAAAGGACCTGCAAGACTTGAAACAGCGCATAAGAATTGTCATCAACTCTGTCACAGAACAGATGCTCCGCAACACATCGCACGAAATCGATTATAGACTCGATATTCCAGTGCACTGAACCGTCCACCTGTGTATGAAAACTTGATGAGCTGCTGTATGGTTTCCCTGTATTTGTTCGTCAATAAATTGTTTCCTCTTAGATTTTATGAGTTCAAATGTTGGAGTGTCATTGTGGACACCCTGTATATTCTGGTTTCGTTGTGCGCCGAATGACATTATTATGGATTCGCTTGTAGTTTTATTGCACTGCTAGGCTTCTGTGGGTCGATTAGTAATTTCGTTTACAATAGACGGCCTTGGAAGAATAAGTATCCGGTTGCAAGCTCATGCGAAGTGCCGGCGCTGGCCCAAGGCGAGGAAAGTTTGTCTGCCCCAGCGTTATCGGCTTCGGCGGACAGAGGCGAGCCGCTGCGGTCTGGCCCCAAGGGAGCCGAGGGCGGAGGCAGAGCTGCTCGCGTGGAAACTGCGGGGGCGGCGCTCCCGTTCTGTTTACGTCGCGTCCGCACGGGGCCGCACGCTGCCGGCTGGCTCCGTCCACAGGTGACGTGACGTGGACGTGTCCGCTGGCTTGTGCCACGTGGTGCGACTCTGCCAATTGTAAATCGATGAGTGTCGGCCCAACATCAAACGAAACAAGGTGGCACACAGAGAATATGGCAACATACTTCTATGACAGCTCATTTCTCGTCAGGAAGATCACAATTCGTAGTGATTGACGGACAGCCATCCCGAATGACAGAAGTAATATCTGGCGTTCCCCAAGGAACTGCTACACGCCCTAAGATGTTCCTGATCTGTATATCAACTAATTAGGAGACAATCCGAGCAGCGCTCTTAGAATGTTTGTGGATGATACTGTCGCTTACAGTCTAGAGAACTCATCACAAGATCAAAACCAAATGCAAAATTAGTTGGACAAGACATCTCTACGGTGCGAAAAGTGGGAATTGATTTTAAACAATAAAATGCGTAACTTCACCCACATGACTACTAAAAATAATCCGTTAAATTACGGTTACACGATCACTCACACAAATTTAAAGGCTATCAATTCAACTAAATAGTTAGGGGCTACAATTACGAACATCTTAAACTGAAAATATCACATAAAAATGTTGTGGTGAAGGCGAACCAGACTACGTTTTATTGGCAGAACACTTCAGAAATGCAACACTTCTGTCAAAGAGACAGACAACACTACACTTGTCCGCCCTCTGCTGAACTATTGCAGGTAGGTACGGGTACTTACCAGGTAAGATTGACGCAGGACACCGAAATGGTTCGGAGAAGGGCATTTCGTTTTGTATTATCGCGAAAAATTGAAGAGAGTGTCACGGATACGATACGCAAGTTGGTATGGCACTCATTAAAACTCAAGTGTTCCTCGTTGCAAAGGTATCTATGTTGGCACCAAGTCTCAGTGACCCACTTCCTCCTCACAATACAAAAACAGCGTGCTGACATCCAGCTACATAGGACGAAACGGTCATCATAATAAAACAAGATAAATTAGAAAATGGTTCAAATGGCTCTGATCACTATGGGACTTAACTTCTAGAACTTAGAACTACGTAAACCTAAGTAACCTAAGGACATCACATACATCCATGCCCGAGGCAGGATTCGAACCTGCGACCGTAGGGGTCGCGCGGTTCCAGACTGTAGCGCGTAGAACCGCTCGGCCACTCCGGTCGGCAAGATAAATTAGAGCGAGCATGGAAAGATTTAAGTGTCGTTTCTCGCACGTACTATTCGATAACTGAACGGCAGACAAATAGTCCGAAAGAGTCTCGACGGGCCTTCTGCAGAGCACTTGTGTCAGTCACAAAGTAGTTGATGTAGATGTCTTTAGTGTTACTAGAGGAGGCCGAAATGCACTCGTTTTAGCTCACGCAGGCTGGCGTGAGGTCTGGAACATGACAAGGAATTAGAATTCAGAAAGCGGACATACTTAGTTTGATACTTAACTTTAACCCATTAATGATGAAGGTCGCTCTTGACGGTACATGATTCACAATATTATATGTTCAGATTATAGTAACTGAATATGGCGCCTTGCGAGGACGTAGAAAATGACGTAGCTGATGGCTATGCTAAACTGTCGTCTCGGCAAATGAGAGCGTCTGTAAACAATGAAGAGCCGGCCGCGGTGGTCTCACGGTTAAGGCGCTCAGTCCGGAACCGCGCGACTGCTACGGTCGCAGGTTCGAATCCTGCCTCGGGCATGGATGTGTGTGCTGTCCTTAGGTTAGTTAGGTTTAAGTAGTTCTAAGTTCTAGGGGACTGATGACCACAGATGTTAAGTCCCATAGTGCTCAGAGCCATTTGAGCCAAACAATGAAGCACCGCTAGCAAGGTCGGCTGTACAACTGGGGCGAGTGCTAGGGAGTCTCTCTAGACTAGACCTGCCGTGTTGCAGCGCTCGGTCTGCAATCACTGATAGTGGTGACACGCGGGTCCGACGTATACTAACGGACCGCGGCCGATTTAAAGGCTACCACCTAGCAAGTGTGGTGTCTGGCGGTGACACCACCATGTCACCCACAGCAGTAGCACCAGTAGCATACATTTAGTCAAACAATATGACAGGTTTACTCTTTCTATACCAGTGTACGGCAAACTCCCGATTCATCCACGAATTCCCTGTTCATACAAAGCCAATAATTTCTGTCTCCCCTTGTCTTGTCTTCGTGTTCCGGTGACCTCCGGATGTTACGCTGGATTTAATGCCCTCAACTGAGCTCTTCGACTACGGAAAACGACATCGATAACTAACGACAGAAATTACGGTATAAACCGCAGAACTAAGCGTATAGACTTACTTCATCGCAGGGAGATATGGCATCAAAAATATGAAAATTCTGTCAGTTCACTCCATTGTCTAGTTTGACATTCTGAGAACCTTTTGTCAGTTCCATCAATTCGTGACTTTAACAACGCATTGATATTGCATTTAAACGGTGCCAAGTGATTTTTAACCAACGGTAGCACCGATAGACACACGTCTGTGTAGTAGAGGAGATGAAGAAAGCTGACTGACATAATCTTATGGAGTTCCCGTAAGAAAAGCTCGACTGAAGTACTACAAAACGCACTCGAGGCAACGGACGCCTGAGTAATGTAACTTATTCACATGGATGTCAAAACATTGGGAGTACTAATATAAATGATCAGACGTGTCTAGATCCAGGGACTGGTACGATCTGCATTTTTCTTTGAAAGCACCGCGAGAAAGTGCTGAACTACGTTACGTGTCGGGGAAATCTTGTAAGACGTGAGTATCTGCGTGTGCTTCCACTTCGACGTGTCTGTACCTGGAGCGCAAACCAAAACGAGCAAAGACCGCCCAAAGAAGCGGCAAACTACCGTATCACTACGGAACAGATAAAGATCCATACACGTTCTAACGTTTGTACAGGGTGTAACGCACATAAGGACTGGTATTTTCATATGTTGTACCTTGAGAGGTGCACACATCAGGGTGATGGTTCTTTTTTCTCTGTTTCTAACAGTCTTCCCATAAACAAGTCACAAACTTTACGGCATCATGATTTCTGCATGGCTGTAATGGACCACTAAGTGGACCACGCCTGTCAGTATAGGCTAACAGTTTTGCGCCCATGCATCCACATTTCAAACCTGATCTGATGCCCAGGGAAAAATAAACATTAATGCTTGCTCTTGCCACATGTACTAGAAACTTAAGACCTGTAACAGTTATAATTATTAGTCTGCAAATGACATAAATACTGATGCGATGTAGTACATTACACAGTCCTCTTCAGTCAGAAATAGAAATATCTGCACTTGTACCCGAAAGTTTTGCATCATCCCGGTTCCAAAAATGTTCAAATGTGTGTGAAATCTTATGGGTCTTAACTGCTAAGGTCATCAGTCCCTAAGCTTACACACTACTTAACCTAAATTATCCTAAGGACAAACACAGACACCCATGCCCGAGGGAGGACTCGAACCTTCGCCGGGACCAGCGGTACAGTCCATGACTCCAGCGCCTCAGATCGCTCGGCTAATCCCGCGCGTCACCCCAGTCCCCAGAACTCCTGAAGATAGACATTGACTGTGGATATAGTGTCACTAAACCCGCCCAAAAATGTGAACACCCATGCCTGAGCAGCGCCTATTAGACAGAGCGTGCCCGACAGCCGATCAGTTCCAGTCATTCCATCAGGAAGGTGGTACACGGATCGTGTTGTCTGTAGTTCAACCATGCCTAGACGGTCAATACCGCCGTTAAATTGCGTCCGCATTGTTAGTTTGTGGCAGGGAGGGCTCTCAACAAGGGAAGTGTCCAGGCGTCTCGGAGTGAACCAAAGCGCTGGAGATACAGAGAGACAGGAACTGTCAACGAAATGCCTCGCTCAGGACGCCCAGCGACTACTACAGCAGTGGATGTCCGCTACCTACGGATTATGGCTCGGAGGAACCCTGACAGGAACGCCATAATGATGAATAATGCCTTTCGTCCAGTCACAGGACGTCGCATTACCACTCAAACTGTGCGCAATAGGCTGTATGATGCGCAACTTCACTCCCGACGTCCATGGCGAGGTCCATCTTTGCAACCACGACACCATGCAGCGCGGTACAGATGGGCCCAACAATGGGCCGAATCGACCGCTCAGGATTGGCATCACGTTCTCTTCACCGATGAGTGTCGGAATGCCTTAAACCAGACAGTCGTCGGAGACGTGTACGGAGGCAAACCGGTCAGGGTTAACGCCTTAGACACACTGTCAAGCGAGTGCAGCAAGGTGGAGGTTCCGTGCTGTTTTGAGGTGGCATTACGTGGGGCCGACGTACGCCGCTGGTGGTCATGGAAGGCGCCGTAACGGCTGTAGGATACGTGAATGCCATCCTCCGACCGACAGTGCAACCATATTGGCAGCATATTGGCAAGGCAGTTGTCTTCAAGGTCTTCAAGGAAGACAATTCTCTCCCTCATCGTGCACATCTTGAGAATGACTTTCCTCAGGATAACGACATCTCTCAACTAGAGTGGCCAGTATGTTCTCCAGACATGAACCCTATCGAACATGCCTGGGATAGATTGAAAAGGACTGTTTATGGACGACATGACCTACCAACCACTCTGTGGGGTCTACGCCGAATCGCCGTTGAGGAGTGGGACAAACTGGACCAACAGTGCCTCGATGAACTTGTGGATAGTATGCCACGACGAATACAGCATGTATCAATTCAAGAGGACTTGCTACTAGGTATTAGAGGTACCGGTGTGCACAGCAATGTGGACCACCACCTCTGAAGGTCTCACTGTATGGTGGTACAACATGCAATGTGTGGTTTTCACGAGCAATAAAAAGAGCGGAAATGATGTTTATGTTGGTCTCCATTCCAATTTTCTGTACAGGTTCCGGAACTCTCGGAACGGAGGTGATGCAATATATACCGCTGCAATGCCTGTTCGACATTTTCATCGTCGCCGTTGGCGTCGCAGGGTGGCAGTAAATATAGACCTTACTGGGCAGTTTAATAAGCAGCAGTTTCTTGGAGGTCCATGTGTGTTTCGTGGATTGCGAATACAGTTCACCTGTGATGTGTCAGCTCTGTTTTGAGGCAGTACATGGTTGACCTTGGCTATTGTATGGGGCAGTAATGTAGATTACGGTGACCTTGAAGTTTTCCCTGATGCTAATATTCTGGGTTGAAAGACGTGGAGTATAGCTGAGAATACAGGACTACTGGCTAAGGTCCCTTATGGTACTTTGGTTTCAGAGAAGCCGTTCTCTTTCTCAACTAGAAGAAAGAAGAAGCTGAACTCTGACGAGTATTTGTTTATTTGGGCTAAAGTAGGCAATAAAAATTGTAAGATAAAGATTGTAGGAGACTGCATGCTGTATTATAGACAATAAACCTGACCTTGAAGTTATATACAGGGTGTTACAAAAAGGTACGGCCAAACTTTCAGGAAACATTCCTCACACACAAATAAAGAAAAGATGTTATGTGGACATGTGTCCGGATACGCTTAATTTCCATGTTAACGCTCATTTTAGTTTCATCAGTATGTACTGTACTTCCTCGATTCACCACCAGTTGGCCCAATTAAAGGAAGGTAATGTTGAATTCGGTGCTTGTGTTGACATGCGACTCATTGCTCTACAGTACTAGCATCAAGCACATCATTACATAGCATCAACAGGTTAGTGTTCATCACGAACGTGGTTTTGCAGTCAGTGCAATGTTTACAAATGCGGAGTTGGCAGATGCCCATTTGATGTATGGATTGGCACGGGGCAATAGCCGTGGCGTGGTACGTTTGTATCGAGACAGATTTCCAGAACAAAGGTGTCCCGACAGGAAGACGTTCGAAGCAATTGATCGGCGTCTTAGGGAGCACGGAACATTCCAGCCTATGACTCGCGACTGGGGAAGACCTAGAACGACGAGGACACCTGCAATGGACGAGGCAATTCTTCGTGCAGTTGACGGTAACCCTAATGTCAGCGTCAGAGAAGTTGCTGCTGTACAAGGTAACGTTGACCACGTCACTGTATGGAGAGTGCTACGGGAGAACCAGTTGTTTCCGTACCATGTACAGCGTGTGCAGGCATCAGCAGCTGATTGGCCTCCACTGGTACACTTCTGCGACTGGTTCATCCAACAATGTGTCAATCCTCATTTCAGTGCAAATGTTCTCTTTACGGATGAGGCTTCATTCCAACGTGATCAAATTGTAAATTTTCACAATCAACATGTGTGGGCTGACGAGAATCCGCACGCAATTGTGCAATCACGCCATCAACACAGATTTTCTGTGAACGTCTGGGCAGGCATTGTTCGTGATGTCTTGACTGGGCCCCATGTTCTTCCACCTAAGCTCAATGGAGCACGTTATCGTGATTTCATACGGGATACATGTGTGGGCTGACGAGAATCCGCACGCAATTGTGCAATCACGTCAACAACACAGATTTTCTGTGAACGTTTGCCAGGCATTGTTGGTGATGTCTTGATTGGGTCCCATGTTCTTCCACCTACGCTCAATGGAGCACGTTATCATGATTTCATACGGGATACTCTACCTGTGCTGCTAGAACATGTGCCTTTAGACGTACGACACAACATGTGGTTCATGCACGATGGAGCTCCTGCACATTTCAGTCGAAGTGTTCGTACGCTTCTCAACAAGAGATTCGGTGATCGATGGGTTATGGGTTGGTAGAGGCGGACCAATTCCATGGCCTCCACTCTCTCCTGACCTCAACCCTCTTGACTTTCATTTATGGGGGCATTTGAAAGCTCTTGTCTACGCAATCCCGGTACCAAATGTAGA
Source organism: Schistocerca americana (assembly GCF_021461395.2). Classification (NCBI taxonomy): domain Eukaryota; kingdom Metazoa; phylum Arthropoda; class Insecta; order Orthoptera; family Acrididae; genus Schistocerca; species Schistocerca americana. The sequence goes on along the minus strand of NC_060125.1, from coordinate 598,892,547 downwards.
GGCTCTTCGTGCTCGTATTGTGGACGGCTGTGATACAATATGCCATTCTCCAGGGCTGCATCAGCGCATCAGGGATTCCATCAAGAGCTTAGACAGAGATTTAGGTGGGGTGTAAAGCTAGTTCGCGTCCGTAGTTGAAAACTACACGTGCACCCTGGGTAACGCTAAATGAACTAGCACCATACTGGCGACCAGACAATCGGTAAACGATCTCCTGGTCGTAATCAAATCACGATGACTCACAGAAAACGGAATGCTGAGTGTCCTTCTGAGGGCAACTTGACTAGACAGCTCAGGCCGATCGTACGAGTCTGCCAACTTAATATTGAAGGCATAAGTAAAGCCAAATGCCAATACATGCATAAAATTTTAACATTGTACAACATTGACATAGCTGCAATCCAGGAGACCCATACAGAAAACGATGAGCAGCTAAGATCAAGAGGTAAAATCATGGGCTATGACCTGATAGGTGCTACACATCACAGGCATTATGGTACAGCAACGTACGTTAGAAAGGACATAGAGGATGCAGTCCTTATTTCTACATCTACCACATGTGATATCCACGAAGTTACTGTAAAGGTAGGTGAACTAACAGTAAACAACATCTACAAACCTCCAGGCCACTCGTGGCATCCACAAGTTCTACAACCCCTGCCTCACCCCACAATATATGTGGGTGACTTCATCAGCCACCACGAACTGTGGAAATACCGCACATCTGACCAGAATGGTGAAGACTTTGTGAAATGGGTTGAAGATTGCAATACACAGCTAATCTTTGACGCCAAAGACCAAAGTACACTTAAGTCAGCTGCACGGGGAACTGAAACCCACCCTGATCTATGCTTTGTTACGGTTGACACTAATAACAAACCTATACCAGCCTCCCGCAGAATACTTGGGGCTTCCCTCACTCCCAACATCGTCCGGTGCTCATACAAATAGGCCTTACTATCCCCCTAATTTCCTCGTATCCTCGGCCCAGATGGAATTTTGGGAAAGCGGACTGTGCTACTTTCTCAGAGAAACTTGATAAACGCCTTGGATGGATACCTCCAACTTATAAAAATTACAGAAGGTTTGTGGGAGCAGTCATCAGCTCAGCTAAGAACAGCATTCCCCGGGGATTTAGAAAAGAATACGTGCCGGGGTGGAACGAAGAGAGTGAGCGCCTCTATAAACAGTTCCTAGAGCATGAGGATAGGGAGATTGCAGATGACTTATTGCACAGTCTGGACGCTGCCAGGCACACTAAATGGGTAGAGACTGTTCAGGAAATGGACTTCACAAAATCAAGCAGAAAGGCGTGGCTGCTACTTCGGAAGCTTGGTGGCAGCAGCAGGAACTAACGACCAACCGGCTCTATTTCTCCAAACACAGTTGCGGCGCACATCAGTAAAACCTCTAGAGCTCCACGGGATCGAGCTCATACCATAAAAGTTAAAAAGGAACTTAAAAAGTTGAAATCTTTAGTAGGAAACAATTCACTACAATCGCAGCCCTTCTCAATCGAAGAGATAACGCTGGCTCTGAGAGACAGCAAGCCACGGAAAGCCCCAGGTTTTGATGGAATTCACCCAGAGTTTCTGATTCACTGCCGTAAATTTGCAAAATTATGGCTTGCACAGTTCTTCTCCAGCATGATGGAAACTGGAAGAATACCAAATACCCTTAAGAAAGCAAAAATCACAGCGATACTGAAACCAGATAAACCGAATGACCAACCAAACAGCTACCGCCCAGTTGCCCTTCTTAGCATGATCTACAAACTACTGGAGAGACTTATATGTAACATAATAAGTCCAGATATCCTAAAGTGTATCCCTGTGGAACAAGCAGGCTTCCAGCCAAACAGGAGCTGCACAGATCAAGTCCTCTCACTAACTTTCTACATCGAGGCAGGCTTCCAAAGGCAAGAAAAAACATCCGTGGTGTTTATAGACCTGACAGCGGCTTATGATACTGTATGGAGGCAAGGCCTGATTTACAAACTAATCCGCATCGTGCCATGTTTGAAAATGGCTAACCTTACCAACGAGATGCTCTGCAACAGGCCATTCCAGGTGATACTTGGAAATTATAGGAGCAAAACAATGAAGCTCAATAATGGCTTGCCCCAAGGATCAGCCCTGGCACCGGTACCTTTCAGCATGTATATAGCCGATATGCCTAATACTAAATCTGAAAAGTTTGGATATGCAGATGACTGGGCCATAGCTACACAACATCGAGACAAGGAGCATACTGAGACTGTCCTGACAAGCGACTTGTCCTTGCCGGGAACGTACTTTCGTGAATGGAGACTACAACCTAGTCCAACTAAAACTGAGGCTATGTGTTTCCACCTGAATAATAAATTGGCTAACAGACGCCTTAAGATATATTTTGATAGCAATATTCTGCCTTATAATAAAAATCCAAAATACCTGGGAGTGACATTAGATAGAACCCTGAGCTACAAACAACACCTCATCAACACTACTGCAAAAATCCGTACTAAGAACAATATCATTCAGAAACTATGTGGTACCAGCTGGGGCTCCTCCGCCTCTGCTTTGGGACTTGTCTATTCTGCGGCAGAGTACTGTTCCCCTGTTTGGCTAAAGAGCGCTCACACCAAGATGGTGGACACAGTACTGAAACAAACTATGAGGATTATTTCAGGTACAATAAAATCAACCACCATTCACTGGCTACCTGTACTGAGCCACATACCGCCACCTCACTTACGAAGAGAACATGCGCTTCTCAGAGAATTTAAAAAAATACAAGACAACCCGCAACTTCCGATTCACGCTTTGAGCAATGGCATTGACAGAGATAGATTGCGCTCTAGACATCCACCTCTTATAAGGGCCAAAGATCTGGAAGAAAATGGTTTCTGTCTTGAAGAACGCTGGAAAGTGGAATGGGAAGAATCAGCACCACCACAGATAAACACCTTACTGAAACCGTCGAACAGATCTCCAGGCTTTGGCTTACCACGTAAAACCTGGATCATCCTCAACAGGATCAGGACGGGCCACGGTCGATGTGCGGACTCTCTACACAAATGGGAAAGAGCACCATCCCCAAAGTGCGACTGCGGCGCTGAGAAGCAGACGATCCGGCACATCATTGTAGAGTGCCCTCTGAGAGCCTACTTAGGTCAAACAACGGACGTCCTGGACTCGAAATGCAGTTCAATATATTAAAAACCTAAATGTTAATTTTTAATTATATATATGTTGTTCATGACATAACTGTATTTAATCCTTTATGTCTTGTTTTTTAGTGCCAAAGTTATAAAGTTATTGTAGCAGCTTATTTCTCTATAAACGTGATTTGTACTTGCCATACACTAAATAAATAAATAAAGAGCTTAGATGGGAAGGCAGTCCTGAGGAAAGAAGGGAAATGAGAAAGGTGGAAGGAGTATGTAGAGGCTCTATACAAGGGCGATGTCTTGAGAGCAATATTATGGAAATAGAAGAGGACGTAGATGAAGATTAAATGGGAAATATGATACTGCGTGAAGAATGTGGCAGAGCACTGAAAGACCTAAGCCAGAAATAGGTTCCGGGAGTAGACAACATTTCATTAGAAATGCTGATAGCCTTGGGAGAGCCAGCCATGACAAAAGTCTACCGTCTGGTGAGCACGATGCATGAGACAGGCGAAATACCCCCAGACTTCAAGAGGAATATAATAATTCCAATCCCAAAGAAAGCAGCTGTCGACAGGTGTTAAAATTACCAAACTATCAGTTTAATAAGTCATGGCTGCAAAATACTAACACGAATTATTTATAGACGAATGGATAAACTGGTAGGAGCTGACTTCAGGGAAGATCAAGCTAGACTCTGTAGAAATGTTGGAACACACGAGGCAATACAGACCCTACGACTTATCTTAGAAGATAGATTAAGGAAAGGCAAACCTACGTTTCTAGCATTTGTAGACTTAGAGATTTTTTGGAGAAGAAAATGAGCGAAACGAAAAGGGAAGTCTATACTGCTTCTCGTTCCAGTGCTAAGTAAAAGCACTGTAGTTTAATGGATGTCTTGAAGTCATTAAATTAATGATTAAAGAAAGAATTGTAGTGCACATGAAAAGTGATTAGAGAAAAGATCCATTTCAGGATTCATAAAACACTCCAAGGTAATAGATTGCTTTAATAGCAAATCAAAACAGTTTCAGGTAACGTTTAAACAATTTATAAATCAAAATCCACTTAAAAGCTTTGTTAGCAATCACCGGCTTCAGTATCTAGTTTTCTCTATATCAACTATTTCTTAGACAGAGCCAGAATGTAGAGAATTCGTAAATGTAACTAGCTGACACAAGAGTGAAGGCAAGATGAACGAGATTTTAAACATAATTCATTGTTGGATATTGTTGCAATATTAACCTGCTGTCTGTCTCATCCAAAGGGATAGTGGTGAAAAGGTTTGGTAATACCTGGTGTGTAGGCTGCCCTGCCAGACTGCCATGTTGTGCTGGTAGTACGATAACGCATTCCAGGCGGTATTGAGTGGGTGGCGAAGGCTGAGCAGTGAGAGGAGGTGGATATCGCTTTCTTGTATGTCTGGTCAGTATAGATTTTTCAGTTGGATTTAAACAAACATCCTGATTAGTCAGAGACCTAAAATCTTAAACCTAGCTCAGAACTGGATGACAATGCAGTATTAGCTCGCTTTAGGGTATAGTGTGTGGCGCAAGGTCGTTTCCCAACGAGCTAGAGTGTTGAAATTTTAAATGCAGCTCTGCACAGAATTACAGTGCAGTACTAAGTTGCTTTCATGTGTGGTGTATGGCGAAGTGTACTTCATATACTACTGTCATTCCCCTCTTTTCCTAATCCAGTCGCGAATGGTTTGTGCGAAGAGTAACTGCTGCAAACCTCCTGTATGAGCCAGAATGAGATTTTCACTCTGCAGAGGAGTGTGCGCTGATATGAAACTTCCTGGCAGATTAAAACTGTGTGTAGGACCGAGACTCGAACTCGGGAACTTTGCCTTTCGAGGGCAAGTGCTCTACCAACTGAGCTACTTAAGCACGACTCACGCCCCCTCCTCACACCTTTACTTCTGCCAGTACCTCGTCTCCTACCTTCCAAACTTTACAGAAGCTCTCCTGCTAACCTTACAGAAGTAGCACTCCTGAAAGAAAGGATACTGCGGAGACATGGCTTAGCCACAGCCTAGGGGATGTTTCCAGAAAGAGTTTCGCTCTGCAGCGGAGTGTGCACCGATATGAAACTTCCTGGCAGATTGTGTGCCGGACCGAGCATTTGCCCGCGAAAGGCAAAGGTCCCGAGTTCGAGTCTCGGTTCGGTACACAGTTTTAATCTGCCAGGAAGTCTCCTGTGTGAGCTTCAATTTTTCTAATTTTTATCTTCACGTTCTTTACGAGAGGTATATGTGAGAGGAAACGACTTATTGGTTGCGTCAGGCGAAGAGAAGCTGAAATAAACCTGAAATTTACCACAGGTCTCTGTTCCAGTCTCATCAAAATATTTGAAATTGACTGAAAAATGTCACACTTACAAGAACTAGAAAGCAGAAAATAATGATTAAATTGAAAATGAATTTTTAATGTACCATGTTAATATCTGCAGATACTCCTGAAAAATTGTGGTTGTGAGTTTTTAATGGCTTTAACGACTTAAAACAAAAAGCACAGGACACCTGCAGTACAGAAGTGACGAATGAATAGCTCACCACCCTGCTGTTCAATACTTAATAACTGTTGTATGAATAGTTCACCGGCTTGTTATTATGTATTTCATGTGAGCCACGTTTCTCATTGTAAATCTTAGATGTATTTTCATAGATATTAAAAAATCACAATCATACATTTTTAGGACAATCTGTATGATATTAGAAATCTGTATGGGTCTAGGATAAATTATTTTATACTTTTTTGTTCCATTTAAAAACTTGGTATGTGTGGTGTGCGTACTGTAAGACCTTCAGTACACACACCATCAGATTATTTTACTTGTCGCTCTAACGAAGTAGGCGAGTGTCAGCAATATGTCTCGTGGTCTTATCGTGGCGTGTTTATCTTCTGCCGTTAGGTCAGACGATAGAAATGCGACTTACACGCTTAGAGTAGCAGATTGACGGTGACCTACTTTAAACAGAACTTGATTAATTTTCACACACATTTATTAAAATAATAACAAGCATAAAAATTACTTTACTTGGTACTGGATGCTATTTACAATTAACAATCTGAAGTTCTTTTGGTATTGGTTCGCTAATCTTATTCTCACGTATATCTCTGATACTTGACAAAAGTGTCTATACATTTATCTTCATTACTATGTACAGGAATATGGTAATCTTATTAGGCGCAGACTGAAATTTGACTATAGACTGGTACAGACATATGTAGAACTCGTACAGACTGGTACAGACTAATGCAGACTGACTAATCGGACGTCTGTACACTCGTTATAATACCTCGCGCGTTCATGTATCACTGCGCGAGTGTGATCCGCGAGGAGAAAAGGTTCTACGTTAGCAGCAATCTCATTGGCTGCGTTACATATTAATACGCGGATCGGCTGAAGCAGAATTTGGTCCGTCTCTATGGCAGCGCCACCTCGTAGTGCGGAGATGGACGAGCACTGCGCCTGCGCTGTTGTGCTTTGCGGGGCGCGCTCTAGTGGGAAAGTTGTGTACGCGCTGACTACGTGGAACTATGTACACAACAGTTTGTTAAAAATTCATTTGTATTTATGTAATTGCTCAGGGAACTGAATTGCAGAGCGCCCTGTTGACGTACTGCACGTGGGCCGGGGAACGCAGGGCCGAGGCCCCCCCTCCAGCGTGGCTGGCTCAGCACCCCGTGTCGGCAGACGCCGGAAATTAAGGGCCGTCCCGCGGAGCCTTGACGCCCTCCGCTACTTGAGCAGTGTCTCCTCTCATCCGTCCGTGTTGTGTGGCTCGCCGCCGTCAGGTGTGTACTGTTTGCCGCTTCCCTAAACTTCAATACCGCGTCTTATCGTCAGCTTACTGTTTGCTCTGTTTGTTGTCTGCACTTCATATGCTGGTGATGAGGGAATACCAGTACTGGTAACACCAAAAAATGATCTGACAGCTGTTGCTGGTTGTAGACAAGACTACGAAGTCGTGGTCACTTGTTCGGAGTAAGGGAGGTAAGCTACCTACACTACTGGCCATTAAAATTGTTACACCACGAAGGTGACGTGCTACAGACGCGAAATTTAACCGACAGGAAGGAGATGCTGTGATATGCAAATGATCAGCTTTTCAGAACATTCACACAAGTTTGGCGCTGGTGGCGACACCTACAACGTGCTGACATGAGGAAAGATTCCAACCGATTTCTCATACACAAACAACAGTTGACCGGCGTTGCCTGGTGAAACGTTGTTGTGATGGCTCGTGTAAGGAGGAGCAATGAAATTGAAAGATCAAAAAAGATTAGATTTTGTTACTAAAGGTAAAAACGAGATTTGCACGTTATTGTTGCGGATGGTTAACGTGCGTGGTGATACAGATAACGAATAAATTGCAGGGGTTGTGAAGCAGCTGATTGGGTTGAAAATAAATGAATCGCCAGGTCCTGATGGGATTCCAATTCGGTTTTACAGAGAGTACTCTACTGCATTGGCTTCTTACTTAGCTTGCATTTATCGCGAATCTCTTGCCCAACGTAAAGTCCCGAGCGACTGGAAAAAAAGCGCAGGTGCCGCATGTATATAAGAAGGGTAGAAAGACGGATTCTCAAAATTACAGTCCAATATCCTTAACATCGGTTTGTTGCACGATTCTCGAACATATTCTCAGTTCGAATGTAACGAATTTCCTTGAGACAGAGAAGTGGCTGTCCCTGTATCAGCACGGCTTTAGAAAGCATCGCTCCTGCAAAACGCAACTCGCTCTTTTTTCACATTATATCTTATGAACCATGGATGAAGGGTATAAGACGGATGCCATATTCCTTGACTTCCGGAAAGCGTTTTACTCGGTGCCCCACTGCAGACTCCTTACTAAGGAACGAGCATATGGGATTGGTTCCCAAGAATGTGCGTGGCTCGAAAACTTCTTAAGTAATAGAACCCAGCACGTTGTCCTCGATGGTAAGTGTTCATCGGAGGTGAGGGTATCATCTGGAGTGCCCCAGGGAAGTGTGGTAGGTCCGCTGTTGTTTTCTATCTACATAAATGATCTTTTGGATAGATTGGATAGCAATGTGCGGCTGTTTGCTGATGATGCTGTGATGTACGGGAAGGTGTCGTCGTTGAGTGACTGTAGGAGGATACAAGATGACTTGGACAGGATTTGTGATTGGTGTAAAGAATGGCAGCTAACTCTAAATATAGATAAATGAACATTAATGCAGATGAATAGGAAAAAGAATCCTGTAATGTTTGAATACTCCATTAGTAGTGTAGAGCTTGACACAGTCACGTCGATTAAATATTTGGGCGTAACATTGCAGGGCGATATGAAGTGGGACAAGCATGTAATGGCAGTTGTGGGGAAGGCGGATAGTCGTCTTCGGTTCATTGGTAGAATTTTGGGAAGATGTGGTTCATCTGTAAAGGAGATCGCTTATAAAACACTAATACGACCTATCCTTGAGTACTGCTCGAGCGTTTGGGATCCCTATCAGGTTGGATTGAGGGAGAACAGAAGAAATTCAGAGGCGGGCTGCTAGATTTGTTACTGGTAGGTTTGATCATCACGCGAGTGTTACGGGAATGCTTCAGGAACTGAGGAAATTTAGCGAACCAGCATTTGAGACTGACTGCAGTACAATTTTACTGCCACCAACTTACATTTCGCGGAAAGACCACAAAGATAAGATAAGAGAGATTAGGGTTCGTACAGAGGCATATAGGCAGTCATTTTTCCTTCGTTCTGTTTGGGAGTGGAACAGGGAGAGAAGATGCTAGTTGTGGTACGAGGTACCCTCCGCCACCCACTGTATGGTGGATTGCGGAGTATATATGTAGATGTAGATGTATAAATGCAAGGAAACAGATGACAACGCGAAAGTACACACATGATTGAACTATCTGACTGAAAGAATAATGGCTTAGAGTTGTTCAAATATTTACATGAAATTGAAGTTGTTGACATCATACACGAAAATCTAGGCATTGTATATAAGTGAGACATGGACCATAGGACACGAGAAAGACTGAAAATATTTGAAATGTAGTGCTGCGAAAGATTCACAGGAAGCAGGTAAGTGGACAACTTACACGTCAGTTTATCGAGATAATCCATGACAGGATTGGCGTAAGTAGCACAGCCGCGAGTGGGAAGTCATGACCAGAGATGCTACGGAATCGCGACAGAACTTTTTATCGGTTTAGTAAAGTGAGGGCATTTTTCACTCTTCGTTATATAGTTATTGAACTCGGCTAGTGATCAAAATCTTATGATTTCGATATTGACAGGACATTAGCTTTTACCTTTGTTTAACGAAGAGTAATTTTTATCCTTCCTCAATGAAAACCAGTTATACAAAAGACATTCCATAAACGAAAGAATATGCGGAAATACAGTTTGTTGCTACGATGTCTATGAGCGAAGGTTTATGTATTGTACCACAGGCCGATTACAATGGACCTTCCGTGGCCTGGTGAACGCTTGATAGAAGCAGCTACCTCCTGAGTGTGGACGATCGAAGCCACCCCATATGACCTACCACGTCTCTCTTTTGTAATTCTAATTCAGCGCCAGTTCTGTCGTTCAACTAAGCATTCCGGCGAATGCATCCAAATGTCCTCTCGCTGACACTCGAAGCAGCTGGTGGTTTTCCATTGTTAATAGTGTATCACGCGTCTCGATGACTTAGAAAAGTTTTCGATACATTTAGTCCCACTCTGACAGCTTTTCTCCAAAAGATTACGAAGTGTCACGAGATCTCATAGGCACCGTTTCTCAAACGCTTAACCTCCTTCCCGGAATAGTTTTCTCCTATTATTGTAGAGTGCTGTATAGCGGTAGCAGATAAAGCGCACAACGGCGGTGGCACTGTCTCTGCTGGAGTTACTGGTTACTCTCCGTGTTATACCGACCCTGTTAATACGCATCGATAAAACAGATGTCGCACTCGATTGATTTGGGGTCGTTCTATTAAATAGCCACGTAAAATTCCGCTATAAAAATAATTCTGTTCGTAAGGGGAAACTAATTGACGCTTTCTCTCGATATTGGGCGGGGCATGAAAGACGTGATGAGCACAGTATTTGCTTGCGCTGACTCCAGCCATCCAATGCAAAAACAACATTGCAAATATCTGCCGAAACATCGAAGCAAATGCACCAGACGACCCGCAAGAAGGTGACCTTGTCTCTGAACGAACCACGTCGTGGATCGACCGTCGCTAGCAAGGGATAGTCCCACTACCATCAACCGATAGGCAAAGCCCTTTTAACACATGCAGGCATGTATATGTCTCTGCACAAGCACGACCTTACGTAACTATTGTGTCTGCTGTGCGTGTGTGTGTGTGTGTGTGTGTGCGTGAGAGAGAGAGAGAGAGAGAGAGAGAGAGAGAGAGGAGGAGGAGGAGGAGGAGGAGGAGGAGTGTATGGGGCGATGGTGAGGAGAGGGACATGCATTTTGATTCTTGATTTGTATCAAAAACGCATGTGCGTATTGGTTGATGGTTATCACGAAATATCTTCAAATGTTCCAGGTGTGACTGCAACCAGTATCACCGACAAATACTTTCTGGATACTACCAAAGATACGAGCGATTTGCCCATTTACTAACGCAATCAAAGATCTGAATAACTATGATAAAATAGAAGCATAAGAAATAGTTAACTGACGGACTACAATAGTATTCATGGGATATTTGCCATCTCGGTACACTAGCGGAACTTGTTCTACTCTCAGTTGCGTCTAGGTCCCACTTCACGTGTGTGTCGCTAAGATTACTCAAAACCCCTAAGATCACCGTGGATCCCGGACGGTCAGAGATTTTAGTGTGGTCACTATCGATAGTTACTTAACATTGTATAGCTCAGGAAGAGATAGAGAGATCACAGACTTATTAAATATAAATGCATATGACGAAAGGAGTTCCGCAGATGAAGAAAGAAATGAAATATATTTAGACTACTGGCCATTAAAATTGCTACACCATGAAGATGACGTGCTACAGACAAGAAATTTAACCGACAGGAAGAAGATGCTGTGATATGCAAATGATTAGCTTCTCAGAGCATTCACACAAGGTTGGCGCCAGTGGCGACACCTACAACGTGCTGACATGAGGAAAGCTTCCAACCGATTTCTCATACACAAACAACAGTTGACCGGCGTGCCTGGTGAAACGTTGTTGGCTAATGGCTCTGAGCACTATGCGACTTAACTTCTGAGGTCATCAGTCGCCTAGAACTTAGAACTACTTAAACCTAACTAACCTAAGGACATCACACACATCCATGCCCGAGGCAGGATTCGAACCTGCGACCGTAGCAGTCCCGCGGTTCCGGACTGAGCGCCTAGGACCGCTAGACCACCGCGGCCGGCGAAACGTTGTTGTGATGGCTCGTGTAAGGAGGAGAAATGCGTACCATCACGTTTCCGACTTTCATAAAGATCGGATTGTAGCCTATCGCGATTGCGGTTTATCGCATCGCGACAATGCTGCTCGCGTTGGTCGAGATTCAATGACTGTTAGCAGAATATGGAATCGGTAGGTTCAGGAGGGTAATACGGAACGCCGTGCTGGATCCCAACAGCCTCGTATCAGTAGCAGTGGAGATGACAGGCATCTTATCCCCATGGCTGTAACGGATCGTGCAGCCACGTCTCGATCCCTGAGTCAACAGATGGGGACGTTTGCAAGACAACAACCATCTGCACGAATAGTTCGATGACGTTTGCAGCAGCATGGTCTATCACCTCTGAGACCATGGCTGCGGTTACCGTGACGCTGCGTCACAGACAGGAGCGTCTGCGATGGTGTACTCAACGGCGAACCTGGGTGCACGAATGGCAAGACGTCGTTTTTTCGGATGACTCCAGGTTCTGTTTACGGCATCGTGATGGTCGCATCAGTGTTTGGTGACATCGCGGTGAACGCACGTTGGAAGCGTGTCTTCGTCATCGCCATACTGGCGTATCACCCGGCGTGATGCTATGGGGTGCCATTGGTTACACGTCTCGGTCACCTCTTGTTCGAATTGACGGCACTTTGAACAGTGGACATTACATTTCGGATGAGTTACGACCCGTGGCGCTATCCTTCATTCGATCCCTGCGAAACCCTACATTTCAGCAGGATAATGCACGACCGCATGTTGCAGGTCCTGTACCGGCGTTTCTGGATACAGAAAATGTTCGACTGCTGCCCTGGCCAGCACATTCTCCAGATCACTCAGCAACTGAAAACGTCTGGTCAATGGTGACCGAGCAACTGGCTCGTCGCAATATGCCACTCACTGCTCTTGATGAACTGTGGTATCGTGTTGAAGCTGCATGGGCAGCTCTACCTGTACACGCCATCCAAGCTCTGTTTGACTCAATCAATACCCAGGCGTATCAAGGCCGTTATTACGGCCAGAGGTGGTTGTTCTGGGTACTGATTTCTCAGGATCTATGCACCCTAATTGAGTGAAAATGTAATCACATGTCAGTTCTAGTGTAATATATTTGTCGAATGAATACCCGTTTATCATCTGCATTTCTTCTTGGTGTAGCAATTTTAATGGCCAGTAGTGTACTTCAATATCTGTAACTGACCGCTGTTGAAGTTCTTTGCGATAATGGAAAAGGATATGTGACTACTGATTCGTACAGAACTCAGTCCTACCAGAGTGGTTATTAGATTTACTCCTTCGCTAACGTTTTCTAGACGCAATAACTTTGCCATCAATGGACTTGGAAGTATATATCCGCCTAGACACCAAATATCTTCGATGGAAGATTCAACATGAAGGGCCGCTGGAGTCGTGTGTCTCTGGACCTCATGACCTGATATGCGTTGTCATGGTGTGCAAACAATTACATGCAAATATGACTGGTATAGACTCCAATATCAATGGCAATGAGAAACAGCTAAAGCAGGTAAAATTTGATGAAGATACTGGGGTCCGACGCAATCCCTGTCAGCTTATATCAGAAATAGCTGCTGATTTATTCCTTCTCTTAACCTTGATATGCCACAAACTGCTCGAACGAAAGACTGTGTCCAGTGGTTGGAAGAAAGCACGGGTGGTATAGTCTGAGGTCTGACGCAATTAGGCACCTCAGACAGAATGAACTGCTCAACACCAAGCAGTATGGATTTCGAAAACACGGGTCTGGTGAATCGCAATGTGCACTTTCTTACGTGACATTCAGAAAGCCATTGATAACGACAAAAAAGTGGATGAAGTATTTTTTGACTTCCGAAACGCTTTTGGCTCACTACAACTTTTGCGCTCGTTAACGTAAGTACGATCACATGAGGCATCGAATGAAATTTATGACTGACCTCAGGATTTCTTGATATGAAAGACACAGCATGCTGAGCCGTGCTACAAGGGCGATACCCCGCGCCCAACTCGCTAGTATGTCTGTGGTGCTGCTACGTGGTTTTCTTACACAGAGCAGGCGGGGCAGCATGCAGGGGGAGATTTCTGGTGGCTGCCGTTGAAAGACGTCGCTGGCGCCTGTTTTGGCCACGGGACGCTCCGTACGGAAGGACTCTGTTAGAATCTCGCTGGTCGATTAAGGAGCAACAGCGTAAAGACGCCAATGAGGACGTTCTTGCACCGGGGGCGAACCACGATTGGTGTGGTAACAAGAGCGCGATTTTGTTGTTTACTTTCTGGGATTTCAAGTCGATTGAGCCTTGTTCGTTTCCATATTTGTTGCTTTTAGGTTTTGGTTGATTCTGACCTTGGATCAGAGACTGCCTGTTGTTGATGTTTGCAGGCTTTCTTCGACCGACATGGAACCGTGCCAGGTGATCGACTAGGGGTGTACTGCACAAGGAGCAGCTCAGGTACGAGCTCAAGATTCGTGACCAGTCCGAACACGGTGACGTACCGGATTTGTGTTCGCGGATTCGTGGCGTTCTCATGCCCCCAGGGCAAATTACGCCGGAGCATACTGCGCAGATTAGTGCCGCCCTAGAATACTTTTCGGCCCCTCTCAGCGATTTGGGCAAGAATATCGCCCGCTTAGCGACCGCGGTGGCCGAGCGGTTCTAGGTGCTTCAGTCCGGAGCAAAGGTGAAGATCAGACGGAGACAAGTCCGGATTGTATGGTGGGTGATCAAACACTTCCCATCAAAAACGCTGCAGAAGCGTCATCATTGCCCTTGCTGTGTGCGACCAATTCTTGAAGAAGGAAACGCATGGCATGTACATTATGTGGGGTTGCATCAAATTGGGCGCGGTCTCGCAGCGGGCAGCATACGTGGCGGGAGACACTACTGTTCTAGGCATGTTTACGTGTTCACTGTGTGCTCAGAAATGAAAAGAGTGACGTGACGTGATCGGCATTAGAGACACTGCGCAGCACGTCTGTGCAAAGATTCATCGGCTTTCATTGACCTGTCGGGCCTTACTTCCCAAATAGCACCCTTCATACACCGTTAGGTGTTTTGCGATCGTATACGGAGACGTAGACTAGTGAAACAGCATATCCAGACACTCCGGGGTGATGATGGCATTGAAATAGAGGATGACACGCGTAAAGCTGAAATACTAAACACCTTTTTCCGAAGCTGTTTCACAGAGGAAGACCGCACTGCAGTTCCTTCTCTAAATCCTCGCACAAACGAAAAAATGGCTGACATCGAAATAAGTGTCCAAGGAATAGAAAAGCAACTGGAATCACTCAATAGAGGAAAGTCCACTGGACCTGACGGGATACCAATTCGATTCTACACAGAGTACGCGAAAGAACTTGCCCCCCTTCTAACAGCCGTGTACCGCAAGTCTCTAGAGGAACGGAGGGTTCCAAATGATTGGAAAAGAGCGCAGATAGTCCCAGTCTTCAAGAAGAGTCGTCGAGCAGATGCGCAAAACTATAGACCTATATCTCTTACGTCGATCTCTTGTAGAATTTTAGAACATATTTTTTGCTCGCGTATCATGTCATTTCTGGAAACCCAGAATCTACTATGTAGGAATCAACATGGATTCCGGAAACAGCGATCGTGTGAGACCCAACTCGCCTTATTTGTTCATGAGACCCAGAAAATATTAGATACAGGCTCCCAGGTAGATGCTATTTTTCTTGACTTCCGGAAGGCGTTCGATACAGTTCCGCACTGTCGCCTGATAAACAAAGTAAGAGCCTACGGAATATCAGACCAGCTGTGTGGCTGGATTGAAGAGTTTTTAGCAAACAGAACACAGCATGTTGTTATCAATGGAGAGACGTCTACAAACGTTAAAGTAACCTCTGGCGTGCCACAGGGCAGTGTTACGGGACCATTGCTTTTCACAATATATATAAATGACCTAGTACATAGTGTCGGAAGTTCCACGCGGCTTTTCGTGGATGATGCTGTAGTATACAGAGAAGTTGCAGCATTAGAAAATTGCAGCGAAATGCAGGAAGATCTACAGCGGATAGGCACTTGGTGCAGGTAGTGGCAACTGACCCTTAACATAGACAAATATAATGTATTGCGAATACGTAGAAAGAAGGATCCTTTATTGTATGATTATATGATAGCGGAACAAACACTGGTAGCAGTTACTTCTGTAAAATATCTGGGAGTATGCATGCGGAACGATTTGAAGTGGTATGATCATATAAAATTAATTGTTGGTAAGGCGGGTGCGACGTTGAGATTCATTGGGAGAGTCCTTAGAAAATGTAGTCCACCAACAAATGAAGTGGCTTACAAAACACTCGTTCGACCTATACTTGAGCATTGCTCATCATTGTGGGATCCGTACCAGGTCGGGTTGACGGAGGAGATAGAGAAAATCCAAAGAAGAGCGGCGCGTTTCGTCACAGGGTTATTTGGTAAGCGTGATAGCGTTACGGAGATGTTTAGCAAACTCAAGTGACAGACTCTGCAAGAGAGGCGCTCTGCATCGCGGTGTAGATTGCTCGCCAGGTTTCGAGAGGGTGCGTTTCTGGATGAGGTATCGAATATATTGCTTCCCCCTACTTATACCTCCCGAGGAGATCACGTATGTAAAATTAGATTCGAGCGCGCACGGAGGCTTTCCGGCAGTCGTTCTTACCGCGAACCATTCGCGACTGGAACAGGAAAGGGAGGCAATGACAGTGGCACGTAGGCACGTAAAGTGCCCTCCACCACACACCGTTGGGTGGCTTGCGGAGAATAAATGTAGATGTAGATGTATATGTAGCTCTCCTATAGGAATCACAGCGCTTAACGCCGGCGGACTGCATGGAACTGGTGAGACCTTGAGGTGCCTAATTTCGTGTTGGCCCTCTAGCACTCGTACAACGTACCTTCCACCATGCAACGTGTTGTTGTTTGCGGAGTGTGTTTGTAGACGTGGAGGGGAAAAGTGAGGGAAGTGACAGTGGTACACCCTCCATACACCGTTAGGTGGTTTGCGATCGTACACGGAGACGTAGACTCGTGAATGTCTTGTCACACTTGCTGCAGGCCGTAATGCAAGTGAACAGCCACGCTTTAATAAAGAAGCCTTCCTGCCGGGGAGCGGTGACAGGGAGTCGGCGCCGTGTTGACTGGCGGTCGCGCCTGCTAAGCTGCGTAACGAGAGCTGGCAAGGGTGAGCGGTGAGTTGTGAGGGGCGAGGGGAGGGGGTGGGGGCGCCGCCTGGCGAAGCGAGCTGATGCGACGCTCGCAGCGGCTCCCCTCTCGTTAGCAGCGGGCCGGGTAAACAGCGCGCCGACTTATTACGCGCAGTTCGTATTCATAGCACCGGGCGCGCTTCGCTAACGCGTCCAGGTCTCTGCCGTGGCCGCCAGCTGGGCTCGCAGAGAAATTATAAACACGCAGTTAATTTCCAGCTGGTGGCGGCTGCGGGTCTAATGCGATATCCGTAATGCACCGCTACCGTCTTGTCGGTGGCACTCTGTCCGCCGTACGGACCCTACCTGAGCTTCGACTCCGAATCCGAAAGGTCAGAAATTCCCACTGAAACTGCACTGCCATTCTGGTTCTAGAGTTTTTGAAACTAACAAGGGAACCTCCCCGTCGCACCCCACTCAGATTTAGTTATAAGTTGGCACAGTGGACAGGCCCCGAAAAACTGAACACAGATCAATAGAGAAAACAGGAGGAAGTTGTGTGGAACTACGAAAAAAATAAGCAAAATATACAAACTGAGTAGTCCATGAGAATGATAAGCAACATCAAGGAAAGGATGAGGTCAGGAGCGCCATGGTTAGCGTGGGCAAGCTGCGGAACGAGAGGTCCTTGGTTCAAGCCTCCCCCTGAGTGAAAAGTTTAATTTTTTTATTTTCACGGAGTTATGATCTGTCCGTTCGTTCATTGACGTCTCTGTTCACGGTAATAAGTTTAGTGTCTGTGTTTTGCGACCGCACCGCAAAACCGTGCGATTAGTAGACGAAAGGACGTGCCTCTCCAATGGGAACTGAAAACATTTGATCGCAAGGTCATAGGTCAACCCATTCCTCCACAGGAAAACACGTCTGATATATTCTATACGACACTGGTGACGGCATGTGCGTCACATGAAAGAAATACGTTATCGACCCACCTAACTTGTACACTTGGCGAATGGGTAAAAAGATTCTTCTACCTTGCCCGATTTAGGTTTTCTTGTGGATGTGATAATCACTCCCAAAAAAGTGATGAAAACAAGAGTTTGTCACATAAACTGCAACAATTGAATGCAACAGTTTCACAGTCGCACAGATTTCCCTGTGCTCTGTCAAAACATATGTTTTTAACGTTTTCAAATTTTCCGTTTAGGTGTAGCGTCCCCATACTACGGCGCAGTTACCTCGCATCGGATGGACGGACAGATAATAATTGTCTGAAAATAAGAAATTAAAATTTTCACTCGAAAAAAGACTTGAACCACGGACCTCTCGTTCCGCAGCTGCTCACACTAACCGGGGGACCACGGCGCTCCTAATCTCGCATTATCCTTGATGTTGCATATCTTCCGCATGAACTACTCAGTTTGTATATTTTGCTTATTTTTTTCATAGTTCCACACAACTTCTTCCTGTTTTCTTGATTGATATGTGTTCAGTTTTCCATGGCCTATTCACTGTGCCAACTTATAACTAAATCTGAGGGGGGTGCGATGGGGAGGTTCCCTTGTAAGGTTTACCCCAGAGTTGCTGGTTCAATATTTGAACTTTAGACGTAGAATGTAACGACAAATTACGAGGGCTGTTCGAAAAGCTAGGTCCGATCGGTCGCGATATGAAAGCCGCAGTGAAAACCAAAAATATTTTATTCGCAACAGTTGGCCACACCTTGAAACGTCTCTGTGAAGTCGTTTCATAAGACGTTTGTCGAATTCGGTGCAACGTATTCATTTTACTACCTGATTTTAGCACAATTCATGAACTCTTCCAGAAAGACTGAGCACTCAAATAAGACCTATTGATTATTATATGTGTGTTTTAATGTGGGTTTCGGTTTTGTTTTGTGGGAAACGCTGAGTTGGTCATCGTCTCCTGGGAGCAGACGACGTTGCTTCTCGTTCAAAGGAGAGCACAGGATGACCAACTTAGGTTTCCAATACCTGAACAGAGAGGTTTACCCATCTTAGTGGAAGGCTGTTTTTGTGTGTGAGGTTGGTGACGGAGGGCTACCCCTCTGGTAGCTTCCGCTGCACGGGGAGCTAGGTAATCTCTAAAGAGAAAGGGGCACCCTTCGGTGAACGCTTGGTGAGTACGGATCGTAGCTCTTAAGGGGGGTTTCAGGTGATAGGAATCAGGTTGAGTTAGGACTTCGTTATCTTTAACTGGTGAAATACTTAAGAACTTTAGCTTATCTGAAGCGTGTGAAGCGACTTACTTTTTAATGATTTTTAATCTTATATTTTGTGGAAATTGGTTTTGTCTTTGTGTGTCGATTTTGTGCCACGTGTTTGGTAATTAATGACCCTTCTGGTTCACCACGGCACTGCAATAGGCTTTATCTGAACAGTTTGCTTGTTTAATGAGCTACAATTTCTGCAAGAACACCTGTTCTTTCGCGCGCTTTCTACAAAGCAGCACAACAGTTTGAGTCGGAAAGCACCACGTGCACTAGTTCAGCCGTTTGCAAGCAGCAGACGCAGTTAGTATGTTAAATAATTATCGCACAACCTCGTGCATTGGTTAAACCTCTGTCCAGAATAGTGCATGCGTAGAATCGTAATGCGAATCTCACTGAGATATTTTTATGACATTAATGCGAAGGAGATGATAGTATAATTGTCTCCCACCCCCGTCTTCTGTGTTTCTTCCTGCTGTAGTTAAATTGTGCTCTGTTTCATTCTCACGTAATTCTTAGTTAAATATTTCGAGTCAGGCACCAGTTATGTGTAGTTAGGATGTGTAACCAAATATTTAGTTACAATAAATAATTTACGTGAAAGATAAATTCTTTGGTATCGATCTTACCCCCTTACTCTGATTTCCAATCCTGAATTAATCAGGTTCCTTCATGCACGACATGGAGTGCTATTTATCTGGCTGCTTAAAGAAATTTGCGTACTTGTAATTAAATTATTACAGTAATTAAACAAATAATTTTCCAGCTCCGTTTTTTTCTAAATGATTAGGAAGGGCTTGGGCTGGTGGCGACCCTGAATTTCTGAATTCGTATCATTATTTGTGTGAGAGAAGCAGCCAGAAATGCGAGATAATGTACATGGCTTGATGAGAAACGTCGTAAACATAGTAACACGTTACAATCTTCCACCTACCACTCCAAATAGTCGCCTCTCCGACATAGACATCTGTCCTGGCGTTGTACAAACTTTCCAGTACCCTCGTCACGAAAAGCATCCATCTGCCCTTTCCGCCAATACTCTACGCTGGTCTACCTTTCGTTGTTTGTGGCAAAATGGTATCTTCGTAGCCAGCGGTTCATGTGAACAGAGATGAACAGTGGAGAGAGCCAATTGAGAGCTGTATTGTGGGTAATCAAACACTTCCCATCGAAAACGATGCAGGTGCGTCTTCATTGCCCCTGCAGAATGCGGCTGAAAATTGTCTTGAAAAAAGAGACGCATGACATTTAAATTATGTGGGCTGCATAGCTTCAGGCGAAATCTCTCACCAGATCCACATACTTGGCGGGAGACACTTGTTTTAGGCATTTATACGTGACCACTTTGCGCTCTGAACCGAAAAGAGCGACGTGAAGCGATCGCCAGGCACACTAAAGACACTGCCAACTCATCTGTGGGAAGTTCCACGGTCGTTTCCATTTCGAGCCTAATCGGACCTTACTTTCGGAATACGCCTCGTACGTTGCCAGCCGCTCTAAACGTGTTGTTGTGTCCTAAAATGCCACGGTCCTCGTACACAGCGCCGGCGCTGTTTACAACTTGCCTCACGAATGTCGACTATGGGGAGGATTATTAAAATTTCCTAAGAACCTTCTGCAACAGAGAATGGTATTCACTATGCGGAAACTGGAAACACACCAGAAGTGCCACTTAGGTGACGCATAAGGGTCTCAGTAGCCCATAAAGTTATAGTTCATGTATAAACTTTAATGTGCTGCTCTGTTACTATGTGTGTCTACGTGAGGCTGTATGCGTTTATCACCTGATCCTCAGTCTGGAACGTAATCATGATGAGTCCTGAGAGAAGTGGAACAGTCACTGAAGTTCACTCGAACATTGAGAACTGTTAAATGTGAGATGGCTGGTGAAGATCGCTTCACGATCGTGTATTACTTTGGTTACGTTTACTTAATTATTAAAGTGACTAGTGCAAGTTGTTGGGTGCTTATGTTTCATGTAAGCAGGCAGGCAGGATCCAGGACATCCAGTGCTTACTGTGGTGTTGCAGCAGAAACGCTTTGCTCAAGTTTGGTGGCATTCTCTAGTGGCACTTAGGGCGTGCTTGGCATGTTCTGAAGTTGCGGTTTCCACGAATTAATCGCTTACGCTCGGTCAGAAGGATGCTTCTGCTCCCAGACGCCTACTTGAGACTGTCAAGTCTCCCTGTTCAGAACATATGTCAACAAGACTACCATCGTTCTGCTCCCAAGAAACGTGAGAACTTTAGAACCATCTCAACAGTATCTCTGTTTGTCCAATCCTGTGTATTGCCTCCCGCTCCGTACACCATTTTTGCCACGTCAAACTCGGTACGAGCCTAGTAAATTGTTTATGCATACTTGTAAGCTACATCCCCTCAATTTTTATGGCTCCGTGCCACAATCTGTAGAAACGGAACCATTATAACACCACTTTGTTGTCCGACTGTCTCTCCGACTGTTAAAAACTTTTTTTTTTCACAGGAACGAGTAGACGTATAAATTTGAAATTTACATCGCATACTAAGGTCAACGGTTCTTTCGCGGTGCAAAGAATTGGAGCTTATAAGTCAATGCAGTAAAAAGCTACCGGCGTTTATGCTACATATTTTGGTATTCGCAAAGTCACTCATCAAAACCGACAGAGTGTTTCCCGTCGGGTTAGAAATACAAAATTTGGCGAAAAGCAAGGTTTCACAGTAAAACCAAATAAAAGAATCCGGAAACTGTAAATCTGTAATTGTATGACAAGAAAAAACATTTTTTGTCCTTTTTTATCAGTCGGTCTGTCTGTCCGTCTGTTTAGACCCCCTTTCCTCAGTAACGGGTAGACGTATCAATTTGAAATTTATGTCGCACACTAAAGTCTATACGCGCTTTGCGACGTAATATATTTAAGCTTCTAACTCAATGCAATTAACAGATACGGCCAAGTATGTCACTTATTTTGATGCAAACTCACCCATCAAGACATATAGGGTACTTCCAATTGACCCAGAATCCTGAAATTTGGTAAGAAGCAAGGCTTCACAGTATAAGGAAAAAAATCCGAAATTTGTTGATTTATAATAATGTCACAAGAAAGAAATATTTCTTTTGTCGTTTGTTTTTCGATGTCAAGCTTGGGCTTAAAACACAGTCGAAAATCTTGGAATCCCTCGAACCGATATCTTGCTAGTATCAACGTCGATAAAAGGAAAAATGGTCGGCATCCTCGATTCCGGGAATGTATGAGCTGGCTCTATACACAGTTATATTTGTACCTCTTAGTTATCTGGTAATATTTGCGCTAGGCCAGTTTTCGTGATTCAAGGCGCTTTCTCAATCGTCACAGTGTTAAATTGGAATTCTATGTACACAGATAGACATGGTATGTGTGTGTCTTAATATTCCATGTCATAAGTACATTCAACTGCAGTTTAACTTTGCTTTTCGAACGACCAATTTAAAGAACCACAAGAGTTCCTATGTTTTATAATTGACAATGTGTAATTTACAGGAGATTTACTTTCTTTATTTACTGATTTTTTGAAATGTTGTGCAGGTAGCAAAAAAATGGTTCAAATGGCTCTGAGCACTATGGGACTTAACATCTGTGGTCATCAGTACCCTAGAACTTAGAACTACTTAAACCTAACTAACCTAAGGACATCACACACATCCGTGCCCGAGGCAGTATTCGAAGCTGCGACCGTAGCAGTCGCGTAGTTCCGGACTGAGCGCCTAGAACCGCTAGACCACCGCGGCCGGCGTGCAGGTAGCATCTCGTAATGATAGTTATTGTCTCGAAACTAGCGATCTGAATGAGCGAGCAGAAAACACCTAACAGTGGCTGCCGAAGGATTTATTTAATGTATTGCTGACAAACGTTATCGTATATTTTTGTCCATAACTCGTTTTGAAGCTCAGATACACTAGTTAAGTGTACCAGACTGCCAAACGGATCGCCAGTATCCAAACATTTTCTCTAAATTCTGCGATTAATACATTGTTTGTTTCAGCGGAACCTGAAAAAAATCTTTAAAATTACAAAATTCGGTATAGGCATAATGAGACGGTTATTATTATTATTATTATTAGTCGTAAAGCTCCCAACATGGAAGACGCTAAGTAAAGATGGTTCACTTCTGGGGTTCTTATTCTTCTTGTTTGCCCACCAGGTCTTCATTCTTTGCGAGAATTCAGCTTTTCTTTCTTCGCTCCATTTTGTTCCAGTTCTCGGCGCTTTTGTCTCTGGTTTGACCTCCCATTTGTCAACTTTAAGTTTGAAATTGTTTCTTTTGTTCATGTCTTCAGTAGTAATGTTGGCTAATTCCAGATCTTTCTTTACATTTTTGATCCATTCTCCTCCATTAACAAGGGATGCTACGTATCTTACTATTTTTTTTGTAAGTCTGTGATCGGGAAGTCTCATTATGTGGCCATAGAATTTTAGACGCCTCTTCCTCATGTCTATCTCTATGTTAGAATATTCTTCAATTTTAGAATTTTTCTGTAATCTATACCCCTCTTTGGTCCATCTTGGTCCCAGAATTTTCCTAATGATTTTCCTTTCCTCTTTCTTCAGGTTTTCCATATCTGTTTTCCTTTTAAGTGTCAAGGTTTCGCTGGCATATAGCATTATTGGTTTAATTACCGACTTATAATGTTTAATTTTTATATTTATAGATAGACATTTTTTATTGTAAATGTTTTGGACCAGCCCTAGAACCCTACGAGCTTTTAATATTCTTTCTTGTTGTGAGTATTTTTCAGAAATTATCTCTCCTAAATATTTAAAGTATGGTACCCTCTTAATTTCTCCATATTTGGTTTGTAACTTAGAAATTTCTAGATTTGTTGTTGTAAACACCGTTTTTTCAAAAGATATTTGTAGGCCAGCTTTTCCTGCACACTCTTTTAAGGTTTCTATCTGTTTGACTGCCATTTCACTAGAATCTGCCATTATTGCAAGATCGTCTGCGTAGGCTAAGTAGGGGATTTGTAGGTCATCTTTTTTGGTTCCCAGTGATATTGGTTTCCAGTACTTTTCTTTTTTGAGTTCTTTTTCCCATTCTGCCATGACTCTATCCAGAACTAAGTTAAATAACAGAGGTGATAATCCATCACCTTGTCTAACCCCAGTTTTTATCTCAAATGATTTTGAAAGTTTTCCCATGAATTTCACATGAGACGGTTATTGTATAAATTAAGATTGTTTTCTAGAACCATAACCTGCGATTGCGTGTCTCATAGTTTCCCACATCTCCGTCCCCTCTGATAAGCAATGCATCTCATGAAATAGTCACCTACATAAGGAACGCGCGGAACTTATCCTCCTAGAGCAGGAATCCTAGAGCAGGTGGACATAAAGAGGAAGTGATTCGAAGATGCCTTAACTGGACCGACCTTGTTATTTGCTTAGTGTGAATTAGGGAAGCCAGTGCAAACACAGGTAAGGGATTTCAACTCCCTAACGACTTTCGTATAGATCTTGCCCATTCTTATTGTGACAAATAGATTTAGTGATATGAATAGCAATAAGCTTTGTTTTGGACTAGTGAACAATTATTACTTGCGATCAGACTGAGAACTGAGCAAATGTTAATGTACTTTTGCGATGAATCTGTACACTATCGCTGCTATAAATAGTCCTCGTGTTACTGAAATGATCAATAAAAGTGAATTACAGAGTTTTGTTCATAAATTATGTTAAATATATGCAGTTATTGACAGTTTAAAAAGTGCACTTTTGTGTGACTTGGTGTACAAGAAAAATTAACGAATTTCTATAGGTAGTGGAAGGATTCAGCGTCCGTAACGTCATTTATTATAAGAGTATACCCACGAAATAGGCACATTTAGAAGGCTGGCATTGTTTTGAATGGACAACACACCAGTTACATCAAAACTGTAATAAATGTTTATTCCATTTCTCTTTTCGAGGACTGTCTTGTGTCACCATACATTTACTCCAGCCTAGTGGGAGATTGTTACCAAACGAATAAAGTAATAAATATTTACAAAAATTATAATGTAGCTTCGAGTCACAAAAAAATCTGTAACAGTGTTCAAAGCATAATATCGGTCTCATATACAATCGAGGGTTACAAAAGAAATGTGCAGGTAGACATTGTTAAAATCCAGGAAGTGACACTTCCCCCACTAGAGCAAGTATTTGATAAAAGCATCTTGAGTAAAAAGCAAATGAAATATATTTCACAGTCTGTTTCTTAACGGAGAATACAGGTGAAAAAAACGTACATGAAGATATCTCATTAGTCTCAGCTAAAAAAAAATCGTAGGAACTCTGTGATTACTGCTGGTACAGAGTGCTATTCAAGATAACAGTTCAGCAACCATCCATTGTGTTCCTGCTGGTTCCAAAGATGTTACAATAAGTGCAGTGTAGCGTGTTATATGCTCACAGCTGGTGTTTCGAACCACACAACTGCTCACAAAAATGCATGGAGTTAGTATTTCCCGAATAACACTGCAGCAAACTTGAGGCTTCATTCTACATCTACATCATACTCCGCAAGCCACCTAATGGTGTGTGGCGGAGGGTACTTTCGGTACCACTATCTGATCCCTCCAACCCTGTTCCACTCGCGAATAGTGCGTGGGAAGAATTATTGTCGGTAAGCCTCTGTAGTGGCTCTAAATTATCGAATTTTCTCCTCGTGGTCAATACGCGAGATGTATGTGGGGGGAAGTAATATGTTGTCTTCTCCTCAAATGAGCTGTCCCGAAATTTCAGATGTAAATCTCCCGTGATGCGCAACCTTTTCTCTTGTAACGTCTGCCAGTGGAGTTTGTTTAGGATCTCCGTAACGCTCTCTCGCCAGCTAAACGATCCCGTGACGAAACGCGCCGCTTTTCGTTGGATCTTCTCTATCTCCTCTATCCGTCCTACCTGATAGGGATCCCAGACAGATGAACAATACTCAAGGATCGGGCGAACAAGCGTCTTATAAGCCACTTCTTTCGTGGACGAGTTACATTTCCTTAAGATTTTTCCTATGAATCTGAGTCTTGTGTCTGCATTTCCCACTATTTGTTTTGTGTAGTAGTTCCACTTAAGGTCGCTCTGGATGGATACGCCTAGATATCTTGCGGCAGACGCTGTGTCCAGCTGCTTGTCATCTATAGTGTAGCTGTACGGTAGTGGATTTCTTTTCCTATCACCGAGCGAGGTGGCGCAATTGTTAGCAGACTGAGCTCGCATTCGGGGGGACGACAGTTCAATCCCGCGTCCGGCGATCCTGATTTAGATTTGCCGTGATTTCCCTAAATCTCTTCAGGCAAATGCCGGGATAGTTCCTTTGAAAAGTGCACGACCGACGTCCTTCCCTAATCGGATTAGACCGATGACCTGGCTGTTTTGTCTTCTCGCCCAAAACAACCCAACCCAACCCAACCCTTTTCCTATGTATGGCAATATGTTACATTTGTTTACGTTCAGGGTCAACTTCCGGAGTCTGCACCATTCATCAATTCTCTGCAGGTCGTCCTGCAAATTCTTACTATCTTCTGGCGTTGCTACTTTGGTACAAACATCTGCGATTAGAGATAAAGAGCATCCGATGCTTTCTACTAGATCGTAAATATATTACTCCCAAACATCATCAATTTTCCATAAACGTCTGACATCTGTCCTGTAATTGTAGAACGTTATTCCACTGGAACGTGCACTCTATATTTACCCTAATTTTTCTTCTTCTCAAAGAAAATGTTACTCCAGCAGGCTACAAAAATTGGTTCAAATGGCGCTGAGCACTATGGGACCTAATTTCTGAGGTCATCAGTCCCCTAGAACTCAGAACTACTTAAACCTAACTAACCTAAGGACACCACACACATCCATGCCCGAGGGAGGATTCGAACCTGCGACCGTAGCGGTCGCGCGGTTCCAGACTGTAGCACCTAGAATCGCTCGGCCACCCTGGCCGACCCAGCAGGCTACATATGGTTATAATTAAAAACAAAGTTCTACTATTTGCACTTTCTCAGAATCAATTAAAGAAAGAAATAAAATACAAACAACAAAGAAATTGACGTTAGCTCATTATCTTTGTAATGGCAATTCCGATTATAACTGTAAAGTACGTGTAAATAGAACACTGACCTGCTCTCTCAAAACCCTATGTACTTATTTCGAAGGGAAAGGGGTAAATCCGATAACATTTGTTGCGGGACATTGTAACGGAATCAAGATTACCGGGTTGCTTATTCTATCCATTGTAGAACTTATCGTATTTTACAATGGGTGGAAAAAAAATTTCGGCCCTCGAATTCTCGTAACTTATTTTCAGTTGTCCTGTGTGGGCGAGAAAGCGATTCTCTCATCTGTCAAGTTTTCACATGGGCGACCAAGATTATGCTCTTAAGACTGAAAGCCAATTGAAAGTATTTTTCCTGTAATTTACCGTTTGGTACTTCTTTTATATTTTAAGGCTCCAACGTTTTAATTTTAGTCTTGAGACAAATTCGGTGAGACACTTACCTCGAAATCTGAGAAGCGTGTGAACTCTCTCGATTGGTAACGCCAGCATTGTGTGCAGCTGATGCAGTAAATGTAAAAGAATTTTTAAATGTTTTTTTTTTTTTTTGTGTGTGCGATGTAATATGAGGTGAATATTTTCGAACGTCGAGAGAACGGCACCCGTAAACACTGATTCAGTTTTGCAGCCTTACGTCCATATTAGAATTTTAGTGAGCTATGTTTTGGCTGTAACGTCTTTGGTTAGTGGAAAAAGTCCTTCAATGTTTATGATTCGTAAAAGTAGCTATCGATTAAATTTGTAAAGCAACACAGCTCTTATTCGTTTTAACTCCGAACACGGAGTTACCGCCTTAAACGCAAACATATACTGGTACAAACCAAACCTGATAGTGCGTGACGAGGCATATCCGCACAGAGAAGCGCCAAAGGCAAAGTCCCGGGATCGAGTCCGCTCAGGTGCACAAATCGATCTGTCACGAGATGCGCTTCCAGTTGGGTGGCTGCTGGAGCTAATGGATTGCAATAACTCCCCGTGCCGCTCTGCCCGTTAACATCGCTTTTGATGTCACTGATACCTCTCAAACAGACCACAGCTGAATGCTATCTTGTCAGGAAGTGGCAATGTGAGACCGTGACTGTTTCGACACATATACAGGGCCCTTTTACAGAAAACGTAAACCAGTTATTATCCATATTACTAACGAGGGAACCTCCCAATCGCAGCTTCCTCAGATTTAGATATAAGTTGGCACAGTGGATAGGCCTTGAAAAACTGAACGCAGATCAATCGAGAAAACAGGAGGAAGTTCTGTGGAACTATGAAAAAAATAAGTAAAATATACAAACTGAGTAGTCCATGCGAATGATAAGCAACATCAAGGAAAGGGTGAGGTCAGGAGCGCCATGGCTAGCGTGGGCAGCTGCGGAACGAGAGGTCCTTGGTTCAAGCCTCCCCCTGAGTGAAAAGTTTAATTTTTTTATTTTCACGGAGTTATGATCTGTCCGTTCGTTCATTGACGTCTCTGTTCACTGTAATAAGTTTAGTGTCTGTGTTTTGCGACCGCACCGCAATACCGTGCGATTAGTAGACGAAAGGAGGTGCCTCTCCAATGAGAACTGAAAACATTTGATCGCAAGGTCATAGGTCAACCCATTCCTCCACAGGAAAACACGTCTGATATATTCTATACGACACTGGTGACGGCATGTGCGTCACATGACAGGAATATGTTGTCGACCCACCTCTTGTACACTTGGCGAATGGGTAAAAAGATTCTTCTACCTTGCCCGATTTAGGTTTTCTTGTGGATGTGATAATCACTCCCAAAAAAGTGATGAAAACATAAGAGTTAATTGATTGGCGACTCCATGGAGTGTCCTGTGCACCACGACCATATAATGGGTATACTTGGAAGGAGAGACAGCTTTGGTCGTATTTTTTTGTTTTATTAAACGCAAAATCGATTTTAGGTCACTTAGTGACCATCTTCAGTGCTGTAAAATATAATTTAAATTGGTAGGCACTGGTGTCAACAAGCTTACAGCGATCACATAAGAGTTTGACACATAAACTTCAACAAATGAATGCAACTGTTTAACAGTCGCACAGATTTCCCTGTGCTCTGTCAAAACATATGTTTTTAACGTTTTCAAATTTTTCCGTGTGTAGACCGTCAAACCCTGCATATGTCCAAGCAAATCTGAATATGTCCTGGAATTTTGGAGAGCGAAGTTGATTATGTGTGAGTGCCTGAACTTTGATAATTGACACACGATCACGTAAACAATACTGCTCTGTGTACCTGTGCAGCTTCGCATAATAATTGTCTGAAAATGAAAAATTGAATTTTTCACTCGAGGGATGACTTGAACCCAGGACCTCTCGTCCCGCAGCTGCTCACGCTAACCACGGCACCACGGCGCTCCTGAGCTCACACCTTCCTTGATGTTGTATATCTTGCACATGGACTACTCAGTGTATATTTTGCTTATTTTTTTCATAGCTCGACACAACTTCTTCCTGTTTTCTCGAGTGATCTGTGTTCAGTTTTAAAAGGCCTATCCACTGTGCGACCTTACAACTAAATCTGAGGGGGGTGCGATGGGGAGGTTTCCTCGTAAGCCGCTATCCCCGAACCCAATGTCAGTTGCACGTTTCCTTTCTAACGGCTCTCAGGCGCAACAAAAATTTTATTCCCAGTACCGTACTTCGCGTAATTAGACAACGGCCTTGCAGCAGTGGTAACACCGGTTCCCCTTAGTTTGCCGAAGTTTAGCGCTGTCGAGCTTAGCTAGCACTTGGAAGAGTCACCGTCCGGGTCTGCCGAGTTCTGTTGGCAAGTGGGCTGCACTCAGCTCTTGCGAGGCCAATTGAGGAGCTACTTGGTTGAGGAGTAGCGGCACCGCTTACGAAAACTGACATACGGCCGGGAGAGCGGCGTGCTGACCACATGCCCCTCCGTATCCGCATCCGGTGACGCCTAAGGGCTGAAGATGACACGGCGGCCGGTGGCTACCGTTGGGCCTTCAAGGCCTGTTCCGACAGTATTTGTTCGTTTCTTTTATTTGTCGCAATTATTGAGCGAATTACAAATTTAAAATGCTGCTGTAGTCACTCATCAGGAGGTATTAACTTACGTTAAAAGTTTGAAGCGTCCCCTTAGAAAAATAAAGAATGACAGTGCTAGTAAACCTCTTGCGTTATTTGATTTTCAAACAGCTGAGCAAAACTGAACGTACTCAGACATTTCTCTCTTTACTTATTCTGATCAACACTAAACTGACACACAATATTTTTAGCGCAACGCAATCTGACTTTCAATCATCCCCACAAAAGAATGGTCCTGACTAACAGTGATCTATACCTTTCATGAATCACTTACCTCACAAAAATCTTCGTAACTCGAACTACTGCAATACAGCGAGCGCCAATACTGCCAGCTAAATAAAAGATTCCAACTACTGAAGGCACTAACTACTGACAGGCATAGTTAGCAAATGAAACATTTTGATAGAGAACAAACAATGTATTTACCTTAACAGTGTTCCAAAGTCATAATATATACAGGGTGTTACAAAAAGGTACGGCCAAACTTTCAGGAAACATTCCTCACACACAAATAAAGAAAAGATGTTATTTGGACATGTGTCCGGAAACGCTTAATTTCTATGTTAGAGCTCATTTTAGTTTCGTCCACCTACGTTCAATGGAGCACGTTATCATGATTTCATGCAGGATACTCTACCTGTGCTGCTAGAACATGTGATTTTACAAGTACGACACAACATGTGGCTCATTCGCGATGGAGTTCCTGCACATTTCAGTCGAAGTGTTCGTACGCTTCTCAACAACAGATTCGGTGACCGACGGATTGGTAGAGGCGGACCAATTCCATGGCCTCCACGCTCTCCTGACCTCAACCCTCTTGACTTTCATTTATGGGGGCATTTGAAAGCTCTTGTCTACGCAACCCCGGTACCAAATGTAGACTCTTCGTGCTCGTATTGTGGACGGCTGTGATACAATACGCCATTCTCCAGGGCTGCATCAGCGCATCAGGGATTCCATGTGACGGACGGTGGATGCATGTATCCTCGCTAACGGAGGGCATTTTGAACATTTCCTGTAACAAAGTGTTTGAAGTCTCGCTGGTACGTTCTGTTGCTGTGTGTTTCCATTCCATGATTAATGTGATTTGAAGAGAAGTAATAAAATGAGCTGTAACATGGAAAGTAAGCGTTTCCGGACACATGTCCACGTAACATATTTTCTTTCTTTGTGTGTGAGGAATGTTTGCTGAAAGTTTGGCCGTACCTTTTTGTAACACCCTGTATATCAGTTCATGACATCCAGTCTTACACATTTCCTTTTTCTGATGGACACACGTCCAGATCGTCCGCTCTCAAAATTCTGCCATCTCTCTCCCCACATCCGCCTCTGCTGGCGCCTCACCTCCAACTGCGCAACGCTACGCGCTGTTCACATCCAACTGCCCAACACTACAATAGCGAATATTCGAACAATGCCAACCAGCCACACATTGGACACAGCATAGTAGTGATTTTCATACAGAGAGCTACGTGGCGTTACCAACATAAAAACCTAAACAGCCTACTTACAAGTTTAACACAACAAGTAACACAATTAGAAACTGTGTTTGTCTTGTGGCAACGTAACTGAAGGCGTCCAAATGCTCGAACTTTATTCAGCCAATATTTGGAAATGAGAGCACTTAGTTACTTCTAACAAACTTCACACAGAATTTCAAACGCTTACGGAACTTTTTCTCGCTGACAGCTCCACAGATGGTCGCATCATGCATGACGTTTTAATTTGTTATCTCCTTACTAAAAACTCTTTTCGCAACAGTTTGCAGACAGTGTTCACAAATACCACTGAATGTACCTGCAGAATTACACATAACGCAGGAGGTGTGACGTCAAAAACATTAGAACGCGTAAAAAAACTAACTTTTGCCTAAACGGAGTACAAATAACCCAGACTACACCCATCCAGTATTTCACAACGAGAGCGCTTAGCGACTTCCAACAAAATTTTAGTATAATTTTAAACCTTTACTAAACTTTTTGCCCCTTAAGCGCTTGAAGTCAAATATTTAATGCATTAACTCGTATGTAAAGTAATCAGACGTTTGAAGCTATTTTCTACATGGGCGTTTGATTCCTTAAAGAATCAGAGGTCACTGGTTGTAAGATAGAGTTGTTCTCGGTTCGAAGGTTCGTTGTCGCATCGCAGTACAAGGTGCATACAATGTCTTCAACATTTC
Source organism: Schistocerca americana (assembly GCF_021461395.2). Classification (NCBI taxonomy): domain Eukaryota; kingdom Metazoa; phylum Arthropoda; class Insecta; order Orthoptera; family Acrididae; genus Schistocerca; species Schistocerca americana. Next base: position 598,860,375 of record NC_060125.1, on the reverse strand, counting down.
ATAGCTGTGTGTTCTTAGGGGCTGATTCACGAGTCTCTGGTTAAATTTTTGTGTAGTGAAGGTGAGGGAAGAAAGGGCTGTAAATCTAAGAAATGTCGTTCGCTGTCAGACAATGAAGACACACTTAGGAAAAGAGCTTGCTTCTCATGATGTTACTTGAGCAAACATAAGCTCTAGACTTTTTGTACAACGAATGCGTGTCGCAACCAGATGTCGCACGTTTCTCGATCGTATACTTTCAGTATTTCACCTTACATTCTTTAACATTTGCACACGAGACTACTAAATTTCATTTTAGGGTGAACAGAGTTAAGTCTCTAAAATACCTTAATGCCACGTTCACACCAAGATTTAGAAATAAACAATGGTATACATGTTGAACATTTTTTCGTTGAATCCCGATTCTAACCTTTGTAGATAACAAATTTTCAAAATGCTAAGAAAAAGTAAGAGCATTGGCAGAAAGTGTATTTCTGCTAAACAATGTTGAATTGATTTAGAAACTTTACACATGAAAATTTGCTGAGTTTCAGAAAACACATCTCATTAAATCTCAATAAAACCGTTAATAATTTTGCCAGAAAATAGATCTTGAAATTGTTTATAATGTGTTCCAGAATATGACTGTTATCTATGACATTTAGACATTTCAGTCTACATTTCAGAAGTGCTTATACCTATTTTAGCTAATTTGCAAAATGTGACACAGGCAGTATTAAAGCGATGTTATACTTTAAGATGTATTAATAAGCTCCTTTTTAGGTTTACTTTTTTTTATAAATTTTCATAGTCGTCTTTAAAGGCAAGGTTTATTACATTGTTACAGATCACTCAGAAACTTTTATTAGCGCAGAAAAATGGAAACTGAAAATGTAACGAAATCAAGTTTTGTAACTTTTATACCGGTAATAATGAGATTAATAAGAGTTCCAGACAAACAGACTTAACTGAAGTAAAGATTAGGACAATGACGGACATACAATTTCGTAGCTCAAGGAGAATTTAGGATATATTCTGCGTGGACGCACTTGTAGATAATGTTTGTAAAATGTGTTTTGAAAACTGACGTTCGCAAGTGTAGGAATAAAATAAAATAAATAGCTAAACGTTGCCCAAAATTTTGCTGAAGCTTCAGGTATAGACAGGAATTCACATTTTCATTTTAAGACTGACTGACGTAACACAAAGACAAGGTGAACCAAACAAAAACAATGTACATTATTTTATGCATGGTGGGTGAAGAGTTCTCGAACTGTTGTAAGTTATAATAATAAAGAGATACGGCCCTGCCGTCAATCACAATTTCATCAAATGATGCTTCATTTAGTCTTGAATACGCTGGGGCCGAGTCCCATCTTCAGTGGGTGCTACAAGATACACGTTGTTTCTCCTATTGTTTTCACGCGTAGAAGAGGTTCATAGGTTACACGAACTTGCCATAAATTATTAGTAAAGAATGTAGACTGTAGAGTACGGTAGCATAACGGTCAGGACGTTGGGTTCGAATGAGAAGAGCTTGTGTATCACATCCCTGTCCTGTCATGTAGATTCAAATCTTCCGGGTTTTCCCTAAATCATAAGGATGGAATGCTAGGTTACTTCCTTCAGGTTCACGGTTGACTTAAGTTTATATCTTCTTTTCAGTTGAGTGCCTGCTGCGTGTGCATTAACCACTACGTCGGAATCAGAAAGAACGACCACGCTTTCACTCTCCTAGGAATGAGAATAGTTTCGTAACATGTTCTCAGTGTGATCAGTACAATAATAACATTTCTTTTCCAATAAAATGAACCAAATTAACATTTAGAAAAAAGAAGAGTACCAGTACTTATTAAGCGTGATATAATATGTGAATTGAAAAGGACGAGTGAAAGAGATGGTTGAGTATTTTGGAAGTTTCCAGATATAATTGAATTCTTATTTAAAAACTGACGGAGTTACTGCAGAACAAAGCTGGTGAATATCAAGATAGAGACGGAATCCTTGGGCAGAGAATGTGTCATTAGAATGGCGAGGAAGTAATACATAAACATATACAAATTTTCAACGCTTTTTTTAGTGTTAATGACATAAATATATTTTGTATTTTTAGTGGCCCTCTCTAACAACAAAAATAATCCACTATGATAAAACAGTTTGCACAGTTAAGAATAGAAAAGAGCGAGGAAGCAGAGTTGTACTGAGAATGGTCACTGACGTTCGATTGGAGATGTGGCAAGCCGTCTGAAGGAAGAAATGAAACGTTTAACAGCTTTAACGTGCTAGAGAGAAACTAGCAAGCCAAAACGTATTTGAGAGACGAGCTCGTTATGAGAACTGCAAACGGACGGAAAGTCGGCGAACAGATCGCAAAGGGGGGGGGGGGGGGTTGTGAAAGAGAGACAGTGACGGTATTAAATTAAATGTAAATGGTACCTCTACATAAATCGGTACACCGAAACAAACTCGAAAGCTGTTCACAGATATTTCGTGAGTGGCTCAACAAAGAGTGATAATGTAATTGTGCTTTATTCGGTTTGTTATTCTGTCAAAATATCCTCACACCCGCGTAAAATCCTGTAAATGCAATCACAAAATCGTACAAAAGGCATCTGCTCAGAGATGCCTATGCAGGGACGCAAAAGTACTGTGCTTTAGTTACTGTCGTTGTGGGTGAGGATTAACGTACAGCTAACAGTGTCAGAGAAACTAATGCGAACCAGAGCCGTGCCGTACTGAAACCAAACAGGGCGAAGAGTAAAGCGGGCGCTACAGTTATCAACAGCGAATACGTTGAGAAAGTGGAACACGTTTGTTTTCAAACAAGACACACGCCGCATAATATCGACATAGTCGCTATTGCCTCAGATGTTTTCAGTGTTCTACATACACAAAGAAAAATGGGAGTTAGAAATCAAACGAAATGCAGTTTTGCCTCCGCAAAGAGTCACCGGATACAAATTCCTATTTCGCCAAAATATTCAAAAATATCCCTTAGCAAGAACCGAAATTTTCCTGGTAAAATTCGGGTTCGCGTCGTACATTATGTGAAACACAAGTGCACTAGCAAACGTCCTAAGAGTTGTTTTCATCAGTGTGTAACAGCCAGTATCTCTTAGTTAAATACTATCAGTTCGTACACTAAGTTCTTTGAGATGGATCTTCTTTCCTGGGAACGAATTCAATAAAATACGAAAACATTTTTCAAACTAGAGAAAAAAATCATCATGGTGGCCGTTATAAAGATCTGTTCTAGACAATGGGATTTTTAACTACGACACAAGCGTAAATTTATCAGTTGGTTATGCAAATCGAAGAAAAAGTTGGCAACTGCTACAAAAGCAGCTCCATCTATGACCACAGAAAAAGATTCCGAGTGCATTTAACAAGAAATAACAAACAATAAATTCAAAACTGCAATTCCTACCACAGAATAAAATTTTAAAATAAACAGTCAGAGGAGTGTAGGGGATTACTAAAAGAAATTTATTTAAAAACGGAGTTAAAAAGTGCCTGTTAAGCGTTACATTGAAGGATTACTTAGATAACACACAACAGAGGGTCTAGTAACAAAATTACCAAAAGTAAATAAAAAACAGTTTTGTCATTTCACAACACTCTTTCGGATCATGATATTTTTATAGAAAAGCTTGTAGCATTGTTTGGCAGTATATAATAAAGAGCTTATCCTTCTTCTGAGCTGAACGTCTCAAAATGGAGGGATAGTGACTAAGTTTTTCAGGCACTCAAATGGATAGTTGTGGTAAACAAAACAGAAACCAAGAATTGTCATGGTCCTGATGTCAGAAGATAGTCTGTATTTTTAATTTGTGTACTGACTGGCGTTCAGAAGCACTAGACGTTTTCATCATGGAGTAACTTAGTAGCACGAAGCTCACCAATCAGGCACGAATTGTTGTCCGCCATGTGCAATACAACAACAAGTGGACAAGCATGTAATAATTATCTGACAAAGAAATAACGAATAAGCTAAGGCGAAGGTCTATATTTGCTGAATTGATCTTGTCTTTTCCAGTACATGACTTTAGGTGCTGAAAATGACCTCTTTCTTCTTCAATGCAGGTGCACAAACGGACGGGCCAGCATTCTTTTTTGGGCTAGCAACTGACCCTGTAGTACCCCACTTTGTCACTAAATCCTGTGTACTGCTCTTTACTAAAATGTCCCTCGTTTCTTTAAATTAACCATAGACACTTATGCCTCGGCAACTGCGATTCTTTCTAGTAAATGATACAGCTCACTGAGATATTTACTCCACACGTCTTAGTCAGGTCGCAACTACTTTCGTACTTGCAATACAGAACGTAGTCGCAACAGCTTCGAAACAGTAGATGACAACGGGCGGGTGACGGTGGGCAGTGTAGAACTCGTATCGTGCACAACGCTGCGTAAAGAAAACAGTACTGAAAACCAGAGATAAAATGAATGAAGTTGCGCTGCTTTAAACAGGCTGGCCTGGTATTCGGGAGGATGGAGGCTGTAACCCGTATTCGATCATTTAAGTTTCATGTGGTTTCTTCCAAGTTATTCGGGCAGTTGCTGGGGTGATACGCCGTGGGCCCACAGCCGACTACCTGTCGCATCCGTGTCAAACTAGATCCGCAAAAACGCAAATGCCTTTACGTACGAATTATACCCTTTGTTGTTGATCCGTAATACCACGACATGACCAAAACCGTAGAAATCCGTGGATGAGTGAAGCTAGACATGTGCGCGCCGGCCTACCTTGTGTGGCGGAGGTAAGAGGCGGCTGCCGATGCTGCTGCGTCCGGCGAGAGGCACGGCCGCACTGCAAGCCAGGGGCGGGCGAGGGCCGCGCAGCTGCGGGGGTGGGGGGCGGAGCAGGGCGGCGGGGCGCGCTGCCGGCGGGGGCCGGGGGCGGCGCCGCCTGTGGCGTGCAGCCCACGTGGTTTTATCGCAGTCGGTGGCGGCAATCGAATTTAGAGTCAGAGGCCGTAATTCTGAATAACATCACTGCATAAAACTGTCAGTTCATTTATTTATTCAACAAAAATTTCATCTTTAACTTGCGCTTTAATTAACAATTACACGACATAATGGAAATGTGTATCCCTGTTGTTGTTGTTGTTGTTGTGGTCTTCAGTTCTGAGACTGGTTTGATGCAGCTCTCCTTGCTACTCTATCCTGTGCAAGCTTCTTCATCTCCCAGTACTTACTGCAACCGACATCCTTCTGAATCTGCTTAGTGTATTCATCTCTTGGTCTCCCTCCACGATTTTTACCCTCCACGCTGCCCTCCAATGCCAAATTTGTGATCCCTTGATGCCTCAGACCATGTTCTACCAACCGGTCCCCTCTTCTAGTCAAGTTGTGCCACAAACTCCTCTTCTCCCGAATTCTATTCAATACCTCATCATTTGTTATGTGATCTACCCATCTAATCTTCAGCATTCTTCTGTAGCACCACATTTCGAAAGCTTCTATTCTCTTCTCGACCAATCTATTCATCGTCCATGTTTCACTTCCATACATGGCTACACTCCATACAAATACTTTCAGAAACGACTTCCTGGCCCTTAAATCTACACTCGATGTTAACAAATTTCTCTTCTTCAGAAACGCCTTCCTTCCCGTTGCCAGTCTACACGTTATATCCTCTCTACTTCGACCATCATCAGTTATTTTGCTCCCTAAATAGCAAAACTCCTTTACTACTTTAAGTGTCTCATTTCCTAATTTAATTCCTTCACCATCACCCGACTTAATTCGACTACATTCCATTATCCTCGTTTTGCTTTTGTTGATGTTCATCTTATACCCTCCTTTCAAGACACTGTCCATTCCGTTCAACTGCTCTTCCAAGTCCTTTGCTGTCTCTGACAGAATTACAATGTCATCGGCGAACCTCAAAGTTTTTGTTTCTTCTCCATGGATTTTAATACCTACTCCCAATTTTTCTCTTGTTTCATTCATTGCTTACTCAATATACAGGCTGAATAACAGCGGGGAGAGGCTACAACCCTGTCTCACTCCCTTCCCAACCGCTGCTTTCCTTTCATGTCCCTCGAGTCTTATAACTGCCATCTGCTTTCTGTACAAAGTGTAAATAGCCTTTCGCTCCCTGTATTTTACCCCTGCCACCTTTAGAATTTGAAAGAGAGTATTCCAGTCAACATTGTCAAAAGCTTTCTCTAAGTCTACAAATGCTAGAAACGTAGGTTTGCCTTTCCTTAATCTTTCTTCTAAGATATGTCGTAAGGTCAGTATTGCCTCACGTGTTCCAATATTTCTACAGAATCCAAACTGATCTTCCCCGAGGTCGGCTTCTACTAGTTTTTCCATTCGTCTGTAAAGAATTCTCTTTAGTATTTTGCAGTTGTGACATATTAAACTGATAGTTCGGTAATTTTCACATCTGTCAACACCTGATCTCTTTGGGATTGGAATTATTATATTGTTCTTGAAGTCTGAGGGTATTTCGCCTGTCTCATACATCTTGCTCACCAGATGGTAGTGTTTTGTCAGGACTGGCTCTCCCAAGGCCGTCAGTAGGTCTAATGGAATGTTATCTACTCCCAGGGCCTTGTTTCGACTCAGGTGTTTCAGTGCTCTGTCAAACTCTTCACACAGTATTGTATCTCCCATTTCGTCTTCATCTACATTCTCTTCCATTTCCAGTATATTGTCCTCAAGTACGTCGCCCTTGTATAGACCCTCTATATACTCCTTCCACCTTTCTGCTTTCCCTTCTTTGCTTAGAACTGGGTTTCCATCTGAGCTCTTGATATTCATACAAGTGGTTCTTTTTTCTCCAAAGGTCTCTTTAATTTTCCTGTGGGCAGTATCTATCTTACCCCTAGTGAGATAAGCCTCTACATCCTTACATGTTTCCTCTAGCCATCCCTGCTTAGCCATTTTGCATTTCCGGTCGATCTCGTTTTTGAGACGTTTGTATTCCTTTTTGCCTGCTTCATTTACTGCATTTTTATATTTTCTCCTTTCATCAATAAAATTCAATATTTCTTCTGTCACCCAAGGATCTCAACTAGCCCGCGTCTTTATACCTACTTGATCCTGTGCTGCCTTCACTACTTCATCCCTCAGAGCTACCCATTCTTCTTCTACTGTATTTCTTTCCCCCTTTCGTGACAACTGTTCCCTTAGGCTCTCCCTGAAACTCTGTACAGCCTCTGGTTTAATCAGTTTGTCCAGGTCCCATCTCCTTAAATTCCCAGCTTTTTGCAGTTTCTTCAGTTTTAATCTACAGTTCATAACCAATAGATTGTGGTCAGAGTCCACATCTGCCCCTTGAAATGTCTTACAATTTAATACCTGGTTCCTAAATCTCTGTCTTACCATTATATAATCTATCTGATACCTTATAGTATTTCCAGGATTCTTCCATGTGTACAACCTTCTTTTATGATTCTTGAACCAAGTGTTAGCTATGGTTAAGTTATGCTCTGTGCAAAATTCTACCAGACGGCTTCCTCTTTCATTTCTTTCCCCCAATCAATATTCACCTACTATGTTTCCTTCTCTCCCTTTTCCTACTATCGAATTCCAGACACCCATGTCTATTAAATTTTCGTCGCCCTTCACTACCTGAATAATGTCTTTTATCTAATCATACATTTCATCATTTTCTCCATCATCTGCAGAGCTAGTTGGCATATAAACTTGTACTACTGTAGTAGGTGTGGGCTTCGTGTCTACTTTGGCCACAATAATGCGTTCACTATGCTGTTTGTAGTAGCCTACCCGCACTTCTATTTTTTTATTCATTATTAAACCTACTCCTGCATTACCCCTATTTGATTTTGTATTCATAACCCTGTTTCACCTGACCAGAAGTCTTGTTCCTCCTGCCACCGAACTTCACTAATTCCCACTATATCTAACTTTAACGTATCCATTTCCCATTTTAAGTTTTCTAACCTACCTGTTCGATTAAGGGATCTGACATTCCACGCTCCGATCCACAGAACGCCGCCCGGAAATCCGAATGGGGGACTATTTTACCTCCGGAATATTTTACCCGAGAGGACGCCATCATCATTTAGCAATACAGTAAAGCTGCATGCCCTCGGGAAAAATTACGGCTGTAGTTTCCCCTTGCTTTCCCCAGCACAGCAAGGCCGTTTTGGCTAGTGTTACAAGGACAGATCAGTCAATCATTCAGACTGTTGCCCCTGCTACTACTGAAAAGGCTGCTGCCCCTCTTCAGGAACCACACGTTTGTCTGGCCTCTCAACAGGTACCCCTCCGTTGTGGTTGCACCTACGGTACGGCCATCTATCGCTGAGGCACGCAAGCCTCCCCACCAACGGCAAGGTCCATGGGTCATGGGAGGGTGTATCCCTAAAATCCTAAAATAGCAATACATGGAGTCTCCTTAACTGATGGTTTGACATAAGTGAAGTGTCGTAGTCCGAACGTTGATCTCAACACCACACTGCTTTACTAGGCATGGAGATTCCTACAGGAGATGGTACGCCGTTGGCTTCGTCTGACATTTGAACTGACTAACTATCTAGTCACAGGAAAACGTACAGCTTAAAGTGAACTCCGAACCACCGTGCATCTCGGCATTTTTCACATTAACTAAAACTGCCAGAGGTGAAAGAAGTGACAAGTGACAGACAACAATCCTTGGACTGACTGGGGATTGAACACTTGGTGTTTGAATCTGTAGAGTGATACGTAATGACTCTTAATCGACCTCCCGTTTCCCCTTATAGCCCATCCTGTTTGTCTCCAAAGAATACAATTTATGGCTAGCTTCTCACGCTGTAGTCTTCTGTTTCGTTAAAGTGTAACAGATGATATTCCTCTTCAAAACAGCAAAAAGAACTTTTCCAAACACGAATAAGATAGCTCTTCTCAAACATACAGTACCCCTCTTCCAAAGCAAATGAAACGTCACTAGGAAACAAACACGACACATCTTCTATACAAACAAGACTCCTTTTCTGAATATTGAAGATTGCTCCTCCTTTGAAACGAGATCGTTAAACTAGTTTCCTCTCCTAGATCACACAAAGCTTCTCTTCTAGAACAACTAAAATTTATCTTTTATGGCACCGAAGCTCCTCCTTGACATGAAACAAAACACTTTTCCAGAACATTCAAACTAAATTTTCGTTGTGATGCCAAAGTCACTTAAGCACCAAACTACATGCAAGTAGCATATCCGAAGCCCTCCATAAATTAAACGGGAAGTGTGGAAAGGCAATAATTTCACAAAGCAGCTACTCCGTTTCTTGTGATTTAGGGTTCAATGTATTTTTTGTTTCTCATCAAAGATGTTTTCGGTGTTACTTGTTTCTTGGTTTCTTGTAGCTCAGCCGAAGAGTTTCGTGCTCGACTTTTCTCCGTTCTTCATATTCAGGAATGTGCAAAGGTTTTGACGCCCTTTCAAAAATAGTTACTGTTTCTTTTATTGAATAGATTTTCTCGGAAATTTTACAGTTCGCAGTATTTGCAACAGCTCCACTGGTGTGTTACCAAATCACATTTGTCTTTTGCTTCCTTATGATTTCCTTTTAGGTTTATTGGCTCATCCACGAAGTAACTGAATAACATGTGAAAGACTTAAAGAACAGATTGAATTTAAAGCTTCTTCAGACCTCTACCCGTCACCTGAAACCGTTGGCGGTGCGCTTATAGTTTCCACACCCCGAGCACACTTCTCTGTTGCAGTTAAGTTCTTAGGAAATTGTACTACCGCTCCTGAGGGCGAGGCAACCCTCGAAAGAGCAACGACTGACGACCCTCCAGATTACACGGCTATTAATTTTGTGGCTCCAGTTGACGTTTCGATCTTTGAAGTCCGAATTCGAACATTGAACCGTCATTTTCAACGAAGCCTCCGTTTCGAACTATTGGAATCGGAGGTGCAGTTTCAATAGCAAGTTTAGGCCTATTTCAGTCGGGGGCTAAGCTTCGGTACATCCATAATCCTGAGAAGTGTCAAACAGCGTTTCTCAGACATAAAATTCCTCCACTGAATGATATCGCAATATAGGTCCTAGTACCGAACGTTTCACGGATGATATAATGACATACTCAGAACTAACTGAACTCGTAATACAAATCAACTTAAAGCGCTCGGTACAGGAAAGGTTGTAAGGAAACCTGGCTGCTGTTTTTTGTTTGTTGGAACATGGATCATCGAAACTATAAGAACTGATGGTGGTTTGGACGTCTTCCGCCCATTGTGTTACCAGATTTGTTCACTTAATAGGGGAACAATAATACGGCCGCTGGTTAGTTCAGAGCTTCAGTAGTTAGCACGTCATCACTGTTCTTGCTGTTAGGCTTCGTACTAACGTATGCAGTCAGAAGTAATTTTTAGCACCCACAAAGTTGTTGCGGCTATAAATTGTTCCCATAAAGTGGAACATGAACAGCTTGTAAGTAGGCTGTTTATGTTTTCTTATTGGCAACGTTACGTAGCGCTCTGTATGAAAATCACTGGCTGTGCTGTGTGCAGTCTGTGGCTAGTTTGCATTGTTGTCTGCCATTGTAGTGTTGGGCAGCTGGATGTGAACAGCGCGTAGCGTTGCGCAGTTGGAGGTGAGCCGCCAGCAGTGGTGGATGTGGGGAGAGAGATGGCGGAGTTTTGAAATTTGTAAGATTGGATGTCATGAACTGCTATATACATTATGACTTTTGAACACTATTGACGTAAATACATTGTTTGTTCTCTATCAAAATCTTTCATTTGCTAACTATGCCTATTAGTAGTTAGTGCCTTCAGTAGTTTGAATCTTTTATTTAGCTGGCAGTAGTGGCGCTTGCTGTATTGCAGTAGTTCGAATAACGAAGATTTTTGGTGAGGTAAGTGATTTGTGAAAGGTACAGGTTAATGTTAGTCAGGGCCATTCTTTTGTAGGGATTTTTGAAAGCCACATTGCGTTGAGATGAAAATATTGTGTGTCAGTTTAAACACAGTCATGTACAATTGTTCAAAGGGGACGTTTCAAGCTGAACATCATCATTTTTCAAACCGCGTAGTTACAAGCTCCATCGCGTCAACTAACACAATTATAACTAGACCGGGTACCTTTACGTTAAAAACCTATTCCGTTCCGGAGTTCCTGGTTGAAAATAAACTTGTAGTATAATGTTTTGCAGTGTTGTGCCAATGTGGGTTTCCTGGTTCTTAATAAATAATAATATGCTCATATATCAACACTGTGTATATTATATTATGTTTAGTTTTTCTATATAATACATTTTAGTGCCTATTTTAGGATATATACAGCCAAAGTGAAGTGCTGAAAGAGCTTATTTCAGGCGCCTAATATGCGCTTTTTAAGACCTAAAAATCCGATGTCTAGTTATGACCTTCGTCTATAGCACAACTTCCTCAGTTCTGCTCAAAGTGATGTGCGAACACACAATATTAATTTTTTATCTAGTTAATGCTTACATTCTGTTAGTTCAAAAACAGAGTGCAGAAACGCGCTGCTGCACCAACAAACAACAGGCGACACTTCTGCCTCAGTCTTGCAAAGAAGGCGCCACACCGCTGCCTTAACCAGTCGACTTCCTGTATTGCAGATCATAAATTCTTTTCAGTCTCTGTTGTTTTTAAGGGCAGATGCAGGGAAAAATTGCGAAAATAATAGATTTTTACTGCATAATTTATAAGACTGATTCTTTAAAAGTAACATCACAAAGTTTCATAATCGAATTCTGGCTAGAAATATGTTTTAAAAAAGTTTGTTTGGGCGTCTGCGTGTGCTATGTCCCATCTTTCTATGCTATGATCTTTTTTGCGTTAATTTTTCGTTCACACAATCAAAACGAATTGCAGATGAGTCTACAAGGCTGTGAGAGAGATTATCTTTACTTGTTCCTTTGTTACAAAGTGGGTTTTTGGAATAGTGGGAGCTACAGACATATTTCAGTTTTTAGTTTTGCATATATCAATCTGTTTTGCTCGAAATGGTTTATAACAGTGTATGTATATACAAAAGAGTGAGGAAATCTCAAATTTCATGCGTAAAAGGTACATGACATTTAAATAACAGTGCTGCAGATGCAGCTCCTAAATGTGAAGAACAATTTCCGACAAAGTCATTAACTGAATCGAAGAAGAAAATTAGTGACTGAAGTGATGATGCTGTGTACAGTACCAAAGACGAGTTCTCCAGTGGATTCAGGTTAACTGCCTTAGAATATGATTAATGTTTCATGAGCACGTAGTAATTGTGGGACAAATGGCCCTACACTGTATGATGACAGTGACCTTGATTGTTGTGAAGATAGCTGCATGTGGTGCCTGCCTAGTGTTCAGTAGTGGAAATGTACGTAGGATTAAGTGCCTGCAGAGACTAGGCTTCCGACCAGGTGCATTAACACTGAAGATACTCAAAAGCATCGATGAAGTTCGACTGGACAAAGCCCAGGCATCAGAAGAAAAAAATGCAAAAGTTGGTTAGGCAAAGGAGGCAGGGGAAGAGATTACTCCAAGAAGACGAGGAAGAGACTTAAGATCATGGATATGGACAGCATTAGTCACTACAGGTACAGCAAAATTGTCAAAAACTGAAATAAAAACTTTAAATGAGAATTGCTGTAAACTGACTTACTTGAGCTACAACGGAACTTTTCTCAGGAACTACAAAAGCTAAAATTCTGAAATTTGGCATAATTCTTAAAAAGTACTTATTGAATAATGCTGTGCAGCACATTTCCGTTATCTTTACTCTGAGAAAAGTTCTCCGTTAAAATCTGAGAAACATAGAGGAGTCCCGGGTAACACACAGCTGAGAAATCTGTTCCATACGTTTTATTAGGCTCTTCTGCAGTCGCAAACTGTGAAATTCCAGTTTTATTGCTTGATTAGTTTACGAGAAAAGGTACATTATAGAAATAATAGTAATTAAAAACTTTATGTCGATGTTCATTTTCAAATAAAAATTGATCGGAACAACAAGTATTATGCTGTATATAAAATTCTCAAGCTTTGCTGTTTTAACTGTAATATTTTTGGAGATATGTACGTTTCAGTACAAGAGTGCATTTGGCATACGTCTGTCGTTAAGATTCATGATTCTCTTCGCTACAGTTTCTCACATACAGTCTTTCTCTCATTCTTATTTACTTTCCTATTTATCAATTGTTTTTATGTTTTACTTAAGAAACTCTATTCCAGATATTGAAAAAGGCTCCCACCAATAAGCAGTCGTTCTGGATCATACCCTTATGACGTCCTCAGAAAGGCTAAATCTCACAATATTTTTGCATAATGGCTCAACAGTGAATTAGGTACGAAGAAAAACCAAATATATTGTTTATACACAGTAATCATTACATATTACCTAAGAATATAGCTTTTCAACAAGCTGCCAGAAATCTTAAAGCAATAAAGTTCAGTTTAAGAGGAGCCTAAAGCATTTATTTGTGTCTGACTCCTACCCAGTTCATGAATTTAGTAGTAGTATTGAATGAAATATATGTTACAATTAATATCAAATAAAGAATTTTTAACATTACAATAATTTAATGATTGCAATAATTTAATGATTACAAACAATCCGCCTCGATTGCAAATAGAAACCGGATGTTGACCTAGATTTCGGAGCGGATAACCACGCCTTCTTCGGAACACACTAAAACTACAAACTGCCTAAAGAGGCATGGTCCAACATGTAGTTTTAGTATGTTCCGAAGAAGGCGTGGTAATCCGCGCCGAAACCTAGGTCAACATTCGGTTTCTATTTGCAATCAAGGCGGATTTTTTATAACCATTAATATCAAATAGTAATAAAGTCTAATTTCTGCCCATCTTCAGTGCAGTGATGTGATCACTGTGACTGCCTGTTGTAAACCAATTTTCTGTTTGAAACTTCCTGGCAGATTAAAACCATGTACCAGACCGGAACTTTAACCTGGGACCTGTGTTCCACTGACTCAGCTACCCAAACCTGATTCACGGCCCGCCTTCACAGTCTCCACAGTTTTACTTCCGCCAGTACCTCATCTCCTACCTTCCAGCCTTCACTGAAGTTCTCCTGCAATTATGCTGGACTAGAATTCTTGGAAGAAACGATGTTGTGGAGATATGGCTTAGTCACAGCCCAGGGGATCTTTTCCAGAATGAATTTTCCAACTGCAGTGGTAGATGTCCAGAAAATAGCGTTTCCCGCCGCCAAGTCTAAAGTGTCCGCTCATAAGTTGGAGAAATTACTGTGCACATAATAGTTAAACGACCCACACATCTACTTCTCTACTGACTGCTCCTTTTCTAATCACTCATGACAGTCCACCAGATCACAGATTTTAAGAAGCACAATGCTGTAGCGACGCGGTTCTGTAATGGGTGTAATCACACAGAAATTTAGTAGTGTTTAATACAGCTGCTGCTCGTTACTTCACGGGGCCATTTGCCAGCTTATCGCTACACTGCCCGGGCATAGAGAATAATGGATCCTTGGCTGGAGATTGCATCTGTTCGCATGCCAGTCTTCGTCCAGTCTACTTGCCGACCAGCTTCTTGTGAGCGCCAGGGACTTTGTGTAATGCATTTATTAATGAATAAAGTGCACATCCTATCCTTTTCTGTTGTGGGGAGAGGCAGCAGAGCACTGGATAATACAGCAGGGCATGCACCTACACTACATGCCATTAAAATTGCTACACCAAGAAGAAATGCAGATGATAAACGGGTATTCATTTGACATATTATGCTTGAACTGACATGAGATTACATTTTCAGACAATTTGGGTGCGTAGATCCTGAGAAATCAGTAGCCAGAACAACTACCTCTGGCCGTAATAATGGCCTTCATACGCCTGGGCATTAAGTCAAACAGAGCTTGAATGGCGTGTACAGGTACAGCATCCCCATGCAGCTTCAACACGATACCACAGTTCATCAAGAGTAGTGACTGGCGTACTGTGAGGAGCCAGTTGCTCGGCCACCATTGACCAGACGTTTTCAGTTTGTTAGAGATCTGGAGAATGTGCTGGCCAGGGCAGCAGTCCAACATTTTCTGTAACCAGAAAGGCCCGTAAAGGACCTGCAACATGCGGTCGTGCATTATCCTGCTGAAATGTAGGGTTTCGCAGGGATCGAATTAAGGGTAGAGCCACGGGTCGTAACACATCTCAAATGTAACGTCCACTGTTCAAAGTGCCGTCAATGCGAACTAGAGGTGACCGAGACGTGTAACCAATGGCACCCCCTACCATCACGCCGGGTGATACGCCAGTATGGCGATGACGAATACCCACTTCCAATGTGCGTTCACCGAGATGTCGCCAAACACGGATGCAACCATCATGATGCTGTAAACAGAACTTGGAATCATAAAAAAATGACGTTTTGCCTTTCATGCACCCAGATTTGTCGTTGAGTACACCATCACAGGCGCTTCTGTCCGTATTGCAGCGTCAATGGTAACTGCTGCCATGGTCTCCGAGCTGCTAGTCCATGCTGCTCCAAACGTCGTCGAACTGTTCGTGCAGATGATTGTTGTCTTGCAAACGTCCCCATCCGTTGACTCAGGGATCGACACCTGGCTGCACGATCCGTTACAACCATGCGGATAAGATGCTTGCCATCTCGACTGCTAGTGAGACGAGGCCGTTGGGATCCAGCACTGCGTTCTGTATTACCATCCTGAACCCACCGATTCCATATTCTGCTTACAGTCATTGGATCTCGACCAACGCGAGCAGGAATGTCTCAATACGATAAACCGCAATAGCGACAGGCTACGATCTGACCTTTATCAGAGTTGGAAACGTGGTGGTACGCATTTCTCCTCCTTACACGAGGCATCACAACAACGTTTCACCAGGCAACGCCGGTCAACTGCTGTTTGTGTATGAGAAATCGGTTGGAAACTTTCCTCATGTCAGCACGTTGTACGTGTCGCCACCGGCGCCAACCTTGTGTGAATGCTGTGAAAAGCTAATCATTTGCATATCACAGCATCTTCTGCCTGTCGGTTAAATTTAGCGTCTGTAGCACGTCATCTTTGTGGTGTAGCAATTTTAATGGCCAGTAGTGTATGTTACGATGTGGCACTGGGCAGAGCAGTGGCGGGTGGCAGCCATGGTTGGCAGTCTTTTTTTTTTTTTTTTTTTGGGTAGATGTTTCTGTGACTATTATGATGATGCACGACAATAATCCAGGGAGGATGTAACAAAAGTGTTTATTTGGTGTGTTGCTTATACTGCTTTCTGACACTGTGCTGCTTGTTTATCGCTGTATTTTTTATAAATTTTTGATCCTGCAGCCACAGTGAATCAATTCAGAAGGCGTGCTAGAGTAATTCGTATATTCCTGGTGACCACTGTGTCCAGATGGCGTAATGATCAACCCAGCTGCGCAGTAAGCAGGAAACGTGGGTTCGAATCCTGATACAGCACAGATTTTCAGCTTGTCCTCTGACATAAATCAAAACCCACTGACAGCTGATGTCTTTAATTCCTTTCTGTATTGGTGTATCTTTCGTTAGAATAATCCGTTGCAGTACTGGTTAAATGTTCTTTCTTAGAATGGAGGATAACACTTATTAATTCGTGACCGCTGCCACAGTACTGTCGAATCGGGTAGCCATGCAGATAGTATGCAACCTGACACAGTTGTGGAGTAGGGCACCAAATAATAATAATAATAATTCTGCTACCGCTGTACTCGCATTCCATTATTAATTCTTTAGCTCACCACTGCTTATTGACGTTGCTGCTATAGATATTCATACATCACTTTAATTGGATCACAATAGGTAGACGTACATATCGAAATATTAATTAATTTTTTCAGTTATTTACCCCGTACACCACTACATATTGACAATGCAGCTCACACTGCATTACTTGGGCAATGACAGGTAAACTGGCATGGGGAAATATTAATTAATATTCTCAACTACATGCTCACATGAGTGTGTGCTGATGAAAAAGTTAATTTTCTGGCGGAGCCCCTAGTCTTCTTCTCGACATACACTGGTGAGCAGGCACGCCCTAACATTGTGCTGCTGGAAGCAACACTGTGATTGGGTGCCGAAACACAGTTATAAAGATTATAATAGCAACAGTATCAATGTTTGATTGTTGAAAAACAATTACAAGCAGTTATAATAGCTGGAATATCACACAAATATATTTGAGAAATACCTATTCACTGCTTACTGATATCAGTACACTGATATTTGCAAATACTTGCTGGCTGCCAGCTACTACTCAGTATGTCTTTCTTTTTGCAACACTGCAAATTTATGTTGTTACTGCTGCTGCTGCTGCCACTGGCAGACGAGTGGCACTGGTACTGCTTGGCCAGTTGACAGTATGATATGGCACTCTACGTGGGAAAGGCTTCAGAGGATTGGCCAAAAGGCCCAGAAGTCAAACGCCGTTGGCCACCAAGCCTTTGAGGGGGAGGAGAGGGGTGAGGAAAGGGGGAGGGCCAGAGAGGGTCCAGAGAGAGAGAGAGAGGCAGAGCAAAATTACGTGAGAGCCCAATTAACGAATTTGTATTTCTTATTGGCGATCAGGGGTTGTGGTAGTAAATTTTATTAAAATGAGCCAGTGCTTTCACTCTCATAGTACTATTATTGTCCTATTTAGCTGGCTGTTTACTTGATTTTGTAATGAATGTTCGTATTAATCTCGCTTCTGTTACACAGCTCCTGATGTGTATAGCCTTTCTTCAAATGTAGGGCAGTTGGCAGTTTACGTATTTCTATTTCCATACTTCATATGAGTGCGAAATGGTCCAAATGGCTCTGAGCACTATAGGACTTAATTTCTGAGGTCATCAGTCCCCTATAACTTAGAACTACTTAAACCTAACTAACCTAAGGACATCACACACATCCATACCCGAGGCAGGATTCGAACCTGCGACCGTTGCGGTCACGCGGTTCCAAATTGTAGCGCCTAGCACCGCTCCGCCACCCCGGCCGGCCATATTAGTGCAGTATACAACACACTATGGTAATCATCGTTCTGATAAAAGTACTCGGTTTACTCATATGTGTAACATACCGTATATCTAATGCATCCTATTGACTTGAGGGCGCATCACTATTAGGATTGCCACTATTAATGACTCATATGGTTCAGGCTCAAAAGTAATTTCTTCTTTCCAGTCTCTGACACTGTTTCTATTCTGTTTTTATACTAGGAATAAGCAATTTGAACAGCGTACTTGCAGTCATATGACGTTCTCAGTTTCGAAATTATACACTATGTGATCAAAAGTATCCGGACACCTCCAAAAACATACGTTTTTCATATTAACTGCATTGTGCTGCCACCTACTGCCAAGTACTCCATATCAGCGACCTCGGTAGTCATTAGACATCGTGAGAGAGCAGAGCAAGTGAATTATCTGTATCACACGGTACCTTTCACTATAATGTCTCCTGTTGTTGTTAGTTCTATTTCTCCATTCTGCCACCAATCCTATACACATTGTTGTTTTAATTCGTTGTAGATAATCACTGAGCAGTATCTTTTGGTTGCATAGTGTGCAAGTAGTTTCAGCTTGTTTAGCCAGACAGTCACCTTGACTGTAGCTGCAGATGTCACTGTGACTTTTTATTTCGATTAATATGAGTTCTTTGCGATGATTTTACAGCTGCAGAACGTTGTATATGTACCTTGTATGACAGATGTTGAATTCTTCTGCCAACCAATTTTTAGAGCATCATTCTTTTTACGTAAACTGAAGGGGATGACTGCTCTCAGCTGCAGCGGGACATTAAGCGGAATCATCAGCAACGAGTGTTAATGTGGACCGGACTGGGACTCGAACCCAGTACCTCCTGCTTACTCGGCAGGTGCGGAAACCACTGCGCCATCCGAGACACAGCGTTATCGTAACTGCAAAGACTGTCTCTGTACGCCTCACGGCCGATTAACACACCCACTGAGAGCCACCTACCCGCCTGCAGTCCCTGCTCACTACACTCCTGTTCGCTACTTAGAGATTCCCACGGGATGTACGACGTATTCGTGCGTTTGCACTGAAGAATGTGGCTCCACCGCCCAGCCAGGCTTATGAATTATTTGAATGCTTGGTGTCTGTTCCTTCGAAAGAACAAACACTTCGCAGATCGCGCAGCTGTGAAACACTATCTGTAAACTGAAGGGGGATGACTGCCATCAGCTGCAGTCAGACATTACTGCCTCGCTACCTCGTCCCATCTTCTCGTAAGTTTCTTCTACCTACTTGTATACTTACCTACTTGTTTTAGTACTTACCAGTACTAGTAGTAACTTCTCCTCCCTTGACACTTAAAAAGAATCAATCTCTCATGTACAAAACAGCTTCAAATGTCTGGTTATCTTACAAATGAGTTAATGTATGAAGTATTGCATGTGGATATGTAAAACCCTCATGTTTGAAGACACAATACCCTATTTCTACTGGTTTTATTGGCTTCAGATTATTCATCCATAACGTCATTAAAAAGATAAGAAAAGATTTGAAATTGTGTTTAAAGTTTGTTGGAAATAGATAAGTGGTCTCATTATCAAGCACAGGATGTGTATAGTTAGGATACTTTGTGCACCATGAGTCCTGCTGCCTCAAAACAGATACACTGTTTCTAGCCTTGATGTGTGTCTTACTACGCTACTGGCCATTAAAATTGCTACACCAAGAAGAAATGCAGATGATAAACGGGTATTCATTGGACAAATATATTATACTAGAACTACCATGTGATTACATCTTCACGCAGTATGGGTGCATACATCCTGAGAAATCAGTACCCAGAACGACCACCTCTGGCCGTAATAACGGCCTTGATAGGCCTGGGAATTGAGTCAAATAGAGCTTGGATGGCGTCTACAGGTACAGCTGCCTATACAGCTTCAACACGATACCACAGTTCATCAAGAGTAGTGACTGGCGTATTGCAACGAGCCAGTTGCTCGGCCACCATTGACCAGACGTTTTCAATTGGTGAGAGATCTGGAGAATGTGCTGGCCAGGGCAACAGTCGAACATTTTCTATATCCAGAAAGGCACGTACAGGACCTGCAACATGTAGTCGTGCATTATCCTGCTGAAATGTAGGGTTTCGCAGGGATCGAATGAAGGGTAGAGCCACGGGTCGTAACACATCTGAAATGTAACGTCAACTGTTCAAAGTTCCGTCAATGCTAACAAGAGCTGACCGAGACGTGTAACCAATGGCACCCCGTACCATCACACTGGGTGACACGCCAGTATGGCGATGACGAATACACGCTTCCAATGTGCGTTCACCGCGATGTCGCCAAACACGGATGTGACCATCATGATGCTGGATTCATCCGAAAAAATGAAGTTTTGCGATTCGTGCACCCAGGTCCGTCGTTGAGTACACAGTTGCAGGCGCTCCTGTCTGTGATGGAGCGTCCAGGGTAACCGCTACCATGGTCTCCGAGCTGATAGTCTATGCTGCTGCAAACGTCGTCGAACTGTTCGTGCAGATGGTTGTTGTCTTGCAAAAGTCCCCATCTGTTTACTCAGGGATCGAGACGTTTCTGCACCATCCGTTACAGCCACGCGGATAAGATGCCTGTCATCTCGACTGCTAGTGATACAAGGCCGTTGGGATCCAGCACGGCGTTCCGTATTACCCTCCTGAACCCACCGATTCCATATTCTGCTTACAGTCATTCGACCAACGCGAGCAGCAATGTCGCGATACGATAAACGACAATCGCGATAGGCTAGAATCCGACCTTTATCAAAGTCGGAAACGTGATGGTACGCATTTCTCCTCGTCACGCGAGGCATCACATCAATGTTTCACCTGGCAACGCCGATAAACTGTTTTTTGTGTATGAGAAATCGGTTGGAAACTTTCCTCATGTCAGCACGTTGTACGTGTCGCCACCGGCGCCAGCCTTGTGTGAATGCTCTGAAAAGCTAAACGTTTGCATATCACAGCATCTTCTTCCTGTCGGTTAAATTTCGCGTCTGTAGCACGTCACCTTCGTGGTGTAGTAATTTTAATGGCCAGTAGTGTATATTAAACCTTTACCACATTATACTTGTTAATGAGTAGATACTGACAGGATTTTAAAATTTTGAACCTATTGTATATGTAAATCAGAGTGTATGTATTGTGTGTCCTGGATCTTCCCCAAACCCCTGCATCCACTTCAACCAAATTTGGCACAGAAGCAGCAGGCCTCACCAGTATGAGAACTGTGGGATTTGTAACCTGCTACCTCCAATAAGAGCAGAGGTATGTCCAAAAATGTGTCTTTTTTTCCAGCCCCTGGCATAGAGATTGTCCTGTGTGATATGTATGTTCTGTGGGAATTGTATCAGCCTGTCAAATAAAATTGCTTTGCAGGGCAGCCTACATGTCGGCGCATAAAATGGTTTCTCCCAGCCCCAGCATGTAGTCTGCTCTGCATGACAGGTGTGTTGGGTTGGAGTAGTATCAGCTTGCTTAATCAATGTGCTTTGCGTGGTGCGCTGTACATCAGGGTCAAATAAAGGATTTTGAAGTGCCTGATGTGTACCCTGCCCGCAGGACAGGTGTGTTGTGGGAGTAGTGTTGGCCTGCTTTATTGAACTATATCACACATGATACTCATATCGATTAGCAATGATGGGTAAAGCAGTGGATGGGCAGAGGTGAAGGGAAGAGGGAATGGACAAAGAGGGAGGAGGAGGGAGAAATGTATGAAACAGGTGAAAGGTGAAGAGAGGCAGTGGGTAGGTGGAAAATTAAGAGGAGGAGGTGGAGAAAGAAAGATAGATGGGGAGGTGGATATGATCAGAGGGAGTAGGAGTAAGATATGGCTAAAGATACGTGTGGTAGAAATGGACAAAGAGACTAGGAAGAGGGGATGAAGAAACAGAGGGTGTGGGAGAAGGAGAGAGAGGTGGGAGAATGAGGATAGAAAGAGGGGGAGTGGGAGGTGTGTTCAATACAGGCATCCATTGGGCCATGGGGAAAAGGCTAGGTTGGTCAATAAATATATGAATTATTGAAAAGACTTTTGTTGCCCTTGGAATCCGTTAGGCAGGCAATCTTCAAGTAGGATAATGAACCATGCACTGGCTTAACTGTTTAGTAATATGGATTCATTTCACATTTTTCTGTAGCATTAATTTTTAACTTTCTTCATTAATACCACATTTCAAATATTTCCAATGTATTCTTTGGATTTTTGATGCTCCACATTACGCTTCGATACGACATTTCTTCCTCAGGCTATCAATATCTGATATGAATGGAGCTCCGTTATTGAAGGAAGTTTTCTTTGCCTGTGCCAGTCTACTTTTGACATCGTGTGTAATCTCGCATCCTGTATGAGATATTCATGAATCTCAGCATGGTGTCATTACAAGCCTGTTTTTTTAAGCAAGTCGTTACTTTCTTTTCTTTTACTCGTCATCACCTTTGCCTATTCTCTGTTCTGCCTTACGCCATACTCTGTCCTAAGTACACTGTCCATTCCTTTCAACAATCTTGTAAATCAGACCAGGAAGTCCACAGTATATCATCAGAGAACCTTAATATTGATACTTGTCTTGCTTGTGGGCACTTGTATGTGTCAAAAATTATGGAGAAATGGTCACCCATCAACTTTACCAATACAAGGACAGAAACAATCTAGGAAGAGGACATGGAGGCAACTGCATGTGTTTAAAAGGCCGGGAAACCCACAGACCAATAGCAATCAATTCCACCTCCCCCTTATCTTATTATAACTCCAATCATATTCAAGGTCTATACTTCATAGTAGGAGGATCGTCTATGTTTGAGATTAGGGTGGCGGTATTCTTTAAAAATAATAACAAATTAATGTCAGATTTTTTATTTACAGTAATTTTTCTCGGCCAGTGCATTTATCCTCTTCTCTCTCATTCTAGAGCACTTACATGACCCTCCATGTTATTCGTCCTCTGTTCCCCATAAGGAAAGAATTAAGGGCTTTCTTTGAATATATTAACAGGCATATAAATCATATCTGGCTTATTACCAATATTTTTAAAATACATTTTTTCGAAGTTGTGTTTTAAAATATTTTTTTGATGCATTAATAGAAAACTTTCATACACACTAGCTTATCACCCATTGCTTCGCTCATGTACGCTGTAAGGCTTGCAGAGATTTTTTCATTTCATCGAATTTTGTTGTTGTTTGCAAATTGCAATAACTTCTAAGCTTTTCATGCTAATAAAGACCATTTCCGAATGTGCTTCTGACCAAAACGCGATTTTGATAGTTCGAGTCTAAAGTCATTCATGCTTTTTGCGTTCTTGTGGAGATATTTCCATAGCAACTTTCTTCCCCTAACAAATATTTCTTTATATCTGACTGAGGTGTGAAATACCAGTTTCCTTAAATTTAGCTTTAAATTTTGTTAATGTAACTAAATGTTTTTTTTTAAATTTCCTAGTTGAATTTCCAAAAACACTGTTACACGTAGTTTTTTTATTTCTAAGCGAGAGGTCAACACCAATCATCATAAATATAGCGTTAAATATTCTTTAGTTGTTCTTTAGTAATTATCCATTTCCAAAAAAGCTTTCATCCACTAATTTACCGCCTTTTTATTCGAATTTCCAAAAATTCTGAACAACTATTTCTTATTTTATGACTCAGAAACCAAAGAACAGTTTCAGTAGCAATACCTTCACAATTTCCTTAATAGCGACGTACTTCTAAAGAGCCTTTCATCCCCTATTTCACCCTCTTAGGAATGTAATTTCCGACAATCACTTCTTAGACGAAGCCAGCAGTGTAAGATCCACACCCTCTAAACTTCAAGTTTATATTCTTAGTGGTTTAGGCTGGTTGATGATGAGTCAGTGAATCAGTGTAACTCTGTTGCGGGTGGAATTTTCAAAAGACAGTGGAACACGGTATCATTTCATCCCTAACCTAGAAGCCAGACAGCAATTTTCAGATATTTAGCTTTAAAAATACTTTTCCAATGAAATATTTCCATAATACGTTCCACAATCTGTTTTGCCTCCTCAGGGGGTTGAATTTCCAAAAACACTGCCAAGGGTACGTTTTCTTTCTAACAAAGAAGCTAAATACAAGTTTTCATAGTTTTAGCTTCAAAAAAGCTTGCACAATGTAACATTTCCATAAAAACTTACATCACGTGTTTTACCCGATAGGGGTTGAATCTTAAAAAACAGTGAAACAGGTACTTTTTCTGAGAAGCCAAATTTAAAATTTTCTAGATTTAGCTTTAAAATGGTTTCATGATAAAATATTTTCATAAAAAATCTCGTCCCCTATTTCACCCTTTCAGGGGTTCAGTTTTCAAAAACACTGAAACACGTATTTTTTTATTTGTAACTGAAAAGCCAAATACCAAATTTCTTAGATGTAGCTTAAAAATATTTTCATAGTTCTTTAACAATAATATATTTTCAGAAAGTTTTCACCCACTGATTCAAGCCCGATGGGTTAAATTTTCAAAAATGCTGAAACAGATGTGTATTTATTTCTGACCAAGACACCAAATACCAATTTTCCTAGATCTGTCTTCAAAATTGGCTTAATAGTGACAGTTAAAAAAGCACGTTGTCGTCTATTTCACCCCTTGTTGTTGTGATTTCGAAAAATACCTTCTTAAACGATGCCTACTGTGTAAGAGCCACACCTTTTCCAAATTTTAAGTTTGGGCTCGGCGAGGCTGAGCCAGTCACCCTGTTAGGACGTAGACATGTGCAAACAGAGGTATACCTTATATACAGAGACAGAACTAGTAAGGAATCTACATACTGCAATGTTTCCCATTTATTTTTCTGATAAGTTATTTACTTAGATGGCAACTGAAGGTGGAGTGGGTGAAAGGAAAGGAAAGGGAAGGGATTATTGATGCCAGCTGCATCCTGACATTACGCAGAATCAGCGACGCCGAGACTGGATTCGAACGCCAGATCTCCTGATTACTTGGCAGATGTGTTGACCACTGCGCCACTCAGACGCAGTGCTCATCGCCAATGCGCGGACTACCTCGGCAAACTTCACTGCCGACCCACACTCCCACCTGGCGCCACCTGTCCACAGTCCCTGTCTGTGTCCTCCATGCCCTCTACTTTGAAATTCCCACAGGAAGACAGACATAATCGTGCTCCGCACTGGGAAAGATGGATTGGTTGCCCATCGAGGCGAATCAATTACGTGAATGCATGGTGTCTGTTCTTTCGGACAGGACTCGATCCTGGGATCTTGTGCTTACTAGGCAGTTGTATTAACCTTCCCTTCTAATTCTTTTCTCCCCCCCCCCCTCCCACACTCACTCACACCCCTCCACCCACCCCCCACACACGCATATATATATATATATATATATATATATATATATATATATATATATATATATATAGTGTGTCCCAGCTATCTTGTCCACCCAAAATATCTCTTGAACAATAACAGCAATTGGAAAACGACTTTCACCAGTATCAATGTAGGGCTGGGGCCCATGAATGTACATATTTGGAAACATTCTAAATCGAAAGCATATGTGTTTTTTAACATAAACTTATGTTTTTTTAAATGGACCTCCTATATTTTTTCTTCAGCAATCCATAGTATGACAAAGCACATACACAATGGCGTTTATTGCATCGCAATATTCCCATTACATCCCGAGATATTGAGACGCGAAGTTGACGCTTGAAACACCCGACATGCGCTGCTAGCGCACGTCCTGAGGCTCAGGCGTGAACCCCATGCTGCCCGTAATCGCGATGTGATTGACATGTGTAATCACACCTCCATACTTACCAAGAGGTCCGAAACGAATAATACGGTCTGCTGCCATCAACTCTCATAAGCACATAATGGTTTCCCTCTTGCACGTTTTGCGTATCTACGTACACAATATGAACCAGTACCGATCGGTGTACACCCGTCAGGTTGTCTTATTTATCCTGCACACCCATAATAAGGTTTATCTAATGCGTTATATGACCCATTGTGCCTGTCGCGCAGGGCCTGGCTCTACCTAGTCAAGTGTCCAACGTAGTTCCCACTACTGCCACAGTTACCACTTCGCCTTGTTTATGATTTGCGACCCATGCAAACTCCTGTACTCCACCACCCTCCAAGCATCCCATTTGTTGTTGCTTTGGCGTGCAGTACACCGCTTGCCAGTGTAGTCGTGCATCAGAGTAATCTAGTGACGGCACGGAGGTAGTACACATTGTGAATAAACGTTGTGTCGTGGAACTTATACTGTACAGTATAATGTACACACATGAAGATACGGTAGAAATGCTGCTGATGTATGGAGAATGTACGTTGACGGGAAATACGTTATGAGATTGCTTGTTTGTTGATAGTACTGTTAGCGAACATTATGATTATTAATATGTCTGTTTTCTACCCTACTCTACATACCTGTACTGTACCCTGTTGTAGGTGGACGAAATGCTGTTCAGGCAGAACGACTGTACAGAAGACGATTCCCTGACAAGCCATCGCCTTCGCGCCGGATGTTTGGTCGTCTCACATCTCGTTTACGTGAAACGGGAAGCTTAAATCCAAGACCTCGACATCGTCCTACAACACGCACAGATGAACGTGCTGAAGTTGCTGTGCTCGCACACGTCAAATTGAATGTGAAGTTGGTGTGTAGAAGTCAAGTGCACAGCGTATTCTTAAAAGTCATAAATTTCATCCTTACCATGTTCATTTACACCAGGATCTTCATGGAAATGACTTCCGCAATAGGGTAACATTTTGTCGGTGGGCTCAGCAAAAACTTCTGACTAATCCAAATTTTTTTGCAGATGTTCTCTTTACCGACGCGGCATCATTCTCCAACAAAGGAATTGTCAATGTAAGGAATATGCATTATTGGTCTGCAGACAATCCAAAATGGCTCCGTCAGGTAGAGCATCAACGTCCGTGGAAAGTTAATGTTTGGTGTGGGATTATTGGAGATACCATTATCGGACCTTTCTTTATAAATGGCATCCAAAATGGCAGACAATACTCCAGATTTATACGACACAATCTTCCTGTACTCTTGGACACCGTACCTCTGAACCGGAGAATGGTCATGTGGTATCAGTATGACGGATGCCCTGCACATAACGCTTTACGAGCACGACGACTTCTGAACCGTAAGTCCCCTGGTAGGTGGATTGGACGAGGTGGCCCAGTTAGGTGGCCTGCCCGATCTCCGGACCTTACACCGCTGGATTATTTTCTTTGGGGAGCAGTGTAGGATGCTGTTTTCCAACAACAACCAACAACACCAGTGGACATGAAGCAACGCATTATTGATGCTTGTACAGCCATCAAAGAGGAAACAGTAGCACGAAGTAGGGCATCCCTCATTCGCAGAGTGACCCTATGTATGCAAGCCAATGGGCATCACTTTGAGCATGAGATGTGAACGCTATGTTTAGTATGTAGTGCTGGTATCACAGTGGAAGTTTCTACAAAGGGCCATTTTACCCGGTGATGTTAACAAACATTTGTTTGCAACAATTTGTCATTTAACGCATTAGATAAACATAACATTGATAATTATGTGATAATAAAACTAATTGGTTAAACATGTTTACATTCATCTTCTATGTCCTACTTGAACTTCCCAAATCAATGAATGATTAACTGTCACTTGCGCTAGATCTACAGTAAAGTAAAGTTTTAACGTTGAACGGCATTACCTTTTTATTAACGGATTAACGATAAGCGAAGTTAACTTTGTGACTAACGTTGCGGTACACAGATATGTTACAGAACAGCATCACCCCTAGCCTATGGGATAAATACCTGCTGGAATGTACGACGTTAATGCAGGATGGCAGCAGACCGTATTATTCGTTTCGGACCTCTTGATAAGTATGGAAGTGTGATCACGCATGTCAATCACATCGCGATTACGGGCAGCACGGGGTTCACGCCTGAGCCTCAGGACGTGCGCTAGCAGCGCGTGTCGGGTGTTTCAAGCGTCAACTTCGCGTCTCAATATCTCGCGATGTAATGGGAATATTGCAATGCAATCAACGCCATTGTGTATGTGCTTTGTCATGATATGGATTGCTGAAGAAAAAATATAGGAGGTCCATTTAAAAAAACATTGTGTTAAAAAACACATATGCTTTCGTTTTAGAATGTTTCCAAATATGTACATTCATGGGCCCCTGCCCTACATTGATACCGGTGAAAGTCGTTTTCCAATAGCTGTTATTGTTCCAGAGATATTTTGGGTGGACAAGATAGCTGGGACACACTATATATATATATATATATATATATATATATATATATATATATATATATAGAGAGAGAGAGAGAGAGAGAGAGAGAGAGAGAGTCACAGATTTGTATGTAGTATACACAATACACATATACAATTTCACACACATGGTGTACAAGCAGACACCTATACACCTACACCTATGACAGATGGTTCATACTACTATTCCGCATGCACATACATTGTAAATACATCCACTCCCCCACTATCACCTAATTGAATAGTGCGAGAGCAGGAGATTTGCGGATTAATACATATAAAGCAACAATGGATTAGTAAAATGAGGTTTTGCGAACTCACAGTGAAATAAGTGCACCTGACGTTTGAAAAGGACCAATATACACATACCGAGGTAGACAGATTTCATGAACTATACTGAAACCTTATCCCTCTCCAGAGCGACTAATCCTTGCTTGAATATAGTGCCCTGCTTAAAATTTGGCTGGGTGATATAATCTCTTGCACGATAATGCCTATCCCAATTGCACACAAAATGAATTACATGGCGCTTTCTCAAATCTTCTACAGTTTCCACGAAAATTAAATTGGTCATTAATTAAAAAAAATACTTTTTAAAACTGCATGTCACAATGCCCCTGTTTTCGATACTATATCTATATACTTCTTCAACCAGCGTGATTCTAACAAGTTTCATCCACAAACTGAGGCACTGCTGGAGTTTTCCTGGTGCTTCATGTAGGGGTGTGTTAGAACACCACTCGAACTGTTCCAATATTTTACGTCACAGTTCGGGAAATCGGGGGTTCTGTTCGATCTAGCGTTCGTTCTACGATCTGGCTATTTTTGTTGTTATTATCGCAACGACCTCTCTCAGTGTTTTTAATACACTACAGATGTTAATAATAAAAATAACTATGAAACACGGACTGAGCTACGTTTCGGTTCATATGTAGCAACGGCAACTCATCAGTAAATAAAAATTTATAGTCGCGTTTCTGTCCAAATCTCGAGCTTCCGCTTGTCCCACGATGTAGTGACGTTGATTGAACGGTCTGGAAGACGAGTCTTATCACTGTAATTAATTCTCACGATAAATACTGTAGTGCCCTTACTATGATTTTTTTCCTTTGTTCCTCATTGTCTTGATTAACTGCCTTGATTGTTTCATCTGAATGTTGTTATCTTGTTTTCAAACTGTTTAAATTTTTGTAAAGTTTTTACATATTATAAAGGCACATTTGCATGCCGAGCGTGAGTTTCCGCGAAAACGCGAAATACTAATTAAATAAATAATCAGTGACAAATAAATAAAGCCTATGGCGCACAACTGCAGCGCTGTGTCGCTGATAAAACAAAAGCACAATTACGTTACTCTTATGTTTGATTAAGAAAGGGAGAGCTCTGGTTGAAGTGGTGCGAGAAGCACGTATTTTATTTTATTGTCTGGCACACCGCCATATTTCATGTTATAGAAGAATACTGCGAGTTGCAACCACACTAGGCACTCGATTCTGTAAGGAATTTATATTTATAAAAGTAAGTAGGATTATGAACTGTAGGCTTATTCATTGAATATATCTGATTTAACTAACTGTGTAACCTTTTTATGTTTAGTAGACAATCACCTCTGTATGACGTATTGGCATGGCTGGCAAATTATTGTAATATTGAGATTTAGATTATGAGTCCGCACCTACCGCAGCAGTCTTTGGAAACGATTTAATTACGAAGTCCGATTACTCAGTTTTATTTCACGGTCAACTACGAGTAACATTGCCTTTACGAAAAAGCCATTGTCAAGCGTCTGATAACGAATAATTAAACGTCCACATTCCAGATAAGCAAAATAATAATTACAATTGCAATCACAATCACCATCATACAGATAGAATAATTAACATATTTAAAATAACAACATTTTTTTTATTTAATTTATTTTATTTATTTTATATTGGCGACCGTGACAGGACTTGTTATTTTGTCATTTGTTACATTGTTCTCTTTGTTTCATGTAAAAAATCAACTTTCTGGACCTGGACGTCAATGTATGAGAGATAACAAAATCTGAAGATATTTTCCAATTCTGAAATTTTGCCGGAAGACGCAAAGAAGCTTCCAGCAAAATAAGGTAAGACGCAGCATCTTTGCATTAGCAGGCTTGACCAGACATATAATTCAGTGTATTAGCTTTTCAGTAAATTCTGTAGTGTTTCTTTTCTGCACAACAGTTTCAGTGATAAATTTCATTCTCAGTACTTTTCCCTAAACAATAACGTATGCAACAATACCAATACACGAGTGTACAATATGGCCGACTTCTGTACGATATCATGTAACATGGCCAGCAGCCATTACCAATAATCTCAAATTCAGTTTATATTTTTAAATTAACAGACAGCCATTGTTGCTACGAGCGATTCATGCTCAACTACATTTTATTTTAAAATCAGTGTCAAAAATTTTCTTGAAACATATATCACATGTGGCATGGTAATAACTAGAAAACAATACGCAAAAATGGAACAGCAAGGGCGTACTATTCAGACGCAATCCGACTCGGACGTGAGACAAGAGTTAGAAAATGACTTTACGACAGCAACCGGTAGTGACGATTCATCAAACATTGACGCAAGTGTTGACGAAAATTTTGACGATAGGCCGTCCACTACAAAAATTTCAAAATCTCAATCAGAGCCCATGTTAATGCATGACGTCACGTCTAATGACGCGGCGGGGGCAGAGACCTTGCAAACGGTAAACATTGCCGACATGTTACAAATGCTAATGAAACAAAACGCCGAAAACATGGCAACCTTAAAGGCACAATTAGAGACACAAAATGAACAGTTAAAAACACAAAATGACGAAATCAAATCTGATCTCATAGCAATCAAGATAGGTAATGACACTTTATGTAAGCGTGTGGAACTTATAGACGCCACACTGACCAAACAGATGACCGAACTCAGTACTAAATTTTCCCAGCTCAATACGAGACAAGAAAAGACTACAACTGACGAAGCACTTTTACAGACACAAGTAAAAAACCTTAATGTCACGTGTGAAGTTCTTACTGAACAAATTCAAACATATCCTTCAGTACATGACAATCTTGAAAAACTAATTACTGACGTACAGAATAAATTTGACAATGTTGAACAACACCTGACTGACATCTTACAATCAGATGCCACAGCTCATTTTCAAAATATTAATAAAGAATTTCATGATTGGGTTGAGAACAAAGACAAACATTTTGATAGATGCTTACGTGAAAATTTACCAACAATTGTGCACGACTCCGTAGCGCAATACATTACTAATAACAAACAGCTGATCAGTGACGCAGTACAATCCGTCACTGCACCCATGACACAATTCACCGATCAACTACAGTCTGAATGTAACGAAAATATCAGTCAAAATGTACAGTTCAGAAACCAATATACATTCGAGTATGATACACACATTCCGCACACGACAAATACACAAGAACAAAACACACCACGACTACAACACATACCACGATGTGGAAACACAAACACAAGCTATTATCATGGTAAACCACAGCAACATTATCGTAATTACTCGCCAGCTGAACATACCAGTAATTTCAGTGGAATAAATCCATATCACAATGCGAAGGAAGATGAAAGCTTAATGAAACACAGGCAATTTCAGATTTTTATCCCAGAAAAACGAACCATTCATCCGGTGATTTTTCTTAAATCTTTTAGTAACGCATTTCCACGCACTTGGAGTGACCGGAAAAAGATTTCATATATTGTCGGTTACATCCAAGGCGATGCAGCTGTCTGGGCATACAGTCAAGCTGACGTATGTACCACGTACAGTGAGTTTGAGCGTGCTTTTCTGAACAAATTCTGGTCGCAATCCGTCCAGGAGCGACTCAGAAGACAAATTTTAGAACCTGAAACTTTTAACAGTAAAAATGGTAACTTACGCAGATATTTTGAAAAATACTTGAACATGGGACATTTTTTAGACGAACCAGTCGCAACGCGTGATATACTCCGAGCGTTGAAGGCCAAATTGCCTTTCAACATTAAAGAAAAACTCCTACATATCCCGGATGACGATTCAGATTAGCCCGCATCTCGTGGTCGTGCGGTAGCGTTCTCGCTTCCCACGCCCGGGTTCCCGGGTTCGATTCCCGGCGGGGTCAGGGATTTTCTCTGCCTCGTGATGGCTGGGTGTTGTGTGATGTCCTTAGGTTAGTTAGGTTTACGTAGTTCTAAGTTCTAGGGGACTGATGACCATAGATGTTAAGTCCCATAGTGCTCAGAGCCATTTGAACCATTTGATTCAGATTATTTTTTAACAGCTTTAGATTCGGTTGACATGTTACTTGAAGATCAGCGCTTCGCGCGGCAAAACAGCAGCCACAATGTTTACACTAGTGGTATGCAAAACATGCAGGCTTGCCAACACAATTCTGGCGCGCCCACAGTTGGATACGCGGTACAACAAAAACAGCAAACTCACATGCCGTCTCAGTACGGAAATCAAAATCAACACGCGTATTCCAATGCAAACAATAGTTACAACAGTAATAACATTTCATGCGGCAATCCATACAAAAGGCACCGCGGTAATAACTACAACGGTAACAACGGATACAAAGGTAATAACAAAAACACAAACAGAAATAGAAATAATAATAACTAAGAGCCAAGACAGCATCAAGGTTGGACTCGTAACGATCAGTACTTTCATTCAAACTCTGCTTTACCACAGCAGCCACCAGGTCAAAATTGGAGCATACCTTACGACCGACAGGTAAGTTATAATGCGCAACCGCAAAAGTTTGGAGATCGTAATAGGCAATATCCGAATGTGAATATAATAGAAATGACACCTGATGCACAACCTCAATCTGTGTCAGTACCTAGTACAAATGATAATCCAACAAACTAGAAACAGTCACTACTTTGCCCCAGGTCGTGGCTGAAGAATTCTTGGGGGGCGACTTCAATGTTAATCAGTTATTTGACACCACACTTGAACAACAGAATAATGATATGCCGAGTAATTCTAAACAAAAACTACCTGTTTTATTTATAAGATACAACCACAATAACAATATATCAGATGAACTTTTACAAGACAGTACACAATGTCGTTTAAACACAAATGAAATTGTTTTAGCATCTACTACTGGTGTAGTAGGTGGGATTCCAACTACTATTATCCTAGATACAGGTGCAGCTGTAAGCGTTTTGTCTTTTAATTTCTATAAAAAGATGTGTGAATTGGAACCTGTGCCTGAGTTTCCTGCCCAAAACTGTAAAATAACTACTGCACTAGGTAATAAGTCATGTAGGGTTACGAAGCAAGTTTTTGTAAACGTTAAAATAGGTAATGGAACCGTACAATGGCCATTCCTGGTTGTACAAAACCTTGTGACAAATTGCATATTAGGAATAGATATTATGAGCGAGAAGGACTGCATTATAGACTTCTCCAAAGGTAAATGTATTTTAAATGATAAAGGCAGTGTAATTATTATTTATTTGGACAGGAGAACTCTAAAGCATGACAAACACTGTACAGGGTACAAGGTTCAGTTAGTACTTGACAATGACATTCAAGACATGCAAACACACTCATCTGACACAGAGCTAATGGACTTGAAAACATTGCTTGATCATAAGATAAGTGAAGCTACAGCTCTCAGTGTACATGAACGTATAAAACTACAGGAAGTGTTATCCAAATATTTACAAGTTTTTACCAAACGATTAGGTGTTATCAACACGTATGTGTACAAGATTGAAGTTAAGCCTCACAAGATCTTCTACCATAAGACATATAACGTACCGTTATCTCAACGACCTGCTGTGTGGCAAGAATTAAAACAAATGTTAGACTGGAAGGTCATTGAACCATCCACCTCACCTTATTGTAGTCCTGTACTTGTTGTCAAAAAATCAAATGGAAGCATTAGGTTAGTGTTAGACGCACGAGCTATTAATGAAATAATTTTACCGGTTCACACAAAACCTGAAAATTTAGAAGAGCAATTACAGAAATTTCTAGATGCAAAATATTTTTTCCACAATAGATCTCGCTAATTCGTTTTGGCAGGTGGGTATCACTCCTGATTCTCGGAAATATACTGCATTTATGTTCGGGGGGCGAACCTATCAGTTTTGTGTTCTACCCTTCGGACTGAATGTCAGCTCTGGGGTATTCATTACAGCCCTGGATACCGTGCTTGGCGACGATTTAGTTGAGACAGTCACACACTATGTAGATGATATACTGATAGCTACACAATCTTGGAATGAACACGTTGACACTATTCAAAGAATTTTAGAAAAATTTGCACAAGCTGGAGTCACAGCCAACCTAAGAAAATCAAAATTTGGTTGCAGTGAGATAAAGTATTTAGGACATATCATTAATTCACAGGGCATACGTCCGGATCCCAGTAAATTAGATGCTATCAGAAACTTTCCTAGCCCTCGAACTAAAAAGCAGTTAAAATCATTCCTTGGGCTATGTTCATTTTTCAGACGTTTTTTGCCACAACCACTTTTGAACAGTAAACATCTGCTAAATCTACTCAGAAAGAATCAAGTTTGGATCTGGTCGGAACAGTGCCAGAATGACTTTAATACAATTAAACATGCTTTAGTGAATGCTAACATATTGAGCCATCCAGATTTCAATTTAGATTTTTGTATGACTTGTGACGCTTCACGTACTGGCTTGGGCTGTTGCTTATTTCAAGTTGTAAAGAATAAAGAGGAGGAACAGATAAGAATTATTGGGTTTGCGAGTCGCACTCTAACTGAATGTGAGCGTACATACTCCACTACTGAGTTAGAAACACTTTCCATAGTATGGGCATTCAAGAAATTCAATTATTATTTATTTGGAAAACATACGGTAATTTACACCGATCACCAGGCCCTGACATTTTTGTTAACTTGTAAACTTGTACATCCTAGACTATCACGATGGGCAGTTACACTTCAGAACTACTCTTTTGAAATTAAGTACACAAGAGGTAAGGACAACACCATTGCAGACACTTTGTCTAGACTTCCACAAGGTATGAATGATACCAACAGTGACTTAGAAAATATAAATGACTACAGGATTCTCTTAATGTAAGACAAGCAGTATCACCAATATTATATTGATATGTGCAGAAACATGGCTGAATTACAAAAATCTGATCCTCACTGGTATAAGATAATAACATTACTGGTAGAAAAACACAATCATCCTTTGACTAAGTATTACAAGTTACACAATGATGTGTTATTTTACCGCCGACATCCAAATGCTACTAACTGGTGTGTATGCATTCCCAAAGAGTCTGAACGTAATCTAATTTGGCACACACACTTAGTTTGGGGTCATTATGGGACGAAAAAGTGTTTGGCAAAGCTCAGTACATACTGTTATTTTAGCAATATGAGAAGAAAAATTTACAGGGAACTAAAAACATGTGTCATATGTCAAAAATCAAAACCTCAGAATTTATCCACAAAAACAGATTTACATTCTATTTTACCTAGTAAACCCTTGGAAATTCTGTGTACTGACATCAGTGGACCGCATCCAGCAAGCTCTGGAGGCGTCAAATATATCTTAGCTTTTTACGATATATTTTCTAAACATGTAAAACTTTATGCTTTAAAATCCGCCACTGCAAATGCTATAATACGAAGATTCTCAAGTGATTACCTGACGCACGTGGGAAAACCTAAAGCAATTCTATCAGATAATGCAGCATACTACTCTGGGTACAAATGGAGAAATTTCTTGAAGGACAATAACATTAAAAGTATATTTATTTCGAGGTTTAGTCCACAATGTAACGCGACTGAGAGACTTTTCCGAGAATTAAATCGATTCATGAGGACCTATATTTCATCAAAACATACTAATTGGGTGTCCTACCTAAGTCTTTTCGAAGACGTACACAATAACTTAAATATTTACGATACGAATTACACACCTAACGAGATCATGTTCAATTGCAAACAGAACGATGAGTGGATAGAACCATTACCTAAGTTGTCAGACAAGGAAATCACACCTGAACAGAAAATAAAAGAAGTATTGACTACATTGACACATCACGCACAAATACGAAACAAACATCACAGAAACATAATAAAAAGAAAACAAAAATTCGAGGTAGGAATGCTTGTACTACTTCGTACTCATCATAAATCTGTAGCACTCAAACGACGCAACGCTAAGTGGCGTCTGCTATATGAAGGACCTTATATAATTGTTAACATACCGCATCCTGGTGCGTATCTGTTACAACATCCTAGAACTAACAAAATTATTGGGCTATACGCACACCGAGATCTTAGAGCATTTCATGCTGAATAATGTCAAAGTCATACCCATCAAAATATTGCTAAGCAACTCGAAAAACTCTGTTGTTACAACACAGATAATAAGTAGTATAGAAATTTTCATTTCAGCGGTTCCAGTGACGCAGTTGAAGACAGAAGAACTCTTCTTTCAGCGCGCGCCTCCACCTGAAAGACGGAATATTAAAGTAAAATTTATGATTACTTAGCAGTGGATGACATACTAATTTTTCACGGAACATTTGTTACTGAAGGTACCACTGACTTGGTGTGACACCTGACGAACTGACAGACGTCATCTGTGAAGCGATCTTTTACTTTGAGAAATAGATTAGACGCACTTCTCTCAACACGAAAAGCATCTATCAGTAGTCAAGGCCACACAGACACTCTACACACACGCACAAAACGCGAGGAATCGAACATTTTCTCTCTCTTACTATTTTGAATATTTATTGAGTAGTGAAAACGCCTGGTCTTGCCTACTGATGTAATGAATGTTGTGTCTAACCTATCTTAATTTCAGATGACATCACAAAAAACATCGATAATATCCCAGCAAAACCGCTAAAGAGGATGTAAATATCTGCAATTCATGTAATCAAATGTGACACAATGTAATAACCTATAGCGATGTAACGATGATGTAAACATGTTTATGTGCAACTATATTATGTTTATGCTAAGAAAATATGTGACGTGTGTATGTATAATTACTTATTTTTTTAACTGATGTATAGTGTAACTGTTACTATGTAAATATTTGAACAAAACGAGTGCCAAAAAGACATTGCATAGTGAACCACTGTTCACGGACATTAACGAACATTACTAACTCTGCAACTACGCGGAAACCTATGTGAAAGAAACTGTTAATGCCATTCATTATGCAGCGTATCTATGTAAACGCGATGAACGATTTCCTTGATTAATAACTACGAACATTTAGGTGAGCTATATTCGGCAAAAAACTGAAAATGTGAAGTGCATAATTCGTGCATCGTCTAGTGATATTACTACAGTACCCAACTTCAAGATGTTAACTGGATTAAATGGACACAAAGTGCCTGTCCAGAAAACAACACGACAGGTGGAAGAATTTTGGTTGGAACTTCAGGGAATGAAATGTTCTCGAAATGTGACGGACACTCTTACCTGGACTGTCCAAGGATCGACGCCAGCTATGTGCCGTCCGAGGTTCTGCAACCAAGCTTCCACGGCATGTAAAAAACGAACTGCACGTGGACCAATTACTCGACGGGTCACGTCTGATCTGTAATAAGCAATGCTTTTAGTCACAATGAACTGCATCACTACGACTATAATGGAAATGAGAAATGGACACGCTTATGTATTAATCACGTTGTTATACAACGATGTTACTGTGATCAAAAAACTTTACCACGACGATACTAACCTGTAAAAAATTATTGTGCAGCGGATGAATATGAACTGTAATAACGACACGATGTGTATAGGTCAACGCACCTGAAAAATACGGACATTTTTCTTTGAAGTATTTCAAAACAATACTATGTAACTAAGAACATTCAACAATCTAAGTTGTATTGTGTTATAACAAATATTGTAAATTTAAAAGTAAGTTACCTGTCATAGAATGTAGTCTTCATATGTAATCTTGGTTGAATATTTTCTTTGTGCAACGACTGAAAAACGCGCGCACACGAACAATATGATCTACAATACTGTGCCGCGTGATCTAACTGTACGATATAACGGCAGTGCCGCAGTTACACAGACGCTTCTGCGCATGCGCGCACTCTATCTGCCAACATTAGAACTTTTACGGCGCACCCGCGTCATTCAAATTTTGTATATAATGTGTATAATGTGTAATGTAAGTCATGTAAATAGTTGTAGATAACTTAGATTTTCTTGTGCCTTTAGGTGAATTGCTCGCCTGCAGGTGTGTCCTTTCGCCTCGCAATTCAGGGGGCAATATAAAGGCACATTTGCATGCCGAGCGTGAGTTTCCGCGGAAACGCGAAATACTAATTAAATAAATAATCAGTGACAAATAAATAAAGCCTATGGCGCACAACTGCAGCGCTGTGTCGCTGATAAAACAAAAGCACAATTACGTTACTCTTATGTTTGGTTAAGAAAGGGAGAGCTCTGGTTGAAGTGGTGCGAGAAGCACGTATTTTATTTTATTGTCTGGCACACCGCCATATTTCATGTTATAGAAGAATACTGCGAGTTGCAACCACACTAGGCACTCGATTCTGTAAGGAATTTATATTTATAAAAGTAAGTAGGATTATGAACTGTAGGCTTATTCATTGAATATATCTGATTTAACTAACTGTGTAACCTTTTTATGTTTAGTAGACAATCACCTCTGTACGACGTATTGGCATGGCTGGCAAATTATTGTAATATTGAGATTTAGATTATGAGTCCGCACCTACCGCAGCAGTCTTTGGAAACGATTTAATTACGAAGTCCGATTACTCAGTTTTATTTCACGGTCAACTACGAGTAACATTGCCTTTACGAAAAAGCCATTGTCAAGCGTCTGATAAAGAATAATTAAACGTCCACGTTCCAGATAAGCAAAATAATAATTACAATTGCAATCACAATCACCATCATACAGATAGAATAATTAACATATTTAAAATAACAACATTTTTTATTTAATTTATTTTATTTATTTTATAATATTATTCTAATATGTGAATAGGGACTGAATTGCTCATTTGCGACCTACTTGGTAAATCATCACCGGCTCTCATAAACAAATAAAATATTATAGGGGCTTCGATCAAATAATATTTTTTTGGAGGATAACATTTACGTTTTTAGTCTGTTACTTTTACTTACAAATCAGCATAAATGTTTCTATATCCATAAATACTGGTAGTGATTGAGAACTCGTATTGTAAATTTGTTTGAACACAGCAGGAGTTTGTGCAATGGTAGAATATAACTCTATTTCCTTCAGCGTTCCACGGAAGTGTCATATTTTAAGCAGAGCTACAGCTTATTGTTGTGGGAAGTCTGCAGTGTCTTCCGTATTCCTCGCACTCACACTGCACGAATCAAATGTCACGTGATCCTTCGAACAAGCTCGGAAATGTATTGAATGCTGAGGCTTATCGGGAAAGCTCAAACCCATTCGAACACGAGTATCGTTTGGCCACCCGTAGCTTCATGTATCTCTTTTTGTCACCCAGTGTCGTCATCAGCTTGGGGGAAAAACCACCGTGCGGGACTACTAACTCCAGACATAGTGGAAGTAACTGTGTACATCAAGCAAATGAGCAGGATATGCCAAGTCTGCCTCAAAAACATTTTCATCGCCAGAATCTGCAGCCACATCTTATAACTCATCCAATCTAGGGATTGGCTTATCATGCAGTCATCAGAATCCTCCAATTGTCAGAGAATATTGAGTGGCCTACCCCTGTAAGTTGTTTACATGCAAATACAGGATGTAACTGAAATTGTCAGATGGCTTGAACTCCTCCTCGCTCGTTCGTGGGTTATTCTCCTTAGCGTACCTGTCCACACGCTGACCAAGTCATCTGTGAATCCCACATTCCAAGAAGAGCAGCATGTCAACATTTGTCAGTGATCTGATGCTGTCATATGTCTGTTTAACATTGCATCTGATGAAATTCTTGGTGCAGTGTAATAGGAGGCAGGGTTCAGAATGTATGTTCCACGCATACACTCTACAATTCCCTGTAAGGTTTTGAATATTTCCTTCGAATCCAGGAATAAGGAAAGATCCCCTTCTTTGCCACAGGCTGAAACAGCCCGTCATTAACAGGTGGACTCTGGTGATGTGTCTGTTCTCCTGACACGTTATCTCAGCATGTTTTTGAAGGCGTGTATGCATAAAACATAGGCAATACACGAAGCAGAAAATAATGTTTTTGGTGACTTTTTGAGAATGAGATGCATTTTTCGGCATTATCAGATAGGACACAAAACCCTATCACCACTCAAGTGAACATCACACCTGCTCAAATTGTGAAAGAGAATGAGTATGTGGTCGTGGCAGTTGGTATTTTCAGTTGCATGCATTGTGTGCTACTTCACGGAAGGTCCACATCAGATGACAGGTCTGTATATAGAGATTGCTCTTTCCTATCTAACGGCAACTGCCAGCTTGGATGAGACATCATTCTCCTGTGATTTGGTCATAGGAATGTTGTGGCAAATTGCATCAACGTGCCATGTAACATTTTCGAGTTTAGAGAGCAACCATCCCGCCATATTAAACCTCACATGTGACCTGAATTGGTGAAGACTCGATTCATATGAGCATGTAAATTAATATGCAGCTGCATATGGTACATGTAGTTCTGTGAAGATAGTGTGGTAGGTGGAGGAGTCATTTTTACAATCCACCAAAGGAGCTAGAAGGCACCCAAAATCTATATAAATATCAAAGAAGCAGTGCTCGTTGTTGTGGGCATTCTTGAGTTTTGTAGGCATTTCCACATTATGAGTTCCTGGGTAGATCAATCAATTACATACTATGCTAAATACTCGCTCACAGCAAATGCGCTCAGGGATCTGTGGTAAAAAATACCATGCCCTTTATTTTCACTCAGTTGAGTGGAAAAGAGGTGGATCATGCTTTTGATCCAGATGCACTGCTGCATCTCACCTCAAATAATAGCAACAAATCTGTGTGCTGGGGTGTTGACCAGCTGCTTTTGAAAAATAGAGGTTTGTGTACTCCTCATGCTGCACATCTTTCTCTTTTTTGTTCTGCACAGTGTGCTCTTCATCATATTCTTCTGGCTTGCTTTCATGTAACTGCATTCCATAAATACAAGCTCAATAGTGTGGATCCTGCCTCTCAAAATTTTGTACACCCTGGAGTTTAATGGGGAATGTGGTTCTGTTGAAGTTATAATGTTCGTACAGGTTAGATGTCTGACATGTTTTTGCAAGCATTGCATGAGTCTTATATATTTTCTATCACAAGCTAGAAGCGACAATGTAAAGCCAAATTCATCTCCCTCAGCAAATTTTAGTCATTAACACATGCTTGTTTAGTGGCAACATCCCTAGGAGGTGACACGAATGTGGACTCTGAGACAAGGCTAGACCTAATTTACCGGATCAGAGACATTTGAGTAGACTGTGAAGTAGGGTACATGGTTGAGTTCCTTACCAGACCCCTTTCTCTGCATTTCAGAGAAATGGTCCAATATTACACTCTTGATAAAAGTTCTGAAGCAATCTGCAACTGCATTGCACCATGATATCAAACCATTTTCCACTGAATGTGGACAATGGTCATTTCCCAAGTACCATTGCTACCTTCTTTTT
The DNA here is from genome assembly GCF_021461395.2 of Schistocerca americana. Taxonomy (NCBI): domain Eukaryota; kingdom Metazoa; phylum Arthropoda; class Insecta; order Orthoptera; family Acrididae; genus Schistocerca; species Schistocerca americana. The sequence goes on along the minus strand of NC_060125.1, from coordinate 598,818,544 downwards.
TTGTGGGAGGGGGTACACAAGTTTTCAGAATGGAACCATGTTGTACCTAATGCCAGGGTACAGTGGATCATTGATGATTCTAGAGAGCTTACCTTCCAAGATGGGCAGGAACACATCAAGGAAAGTGATAGGGTCTCAATAGCGCACATTAGAGTTGTCTGTGCGAATTTGCAAGAGCTGATCCTCAAAAGTACCAGAAACTGCAGAGTTGTCGAATGTAGGCAAGCAATTTACGTGGCGCTCAATACAATGATGCACTGGAGGACTGGTTGTGGGAGCATAACAATGTTGAGATGGTCCAGGATGATTTTTAGATGGTTCAGGATAATGATGAGATTGTCAAAAGTCGGGAAGTGCAGCTTTATTGGCCTGGACCATGGCAAATACTCCAGTGTTAATAGTTCATGTTAGGATTGCAGAGTGGGCTGAAGTGAACATGACGTTGACAGGCCCACATGCAGTGATGGTAATGAATGCATCGTTGATTGGTCTGGCTGTAATGTTGATCTTGGCACTTGCTCTCCTGCAGTTGTTCCAAAGAAATATTATGGAAAAATATCATATGTCTCTTAGACATACATGCAGACATCAGTAATAATAATAATAATAATAATATCTAGTACTTGCACGGGAAATTACCAGTCTTGGTATATCCACATGCGGATTTTAGCCATTCATGATCATCAAATAATAACGGATTCTAATATTTTATCCAGCTCAGCAACAACATCTATCTCAATACAGGCAGACCTCACATTATCAGCATCATTCAGAATAATGGATCATAATACTTTATCTTGGTCTTGATACTATATACAGTAGTGCTGAGAAGTGTAGTGTAGTGCTGTGTAGTGTTGTTTAGTAGTGTAGTGGTAGTAGACCAGTAGCATGTGCTTCTGGATTCCTAGTGAACATATTTCTGTGCCCCAGATCGCCCAATGCGGTCTGTAGACATTTTTTTCTTTTTAAAAATTGTTTTTCTTCTATTGACATAGACATTTTCTGTAGATCTTTATCCTTAACTACCATAATACCTATTGGTACTAATACATTTGAAATTACATTAAAATATAGGGTGGCATATGCATGCCAATTCATTAGCTACATTTGGTTTATTCTTGTATCTACACTAAAAGAAAATTGCAAAATAATTACATAAATTCCAATGGTTTATCTACCTTGGCAGCAACATTCATGTCGATATGAGTGGCTGTGGCATCAGTATCGGTCAGATATCACAATGTCAGCTTCAAGTACAGCTAGAAAAGAAAAAGGCGGCGGGTATAAGTATTGTTGGGATGCTTCAATTTTTAGACAATTTCTTTTCATCAACGAATAAACGAATTATTACATATATATCTACCCCTTGTATCTGCCCCTCGATGATTGCCTACAAAGCCCATGAATTCCGATTGGAGAAAGGCATTACAGCTTTTATCTCCATGACTGCAGCGTCAAACCAGCCCCCTGCCACGACCACCCATTATCGACAACATCTAGATGAAAGAAACAAGAACATCTCATACATAATGCAAGCAAGTGTAAGTCAATATTCAAGAAATATTAATTAGTATTACTACATAGTATAAAGATTTGTGTATCTCCCCTATAGCACAACTCTGTCTCCTAGAATAATTGTTCATAATAACACATAATTTTATATAACATTCTAATGAGGGTTACGTATTCGAGAGTCTCTCATGTCCTGGAGATCATGCTAGGGACATGATGAAGTCTAGGTATTTCTGCACTAGAGGCATGATAGAATTGTTTACATAACTTCCACACCCACCCACCCACACACCCACCCACACACACCCACACACACCCACACACACCCACATACACACACCCACACACCCACACCTACACACACCTACACACACACACACACACCCACCCACACACACACACACACACACACATACACACACACACACACACACACACACACACACACGCACACACACACACACACACGGATCACATATTCATCACTTTGATTTGCAGCTCTTTGTGTTTACCGTGTTTGCACTTAAAATTGTAGGATGTGAGGTCCGCCAGTTATGCAAAACACCGTTTTTCCAAGTACCCAAACATGTCTCAGAACGACTGTGCCATCATCAGTGGGTTTCCATTTCATTTAATCTGTAATGTGAAACATTTTTACTAAATGATTACAAAATTATGTGGATATTTAGTTCAACAATAGTTCGTTTCTTTTTGTTAATACCTTTACACTTGGTGTGCATGATTTTTAGGCCCACTTGTGTATTATTTACTAGAGGTAGCTTGTCATCTGCAACCAAACGATGTTGATGAGAAATTTTGTTGCGAGTTAACCTACCATCTAAAAGTAATTTAGTTTGTCGCGTAATTTCACCCCTATATTCGTTTTACTTACGTTTTCGTGTGGCAAGCCCTTTTATTCTCGCATCATGGTGAAGTGTCGTGATACACACGTAAATATAAGATGTATTTTCACAAATAAGGTCACAAAAGCGCTTTGCACTTCACCAAAACACAGTATAATTGTGGTTGTTGTGGGTCCCAGCCCAGTCAGTGTTCATTTGTTCAACAGAGAGTTCGACGCCAAATCTGAATTTTGTTTAAATTTTATCTTTGTGTGCCTATGTGTGTATGTGTTTTCTGTGCGCTTCTTAGCTGTTTGTGTTGCCTTTTACATGGTGTTCCTTTTTTGTGTAAAATGGTGAGACTTTGCAGAGTGTATTCGTAGTGTATCCAGTTTTCGTGTGTGTTTATGTGTGTGTGTGTGTGTGTGTGTGTGTGTGTGTGTGTGTGTGTGTGCGCGCGCGTGTGTGTCTGTGTGGGGAAACACAATAAAACAAATAGCACTAGAAAATGGTTATGATACCCATATGGTAGACAAGTTAAATCAAAAAATATGTAAACAGTACAAAAATGTAAATCAGCTGTATCATGGTCCACAGTGTTCATCTCGATCTGGCTTAATGTCTGAAGTCTCACTAGGATGTAAATCGGTTGCTCAGCACTTCAATGAGTTTATATTCTGGTTTCACTGTATGGAAGCCTCCATAGATTGTGTGAATTAATCTGTCATTGAGATATGAATTTGTTGCGATGTTATATTCGACATGAATACAGCTAACCGGTCGTATGTCCGCTCCTTGATCCAACTCATACACTTTCTCAGTAATGTTCCTTGGGAACCTTCCTCGCTAAAGCCTATAGACTGTTTTGTCATTTTTACCTTTGTTTTAAATGTATTAATATTTACACATAGCTCAACATTTATACAGGTCGTTTTATAATTACATTTAAATAGTGAATATCATATGAGCCTTTACCACTTTCTAGATGTAATTTTTTGTTCATTTTGCTGGTATTAGGTATGCAGTTGTATGTTTTAAGGTCAACAAGTCCAATACATCATTCCCCATCGCTTACACCTATTAACATGAAGTAATTTGTGCTTAATACTGACAAACATGCTTTTAACTTTAGAGAGTACAGTACAACATCTCTTCCTCAACTGACGCAGTGATGTGTATGTAGCTTGTTTTTATATAATCATCAGAAGAAACATCAGACAGAAATATCCACAGAGATATAAATCGAAGTCTTGATAGCGCCAGAAATCGTAGAACACACTATTGTAGGCTAAGTAACAACGTAATTTTTCCAGCGATGTTAAATCAACATACAAGTCAAAGTATTACACGTTGTCCTAGGTTTTTTTTAAATACACAAAGCCGAGTGCGTTCCAAGTCCTCCAGCAACAGCTAAATTTACATTTATAAATTTACATTCTTACATTGTCTCAACCCCACATCATCTCTGGAAACGTATTCCCCATAAACACTACTTTAAATCTTGGGATTCTGAGTTTTTTGGCGATTTAAGGCAGCTCTGCATTTATGAGTGCTCCTTCTGGTAGTACAGCTCTTTTTTTTTTTAATAAACAGATAAAGCCCTTTTTTGCGTGTAGCAATTGTTTCCATCATTCTGTTGCGGTTTTTAGCCTCCTGTAAGTGCTTCTCTGTGTTTTCTTCACACTTTGCAGTATGGTATCAGCCCACCTGATAAAGAATCATTAGCTAAGTGCTGGAATTAGAACTGGTATAATTCCACCAGATGTCTTAGGCATTGACAGAAGCCTAGGGATTTTAATACCTCTTTTTATTCCTGCTAGTCTTAGCTTCAAGGTATCTTCAACCTCTGCCACTGTTTGGATGAAATCCTTTGAGAGATCCCACAGGCTTTTATCATCTGCTTCTTTAGTGAACAATGAGCCAGTTTCATTGCTTGTCATAAATTTATCCTAGCACCCAACTTGAAGTTAGCACACACTGTTTCATCAGCTGTGAATGCTACAATATGTTGTGGTTTGCCTCTGTCTCTCCTCGACATGCCTGCTTGGCTTTGTCAGCCAAAATTCGATTTTCAGCATAACGTTCTGCCAAGCCTAGATTTACAGTGTATGTTAAATCATGTTCATTGCAGACCTCAACTAATAGATTAAACACCTCATCGCCATGAGCTAGACAATTTTTCAGCTACATTCCAGGTCCACAGCAGCTATGACCAGAGTTGTGCAAGTCAACTGGCAACTTATAGAGAATACCACCATCTTCTCTGATCCCATCCCCAGCATTCTTATTATACTAATGCACTGTTGGAGGTTTGCCCATCCTGTTATATACCAAATCGTGACCATTCACCCAACTGTTGTAAAATCATAAGGAGCCAAGCCATTTAAATAAAACCATGTTTCCCTCGACGTCTTATAATACACTATATGAGAAACAGACCTGGTTCGGAGTTTCTCTGTATTTCTTCTGTGTAAAAACTCAGCAGTATTTTCAAGTTTATTATCCTTTAAGACATAAGGTCTTGAGTATATATCTCCTTTGACCAATTCAGCACGTAATATTTCTCAAATGTGTCGTTGGATTTTGAAATACACACGAAACTGCCTTCGCAGAATTTATGTTTGTCTGAATTCACCAATTTAATACAACTGGTTACTGTGTTTAGAAGTTCATTACCGTCAACATCAATTGGCCTCATTTTAGCCATATGGTGTTTCGTTTGGTGATACTTTTACCGTTTGTGGGAGAATCTCTGGCCATTTGTATGGGCCATGAAGATTAAATTACGTCCGCATATTGTATTTTATTGTGCTGTTCAAATAGTCCGTAATACTTGCTTTTGCATGGGAGAATGTCGAGTTGTGGTTTATCCAGTACTGCTCCATTACTGTCTTCAAATACCTATTGCAGAAATCACACCCTTGGTTGGTTTGAAGGCTATCAGGGGAAGAGTTCATCCCCATCTGCAGACATTGTTCGAACACCTGTGCAACTTCCTTCCAGTTTTGCCTTTACAGGTAGGGCCTAGGAAAATTTGGAATATGTATCTATAACAATTAAAATAAATTTGTAAATTTGAAACCTTGAATATCGTCTGATGTCTTCGACATCTACCTTCCATAAATAGTCCAATGTTATGATACTTCTATGCAGGAATGTTCAAGTATCAGTTTGTAGAGCTCTCAGACCACTGTCTCCATAATTATTGTTCAATCATTTTTCTCGAAGTTTGATACTGTTTCATTCATGTGAGCTTTATTCCTCAAGGCAACTGACGCCGTGAGCAGTTGCAGCCACTCTGTTACCTTCTTGGGGTCATCTTAGTGTATATACTCCAGAGGTGGATTGTTTAGTCTCTTATGTTGAATGTCAATACCTCCACCTGGGATATGTACACTAGCTAATGTAGATCTAAATATGTTAATGTATTTGCTACTTCTTTGGCTTTCTATTCATCCATCTGGAGTGTTGTCTCACCTTTGTGCATTAGTCATACATAATATTTCAGCACCATTTTTCTCTCTTTGCGTACATACTTGTAGTGTTTCGACGTTTTTAAGAATACTAGTGCGACTAGACTAGGTGTTTGTTCACATGTCTTGTCGCAGACCTTTATTACATGGTTGGCTAACCATATAGGATCTTTCCCAGCTTATCCCACCATTCCTAGATCACCTCGTAAGTTTCACCTATTTCACAACCAATGTGATGTTTAATGTAATCGATAACAATAGGTCCCTCTGTTCCTTCTTCTTCTTCATCTTCTTCTCTTCTGCCTCCATCTGTCATAGGTAGAGCTATTTAGCACTTCCGGTTACTGGTTTAAATCTTGCAGAGACAGGGCTCTTGCTCCAACTGTTCTAATTTCAGCAGTTGTAATTTGTAATATGTAGCCTTCAGTGCCTCTATGAGTTCAGCTTTGTCGATGTGTTGCAGCATACTGAATAGCTGCTGGGACGGTATACAACTTGTATAATCTGGAACTAGCTGTGGTGATGGGCTGTTCTCTTTTCTAACTCTACTGTCTCAGTTTCACATCGATGGACTGGTTCATTTGTGCCCCTCATCAAGGATTCTTACACCTCGACTTTCATACCTATTCGCTTTATAAATTGATCCAGTTTCATTAGCTATGCACTGAGACTTCTGTTGACTGCTTCTATTTTTACCTCGACATATGGCTCATGGCGCTGGATTCTCTCATTCAGCTGTCCGCCACACATCTACGTATCTCGCCTTTCATAGCTGTTGCCTTGATAATGCTATAAAATTCCATTAATCATATGTTCATTGCTTAGTTTTTCTATCAATGAATACAATTATGTTTTGTTTATGCGCGATCCCTTCAGAATGAATGCATTACAAGAGTGCGAATTTTCCCATTATCCACAATATACTGACACAGTTACGTGCTGATAACTATCTTTTAAACGGAAACAACAGGAAGTTTCGTCTGCATCGTCCATCTTTCAGTTTCATCACTTTACCCAGAAATCTGTACTGTGTGAGACTAGCAGTCTGCGTGTGTGGCTACTGAACATCACGTTAGTTCCTACACGTACTTACTAAACATGTTTTAAACTCATATTGTCCTGTTTGAAAGCGATAATAAGGCTAGCATTATCCGTTATCAAATCCTTCGGAATGGTGGAGTATGACTAGCACAAACAAAGACAACTTTCATATCACAACAGAAACAAAAATATTTACATACATGCTTCTGGTTTTCCACTGCAATGTCGTAAAATACGAGTACACTGTTTGGCTTTACTTTTTCAGCTGACAGGATCTCACTGCTTTCGCTGGAAATCTGTCAGGTAACTTCGTCAGTGCGGTCCAAAATCTTGTGTAATACGTGGTTATTCCTCTCCCTAAGGTGTACTTAGGCGGGCAGCTGCACTTTATCTCCGTGGCTCTTTTGACTGCTATTTGATGTGTAGGTCATTACGAATGAGGGCAGCTATGGGGGTGGCAGTTTTACATCTGCCAGTTAGGACTCACTGGCAGCTATCTGGGACGACATCAGCACGTGCCGGCTTCCAGCAGTCATTACCAATCGAGTCCTGCTTCTGCTTAGTGACCTGCGAGAAAGTCAGGTGCTGTAAGACACAGTGATGGAACCGACGGCGGCGATAGCATGCAGTGACTGGCTTGCAGAGGCACTGGAGCACGTGGCTTGGTATGTACAGTTTTAACATGAGTCTTTGGTAGCACCGATACTGTTTCTTTCCGCCAATCTGTGGCTATAAAACATTTTAATGGTAGGATAAGTGAAATTAAAAACAGTTTTTGCAGGAAATAATACTTTTATTTATTTATATACATTACAATAATTTTACAGTATTATGCAAATAATGCCTTGGTATTCAACGACATAGGAGCAATTACATGTATGGGTATTCTATTCACCTATTGTTTCTATGGATTTTATAGCTTTGGGTTAATAGTTACCGATTTTGTCACTGGATGAACACCTGGGTCGTACTTAGACTACGATTATGTAAGTAGTCTGCAGTCATGGTATGTGGCCGTGAGATATAGTCACCGGCGACACAATCTGTCAGTCGTGATCGCTAATGCACATTGTAGTTCCCGCAGATTCATGACGCCTGACTGCTTAATGTAAATATGTGTCTCTCCTGAGGTTAATCCAGCATTGCTTCTTCATACATGTCCGCTACGGACACCTTCCTTCCAAATATAAGGACGTCAGTGGGTCCACGGGATGGATCGTACTCAGTCGTCATCTTCCTCTCCATCTTACTGCACAGGCAGTCCCACTCATAACACGTATACTGCTCTCTAGCACCAACACGCTAGACGTTCTCGACTTCAATTACTACCTCAGACTATCAGATGCTAGGCATTCATTCACAAGCTTCGATATACGGGCAGTTACGTTACAAGTAGACGCAATGAGCGGTTTTTTACTTTTCTTCTGTTTTTACTCATCAGTTTTCTGGCTGATTTGATGCGGCTCGCCACGACTTCCCCGCCTGCGCCAACTCTTTTCATCTCAGAGCAGCTCTTGCGCACTTGTCCTCAGTTATTTGTTGGGTATATCGCAACCTCCGCCTTTGTCTACAGTTTTTACCCTCTACTGCTCTCTCTTGTTATTCCCTGATGTCTGAACACATGTCCCATCGCACCATCCTTTCCTCTTGTTAGTGTTTTCAACATTATGTTTCTTTCTTCTTCGATTCTGAGGAGGAACTTCTCATTCCTTACCTCAACAGTCCACCGAAGTCTCAACATTCTTCCGGTCTTCCTCGGGTCAATGGTTCACAGTAAGGCCTGTGTTTTATACTACTAGGCTTCTTTCGGCCGGGTGTACCCTTTGTGCCTTTGGTACTCTTCTCTTTATGTGTAAAGCTCCTCGCTGCGCTCTCGTTAATGTCTTTTCTATTTTATTTTCGCGGCTATCGCACTGACAAACTCAAATATGGGAGCTGTACGTAGAGATCACGCTTCGTTACGAAGATAACCTGACCATGTACATAAATCGGATATGTGTCTCTTATACGTTGTAAATATTCAAGTAACTTAATTAAAGAACAGGAAATTTCACTTTGCAATAATAATATCACAAGTCAGATTACTTTTTTTTTTGTTCCTTTTGCATGCAACACACTTTCTCAACAATACTTAAACTCACCTAGCTCCGTTTAACACTCATGTTTCTTTCAGATTCACACTAAACAACCATTGCGTTTTCACATTAATAAACAGGTACTCACTGATCAGGACTGCCTTCTTGATTTATATTCTACTATCAATATCCACGACAAGTACTTATTCTCAAAAACGACACTCTGTTGTCTTGTTGTTGTGGTCTTCAGTCCAGAGACTGGTTTGATGCAGCTCCTCATCTCCCAGTACCTACTGCAACCTACATCCTTCTGAATCTGTTTAGTGTATTCATCTCTTGGTCTCCCTCTGCGATTTTTACCCTCCACGCCGCCCTCAAATACTAAACTGGTGATCTCTTGATGCCTCAGAATATACCCTACCAACCGATCCCTTCTTCTAGTCAAGTTGTGCCACAAATTTCTCTTCTCTCCAATTCTATTCAATACCTCCTCATTAGTTATGTGATCTACCCATCTAATCTTCAGCATTCTGCTGTAGCACCACATTTCGAAATCTTCTATTCTCTTCTTGTATAAACTATATATCGTCCACGTTTCACTTCCATACATGGCTACACTCCATACAAATACTTTCAGAAACGACTTCCTGACACTTAAATTTACACTCGATGTTAACAAATTTCTCTTCTTCAGAAACGCTTTCCTTTCCATTGCCAGTCTACATTTTATATCCTCCCTAATTCGACCATCATGAGTTATTTTACTCCCCAAATAGCAAAACTCATTTACTACTTTAAGCGTCTCACTTACTAATTTAATTACCGCAGCATCACCCGATTTAATTCGACTACATTCCATTATCCTCGTTTTGCTTTTGTTGATGTTCATCTTATATCCCCCTTTCAAGACACTATCCACTCCGTTAAACTGGTCTTCCAAGTCCTTTGGTGTCTCTGACAGAATTACAATGTCATCGGCGAACCTCAAAGTTATTATTTCTTCTCCATCGATTTTAATACCTACTCCGAAGTTTTCTTTTGTTTCCTTTACTGCTTGCTCAATATACAGATTCAATAACATCGGGGATAGGCTACAACCCTGTCTCACTCCCTTCCCAACCACTGCTTCCCTTTCATGTCCCTCGACTCTTGTAACTAGCATCTGGTTTCTGTACAAACTGTAAATAGCCTTTCGCTCCCTGTATGTTACCCCTGCCACCTTCAGAATTTGAACGAGAGTATTCCAGTCGACATAGTTAAAAACTTTCTCTAAGTCTACAAATGATAGAAACGTGGGTTTGCCTTTCCTTATTCTATTTTCTAAGATAAGTTGTCAGTATTTCCTCACGTGTTCCAACATTTCTCAGGAATCCAAACTGATCTTCCCCGAGGTCGGCTTCTACTAGTTTTTCCATTCGTCTGTAAAGAATTCGTGTTAGTATTTTGTAGCCGTGGCTTATTAAACTGAGAGTTCGGTAATTTTCACATCTGTCAACACCTGCTTTCTTTGGGATTGGAATTATTATATTATTCTTGAAGTCTGAGGGTATTTTGCTGGCTCATACATCTTGCTCACCAGATGATAGAGTTTTGTTAGGCCTGGCTCTTCCAAGGCTGTCAGTAGTTCTAATGGAATGTTGTCTACTCCCGGGGCTCTGTCAAACTATTCACGTAGTATCATATCTCCTATATCATCCTCATCTACATCCTCTTCCATTTCCATTGTCCTCAAGAACATCGCCCTTGTGTAGATCCTCTATATACTCCTTCCACCTTTCTGCTTTCACTTCTTTGCTTAGAACTGGGTTTCCATCTGAGCTCTTGAGTTTCATGCAAGTGATTCTCTTTTCTCCAAAGGTCTCTTTAATTTTCCTGTAGGCAGTATCTATCATACCCCTAGTGATATATGCCTCAACAACCTTACATTTGTCCTCTAGCCATCCTACTTACCATTTTGCGCTTCCTGTCGATCTCATTTTTGAGACGTTTGTATTCCTTTTTGCCTGCTTCGTTTACTGCATTTTTGTATTTTCTCCTTTCATGAATTAAATTCAGTATATTTTCTGTTACCCAAGGATTTCTATTAGCCCTCGACACTGTATCAGCTATAAATCTCCTAACTATCCTTATAGTAACTGAGTTACTGAAATATTTTGCTTTTACAAATCAGTCCCACACTTTTTGGCTATTAACTGCACTTTGCACCAAATTCTACGCATTACTTATTTGAGGCGCGGCAGTGCGCGACTGCTCCATACGGAAGCTCAACACCGACTCTCCTTGCATACGCCATGACGTCTCGTGACCACTTGGGCTGCGGCATCGTCCTCATAATACGACAAGAAATGCTGCCTCACACAACAGCCGCGATTGGTCCGAAAGTTCCGGAAGCCAGTGATAAGTAACGAGTACAATATCGATAGTTCCGACATGAAAGTTAGCAGTGTTATTTACATCTTCATGGATTATTTTGCTTCCAAGGTAGCAGAATATCTTAATTTCGTCTACTTCGTGATCATCAATTTTGATATTAACTTCTTGCTGTTCTCATTTCTGCTATTTTTCGTTACTTTTTTCTTTTTTCAGTTTACTCTCAGTTCTTCCTGTGTATTCATTTGGCTCTTCACTCTATTCAAAAGGTCCTGTAATTCTTCTTCGTTTTCGTTGAGGATGGCAATGTCGTCATCGAATCTTTCAGCTGTATTTTAATCCCACTCGTGAATCTTTCTTTTTTTTTATATATAGATTGAACAGGAGGGGTGAAAGACTACCTCCCAATCTTACACCTTTTTTAATCTGAGCACTTTGTTCATCTTCTAGTCTCATGGTTCCCTCTTGGTTCTTGTACATATCGTATATTACCCGCCTTTCGCTACAGCTTATTCCTATTGTCCTCAGAATTTAGAACACCTTGCACCATTTCACATTCTCGAATACATTTCTCAGGTCGACAAATCCTACGAATGTGTCCTGATTCTTCTTCAGTCTTTCTTCCATTATCAAGCACAATGCCACGACTGCCTTTCTGGTGCCTTTACCTTTTCTAAGGCCAAAGTGATCGTCACCTAACAGATCCTCAGTTTCCCTTTCCATTTTTCTGTATGTTATTCTTGTCAGCAGCTTGGGTGCATGAGCTATTAATCTGACTGTGCGATAATTCTAGTACTTGTCTGCTCTTGCGGCCTTCGGTATTATGTGTATGACAAATTTCCATAAGTCTGATGGTATGTCGCCGGTCTCATAGATTATCAACATTAACTTCAGTAGTCGTTTCGTCTCAAGTTCCCTCAATGATTTTAGAAATTTTGATGGAAGTTTATCTATCCCTTCTGCATTGTGTGATCTCAGTCTTCCAAAGTTCTTTAACCTCTAATACCGGATCCTATATCTCTTCCCTATCGACTCCTGTTCCTTCTTCTACCACGTCATCAGGCAAGTCCTTCCACTCACAGAGGCCTTCAGTGTACTCATTCCACGTACCCGTTCCGTCCTCTGCGCGTAGCAGTGGTATTCCCGTTGCACTCTTAATGTTTTAATGTTACCACTCCTACTTTTCTGTATGCTGAATCCATTCTTCCAACGATGGTTTCTTTTATGACTACTTCACATTTTTCCTGCAGCCATTTCACTTTCGCTTTCCTGCACTTCCTATTTATTTCAGTGTTAAGGATTGTATATTGCTGTATTCCTGTCTTTCCCTGAACATTTTTGTACTTCCTTGTGTCGTCGATCAGTTGAAGTATCTATTCCGTTATCCAAGCTTTCTTCGGAGCTATGTCCTTTGTACTTATGTTTGACCGAGCGAGGTGGCGCAGTGGTTAGACACTGGACTCGCATTCGGGAGGACGACGGTTCAATCCCGCGTCCGGCCATCCTGATTTAGGTTTTCCGTGATTTCCCTAAATCACTCCAGGCAAATGCCGGGATGGTTCCTCTGAAAGGGCACGGCCGACTTCCTTCCACATCCTTCCTTAAACCGATGAGACCGATGACCACGCTGTATGGTCTCCTTCCCCAGACAACCAACCAACTTATGTTTGTGTCTCCATGATATGTGATTGTCCTTTTCAGAGACGCCCACTTCTCTTCAGCGAACCTGCTTCTGTGATATTCCTTATCAGGGTGTCCATATTCTTAGTGAACTTCAAATACATCCCATCATTACTCAGTGCTTCACTATCGCTCTTCCTTCTACCCTGATTCTTCGAGGCGTAGGGTATTAATAATATTGTTAATATGAATAATAATGGATGTGCAATTACTTACTCTTCTTCTGACCGATGGCCGATATCCGCTGCGGGCGTTTCATGTTGATACTTTCCATACAGTCTACAGACATCGAATGATGAAACTCACACACATGGAGTAAAAAAAGATGGGGAAGGGGAGGGGACATTTAATTACAATTGACCTGGAGTTTCCCGTCGTTTTTAAGACATATAACTGCCTCCCCCACAAACCCTGGACGTTTCAGTTGGTGGGGAGGCTTGCGTGTCTCAGCGATGCACATAGCCGTACCGTAAGTGCAACCACAACGGTGGAGTATCTGTTGAGAGGCCAGACAAACGTGTGGTTCCTGAAGAGGGGCAGCAGCCTTTTCAGTAGTTGCAGGGGCAACAGTCTGGATGATTGACTGAACTGGCCTTCTAACATCAACCAAAATAGCATTGCTGCGCTACTACTCCGAACGGCGGAAAGGAAGGGGAAACTACAGCCGTAATTTTTCCCCAAGGCATGCAGCTTTACTGTATGATTAAATGATAGCGTCCTCTTGAGTAAAGAATTCCGGAGGTAAAACAGTCCCCAATTCGGATCTCCGGGAGGGGACTAGTCAGGAGGACAACGTTATCGGGAGAAACAAAACTGGCGTTCTACGAATCGGAGCGTGGAATGTCAGATCCCTTAATCAGCAGGTAGGTTAGAAAATTTAAAAAGGGAAATGGATATATTAAAGTAAGGTATAGTGGGAATTAACTTTAATTTTAAAAACCAACAGCCTCAGTTGCAAAGTTTACCTAGATTTACCTAGGTTTCAGTCGAGATAACCCAACCTTCTACAGAATAAAAGTAACTACATTTTGTCCATAGTGGACATCGCCAAGCCAAAACTACAAATCCATAAATTATCGTCAGACTGTAAAAACTTATCTGAAACTGCCTTTTGTGACAAGACGCGAACCTAACTCCTGACCTTGAATTTACTAGTATAGTGAAAAAAAAAGAAAGATACAGCTGAGCAAAAGGGCGTGTATGATATCCTGTGCAGAACGTACTTTGATCGACTGTCTTAACATTTATGAAGTATTCGTTGGTCATGATATGAGGAAGATTTCAAGTGCTTACAACGTATGGCCTGTCTGGGAAAATTTTGTGCTTAAGGCACGAAGTTAAATCACCTAAAAAGAACTTAGGAGTGAGAAGGATAATATAAAGGCAACATCGTCATTATTAGGACTAAGTCTAAAAATATTTTTGGGACGTAAATGTTAATTAAGCATTTGCTTAGCTATGGTTACAACGCATGAACATCCTATTGACTTAGCACACAAATGGTCATGAATGAACTTATGAACAAGTCTACATCTAATCTGTAACATCCAGCAATACGGGCCTTATAAAATAGATGGTTATTATTCAAGATTAGTATATTTTACCTGAAATGGTCTAGAATCAAGTCAAAATTAACTAATGCACGTGCCTGATTGAGCTTCATGACGAAATTATGGTTATGAGTTACAGAAGACACTGAAGTAGGGGTTAATGTGCCGGCAAAGGAGTATCAATTTGTCTTCATGCAGGTGATCCACACACGTACTGTAAAAACTGTGTGTGGAATACTGCCACCATAATTCTGGCCAAGTTACCACTGCCATTGAACTTAGGGAATGACAGCGGAATTAAATTTAAAACTAAAGTGTGATTTGGCGAACATCGCTCCGGTCAACAAACTAAAAACTATTGACCGACAGAGGTTAATTATGCTCAAAGCTAAAGTGTGACTTGGCAAACATCAGTCCGGTGAACACACTTAAAATAATTGACCGACAAAGTTCAATATGTACTTAAAGAACTAGTCTAAACTATGGAAGGATGACGGGAAAATGGTTAAATTATGATTTGATTTTTGCGAACAACGCTCCAAAGGACACCTTTAAACGTCATTGAGTATGATCAATTCAAACTGATCCGGCTAGTCTGAACCAAAACTTCGTATCCAGTAGATTGTGGCAAGGTGACGTTACCATCCCGTGATACTTATATGGATATGACTGCCATTAATTATGTTAATAAAAAGTTGTTTATGACTAGGTGAAGGCATCACTGCTATCATATACACATAATATTGACCACAATCGGTCATATTGAAGGATTGTGTGGTAGTACCTATATTCTATAATGGGGTAGTGACTTGGTGATCGTCATTCCGGTTTCTACACCGACGAAGTTATTATCCACTAATTAAATCAAATGTTGAAAGCGTTCTTAACTCTAGGACGTGCATACCGAATATCGGTTGACCATCTGTGTGCATGTTCAACACGCCAAATATTAACCATTTACGCTGCTACCCTATATAATTATGATATATTAATTAGGTAACTGAATATTCCTATATAACTAATAGACACCTTCATAGATGGGTCCAAAAAAATGTTTACGATGTCAAACTAATACCCCGTATTAACATTACGGTGGATGAAATAATGGTTGTAAACCTTCAAAGAAGCTTCTATTTCGCAGCTGCAGTTGGTCATTAAGAAGGTTGTTTTTGTCCTGTAGTAAATGTTTGAGTGCTGTGTGTGTGTGGGGGGGGGGGGGGTTGGGTACATGAGCCAGTTGCACTAAATGTTCAGCAAATATCGAACCACGTGTGCAGTCTCCAGTTTTAGTCGGAATATGCTCCTTGTTGTACATTGTTGATAAGGCTCTTCCTGTTTGCCCAATATAGTGGGAATTAGCAGAGTTCGGTGGCAGGAGGAACAGGACTTCTGGTCAGGTGAATGCAGGACTACAAATACAAAATCAAATTGTGGTCATTCAGGAGTAGGTTTAATAATGAATAAACAAAATAGGAACACGGATAAGTACTACGAACAGTGTAGTGAACGCAATATGTGGCATTTATATGCCAATTTGCTCCGCAAATGATGAAGAGATTGGAGAAATGTATGATGAGATAAAAGAAATTATTCAAATAGTTAAGAGAAGGAAAAGTAGTAGGTCAATATGGACTGGGGGTAAGGAATGAAAAATGAAGCCACCTGGTAGAATTTTGCACAGAGCATAACTTAATTGTCGCTGAAACTTGGTTTGAGAATCATGAAAGAAGATTGTATAAGTAGAAGAGACCTGGAGAAACCGGAAGGTTTCAGATTGATTATATAATGGTAAGACAGAGGTTGAGGAACCGGGTTTTAAACTGTAATACATTTCCAGGGGTAGATGTGGACTCGGACCACAATTTATTGGTTACGAACTGTAGACTGAAACAGAAGAAACTGCAGAAAGGTAAGAATTTAAGGAGATGGGACGTGGATGAACTGTAAGAACTAGAGGTTGCAGAGAGTTTCAGAGGGAGCATTAGGGAACGACTGACAAGAACCGGGGAAAGGAATAAAGTACAAGAAGAATGGGCAGCTTTGAGAGATGAAATAGTGCATTTTCTGCCGGCTTGTATCGCTACAACAGCTCATGTAATTGTACACGATATGATAGATCGTAGCCCACAAAGTGACGTAAGTGCCACACTGTCTCGGAACACTGTATTCTGCAGACTGCTTCTGTAATACTGTACACAACAACTAATTGCATACAGGTAAGATTTAAATGTAAAGTAACACATACCTTCCCACGGGCTCTGCTCCCGAGGCACCCCCCAGTGTACCCGACGCGGTGGGTCCGCCCTGGTCATCAGACCTTGCCCATTCACCCTGTGAGAGGACAGGTGGTCGCTCCTTCAGCAGGGTCCGAGAAGGCACACGGTGGGAGGGGTTTACTAGTTGTGGAGCCCTTTAGCGAGATAGCATTCAGGGTCGGAAAGAAAATGTGCAGTCGGTCTTTTCTGATGGGGGGCCTCATCTGAGATTTGGTGAAGCCCTTGCCTGCGGCTACCAGGGTGCAGTCGTCTGCGAGTTGTGGCTCATGTCGGTATTAAAGTCGCCTGTAGCTTGGGTTCTGAGGCCACCCTCAGCTCGTACAGACGTTTGGTGAAGGTGGTGGAGGTTGCTGGCCTCGCGCACAGGGTACAAATTGAGCTCCAAATTTGTAGCATTGTTCCCAGAGTCGATCGAGGTCCTTTGGTTTGGACCTGAGTGAAGGATCTCAACTAAAGGCTTCGTCAACTCTGTGACGGTCTTGGGTGCAGATTTCTAGATATGCATTATCGTGTGGGGATCCGTAGGACTACCTGTGGTGTCACCGCCAGACACCACACTTGCTAGGTGGTAGCCTTTAAATCGGCCGCGGTCCGTTAGTATACGTCGGACCCGCGTGTCGCCACTATCAGTGATTGCAGACCGAGCGCCGCCACACGGCAGGTCTAGTCTAGAGAGAGACTCCCTAGCTCTCGCCCTAGTTGTACAGCCGACTTTGCTAGCGATGGTTCACTGTTTGCATACGCTCTCATTTGCAGAGACGACAGTTTAGCATAGCCTTCAGCTACGTCATTTGCTACGACCTAGCAAGGCGCCATATTCTTAAAGAATATATTCTGAACATACAGTATTGTGAATCATGTACCGTCAAGAGCGACGTTCATCATTAATGGATTAAAGTTAAGTATCAAACTAATTACGTCCGCTTTCTGAATTTGAAACGTCCCCCTTGAAAAATTATACATGACTGTGCTTAAACTGACACACAATATTTTTAGCGCAACGCAATCTGACTTTCAAAAATCCCTACAAAAGAATGGCCCTGACTAACATTAAACTATAACTTTCAGAAATCACTTACCTCACAAAAATCTTCATTACTCGAACTACTGCAATACAGCGAGCGCCACTACTGTCAGCTAAATAAAAGATTCAAACTACGGAAGGCACTAACTACTGATAGGGATAGTTAGCAAATGAAAGATATTAATAGAGAACAAACAATGTATTTACCTTAATATCATCGTATATATATATATATATATATATATATATATATATATAGCAGTTCATGACAAATTTCAAAACTCCGCCATCTCTCTCCCCACATCCACCACTGCTGGCGGCTCACCTCCAACTGCGCAACGCTACGCGCTGTTCACATCCAGCTGCCGCTGCCCAACACTACAATGGCAGACAACAATGCAAACTAGACACAGACTGCACACAGCACAGCCAGTGATTTTTTATACAGAGCGCTACGTGGCATTACCAATAAGAAAAGCTAAACAGCCTACTTACAAATTCTACTTCCTTGTTATGTTCCAGACCTCACGTCAGTATAGTTCTTCCCTCCTCACGCCAGCCTGCGTGAGCTAAAACGCGCGCATTTCGGCCTCCTCTAGTAACACGGTGTTGGCTCTTCTGCCAACACAACACTACCCTTGATAGATCAGGGGTGCACTTCTCAATGGAAGCAGCTACTCAGGTAGCAGAGTACTTGTGGAGTGCACATGGGTTCTTTTTTAGGCTAGGCGGTAGGTTTACTCCGATGAATGCTCGATAGACGACTCACAGAGAGCGATCTGAACCACTTTCAGAGTAGACGCACTTCGACTCTCAAAATTTTATAAGTTAAATGTCAAAGTAGTCGTAACAGAGTTCCCGAATTTACTGCCTTCCAAGAAACCTATCGCGCTCAAATTATTCTCGGAGCAAAGGCTGGCTGAAAGTTGAAGTGGAAACCTCTGAGACAGTTAGCGAATCATGGAACGTATATCGAAGAGACAGATTAGTCTCCATAGGCGCGGCTGTGTTCATTGCAGTTGACAAAAAATATTGTCTCTACTGCGGTAGAATTTCATTGCGACAGTGAAGTTATCTCGTCGCATATAACATGTTACGGTGAAATCAAGTTAATTGTTGGGAGTTTTTACCGGCCTCTCGATTCTGTTGTGACGGATTTAGAATCATTCAAAGAAGTTTTATGATCAGTAGCTCGGAAATACTCAGATCATGAGTATTTGTTTGATAGTCTATGGATTCATTGCAAGGAGTAGAGACATACAGTCTTGCGAAGTTCTTTTGAACATGTTTTCCGAAAACTATCTTGAGCAGATAGTTCGACAGCCCAAACGTAATGGAAACACTTTAGAAATTGTAGCTACAAACAAGCCTGACCTAATCGACAGCATCAGATTAGAGACAGGGATTAGTTACTATGATGCCATCATAGCGACTTTGGTTACTAATTATTTCTGCTAGAAAGAGCAGACAGACTGTTATTAGCATCCCACTTAGAAGATGATCTGACATCATTTAGTTCCAGTACGATGGACATAGAGGGATTATGGGCAAAATGTAAACGAATTGTAAACCATACTCTGCAGAAGAATGTGCCGAGTAAGACGATTAAGGACGGAAAAGATCCACCGTGGTTAACCAATGAAATTCGAAAACTTCCGAGGAGCCAAAGGGTGTTGCACACTCGATACAAAAGAGAACGTCCAAATGACGACAGGCAAAGTTAATAGAAATTCGTTCGTCTGTAAAAAGATTGATGAGTGAAGCTTGCAACAAATACCACCGTCATGCTTTAGCAAAGGAATGAAAGAAAAATCTGATCCTACGTAAAATCGCTAAGTGAGTCTAAGACTTCTACCCAGTCACTTGTTGACCAGTACGGTGTGGCAGTGGAAGACAGCAAAGGTAAAGCCGAAGTTTTAAATTTCGCATTTAAGAAATCGTTCACGCATAGGCGTACAAACATAGCGTTATTTCACCTACGCACAGACTGCCGGATGTATGACATACTAATAAGAATCCCTGGTGTAGAGAAAGAAGTGAAAGCGTTGTAAACGAATAAGTCGCCAGATCCTAAGAGTACTCTATGGTATTGGCCCCTTATTTATCTTGCATTTATCGCAAATATTTCACCCAGGACAAAGTCCCAAGCGACTAGCAAAACCGCAGGTGACTCCTGTATAGAAGGAAGGTGAAAGAACGGACCCGCAGAATTACAGACCAAAGTCTTTAACATCGGTTTGCTGCAGAACCCTTGCACATATTCTTATTTCGAATATAATAAATTTCCTTGAGAGGGAAAAGGTTTTGTCCACAAATCAGTATGGTTTTAGAAAGCGTTGCTCGTGCGAAACTCAGCTTGTCCTTTTTTCCTTTCATGGTAGCCTTAGAACAGTGGACGAAGCGGAACAGGCGAATACCATATTCCTATATTTCCGTTAAGCTTTTGACATGGAGACACACAGCCAACTGTTAACGAAGGTACAAGCATACGCAATACGTTCGCAGACAAGAGTGGCTCGAAGACTTCTTAAGTTATGCACTGAAGCGCCAAAGAAAGTGGTATAGGCATGCGTATTCAAAGACAGAGATATGTAAACAAGCAGAATACGGCGCTGCTGTCGGCAATGTCTATATAAGACAAGTGTCTGGCACAGTTGTTAGATCGATTATTGCTGCTACAATGGCAGGTTATGAAGATTTAAGTAAGTTTGAAATTGGCGTTATAGGCTACGCAGAAGCAATGGGACACAGCATCTCCGAGGTAGCGATGAGTGGGGATTTCTCGTACGGCCATTTCACGAGTGTACCGTGAATGTCAGGAATCCGCTAAAACATCAAATCTCCGACATCGCTGCTGTCTGAAAAAGATCCTGCTAGAACGGGACCAACGACGACTGAAGAGAATCGTTCAACGTGACAGAAGTACAACCTTTCCGCAATTTGCTGCAGATTTCCTGGGCCATCAACAAGTGTCAGCATGCGAACCATTCAACGAAACATAATCGATATGGGCTTTCGGAGCCAAAGGCCCACTCGGGTACCTTTCGTGACTGCACGATACAAAGCTTTACGTCTCACCTGGACCTGTCAACACCGACACTGGACTGTTGAGGACTGGAAACATGTTGACTGGTCGGACGAGTCTCGTTTCAAGTTGTATCGAGCGGATAGACGTGTACGGGTATGGAGACAACCTCATGAACCCATGGACCCTGCACGTCACCCCTGATTCGTCTAGATACGACTCTTACGGGTGACACGTAAGCATCCATTCATGTCCATTGTGAATTCCGGCGGACTTCGGAAATTCCAGCAGAACAATACGACACGCCACACTTCCAGAATTGCTACAGAGCGGCTCCAGCAACACTCTTCTGCTGGCCAGCAGACACCCCAGACATGAACATTATTGAGCAACTGTGGGATGTCTTGCAACGTGCTTGTTCGACCGACTCGTAATAAAAATTGGTCATTTTAAACTGCAGTAATAATAATTTGATTCATAAGACATTTCGTAAATCTAGCATAGGGCTTGGTTGACACCACAAGTACTACACCAGAAGCCACCATAATGAAAGGAGCTGTTCTGGAAAGCTGCAATGAGTTACATCAGTCAGTTGCAGATTTATGGGAGAAGCAGCTTCAAGTGATACGTTTCTACCAAGTATCACAGTGGAAACGCTAACGATACCATACTGGAGCAGTAAGGTTTTATATTGTTTTCAATGACAATAAACAAACATTCTATAAATCTGGACAAAATCTTGGACAAAAATAGATGTGTAAGTCAACAGGAGTTGTGAATTTGAGAATCTAGTGATGTGTGCTCGCGTTTAATGCCGAAATATATATAGGAGTTGGACAAAAATATGGAAACACCGCAAGAAATACGTGCCTGAATATAAATGCAAATACCAGACAAGCACTCTAGCTGCGTTGTTCTATCCGTTCACGAACGATACCTGTGAAATCTCCTAAATACGTTGCAAGGGTTAATAGTGGCCAGCACAGTGCTCTGTGTAATCGTGAGTGTATTATGCCGGAGATAAGTGAATTCGAACGTAAACAAATTGTTGGTGCTCTTATGGTCGGTACTTCCGACCACCCCCTCGCATTTTTACAAATTTATGGACAGCCCTGCAGGATTTATGATGTCAGTTCCCTCCAGCACTACTTCAGACATTAGTGGAGTCCATGCCACATCGTGTTGTGGTACTTCTGCGTTCTCGCGGGGGCCCTGCACGATAATAGGCAGGTGTACCAGTTTCTTTGGCTCTTCATTATAGAACCCAGTGTGCTGACGGCGAGTGTTCATCAGAGACGAGAGTATCATCAGGAGTGCCCCAGTGAAGTATGACATTACCGCTGCTATTTTTTTAAATATAAGTAGTCTAGAGGAGAAAATGAGCTGTAATGTGTAATTGCTGATGGTACTGTGATGTATCGGGCGATCAAAAGTCAGTATAAATTTGAAAACTTAATAAACCACGGGATAATGTAGACAGAGAGGTAAAAATTGACACACATGCTTGGAATGACATGGGTTTTTATTAGAACAAAAAAAGAAAAAGAAACAAAGTTCACAAAATGTCCTACAGATGGCGCTGGACGGGTGAGAGGTACGCCGATATGTTACAGAATCGCATCATCCCCAGCCTGTTGGAACGTACGATGTTTATGCAGGTTGGCGCTCCACCCCATACTGCTTTAGACGCGTGAAAGATCTCTTGCGCGCGTCGTTTGGTGATGATCGTGTGCTCGGCCGCCACTTTCGTCATGCTTGGCCTCCCAGGTCCCCAGACCTCAGTCCGTGCGATTATTGGCTTTGGGGTTACCTCAAGTCGCAAGTGTATCGTGATCGACCGGCATCTCTAGGGATGCTGAAAGACAACATCCGACGACAATGCCTCACCGTAACTCCGGACATGCTTTACAGTGCTGTTCACAACATTATTCCTCGACTACAGCTATTGTTGAGGAATGATAGTGGACATATTGAGCATTTCCTGTAAAGAACATCATCTTTGCTTTGTCTTATTTTATTATGCTAATTATTGCTATTCTGATCAGATGAAGCGCCATCTGTCGGAAATTTTTTGAACGTTTGTATTTTTTTGGTTCTAATAAAACCCCATGTCATTCCAAGCATGTGTGTCAATTTGTACCTCTCTATCTACATTATTCCGTGATTTATTCAGTTTTCAAATTTATACTGACTTTTTGATCACCCGGTACAGGAAGGTGTCGGCTTTGAGTGACTGTAGGAGGATACTAGATGACCTAGACAAAATTTCTAGTTTGTGTGATGAATGTCAGTTAGCTCGAAATGTAAAAAGACTAGCAGGAAAACCAAACTCACAACGTTCAAATACTGACTTCGATTAAAGTGTTTCTATGGTAGCCTTTTCCTGATACGACTGCCCGGTTACTCACCACGAGAAGGCAGAACAGCTAACGGTGGGTGAGAATCGACGAGCGAGTAAACGCGGGCTTACAAAGCACCCGCTGCAGTGACAGTGGGGCCCCGCGAGATACTCGTATCTGGCAGATCATCGTACAGCCATTGTCTGCGTCCGTGTGTGTGGCCGCTATCAGCTCGCTGTCCGGCCGAGGGGTCACAGAAAGAGGCGGCGCGCCTTTTTGCGTGCGGCTCGCACTGAGCGCGTTACGCACCACTCCACGCCTGCCCGTCGTGCGTCGGCGGTCGGCGCCGGTGTCCATTTATAGCGGCGCGGCGCCTTTGAAGTGCGGGCGTGCGGCGGCGCTCGCCCGTGGCGGCCTCTGCGCGGCCACGCGTCGCCGCGATCAAAGCGGCCGATCGCATCACGCAGCCAGTGGTCTGGCCTGCCGCAGGTGCTGCCGCTGACACTTGTTGGCCGTTCCGTCTCGCCGCCCGGGCCGCCTCCGCTGCCCTGATGGCTCCCTCCAGCACGTGCTGCACTCGCCCGCAAGTCGACTTCCGTACTCCGGCACAGGTGTTTCGTTAATTGCCTGGCTGAACAGACGTAAGGTACGGCACACCTTCAGGTTGCTGGCTTGCTTCAGTTCTGAAACGGCGCCTTCAAAAAACATGTTACCGTACCTAACACGGAGTAGAAAAGCCGTTGGAATTCAAACGGTCTATATCTACATATATACTCCGCTAGCCACCAAGCAGTGTGTGGCGGAGGGCACAATTCGAGCCAAAGTCATATCCCCCCCCCCCCCCCCCCCCCCCACTGTCCCGCTCGCGGATCACGCGAGGGAAAAATGACTGAACGCCTCAGTACGAGCTCTTATTTCCCTTACTTTGAATGATGATCATTACGCGATTTGAAAGTTGGTGGTAATAATATATGCTCTACATCGTCGGTGAAGATTCGATTTCGGAGTTTACAGAGCAGCCCCTTCTGTTTAGCGCGTCGTCTATCCGCAAGTGTGTCTCACTTCAAACTTTCTATGAGATTTGTAACGCTCTCGCGTTGGCTAAATGTAATTCACGAATCCTGCCGCTCTTCTTTGGACCTTCTCAATCTCTTGAATCAGACCCAACTGGCAATGGTCCCACACACACGGACAATAAGAGTGGACGAACTAACGTATTGTAAGCTATTTCCTTTATTGAAGGACTGCATCGCTTCAGGATCCTACCGCAATCTAGAGTTTGCCTTACCCGTTACTTGTGTAATCTGATCATTCCATTTGAGATCATTTCGAATAGTCACACCCAGATAGTTGACTGATGTTACCGCTTCCAAAGACTGATCATTTATTTCGTACTCATGCTCTAATGGGGATTTTCGCCTTGTTATACGCAGTAGATTACACATACTAATATTGAGAGATAACTGCCAGTTATTACACCACGCACTTATTTTCTGCAAATCCTCACTGATTTGTTCACAACTTTCGTGTGATACTACTTTCCTGTAGACTACAGCATCATCGGCAAACAGTCTAAGGCCGCTGTCAATACTATCAACCAGATCGATTATGTAAATCGTAAAAAGCAGAGGACCTATTACGCTGCCCTGAGGCATACCTGAAGTTACTCTTGTTTCTGTTGAAGTTACCCCGTTCAGGACAACATACTGCTCCCTCTCTCTTAGAAATCTTTCTATCCAACAGCATATCTCATTGGATAGACCGTAAGCCCGCACTTTTTGGAGCAAGCGACAGTGCGGAAATGAGTCGAACGCCTTTCGAAAGTCGAGAAATATGGCATCAGCCTGGGAGCCGGTATCTAGAGCCTGTTGTATATCATGCGTAAAGAGGGCCACCTGTGTCTCGCACGACCGCTGTTTCCTAAAACCGTGGTGGTTTCTGCAGATGAGCTACTCAGAGTCTAGAAAGGGCATTATGTCTCAACACGAAATATGTTCCATGATTCCACAACAAATCGATGTCAGTGAAATTGGCCAGTAATTATGTGCATCCGATTTTCTACCCTCCCGGAGTTAAATATCGCTTCTGTATGGTTTTCGAAGGTATCTTATTCCATTCGTCTTCCATAATACACTCCTGGAAATGGAAAAAAGAACACATTGACACCGGTGTGTCAGACCCACCATACTTGCTCCGGACACTGCGAGAGGGCTGTACAAGCAATGATCACACGCACGGCACAGCGGACACACCAGGAACCGCGGTGTTGGCCGTCGAATGGCGCTAGCTGCGCACCATTTGTGCACCGCCGCCGTCAGTGTCAGCCAGTTTGCCGTGGCATACGGAGCTCCATCGCAGTCTTTAACACTGGTAGCATGCCGCGACAGCGTGGACGTGAACCGTATGTGCAGTTGACGGACTTTGAGCGAGGGCGTATAGTGGGCATGCGGGAGGCCGGGTGGACGTACCGCCGAATTGCTCAACACGTGGAGCGTGAGGTCTCCACAGTACATCGATGTTGTCGCCAGTGGTCGGCGGAAGGTGCACGTGCCCGTCGACCTGGGACCGGACCGCAGCGACGCACGGATGCACGCCAAGACCGTAGGATCCTACGCAGTGCCGTAGGGGACCGCACCGCCGCTTCCCAGCAAATTAGGGACACTGTTGCTCCTGGGGTATCGGCGAGGACCATTCGCAACCGTCTCCATGAAGCTGGGCTACGGTCCCGCACACCGTTAGGCCGTCTTCCGCTCACGCCCCAACATCGTGCAGCCCGCCTCCAGTGGTGTCGCGACAGGCGTGAATGGAGGGACGAATGGAGACGTGTCGTCTTCAGCGATGAGAGTCGCTTCTGCCTTGGTGCCAATGATGGTCGTATGCGTGTTTGGCGCCGTGCAGGTGAGCGCCACAATCAGGACTGCATACGACCGAGGCACACAGGGCCAACACCCGGCATCATGGTGTGGGGAGCGATCTCCTACACTGGCCGTACACCATTGGTGATCGTCGAGGGGACACTGAATAGTGCACGGTACATCCAAACCGTCATCGAACCCATCGTTCTACCATTCCTAGACCGGCAAGGGAACTTGCTGTTCCAACAGGACAATGCACGTCCGCATGTATCCCGTGACACCCAACGTGCTCTAGAAGGTGTAAGTCAACTACCCTGGCCAGCAAGATCTCCGGATCTGTCCCCCATTGAGCATGTTTGGGACTGGATGAAGCGTCGTCTCACGCGGTCTGCACGTCCAGCACGAACGCTGGTCCAACTGAGGCGCCAGGTGGAAATGGCATGGCAAGCCGTTCCACAGGACTACATCCAGCATCTCTACGATCGTCTCCATGGGAGAATAGCAGCCTGCATTGCTGCGAAAGGTGGATATACACTGTACTAGTGCCGACATTGTGCATGCTCTGCTGCCTGTGTCTATGTGCCTGTGGTTCTGTCAGTGTGATCATGTGATGTATCTGACCCCAGGAATGTGTCAATAAAGTTTCCCCTTCCTGGGACAATGAATTCACGGTGTTCTTATTTCAATTTCCAGGAGTGTAAGTGGGAGTTCAGATAACGATGATGGAGGTGGACAGCAACCACGAACTCTTCTCTCCCGTGTAGACCACAAAGGGTAAAAAATACTTAGATCCGATGGCTGTGGCGGCCAGGAGTAACCTGAGAGTTTCAAAAGGTTCAAATGTCTCTGAGCACTATGGGACTTAACTTCTAAGGTCACAGTCCCCTGGAACTTAGAACTACTTAAACCTGACTAACCTAAGGACATCACACACATCCATGCCCGAGGCAGGATTCGAACCTGCGACCGTAGCGATCGTGCGGTTCCAGACTGTAGCGCCTTTAACCGCTTGGCCACCCCGGCCGGCCGTGAGAGTTTCTCCTCGTGCTCACAAAAGCAGACCTGGACGATGCGAGCTGTATAAACACCCTGTCATCTACGAAAACAGCATCACCATTGAGGAACAAACATTCTACCGTGGAATGGACTTGATCAGCCGAAATGGTCACACAATTCTTGGCAGTAATATGACCTAGATGAATATTCATGGAATACCACCTGAGTCGAAACAAGGCTTCGGGCGTAGACAACATTCCATTAGAACTACTGACAGCCTTGGGAGAGCCAGTCCCGGCAAAACTCTACCATCTGGTGAGCAAGGTATATGAGACAGGCGAAATTCCCTCAGACTTCACGAAGAATATAATAATTCCAATCCAAAAGAAAGCAGGTGTTGACCGATGCGAAAATTATCGAACTATCAGTTTAATAAGTCATGGCTGCAAAATACTAACGCGAATTCTTTACAGACGAATGGAAAAACTAGTAGAAACCGACCTTGGGGAAGATCAGTTTGGATTCCGTAGAAATACTGGAAGACGTGAGGGAATACTGACCCTACGACTTATATTAGAAGCTAGATTAAGGAAAGGGAAACCTACGTTTCTAGCATTTCTATACTTAGAGAAAGCTTTTGACAATGTCGACTGAAATACTCTCTTTCAAATTCTGAAGGTGGCAGGGGTAAAATACAGGGACCGAAAGGCTATTTACAATTTGTACAGAAACCAGATGACAGTTATAAGAGTCGAAGGACACGAAAGGGAAGCAGTGGTTGGGAAGGGAGTGAGACAGGGTTGTAGCCTCTCCCCGATGTTATTCAGTCTGTACATTGAGCAAGCAGTGAAGTAAACAAAAGAAAAATTTGGGGTAGGTATTAAAATCCATGGAGAAGAAATAAAAACTTTAAAATTTCCCGATGACATTGTAATTCTGTCAGAGACAGCAAAGGACTTGGAAGAGCAGCTGAACGGAATGGACAGTGTCTTGAAAGGAGGATATAAGATGAACATCAACAAAAGCAAAACGAGTATAATGGAATGTAGTCGAATCAAATCGGATGATGCTGCGGGAGTTAGATTAGGAAATGAGACGCTTAAAGTAGTGAATGAGTTTTGCTTTTTGGGTTGCAAAATAACTGATGATGGTCGAAGTAGAGAGGATATAAAATGTAGACTGGCAATGGCTAGGAAAGCGTTTTTGAAGAGAAATTTGTTAACATTGGGTATAGATTTAAGTGTTAGGAAGTCGTTTCTG
The DNA here is from genome assembly GCF_021461395.2 of Schistocerca americana. Taxonomy (NCBI): domain Eukaryota; kingdom Metazoa; phylum Arthropoda; class Insecta; order Orthoptera; family Acrididae; genus Schistocerca; species Schistocerca americana. The sequence goes on along the minus strand of NC_060125.1, from coordinate 598,790,226 downwards.
AATGTATTTGTATGGATTGTAGCCATGTATGGAAGTGAAACGTGGACGATTAATACTTTAGACAAGAAGAGAATAGAAGCTTTCGAAATGTGGTGCTACAGAAGAATGCTGAAGATTAGAGGGGTAGATCACATAACTAACAAGGATGTATTGAATAGAATTGGAGAGAAGAGATATTTGTGGTACAACTCGACTAGAAGAAGGGATAGGTTGGTAGGGCATATTTTGAGGCATCAAGGGATCACCAATTTAGTATTGGAGGGCAGCGTGGAGGGTAAAAATCGTAGGGGGAGACCAAGAGATGAATACACTAAGCAGATTCAGAAGGATGTAGGTTGCAGTAGTTACTGCGAGATGAAGCAGCTTGCACAGGAGAGAGTAGCATGGAGAGCTGCATCAAACCAGTCTCTGGACTGAAGACCACAACAACAACAACCACGATAAGGTGCTCAAATAATTAATGTATCCCATCATGTGACACTTTTTGGGACGTAAACTCGGCCAGAAGTTGTGAACAGTGTGAAACAAGTCCCATCTGACCAAATGGCGTTCTTCCATTGATCCACAGTCCAAGTGTCGTGGCTTTGGCAGCCCGTTTTCCTGTTATGGGCACTTGAGTCAGTGACCAGTGGTTCTGTAATTCCAACTCGCCGTGCAATTCCCGGCTTCTGAAGCTCCCTTCGTATTGTTTTGGTGCTGACGGGATTCTCGAGTGCAACAGTCAGTTCTGCAGTGATTTTTGCTGGTGTGGTCCTCCCATTATTCGTCCAAATTCTTTTCAGTGACCGTCTGTCCGATCACTGGACACAGACTTTCGTCCGTATTGTGACTTAGCGGATGACGTTTACCTGCTTTTCTTGTATTCGGTAGAAATCTTCGATATAGTGCCTGTTGAAACACCAGACAATGACTATTGTGATTACGGAAGCACCGACCATAAGATTACCAACAATTTCTCCACGTTCGAATTCACTATCTGCGACTTAATGCACTCACACAGAACGCTGGTCTGACTACGATTAACTCTTGAATAACGCAGGCTGCGGGTTTGGCTTGTATCTGCATTTATGTTCAGGCACGCACTTCCCTCGGTGTTTCCATGTTCTTGTCCAACTGCTATATATATTTTGGCATTAAAGGCGAGCCCACATCCGTGGATTCTCAAATCCGCAGCTCCTGTTGACTTACGTATCTCGTTTTGTCCACTGTTTTGTTCAGATTCATATAATGTTTGATTATTGTTATTGAACACAAACCATACTGCTCCACTTGAATATAGTATCGTCAGTGTTTCCACCGTGCTACTTCTTAGAAGCTGCTTCTCCCATAAATCTGCCAGTGACTGATGTAACTCTTTGACAGCTTTCCAGAACAGCCCACAGCTGCCCATTTTCAGTTGATGCAACTCCTTTTATTATGTTGAGTTGTGATGTCATACTTATGGTGTCAACAAAGTCCTATGCCAGATTTACGAAATGTCTTATAAATCAAATTATTCTTTCTACAGTTTTAAATGACCAAGTTGCACTATGAATCGGTCAAACAAAATAGCATTCCAGGACTCTCACAGGTTGTCGGTTGTATTGCCACGCAAATCCCGTTGATTATGTATTGAGTAAACCTGGATGGCATGGCGACAGAAGTGCTGAAAATATGTAACAGCCACTATCATTAATCACTGCACAAAGGTCAAACAAAAAATGAAACGCAATGTGACGAAATAGTTCAAGGATGAAAAGATGGTTGTAAGCGTCCAACGGATACAGTATTTCAACAAGCGGCTTCGTTCCCTTCAGCAGGTGCGTTGATGAACTAACCCTCCAGCAGCCGGCACGATACGTATATCTCTCCCCCCCCCCCCCCCCCCCCATTATCTTCAGCTCCCTCCAACTCGTCGCTCCGTCAGCGGATCGTGCCCAGGGATGCGTCCCGTCGGCATCTCTATTGTTGTTCTGCCTGCCCTCACGGTCACTCCATTGTGTGGTATCTCCTTCTTCTTAACCAGTCTAGATGCGGGTTCCCAGGCCTTTCCGAGGATGTAGTCACTTTCACGATTGATAAGCTACTGGAGTCACCACAGATTCTTTAATGACACAGTCCCGGAAGTTAGATGTCTGTGTCAGAACCTTAGTATGGTCGTAATCCATCGGGTATAGTTCCGTGTAGCCACGGTCTTGCGACTGTCAACCCGATAGGCTGTTGTAGTCTGGGATGCCCTTGGTCTTCATAAGAGAAAGTGGCTTCTCACCTACGTAGGCCATGCCATACTGGTGGGGGATCTGATAGACCCTGCACTTCTACAGTCCAAGACACTACCAAGCAGTACCTATGATTTAGCTCCTGGTCGTATATCAGTCAGTAATTGTGGAACACTGCCCATCGGAACTACACAGAACGGATTACGACCAAACTAAGGGTTCTGACTTCTGGGACTGTATGATTAATGAATCTACCGAGATTTCAGTAAGGGAACAGCTGATCAGTCATGACAGTGGTACATCCTTAGCTAGGTCTGGGAACCCAAAATTAGTCTGATTAAGAAGAGGAAAGAGTCATCCCACAACGAATTGACCTCAGGGGCTGGAGGAGTAACATCAGACACCCATCAACACTCGTCTCTGGATGTGACGAGGCGTAGGCTGGAAAGGGGTTGGGGTTGACGGGGAAGGAGAGATAAGCCCTGTGCTGGCTCCCAGGCAGTCAGTTCATCAGCGAATCTGATGATGGGAATGTGGTCGCTTGCCAAAAGATTGCGGCCATTGAACATTAATATCACATCCAGGAGTTCACCATCGAAAAATTACGCTGGGAGAAGTTTAAGAAGCACAGGCGTATTGTGGTTGATACATACATAAAAAGATTGGATTTAATTCACAGATCACAAATCTGGGCTTTGATTTTGCCAAGGCAAACTGTTTCTTAAATTATGGATGCATTTGTATCGACACTTGAATTAATCAATAATAATCAAAAAATTGCCTTCGGGATTAAATTACCCGTATCGAGGTATTTCGGCCTCATGAGTCGATTCTGATGCGTAATAGCTCCAGAATGGTTTTCAAAGAAAGTACCAAAAAGTAAGTTGAGCTATTAGGCTCTGTGGCATTACGTTATGGGAGCTACCCCCCACGAAACCTATTACGTCAAAGCGAATAAGAGGTGTCTGAGTTACAATAACTTTTAGTATTTCTGAGGACATTTTCCGAAAGAGGAACACACTTTGAAAATCTGAATTACAGGAAGAAACCTAAACCTGATAAAGTAAATGCACTGATTTTTCGATCTTTCGTGACTACAGTCTCTTTCAGTAAGGTTTTTGTGCAGGCTGCATAGATCACTTCTTCTCAGCACTTCATCATCTGCACTGATCAGCCAAAACACTACGATCTCTGCCCACCAAGGCGTGACGCTGCGTGAACGTGACGCGGTAACAAAAGCATGTAAGCAGAGCAGATACAGACAGGGAATCACCCTAGCAAAGATATGGACCGAAAATGTGGAAATTCATTGAGATAAAGAGCAGATCATTATTATGTAGAGCCTGTGAACGAGTATCTCGAAAACGGCGAAGTTGGTCGAATGTCCACGTGCTACTGTCGTGAGCATCTACAGAAAGAGGTGGAAGGACAGTGAAACTACCACTGGTTGGACGATCACGACTCATTAAACAACGATGGATTCGGAGGCTTGTCTGCTCTGTAAAGTAGAATAGATGGTGATACGTGGTACCTCTGCCGAAAGAGGACAACGCTGGTGCACGCCCAAGTGTTTCTGATCACACCGTTCACCGTACACTATTGAACATGGAGCTTCGCAGCAGACCACCCCTAGGTGATCACATGTTACCCGACGACATCGTCAGTTACGATTGCAGTGGGCACCGAACTATTGGGATTCGACTGTCGATCAACGGATTGTCGATCATCTGCTGAATCACATTTTTTATACGCTAGGTCGCTTGTCCTCTCCACAAAAGCCGTCATCGATGTGAACGGCAACTCGAGACGCGCAGCGCGCCACGAATGTATCGCCTGGTAGGAGCGGTGTTATTCTATTAGAGACATTCTTCTGCGCTTGAATGGGACCTATGGTGGGAATGGAAGGCACGCTGATAGCTGCGAACCACCTGCATCCCTCCATGCTTGATGTCTTCCCCGCCAGCGACATAATCTTTCAGCAGTCCGTGTCTCGGAGACAGAACCTGCTACAGTGGTTCGAGGAGCATTATAGTGAACTCACGTTGATGTCTCGAAGACCAGATTCGCCTGATGTAAATCCTGTGGAATGCCTCTGGGTCGCTTTCGGGTGCCATCATCGCGTACGCAGGTCAGCCGGCCGTTCTTAGACTTCTAATGCCACATACCTCCACAAGCCTCACAACAAATTGTCGGATGCCTGACACGCAAAATCGGTTATGTATTTCGTTCCAAAGACGGACAGACAAGCTATTAAGCAGGTGGTGGTAACGTTTTGGCTCATCGGTGTATAAGTAAAATGGTTAATATGAAAAGAAGAGCATCATTTCAAGTAATTTTATGTTGTAGTCAAAAATGTCTGTTGCTGCATCAGAACCTGCTTTTGTTGAGAGAAAATGTCGGATAGGTTGACAGATGGTCTTCCTTCTGAAGCAATCGTTCAGATATAATTGGAGCACTCGCAGTCGACCTTTGGTTTAGCTAAAGAGCAGAGAACTCAATAGAATGACGTCACAACGTGTCACTACAGATGAGGGTAACCGATGCAGGTGTGTTGTCAGGCCGACCTCTCAGCTAGGCAACGGGTGAATGAGTTTGTAACGTATCCCCTTTGTAGCTCCGATCGGTTGAGCGCTAGACCGTGTGCTTCTGCACGTGAATGGTTAGAAAACGAAGGATCGATCCCAAATCGAAGTGCAGAAAGTGTACAACAAACCGTCGTAAAAAACGTTAATCGCTCCCACAAATTTCTCACATTCAAATAGTAATTAATTAATAATTAATATAACTTGTGTGGATCAAATTGGGATAGATAGGGTTCAGAGCTCGCACTCTGATGTACAGGAACTGAAAAGTTAATCACAAAGTATTTTGTACTCTTCGAATACGCAGCTGTTGATAGGCATGATGTTAAGAAGAGTTCCACAAGGAGTCATGTCACCTAATGAATTATAAATCCGCAAGGAAATGCTCCTTACATGCGAAACTCAGATGGATGACTAAGGGCTGACTGTAAGGTTATACCGCGTATAGTGTTCAAAACGGTTATGACACAGAATTTGTTAACCCAACTAACAGAAATATATTAAAAAGGAAAAACGTTCTTTTCCGTAGAGAAAGAGATCTTAGAACCCTTGGACCAGCCCATCAAAATACCATATCTCGGTCTAATATCAGAAAAAACAGGCGGATCTAGAAGACCCAAAAACATCATTCCAGCGTATTTTACACTACTGGCCATTACAATTGCTACACCAAGAAGAAATGCAGATGATAAACGGGTATTCATTGGACAAATATACTAGAACTGACATGTGATTACACTTTCACGCAATTTGGGTGCATAGATACTGAGAAATCAGTACCCAGAACAACCACCTCACGCCGTGATAACGGCCTTTATAAGCCTGGGCATTGAGTCAAACAGAGCTTGGATGGCTTGTACAGGTACAGCTGCCCATGCAGCTTCAACACGATACCACAGTTCATCAAGAGTAGTGACTAGTGTATTGTGACGAGCCAGTTGTTCGGCCACCATTGACCAGACGTTTTCAATTGGTGAGAGATCTGGAGAATGTGCTGGCCAGGGCAGCAGTCGAACATTTTCTGTATCAAGAAAGGCCTGTACAGGACCAGCAACATGCGGTTGTGCATTATCCTGCTGAAATGTAGGGTTTCGCAGGGATCGAATGAAGGGTAGAGGCACGGGTCGTAACACATCTGAAATGTAACGTCCACTGTTCAAAGTGCCGTCAATGCGAACAAGAGGTGACCGAGACGTGTAACCAATGACACCCCACACCATCACGCCGGGTGATACGCCAGTATGGCGACGACCAATACATGCTTCCAATGTGCGTTCACCGCGATGTCGCCAAACACGGATGCGACCATCGTGATTCTGTAAACAGAACTTGGATTCATCCAAAAAATGACGCTTTGCCATTCGTGCACCCAGGTTCGTCGTTGAGTACACTATCACAGGCGATCCTATCTGTGATGCAGCGTCAAGCGTAACCGCAGCCATGGTCTCGGAGATGATAGTCCATGCCGCTGCAAACGTCGTCGAACTGTTCGTGCAGATGGTTGTTGTCTTGCAAACGTCCCCATCTGTTGACTCAGGGATCGAGACGTGGCTGCGCGACCTGTTACAGCCATGCGGATAAGATGCCTGTCATCTCGACTGCTAGTGATACGAGGCCGTTGGGATCCAGCACGGTGTACCGTATTACCCTCCTGAACCCACCGATTCCATATTCTTCTAACAGTCATTGGATTCGACCAACGCGAGCAGCAATGTCGCGATACGATAAACCGCAATCGCGATAGGCTACAATCCGAACTTTATCAAAGTCAGAAACGTGATGGTACCCATTTCTCCTCCTTACACGAGGCATCACAACAACGTTTCACCACGCAATGCCGGTCAACTGCTGTTTGTGTATGAGAAATTGGTTGGAAACTTTCCTCATGTCAGCACATTGTAGGTGTCGCCACCGGCGCCAACCTTGTGTGAATGCTCTGAAAAGCTTATCATTTGGATATCACAGCAACTTCTTCCTGTCGGTTAAATTTCGCGTCTGTAGCACGTCATCATCCTCATGTAGCAATTTTAATGGCCAGTAGTGTACTTCTTCGGATATAGGTAGCGAACTTAGCATAAGGGAAAAGCTATGATAAATAAAATATAATGAAGCGCGTGTGTAGTGCATTACATGTAATGATTTCCTTATGAAATATGTTGGGCAAACTGGTAGGTCATTTCTAAATAGATTTCAGGAACATCTTAATTTAAACAGTCCCCTGTCTGCATTAACATACAGGAAGAGGGGCACAACATCACAAGCCGTTCGGGATATTTAAAAATACTTCACAAAATAGAAAAATGTCATACTTTGAATATATTAGATGAAGTTGAAGTTCTTAGACGCCAAAATGAGATTACAGAGTTCACGTTGAATATTTGATTAGAATTAAAGCCCCATAACATTCTAGGTAATTTCGATTATTTATTCGATCAGGTATTAACACGAAATAAAATTCAGTATTATCCTCGCTTGTAAAGGGAGCGACCAAGTGCTGCTAATCATGAGTACACGCTGTCACACTGCCCACGTAGATAGTTTCCATTCTGCCAGCCCTTCAGCCCGTCTCAGCCGCTTGTGCGGACGGCTTCTACTGTTCCCAATACCGGGTTTTCCTGCTGTCGCACGGGGAACAAAGGTCCACCTCATACCATTCCATACAGTAATTTACGAGTACACTGTGCCCCGACTACCCATGTTGGTAGTAACAATTTTTTATTGCCAGTCCGGCCTCTGAAAATTTTTTTAAGAAATTTTAATGTTTTCTCACTATAAAGTACTTTTTGTTCTTTTAGAGACAGACAGTTTTTAAAATGTGGCTTTATAACTGCATGATTCACCCATCAACGATCTACGAAATTAATGGATCACGTCTTTGTCTCCTTTCGTTCGCCAATGAAATGTAGACAATTGTCACTGAATAATATATCTTGACTAGGAGCGATCATCAACATTGGCGGCCGAAGACGTCCTGGATAAGAAGTCACCCTCACTCTGTCAACGGCCTTGTCAAAGAGGGCGGAGGAGCGGACGGAAGTTCTGGGCACTCTCTGGCCCTTGAGGTGGGAAACCTCCGATAAAAGCAGAAGAATCAGCAGCGATCAATGGCTTGGGGATGCAGAAGGCAATGGAAATCACTGCATGAAAGACACATACTGTGTATCCACAGGATATGTGGCTTGTAGCTGAAAAAGTGTCCTGATTATCTTACCACTGGCAAAAGATTCCGGATTAGTCTGGGAGGGGACTGCCAAGGGGGAGGTGACCATGAGAAAAAGATTGAGTAAAGAAATCGTATTGTTCTACGAGTCGGGGCATGGAATGATAGAGGTTTGCACGTGGTAGGGAAGATAGAAAATTTGAAAAGGGAAATTCTAAGGCTCATTCTAGATGTAGTGGGGGGTCAGTGAAGTGAAGCGTATCGGATAATATAATAGAAGCAGAAAATGGTATAACGAGAATAGGATTCGTTATTCGTAGCAAACTAACACCAACACCGACACCAATAGTTCAGGTGTATATGTCGATGTCGCTAGCCCAACATCACGAGATAGAGGAGGTGTGTACTGTTATTGAACGGGTAATTCAGTACGTAAAGGGAAATTAATATCTAATAGTCTATGGGTATCGGAATGTGGTTGTAGGGGAAGGAGTAGAAAAGAGCGTTGTGGGAGAATATGAGCTTCGAACTAGGAATAATATAGGAGAACGAATAATTGAGTTATGCAATAAACGTCAGCTAGTAATAGCGAACACACTGCTAAAGACTCACAAGAGGAGGAGGTACAGTTGAAAAGGGCCGGGAAATACGGGGAGATTTCAGTTACATTACATCATGGTCAGGAGGAGATTCCGAAATCAGATACTGGGTTGTAAGGCGTACCCAGGAGCAGATACGAACTCAGATCACAGTTTATTAGTGATCAACAGTAGGCTGAAGTTTAACAGATTAGTCAGGAAAAGTCAGTGTGCACAGAAGTATAATACCAGGGAATGAGGAAATTTGCTTGAAGTTCTCTGAGGCTATAGATATTCCGAAACGGAATAGCTCTGTAGTCAGTCCAATTGAAGAGGAAATCACTAAAGAGAGCAATTACTGACGTTGGGAAGAAAAACTTAGGCGTAAATAAGGTAACTGCAAAGAAACCATGGGCAGCAGAAGAAACACCACAGCTCATCGATGAAAGACGGAAGCACAAAAATGTTCAGCGAAATTCAGGAATGCAGAAGTACAAGCCATTTAGCAATGAAATGAATAGGAAGATCAGGGAGGCTAAGACGAAAATCCTGCAGAAAAAATGAAAAATCGAAAAAGAAATTATTATAATAAGGACTGATTCAGCATACAGAAAAGTCAAAACAGTCTTCGGTGAAGTTAAAAGCAAGGGTGATAACGTAAAGAGTGCAACGCGAATTCCACTGTTAAATGCTGAGGAGAGAGCGGATAGCTGGAAAGAGTACAATGAAGACCTTTATGAGGGGGAAGACTCTGCCTGATGACGTGATAGGAGAAGAATCAGTAGTCGATATACAAGTCGATGTACAAGAGATAGAGGATTCGGCATTAGAATCAGAATTTAAAAGAGCTTTGGAAGACCTAAGATCAAAGAAGGCCGAAGTGATAGATAGCACTCCATCAGAATTTCTAAAATCATTAAGGAAAGTGGCAACAAAACGACTATTCACTTTGGTATGTAGAATGTATGAGTCCGGCGGTATACCATCTGACTTTCGGAAAAACATCATCCACACAATTACGAAGATTGTAAGAGCCGACAAATGCGAGAGTTATCGCACAGTCAGCTTAACAGTTCATGCATCCAAGTTGCTGACACGAATTATGTACAGAAGAAAGGAAAAGAATTGAGGATCTGTTAGGTTTCGATCAGTTTGGCTTTAGAAAACGTAAAGGCACCAGCGACGCAATTCTGATGTTGTGGTTGATAATGGAAGCAAGGCTGAAGAAATGGAAAAATGAGCGTATGGCGTCAGTGGCCGGGAGTTCCCAGGCGAGAAGTTCGGCCGCCAAGTGCAGGTCTTATTGAGTGCGACGCCACAGTGGGCGACTTTCGCGTCGACAATGGGGATGAAATGATGATGAGGACAGTACAACACCCAGTCGCTGAGGGGAAACAATCTCCTACTCCAGCGGGGAACCGAACCCGGGCTCCCGTGCGTGGCAGTCCAACGCGCTGACCGTTTGTTTTTTTTGTTTTTTTTGTTTTTTGTTTTTAACACGCTTCTTCTCAACGACAAAAGAAGTATGCCCCTTCTGTTGCCTTTGTTTGCAACATGGCTTGAATAAAAATAAATGTAAATTCCATTGAGAAGGCAGTCACATAATTGTTATGGAAATGTAACTGCAACTATAAATTTCGTTCTCCGTGCGTGGAAAAACGGAAAGAAGCAAACTCATTATTGCTGATAAGTAAAATTTTCTTCTTCACAAGATAATGAAGTAAATTAGGTTTCTACTGCTTGATTTTACACATAATTAACAGAAATGTGTCTTCCTGTGAAAAGAAAAGGAAAGAAAGATAGAAACTAAATAAAGGGTATATACCAGTTTCATCACTGTGCTTCCCGCAAAACAAAGTAATAGATTACCGTTCAGCTAATGGGGCGGACAAGGCTGAAGAAAAATCAAGACACTTGTCGACCTGGAAAAAGCAATCGAGAATGTAAAATGGTGCAAGATGTTCGAAATTCTAAGTAAAATAGGGGTAAGCTTCAGGGAAAGACAGGTAATATACAATAAGTACAAAAACTAAGAGGGATCAATAAGAGTGGAAGACCAAGAACAATGTGCTCAGATTAAAAGGGTGTAAGACAGGGATGTAGTCTTTCGCCTCTAGTGTCAAATTTATGCATCGAAGAAGCAATTATGGAAATAAAAGAAAGGTTCGAGAGTAGAATTAAAAATTCATGGTGAAAGGATATCGATGATAAGATTCGCTGAGGACATTGCTCTCCTTAGTGAAAGGGAAGAAGAATTACAGGGTCTGCTGACAAGGGAACCTCCCCATCGCACCCTCCCTCAGATTTATTTATAAGTTGGCACAGTGGATAGGCCTTGAAAAACTGAACACAGATCAATCGAGAAAACAGGAAGAAGTTGTGTGGAACTATGAAAAAAATAAGCAAAATATACAAATTGAGTAGTCTATGCGAAGATAGGCAACATCAAGTATACTGTGAGCGCAGGAGCGCCGTGGTCTCGTGGTTAGCGTGAGCAGCTGCGAAACGAGAGGTCCTTGGTTCAAGTCTTCCTCGAGTGAGAAGTTTACTTTCTTTATTTTCGCGACTCTGTTCACTGTAATAAGTTTAGTGTCTGTGCGATTAGTAGACGAAGGGACGTGCCTCTCCAATGGGAACCGAAAACATTTGGTCGCAAGGTCATAGGTCTACCGATTCCTCCACAAGAAAACACGTCTGATACATTCTATACTACACTGCGTCACATGACACGAATATGTTGTGGACCCACCTAACTTGAACACTTGGTGAATGGGTAAGAAGATTCTTCTACCTTGCCCGATTTAGGTTTTCTTGTGGATGTGATAATCACTCCCAAAAAAGTGATGAATCCACAAGAGTTTGTCACATAAACTGCAACAAATGAATGCAACCGTTTCAGAGTCTCACAGTTTTCCCAGTGCTCTGTCAAAACATATGTTTTGTTTCGATGTTTGTTTAGGTGTAGCGTTATCTCGCATCGGACGGAAGGACGGACGGATAATAATTGTCTGAAAATAAAAAAATTATCTTTTCACTCGAGGGAAGTCTTGAACCTAGGACCTCTCATTCCGCAGCTGCTCACGCTAACCACGGGACCACGGCGCTCCTGCGCTCACAGTATACTTGATGTTGCTTATCTTCGCATGGACTGCTCAGTTTGTATATTTTACTTATTTTTCTCATAGTTCCATACAACTTCTTCGTGTTTTCTCGATTGATCTGTGTTCAGTTTTTCAAGACCTATCCACTGTGCCAACTTATAACTAAATCTGAGGGGGGAGCGACGGGGAGGTTTCCTTTTGAGTAGAATAAACTGTCTAAAGAGTAAAGAAAATGGACTGAGAGTAAATCTAAAAAAGACGAAAGTAGTGAGAAGTAGCAGAAATGGGAACAAATAGAAATTTAACATTACGATTAGTGATCACGAAGCAGATGAAGTTGTGGAATTTTGCTACCTAGCCAGCAAATGACACATGAGGGGCGGAGCAGGAAGGACATCAAAAGCAGACCAACACTGGCAAAAAGGGCATTCCTGGCCAAGAGAAGTCTGCTAGTTTCAAACACAGGCCTTAATTTAAGGAAGAAATATCTGAGAAAGTACGTCTGGAGCACAGCGTTGTATGGTCGTGAAACAGGTACTGTGGGTAAAGGAGAGAATCGAAGCATTTGAGATGTGTTGTTAGAGAAGATTGTTGAAAATTTGCTGGGATGATATGATAATAAATGTGGATGTTCCCCAGGGAATCAGCGAGGAAAGGAATATATGGAAAACACTGATAAGAACAAGGGACAGGATGATAGGACATTTGTTAAGACTTGAGGGAATGACTTCCATGCTACTAGAGGAAGTTGCAGAGGGTAAAAGCTGTAGACGAAAACAGAGATTGGAGTACACCTAACAAATAATTGAGCGCGTAGGTTGTGCTCCTCTAACATGAAGAGGTTGGCACAGGAGAGGAATTCGTAGAGGGTTGCATCAAACCAGTCAGAAGACTGACGACTTAAAAAAAATAAAAAAAATAAAAAAAACTATTACTCTTCACCATGTAGACTGCACCTGATTATATGGATCCTTTAGTTAAAGTTGTAACGAAAGTTTCCATTTTCAGAATTAATTAATGGTATGGGGCATTTTGCGAAATTTCAAATTATTACAAAATTCGATTAAACGGTTTTCTAAAACATTAAATACATTTCAACTTTTATATGAGAAAAAATTTTTTTTCATCATTGTTTCGAAGATAATCATTGCAAACCAACATGCCAAATTACGTTTCGGGGTGTTTTTTAGCGCTTAACAGTGAAAATGGGCACAAACAAAAAAGTAATTACTGCGTTATTTTGCCCCTCTACACACCCGCCAGTTTTCATCAAGCTCACTTATTGACACTTGGGAATGTTCGCTTGTAAGTTACGGTTCCGGCGGACACTATGGAAACGTGCGGCGCTCGCTTCACCAGCCACGATCCTCTCGTCACGGCAAGCGGTGCTACATGCTCGGGCCGACCTCTTCCTCCGATCACGTGTCCGCAGAAACATCGAGCAAGTATAGTCCGCCAAGCCCGTGACCAAGTGGCCGTCCGGTCTCAGAGCGAGCAGTTCCAGTCGCACTGCCAGTCAAGAAGGATCACCACAGCAACTCTGCAGTGAGGTACCAGCAGCCACCTCAAAGCCATCGCCTCCGCCGACTTCGGCCTCAAACGGACACTGTGCTGCTGGGAACGTATTCGAGAGCTGACTTTGATTTCGTGATGGTACCAAGTAACTGTCGAGAGGGATCAGTCATAGAGTTTTACGGTGATTTTCAGAGCAGGTGTCTGCGCGGGTAGTCTTCCTCAGGTCGACAAGTGGGTGCTGCGGACATTTTTGATGGCTACCTCTGCCGTGGGTGCTGGCGAGGGACAGTTGCCTCTCGTACGGTAGAAGCACACGTTGCTGGTGAGACTGGATAAAAACAGACGTGTTTTCTGCCAGCCTGTGAAAGGGGGACTCTGAATTTAATTAGTGTGCGATGTTTATATTTCACTATCTTTATTTCAGCATATTTATATTAGGGGGAGATCATGCTAATTATCGTAGAACTAATTTAGGGTATGGATTTACCACCATTTTTGCGTTTTAAAAGAAAGTATTTTGCCTGTGAATGTGTTGCCTACCATGTGGTATTCAGCACAAAGAAATTCTCCAGTACAGTTCGTAAAGTCAAACTGCTTCAAATGTGTAAAGTAAATTCACAGAGCACAATTGTGTGAAATCCAGAATTGAATTTTATACTTAGTTATTAGCTGGTGGGTTTGGTCAACTAGGACCCCACATTATCTTTGATAGAAGCCGAGTTCTCTGTCCCATTACTTAAGTGTAAATGCTTGCACCTTCAGTGATTATGCAATATATGTGCAGATTTCGAAATATAAATCGATTTCTCTTGGAGAAGAGACTGGGTTTCTTTGTATTCGTGTCGGAGTGTTCAACCATGTGCCACTCAGACCATACTGAAATTCATTGTTATTGGATAGATCTAAAATTACAGAAAAGAATTAATACCTAAATGGGAGGATTATTTTTCCTCATTTTGAGGTTTTGTAATTTGAAGGATTTATCCCAGTTTCGTACTTGTTCTGTATAGATCTAAGATTTCTCTGTCTAGTATGCAGCCGGCCGCGGTGGTCTAGCGGTTCTAGGCGCTCGTCCGGAGCCGCGCGACTGCTACGGTCGCAGGTTCGAATCCTGCCTCGGGCATGGATGTGTGTGACGTCCTTAGGTTAGTTAGGTTTAAGTAGTTCTAAGTTCTAGGGGACTGATGACCATAGATGTTAAGTCCCATAGTGCTCAGAGCCATTTGAACCATTTGAATCTAGTATGCAATGGGCCTCGTAGTGGTTATCTGTAGTAAATAATTACTTTCATATCTGTCTCCTTGATGAGTGTGTGTTTACTAGATTCCTGTCCTAAACAAGCAATTGAAATATACGTGACGTAAATAGACGTAGCAACTAAAATATTGATTTAAATGTCAAACTAATATAAGCTGAGTGTGAATTAATTGATGAAAATTTCATTGATACAAACATCATTAACACAATAACTTATTGAGTATCTTGCATCGATATTGGAAACAAAGTTAATGGTATTTAAAGAAAAATACAATGGTTATTAGTTTTATTAATAGCATATGTATCTTGAGCAGATAATAGAGAAATAATTTTGCAATTTATGAAAGGAGAGCGCAACTTTTAGTCCGCAAGTTGTTTATAATTCCCATACGTTAACATTCACAATTAAGATGATGGCTGTGTTAGTACTTGGTAGGAGCGTGCGTCTGACCACAGTCTTCTAGTAGGAGAGCTATCGAAACGTCCGCTCCTGTTACATAATACTGATGCAGCCATCGGCTAAAGACTATGACACAAGAGAATGACGTAAGAATCAAAACTGGTTTAGACAGAAAACATGTCTGAGCATTTACTGGTAGCCTCTGTAATCAAATGTAGTGTGCTCACTGATGGTCTCTGTCAACAACATGGGAAATGTGAACAAATGTAACAAAGTACTAAGCAAACGATGTATCGTCTCTTGTCATAGCGGTATTAATTACAGAGATACCGATACCAACTTCGCCTTTGTTTTCTCAAATAAAACAATAGCAGTTTCTGCAGCTAGACTCATGGGCCTTAGAGATGACTTCAACCGATTTTCACTCGCCAAGAACCAGAAAGATAGCTTCGAAAAAAAATCAGTAATTTGAACTAACGATTTATCTGCAGAAATCAAACTGATTCCTGTCTTCCGTGGATGTTCCTGATTCCACACTCAAGTAAAGAACACATCACGTTGGACAGGAAAAGGAAAAACATCGCCGTGATACTTGTATAACAGGAGAAGAGAGAAATGCACGCAGATTCCTGTTGTATCTGTGTCGTTCACATATATCGACTACTGACTGCTGTGAAACAAAAATGTATTTCATTAAAGAAGAGAAATGAGACATTCCATTTCTTTACAGATAATATAGAAGGAGCACGAAGAAAATAGTCTTGCTGTATCTACAAACGTATCCTGTCAGAGAGTATGCAACAAGTCAACAAGAATTACAATTTATTAAAAAAATTTAAAAAAAAGATGTCCCGCAAGTTGTTGCTCAGAATCCATATGTTAGCACCGGATAAATTGTGAGTGCCTCTGGAATTAGTCACCCTAGCGTTTCTCGCATTTTGTGTGCAAGCAGCTCCTATTCCTATCATAAGTCACTTCACTACCAAATTAACCAGCGAGATTGCACAGAATGCATCGAATTGAGCTGTCATGTTCTGATGCGACATCAGAACAGAAAGTTCTTTCTGCAAATAATTTTTCCTGATGAAATAACCTTCACCCTAAATTATCTAAAACAGACTGTAAGAAATATCCGTTAGTAAATCGCAAAGAAGCAGCTATGGCTGAATTTGGTCAGAGGCTGTGGAGTGTAAAGTTTTGGTGCGGTGTTATTGGAGACTACGTGATTGATCCTTCCTTTGTTGAAGAAATCGTAACAGGTAACACATACTCGCAATTTCTTACCGAAGTGGACATGTTACGTATGTGATATCAGCACGATGGGTGCCCAGCTAACTGTTAGATAGTAGCTAATAAAGCGCTCACCCAACTCCTTCTTTTTCTCTAGAATAAGGTCAAAGATGAAATCCATGCCATGACAAAGAGAATTTATTGGACGTCGATTTGCAGCCTGGCGTCGGTTCTCAGCGGGACTCATCAGCAGAAGCAGCATTCTCCATGAAGATGGCGACCAGCTGGACCGCCGAAATATCGAGTCAACTTGATTTTAGGATCCGGCAGCAAACCCGAAGAGACTTTTAAGACTTATTACGCTGGAAAAAGCCTACGAAGTCACAGCATTTAAAGTATCTCATAACTGAAGCGTGTACAACGATATCGAAGGAAGCTTCGGTTCGTTCCGGAAACATTGCGACTACAAATGTGTTTTACATCAGACCATGGGCATTACGAAATCTTATTTTATGGAACCGTTTATGTCCACCTTCTCTTGCGATTTCCTTTTTGTCGCTGTTACTAGCGATATAATTTTTGCAATATTCAGTGCGTATTACAAAACTAAATTCGTGTTAATTTTTTTGATGATGTAAATTCTCATCACCTTAGTCAAAATGTCTTTGAGGGGACCTGACGCCATCTCGTCACACACTCCTCTTCGTAGCCAGGTTTTCTTTATTCTCAACTTCTCATGGCGCGTTTCGGGTTACTACATTATCTGATCTTTAGCATCAGTACACTGTGTGTTGTCACTTACAATCATACTATTAAAACGTCAGTGCTCAAAAGTTCTTAACTAACGATATTCATATATAAATTTCTTGATTTATTAACCCATTCAATTTGTGACGTTTATCTTTCTCTTTGAAGACTGTGAGAGAAACAAGAGCCGGCCGGAGTGGCCGTGTGGTTCTAGGCGCTACAGTTGGAGCCGGGCGACCGCTACGGTCGCAGGTTCTAATCCTGCATCGGGCATGGATGTGTGTCATATCCCTAGGTTAGTTAGGTTTAATTAGTTCTAAGTTCTAGGCGACTGATGACCTCATAAGTTAAGTCGCATAGTGCTCAGAGCCATTTTAACCATTTTTTAGAGAAACAAGACCATGTGCGTGTATGTTGTCCTTCGCGTAAGTTAGTTTAAGTTAGATTAAATCGTGTGTAAGTCTAGAGACCGATGATCCCGGCAGTCTGGTTCCATAGAAACGTACCATAAATTTCCAAATTTCAGTACGTCCTGTGGACACATTACGGTAGAAATAAAGAAGATTGTGAAATCGAGTTTAGATGACCATATTCGATCACTGGTTCTTGCATTTCTAGCAGCAGTGGAATATATTTGCCGCACACACGCAGTTGGGAATGTTCAAATTAAATCTGATGTGTACCAAGACACAATAACGCTTTCCCTGACGTTAAAATAGCTCCACTTGGATTTTATACAGCTAGTGTGTCGAACGCAGCTGAATCTGTTACCATCCTACCTCCCTTGTCCCCCTCCCCTCCCAAAAAAAATTCTAACGGTTTATTTCAGAGTGCTGTTACAATATCCTACTCACAGTTTACATTCAGATATCCCAAGGAGGATTCAATTAGTTTCGGTTTTGATTAATGTTCCTTGTTTCATGCAGAAAATCTCGGCCAATATTCAGTGAAAGGTTGCATGGGGGCTTAATCAAATATGATTGAAAATATTTTTTTGTTTTTAGTAGCTGAAGGTCCGATTACGCTGTTTCGTAAACGGCTGGCCCTGACTAGTATTATTACGCTATCTGACTGCAAAGAACAACAACAAAGAATGAAATGAAAATTTTCATAAACACAGTTAATTAATTAAGTCCCCAGCAACTATAAAACCTACAAAACCCAAGCACAAATGTAACTGTTCTGTGTGTGGGAGTGTGACTCAACGTACACATCTGGCACGGTTCTTCTTCAACAAGACAAGAAATTTTAAATACCATTTATACAGAAGTAACTAAAGGAAATAAAAATACCATAATCACTCAAGAAAACCAGAATTACACTCTAATACAAGAACACAAGCCAGATGCTTTGTTGACTGAACCTGTCATGACGCATTATTTAAAACATGGAAATAATGAAAAAACACGCAATATTTTACCTTCATATATATTGACGAAAAGCACTCTGATCGTTACAATAACTTCATTAGAATAACATCTGCTATCTCTCCCATCAAATAACTGGATAAAACATGGAACAAGCACTCCTTACTACAACATCTCGACAAGCCTTGCCCACTCGCACATCTCAACACGAACTGTCTTCTATGAGCTCTGCCCACGCACTGACTACTACGAGCTCTCGACAAGCACTGACTACTACGAGCGCTGCCCACGCACTGACTGCCACGAGCTCTCGACAAGCACTGACTTCTACGAGCTCTTAACAAGCACTGTGGAGGCGGCAGAATAATACTCTTTGGCGCAATCTCTGGCGCAGTGGCTCAGTGTAGCCACCTTTCAAGGTGTTCACAAGATTAAGGTGTGCCATTAAATCTACGTCGAGGTCAGTAGTAACTGAACTCCGATTATAAAAACCTGGCAGACAGTTCGAGAGAAGCACTCCAGCATTCGCCTTAAGTAAACACTTTCAGAATGCGAGTGCTTTGTACTAACTTGTGAAACACATTGCACGTTATGTGAACGGTTGATGCATGTGTCGAAATTCAACGCCATAAGAATGTGGAGATCGAAACTGTGGTTTATCGTTCCGCGCCTTGGTCTGTATTTCACGATGAATACACGAATACAGAATCGATGGGTTCAGTAAGCTCGTAAAGTGGTCATGACATTTTCCTTTTTGTTAAGTTATCGATGGCCGGCCGGTGTGGCCGTGCGGTTAAAGGCGCTTCAGTCTGGAACCGCGTGACCGCTACGGTCGCAGGTTCGAATCCTGCCTCGGGCATGGATGTGTGTGATGTCCTTAGGTTAGTTAGGTTTAATTAGTTCTAAGTTCTAGGCGACTGATGACCTCTGAAGTTAAGTCGCATAGTGCTCAGAGCCATTTTGAAGTTATCGATGTGCATGTCAGAGTGAGAGCAAATTACGTTACCGTTAAACAATCTTTGATCTTGTCGTTGCCCAGTCTTCGCCTCTGCGCATTCTGATACATTCTTAGTTGAAGTGTGGTAGGTGATGGACGTATTTAGTAGTGGGGTGTGGACTAATGATTGTATCTGTTAGATGATGGCAGATGGTCGTACAGGACAGCAAGGATCAATATAACGTATGTATTGGTGTTGCATAACGTTTTTTTTCTGTTCTTGAAGAGAAGAAGCTTGAGGTGAGACTGCAGCACTGCGCACCTAATTTGTAGAAATGATTATTGTTTGTTCGCTTTCTCAGATTGAGAGATAGGCCACCCCACTTCCCTGAATCCTACATTAAGATTTCAACTGTTTAAAAAAAGTTTGTTTTTTATAGAAATTTTCCGTTTCCGTTCCTCCCTTTTTAAATAATTGTTCGCTTTGTTAAGCGTAGTATTGTTCGGGTCAATGTTATGTGTGAACACGCAAAATTTTACTATCATTTTAATACATACTTCATTCTAAAATCGTTGTTTTGGAATATAATTTTGGAATAGTTACTCTCCCCACCCTACTGTTTATCATTACACATTCCCACATTGCATCATGTAGTACGCAACCGTTTGAATATTCACTTAGAAATAGAAATCTGGTTCAGCCAGTGCCTGCTTGCTGTTTGCTGTTGTATTTCGAGAAATCTGCAACAACGTTGTCAGAACGCGAGGTAAGTGGAAAGTTTGATTAGGGCCAGATAACCGTTTTACTTCAGTTGCGCATTTAATATAAAGACAAGCTGTATTGAGATCAGGTACAGTTAAGTTCAGATTAGGATCTGTTTAGTCAAAGATTAGCATACGAGTGTAAGCTGGATAACAGTCTGTGAATACATAGTTTTAGTAGTATGCAGATTTTTATAGTGTGTGAGGCAAATTTGGGCTAAATTTCACACAAACAAATATAGTTGGGAGGTTACAGGGGTATAATCAACGCCAGTCAACGACCGACAATTGCAACAATCACTAGAATCAAGAACTAATAGGATGTTACGGAAATTGTGGAGAGAGGCGGAGAATAAGTGGGAAAAGTGAGGGGATTAAAGGTAGTGAGGGTGCGATGAGGGAAAATTGTGTTGACGTAAAATTGAGTGACTAAGGCAGCACAGAATGGCGTAACCGTAGCTTTCATCCAAGCTCGGTTCGGCGGGATGCCCAGTCGGGATATAGTCGTTGTTGGTGCCACAGGTGGCAGCTGTTGTTGTGGTCTTCAGTCCAGAGACTGGTTTGATGCAGCTATCCATGCTACTCTATCCTGTGCAAGCCTCTTCACCTCCCAGGACCTACTGCAGCCTACATCCTTCTGAATCTGCTTAGTGTATTAATCTCTTAGTCTCCCTCTACGATTTTTACCCTCCACACTGCCCTCCAATACTAAATTGCTGATCCCTCGATGTCTCAGAACATGTCCTACCAGCCGATCCTTTCTTCTAGTCAAGTTGTGCCACAAGCTCCTCTTCTCCCCAATTCTATTCAATACCTCCTCATTAGTTATGTGATCTACCCATCTAATCTTCAGCATTCTTCTGTAGCACCACATTTCGAGAGCTTCTATTCACTTCTTGTCCAAACTATTTATCTTCCACGTTTCACTTCCATACATGGCTATACCCCATACAAATACTTTCAGAAACGACTTCCTGACATTTAAATCTATACTCGATGTTAACAAATTTTTATTCTTCAGAAACGCTTTCCTTGCCATTGCCATTCTACATTTTATATCCTCTCTACTTCGACCATCATCAGTTATTTTGTTCCCCAAATAGCAAAACTCCTTTACTAGATTTTAAACATGGCTGCAGCAGCAACTGTTAAAATTCTTCACAATAAAGGTTGGCAGCCAAAAACAGTTGCAGGATAGAATTATTTTATTAAAATTTTATTAAAATTCTTTATTGTGAAAAACTCCTTTACTACTTTAAGCGGCCCATTTCCTAATCTAATTCCCTCAGCATCACTCGACTTAACTCAACTACATTCCATTATCCTCGTTTTGCTTTGCTGATTTCATCTTATACCCTCCTTTCAAGACACTGTCCATTCCGTTCAACTGCTCTTCCAAGTCCTTTGCTGTCTCTGACCGAATTACAATGTCATCGGCGAACCTCAAAGTTTTTATTTCTTCTCCATGGATTTTAATACCTACTCCGAACTTTTCTTTTGTTTCCTTTATTGCTTGCTCAATATACAGAGTGAATAACATCGGGGATAGGCTACAACCCTGTCTCACTCCCTTCCCAACCACTGCTTCCCTTTCATACCCCTCTACTCTTATAACTGCCATCTGCTTTCTGTACAAATTGTAAATAGCCTTTCGACCTCTGTATTTTACCCCTGCCACCTTCAGAATTTGAAAGAGAGTATTCCAATCAACATTGTCAAAAGCTTTCTCTAAGTCTACAAATGCTAGAAACGTAGGTTTGCCTTTTCTTAATCTAGCTTCTAAGATAAGTCGTAGGGTCAGTATTGCCTCACGTGTTCCAACATTTCTACGGAATCCAAACTGATCTTCCCCGAGGTCCACTTCTATCAGTTTTTCCATTCGTCTGTAAAGAATTCGCGTTAGTATTTTGCAGCTGAGACTTATTTAACTGATAGTTCGGTAATTTTCACATCTGCGAGCACCTTCTTTCTTTGTGATTGGAATTTTTATATTCTTCTTGAAGTCTGAGGGTATTTCGCCTGTCTCATACATCTTGCTCACCAGATGGTAGAGTTTTGTCAGGACTGGGTCTCCCAAGGCTGTCAGTAGTTCTAATGGAATGCTGTCTACTCCGGGGGCCTTGTTTCGTCTCAGGTCTTTCAGTGCTCTGTCAAACTCTTCACGCAGCATCATATTTCCCATTTCATCTTCATCTACATCCTCTTCCATTTCCATAATATTGCCCTGAAGTACATCGCCCTTGTATAGACACTCTATATACTCTTTTCACCTTTCTGATTTCCCTTCTTTGCTTAGAACTGGGTTTTCATCGAAGCTCTTGATATTCATGCAAGTGGTTCTCCTTTCTCCAAAGGTCTCTTTAATTTTCCTGTGGGCAGTACCTATCTTACCTCTAGCGAGATAAGCCTCTACATCCTTACATTTGTCCTCTAGCCATCCCTGCTTAGCCATTTTGCACTTCCTGTTGATCTCATTTGTGAGACATTTGTATTCCTTTTTGTCTGCTTCATTTACTGCATTTTTATATTTTCTCCTTTCATCAATTGAATTCAATATTTCTCCTGTTACCCAAGGATTTCTATTAGCCCTCGTCTTTTTACCTATTTCATCCTCTGCTGCTTTCACTATTTCATCCCTCAAAGCTACCCATTCTTCTTCTGCTGTATTTATTTCCCCCATTCCTGTCAATTGTTCCCTTATGCTCTCTCTGAAACTCTGTACAACCTTTGGTTCTTTCAGTTTATCCAGATCCCATCTCTTTAAATTCCCACCTTTTTGGAGTTTCTTCAGTTTTGATCTACAGTTCATAACCAATAGATTGTGGTCAGAGTCCACATCTGCCCCTGGAAATGTTCTACAATTTAAAACCTGGTTCCTAAATCTCTGTCTTACCATTATATAATCTATCTGATACCATTTAGTATCTCCAGGGTTCTTCCTTGGATACAACCTTCTTTCATGATTCTTGAACCGAGTTATGCTCTGCGCAAATTTCTACCAGGCGGCTTCCTCTTTCATTTCTTAGCCCCAATTCATATTCACTACTATGTTTCCTTCCCTTCCTTTTCCTACTCTCGAATTCCAGTCACCCTTGACTATTAAATTTTCGTCTCCCTTCATTACCTGAATAATTTCTTTTATCTCCTCATACATTTCATCAATTTCTTCGTCATCTGCAGAGCTAGTTGGCATATAAACTTGTACTACTGTAGTAGGTGTGGGCTTCGTATCTATTTTGGTCACAATAATGCGTTCACTATGCTGTTTGTAGTAGCTTACCCACACTCCTATTTTTTTATTCATTATTAAACCTACTCCTGCATAACCCCTATTTGATTTTATATTTATAACCCTGTATTCTCCTGACTGAAAGTCTTGTTCCTCCTGCCACCGAACTTCACTAATTCCCACTATATCTAACTTTAACCTATCCTTTTCCCTTTTTAAATTTTCTAACCTACCTGCCCGATTAAGGGATCTGACATTCTACGCCCCGGTACCTAGAACGCCAGTATTCTTTCTCCTGATAACGACGTCCTCTTGAGTAGTTCCCGCCCGGAGATCCGAATGGGGGACTATTTTACCTCCGGAATATTTTACCCAAGAGGATGCCATCATCATTTAATCATACAGTTAAGATGCATGCCCTCGGGAATAATTACGGCTGTAGTTTCCCCCTGCCTTCAGCCGTTCGCAGTACCAGAACAGAAAGGCCATTTTGGTTAGTGTTACAAGGCCAGATCAGTCAATCATCCAGACTGTTGCCCCTGCAACTAATGAAAAGGCTGCTGCCCCTCTTCAGGAACCACACGTTTGTCTGGCCTCTCAACAGATATCCCTCTCCGTTGTGGTTGCACCCACGGTACGGCTATCTGTATCGTTGAGGCACGCAAGCCTCCCCACCAACGGCAAGGTCCAAGGTTCACAGGTGGCAGTGGGGGGGGGGGGGGGGGGGGGGCAGCTATGTTTACTAAATTTCGCATCCTGTAAATTTTACCCAAATTACCTACAAATTTAATCAGGTATTCTTCCTAACGCAGTTTGTATGGACAATAACGTATTGCAATATTAGTGGCCAGCAGAGTAATACTAGAAATTGCAATGCAGATTGACATGTTTAAAAATGTCCTTTAAGGCAAAGATGAAAACCGAATTTACTCACTGTTGCTGGCTAAGGTATGTCTTAATAGAAACACAATTGCAACAGGCTTGAAGCGGCGATTAATGTGAAATACTTGTATCTATAGGAAGATGTTGATAATAAGAGGAACCAGTGAAAGGGTTAAGTGCAATCTGGAGACGACGGCGGACAACAGTGACGGACGTTACGTTCAAGTAATAATAGAGATACCGTATTTGATTAAAAGCATCGTATGTGTTAGTGAACTGACCACTAGATGTCACGAGAGGCGGGACCACTATAGAGAGCATGTATAGGGAGAGAGTGGCCATAGGTGAAGTTGCCCGTGATTGGTTGATTAGCTTTGGCAGAAAAATGGCGCCAAACGTCTCTCGCGCTACCTACGTTCGCCGTGCTTTTGAGTTGAATTGAAGTTCAGGGGACTTTTGGAAACGATTAAAAGGTATTTGAATTATTGAGAGACTTGTTATGCGTTGTGCATGCATGTTCGATTTAGTTGTATATCGTTTTTAGTACGTAATTAGCGTTTGCGATCTTTAAGATCGCGTTGAAATAATGAAGCGTTTTGTGATGAAGTCGGTAGGCCTACACGTTTGAAGTAAACACGCTAGTAATTGTACAGTATTGTTTTTGACATCTGTAGTTCGTTCTGCAGACGTTCGTAAACGATGCCAGGTTGTGCTGCATTTGGTTGTTCCAATAGAGGCGAAGGTGGATTTCGCATGTTAGCATTTCCACGCAATGAAGAAAGACGAAAGCAGTGGGCAGTGGCAGTCAACAGGGCAGACATAAATCGAACAAGGGCCTTGTGGAGACCAACCAAGTACTCTTATCTATGCGAAGTAAGTCGTTTTTGTTTTTTACTACATATAAAACAACTTGCAATATACATAGTTAAATTTGAAAACAGACATGTAAATTGTCTGTGTGAAAATTATTATAACACATTATTCTTATAAACAAAGGCATTTAACGAATGATTTCGCCATAGTCCGCAGCTCGTGGCGTGCGGTAGCGTTCTCACTTCCCGCGCCCGGGTTCCCGGGTTAGATTCCCGGCGGGGTCAGGGATTTTCTCTGCCTCGTGATGACTGGGTGTTGTGTGATGTCCTTAGGTTAGTTAGGTTTAAGTAGTTCTAAGTTCTAGGGTACTGATGACCATAGATGTTAAGCCCCATAGTGCTCAGAGCCATTTCGCCATATTGTCTTGTGCTTTTGATTCGGTGAGTGTGTACTCCACTACTCCACTACTGGGCATTCAAAAGTCCCGCCCGCAGTTTGATAGAAAAATGGCCGCCATATCGTCCGGTTGGCCACTCTCTCCCTATACAGGCTCTCTAGACCACTAGTGTAAAACGAGATGAGAACTATTGTGTTGTCAGTAGAGGAGCAGTAAAAGCAGAATCGGTCGGTCGGGAGAGCGACTTCCAACGTTGAATAGCCAATGCGAGTCACCTGAGTGACAGATATATCAGGGACATTTCAAAAGTTCTGAAGCTGCCCAAGCCGGCTGCTGGTGATGTTGATTGTGACCTGGAAATACGTGAGAATAGCCACAGATAAACCAAGACGGGCAGACCTCGTTCACTGATGGAGAGAGACCGTCGAGCACTGTGAAAGGTGGTTGCAAAAAAATCGCATGAAATCAGCTGGAGGACTCACCAGCAGTCAAGCCAGCACAACTGTGCGCAGGGGTCGAAAATAATGGTGCACAGTGGTTGAGCAGCTCCTCATCAGCGACTCATTTCTCTATTCGATGTTTTAAGCGACACTTGATGTTCCGTAGAGAACAACGCCACGGGACGGTGGATGACTGGAATAGACTGTGAGCCGTGTGTCGGCTCTCAACATACACTCCTGGAAATTGAAATAAGAACACCGTGAATTCATTGTCCCAGGAAGGGGAAACTTTATTGACACATTCCTGGGGTCAGATACATCACATGATCACACTGACAGAACCACAGGCACATAGACACAGGCAACAGAGCAAGCACAATGTCGGCACTAGTACAGTGTATATCCACCTTTCGCAGCAATGCAGGCTGCTATTCTCCCATGGAGACGATCGTAGAGATGCTGGATGTAGTCCTATGGAACGGCTTACCATACCATTTCCACCTGGCGCCTCAATTGGACCAGCGTTCGTGCTGGACGTGCAGACCGCGTGAGACGACGCTTCATCCAGTCCCAAACATGCTCAATGGGGGACAGATCCGGAGATCTTGCTGGCCAGGGTAGTTGACTTACACCTTCTAGAGCACGTTGGGTGGCACGGGATACATGCGGACGTGCATTGTCCTGTTGGAACAGCAAGTTCCCTTGCCGGTCTAGGAATGGTAGAACGATGGGTTCGATGACGGTTTGGATGTACCGTGCACTATTCAGTGTCCCCTCGACGATCACCAGTGGTGTACGGCCAGTGTAGGAGATCGCTCCCCACACCATGATGCCGGGTGTTGGCCCTGTGTGCCTCGGTCGTATGCAGTCCTGATTGTGGCGCTCACCTGCACGGCGCCAAACACGCATACGACCATCATTGGCACCAAGGCAGAAGCGACTCTCATCGCTGAAGACGACACGTCTCCATTCGTCCCTCCATTCACGCCTGTCGCGACACGACTGGAGGCGGGCTGCACGATGTTGGGGCGTGAGCGGAAGACGGCCTAACGGTGTGCGGGACCGTAGCCCAGCTTCATGGAGACGGTTGCGAATGGTCCTCGCCGATACCCCAGGAGCAACAGTGTCCCTAATTTGCTGGGAAGTGGCGGTGCGGTCCCCTACGGCACTGCGTAGGATCCTACGGTCTTGGCGTGCATCCGTGCGTCGCTGCGGTCCGGTCCCTGGTCGACGGGCACGTGCACCTTCCGCCGACCACTGGCGACAACATCGATGTACTGTGGAGACCTCACGCCCCACGTGTTGAGCAATTCGACGGTACGTCCACCCGGCCTCCCGCATGCCCACTATACGCCCTCGCTCAAAGTCCGTCAACTGCACATACGGTTCACGTCCACGCTGTCGCGGCATGCTACCAGTGTTAAAGACTGCGATGGAGCTCCGTATGCCACGGCAAACTGGCTGACACTGACGGCGGCGGTGCACAAATGCTGCGCAGCTAGCGCCATTCGACGGCCAACACCGCGGTTCCTGGTGTGTCCGCTGTGCCGTGCGTGTGATCATTGCTTGTACAGCCCTCTCGCAGTGTCCGGAGCAAGTATGGTGGGTCTGACCCACCGGTGTCAATGTGTTCTTTTTTCCATTTCCAGGAGTGTATATCGCGCTGTAAAGATTGTTCTGAGTCCTTCCATTCCATCCTTAATTGATTCTTTCATATTTATCGTTATGCTGCGTACAATTCTGTTGAGATCCCCCCTCTGACGGCGTGTCTGGTCTTATCGATCTTCGAGTCGTTGCTTCCTGTTAGCCTTGTGTAAGGGAATAAGATCTTTGGAAGGATGGCTGGTTGGTTGCCCAGCGGTGACGAGTCGGTCGGTCGGTTTTTAAACTCGGGAATTAGAGAATGTCGTACGATGAGACCGCGGCGTGGCGAGGCGGTGGACGGTTGGCTGTTGTTCGGAGAAGCCGCGTGGTCTATCCTGGTGGTGCGAGACGAGTGGGACGAGTCGACGGGACAAGGCTGTAAGCTCTTGCTGTGAGCACCCGGGGGCCACGGCTGTGGTTCCGAGTCACTACTTGGTGGGAGCGGCAACGGATGTTAAATTTTCCGTCTGGAGGCGGGAATGATGGAGTAGGAACTCGCCTAACCTGAGGAGTGGTATTTCGCCACCGTGGGTGCAGAGAAGACGAGGGCTCCGGTGACAGAGCGCGTGGGTGTGTGACTGTGCCCAGTTGGGTCCGCTGGCGACGTGTACACGGTCGGGTGTGAGGAACGTTTGCATCGGAGTTCACCTGCTGTTTCTCTGATAAACTGCAAGCTAAGTTGGTTAAAGGTTTAGATGTTAATTGAAGAAGTTTGGTTTGTGCAACCAGAGTCTTTTCTGCCTTGTGGCCTCCTGCGTTCGGGTTTCCTGTCCCTGTCGCCGGTGTATTTATAGACAGTGATCTTTTCCGCTTCTCATTGGTACTGCCCGGTAGGAAGTGTATTTTTGGGCAGTGATTATTGTTTCAGATTACATTTTTTCTACCTTGTGGCATCCTGCGTTTGGATTTCCTGTCCCTGTCGCCGGTGTAATTATAGATAGTGAACTTTTGGCTTATTAGTACTGCCTGGGAGGAAGTGTATTTTTGGGCAGGGATTATGTTTCCTGATTTTATTCCTCCTCCTCCCCTGGCCTCCCGTGAGGTCGATGTGATTGCTGAATGTGAGGCGTTGTGGGTCTGTTAGTCCGCTTCTAGCCTGAGCATCCTTCGGGAGACAATTGTGGCCGCCCTTACACTCGCTCGGTTAATTATTTCTATCCCAGGACATATTGGTGGCAGGACATGGTATTAAAGTTGTTAGTTATTGTAAAATGTTAAATGGTTGTATTTTACTGTGATTGTTTTTGGCCACTGTTTAAAAAGTTTAAGTTTGCCTTTCATTCTAGGTTTTTAAAATTACGTGGCTTTAAAATTGTTAGTTATTGTAAAAGGTGAATGACTGTATCTTTACTTTGTTTAATCTACTTGGCATCATTTGAAAATGCTAGTTCCGTCTTCCTGTTAGCGAGCCCTTGTAATGTAATACACTCCTGGAAATGGAAAAAAGAACACATTGACACCGGTGTGTCAGACCCACCATACTTGCTCCGGACACTGCGAGAGGGCTGTACAAGCAATGATCACACGCACGGCACAGCGGACACACCAGGAACCGCGGTGTTGGCCGTCGAATGGCGCTAGCTGCGCAGCATTTGTGCACCGCCGCCGTCAGTGTCAGCCAGTTTGCCGTGGCATACGGAGCTCCATCGCAGTCTTTAACACTGGTAGCATGCCGCGACAGCGTGGACGTGAACCGTATGTGCAGTTGACGGACTTTGAGCGAGGGCGTATAGTGGGCATGCGGGAGGCCGGGTGGACGTACCGCCGAATTGCTCAACACGTGGGGCGTGAGGTCTCCACAGTACATCGATGTTGTCGCCAGTGGTCGGCGGAAGGTGCACGTGCCCGTCGACCAGGGACCGGACCGCAGCGACGCACGGATGCACGCCAAGACCGTAGGATCCTACGCAGTGCCGTAGGGGACCGCACTGCCACTTCCCAGCAAATTAGGGACACTGTTGCTCCTGGGGTATCGGCGAGGACCATTCGCAACCGTCTCCATGAAGCTGGGCTACGGTCCCGCACACCGTTAGGCCGTCTTCCGCTCACGCCCCAACATCGTGCAGCCCGCCTCCAGTGGTGTCGCGACAGGCGTGAATGGAGGGACGAATGGAGACGTGTCGTCTTCAGCGATGAGAGTCGCTTCTGCCTTGGTGCCAATGATGGTCGTATGCGTGTTTGGCGCCGTGCAGGTGAGCGCCACAATCAGGACTGCATACGACCGAGGCACACAGGACCAACACCCGGCATCATGGTGTGGGGAGCGATCTCCTACACTGGCCGTACACCACTGGTGATCGTCGAGGGGACACTGAATAGTTCACGGTACATCCAAACCGTCATCGAACCCATCGTTCTACCATTCCTAGACCGGCAAGGGAACTTGCTGTTCCAACAGGACAATGCACGTCCGCATGTATCCCATGCCACCCAACGTGCTCTAGAAGGTGTAAGTCAACTACCCTGGCCAGCAAGATCTCCGGATCTGTCCCCCATTGAGCATGTTTGGGACTGGATGAAGCGTCGTCTCACGCGGTCTGCACGTCCAGCACGAACGCTGGTCCAACTGAGGCGCCAGGTGGAAATGGTATGGCAAGCCGTTCCACAGGACTACATCCAGCATCTCTACGATCGTCTCCATGGGAGAATAGCAGCCTGCATTGCTGCGAAAGGTGGATATACACTGTACTAGTGCCGTTTTGTGCATGCTCTGTTGCCTGTGTCTATGTGCCTGTGGTTCTGTCAGTGTGATCATGTGATGTATCTGACCCCAGAAATGTGTCAATAAAGTTTCCCCTTCCTGGGACAATGAATTCACGGTGTTCTTATTTCAATTTCCAGGAGTGTATCTTGTTGTGCCAACCAGTTGGCTCCCTAGATGTTCAGCAGCGAAATTGTACGCAAATTGGTGTTTTTTTTTTTTTGTTTCATTACTTGGAAAGTTTTAATTTTGTTATTAAATGCTTTATCAAAGTCTGTTTTAAGTAAAATGGCTTGGCTATTAACGGTAAAGTAAAGTTTTCAATTTCATTGCTTGGAAAATTTTGATTTGTAATCAAATGATTTATTGAAGTCGGTTTTAAGGAAAATGGCTTGGCCGTTAACTGTAAAGTAAATTGTTTTGAAAAGGCACTCATTCCCAGTAGCCTTTTGGATCTGTTCCTGGTCAAGTGATAAAGAAATGACTTTTAATAGTTGAAGTAATCAATAAAGAAATTGTAAATTGCAACTCGACAGTAACCAACAAAATTTGGCCCCGTTTCCCAATTGGGGGTTTTCCTTGATTAATCGTAACACCCGTCTCAGACTGATTTGTATTGAGGAGTGAAGCTATACCGTCTGGTAATCCGATTGAAGCGTTTGGTTCAAATGGTTCTGAGCACTATGGGACTTAACTTCTGAGGTCATCAGTCCCCTAGAACTTAGAACTACTTAAACCTAACTAACCTAAGGACATCACACACATCCATGCCCGAGGCAGGATTCGAACCTGCGACCGTAGCGAAGGGTTTGGGTTTGGCGAACGCCTGAAGAACCTTACCTGCTATGCCAGCTGTGAAGTATGGAGGATGTGGAGTTACGGTAAGGATTTCTTTTCTTGGTTAGTGTGTGGCCTCTTCAGTGCACTTCAGAAAATCATAAATGCGGAAGGATACGAACACACTTTCTGGGAATGTATACTGTGCACAGTAGATGAACAACCTGGGGACGATGATCTGTTTGTTTCAGCTTGACAATGCACCCTCTGTGGCAATGGTTTGTGGTCGGTAATATTCCTTAAAAGGCTTAGCGTGCCCAGATTCGCGATCTGAAGCCAATGAAACAGCTTTGGGAGAAGTTAAACTTCAATGCAGACACCAGAGACCAACATCACTGCCTTCTTTGGTTTCAGCCGTTGAGAAAGAACAGGCTGCCGTTCCTCCACAGACATTGATACTCCTCATTGAAGGTGTCCGCAAAAGAGTTCAAGTCTTCGTAAAGGCGAATGGTTGACACTCCTCATATTAATGTCCACTAATAATATATGAAACTGTACGGTGTGACGGAAAATAAGAGGAACGGGTGTAAGCGTTTTTGGCAATATGTAGAGAAGAATAATACAATTCTTAATTGTACACTACTGGCCATTAAAATTGCTACACCAAGAAGAAATGCAGATGATAAACGGGTATTCATTGGACTAATATATTGCACTAGAACTGACATGTGATTACATTTTCACACAATTTGGGTGAATAGATCCTGAGAAATCAGTACCCAGAACAACCACCTCTGGCCGTAATAACAGCCTTGATACGCCTGGGCATTGAGTCAAACAGAGCTTGGATGGCGTGTACAGGTACAGCTGCCCATGCAGCTTCAACACGATACCACAGTTCATCAAGAGTAGTGACTGGCGTATTGTGACGAGCCAGTTGCTCGGCCACCATTGACCAGACGTTTTCAATTGGTGAGAGATCTGGAGAATGTGCTGGCCAGGGCAGCAGCCGAACATTTTCTGTATCCAGAAAGTCCCGTACAGGACCTGCAACATGCGGTCGTGCATTATCCTGGTGAAATTTAGGGTTTGGCAGGGATCGAATGAAGGGTAGAGTCATGGGTCGTAACAGATCTGAAATGTAACGTCCACCGTTCAAAGTGCCGAGAATGCGAACAAGAGGTGATCGAGACGTGTAACCAATGGCACCCCATACCATCACGCAGGGTGATACGCCAGTATGGGGATGACGAATACACGCTTCCAACTTGCGTTCACCGCGATGTCGCCAAACACGGATGCGACCATCATGATGCTGTAAACAGAACCTGGATTCATCCGAAAAAAATGACGTTTTACCATTCGTGCACGCATGTTCGTCGTTGAGTACACCATCGCAGGCGCCCCTGTCTGTGATGCAGCGTCAAGGGTAACCGCAGCCACGGGCTCCGAGCTGATAGTCCGTGCTGCTGCAAACGTCGTCGAACTGTTCGTGCAGATGGTTGTTGTCTTGCAAACGTGCCCATCTGTTGACTCAGGGATTGACACGTGGCTGCACGATCCGTTACAGCCATGCGGATAAGATGCCTGTCATCTCGACTGCTAGTGATACGAGGCCGTTGGGATCCAGCACTGCGTTTCGTATTACCCTCCTGAACCCACCGATTCCATATTCTGCTAACAGTCATTGGAACTCGACCAACGCGAGCAGCAATACGATAAACCGCAATCGCGATAGGCTACAATTCGACCTTTATCAAAGTCGGAAACGTGATGGTACGCATTTCTCCTCCTTACACGAGGCATCACAACAACGTTTCACCAGGCAACGCCGGTCAACTGCTGTTTGTGTATGAGAAATCGGTTGGCAACTTTCCTCATGTCAGCACCTTGAAGGTGTCGCCACCGGCGCCAACCTTGTGTGAATGCTCTGAAAAGCTTATCATTTGCGTATCACAACATCTTCTTCCTGTCGCTTAAATTTCTCGTCTGTTGCACGTCGTCTTCGTGGTGTAGCAATTTTAATGGCCAGTAGTGTAGATATGATTAGAAACAACTGCGAAGGAGATCCGAATCAGAGACTAAAACACACATTTGAAAATGAAGAGAGAGTTTGAATATAAGAGCAATAAATGCAGGGATAAATAGAACGCGTGAACGTAGAGTGTTAGAAGGCCGGTCTCGGCACAGAGACACACCTCACCTCCCGCCTGTAAGCGAGCAGCCCCTTGGCGACGAGTGCTGCGCGCGCCCCTGCCTAGCTTTTAAATATAGCGAGGGTGTCGGGTGGAGGGTGTCTGCGCGAGGGGCCGGTTATCTGCGGCGCCTGGAGGAGGGCGCTGGGGGCTTATCTGGCGTAGCCAGGGCGACGGCCAATCAAGCGGAAGTAACCGCCGCGCCGATAAGTTTGCATCCAATCAGCGGCCGGCAGGGGCGTCGCGACGGCGCGGCTGGGGCAGGGCGGCGGCGCCCGAGGTGCGGCCGCGGCAGCGGACGCTCTAACAGAATCACGTGACCGCCCGCCCGTGCGTAATGGGCGCGCGTCGCGTGCGGACCGGCCGCGTCAAAGAGACTTCCCTCCCGGCACTGTGCGAGTACACGTCCTTTGTGCCGGACGGCCGCGATTCCCACCTCCGCCACACAGACACACTCTTAAATGCTGCTTAAAGGACCGTGGACGAAATAATCCGTCGCCTAATGAACGAAAACCGAGCATGCGGAATACTGTTTTATTTTATTTATATACTATCCTTCTACCCGCGGCGTATGCCACATACATCTACATCTACATACATACTCCGCAATCCACCATACGGTGCGTGGCGGAGGGTACCTCGTACCACAACTAGCATCTTCTCTCCCTGTTCCACTCCCAAACAGAAGGAGGGAAAAATGACTGCCTATATGCCTCTGTACGAGCCCTAATCTCTCTTATCTTATCTTTGTGGTCTTTCCGCGAAATGTAAGTTGGCGGCAGTTAAACTGTACTGCAGTCAGCCTAAAATGGTGGTTCTCTAAATTTCCTCAGTAGCGATTCACGAAAAGAACGCCTCCTTTCCTCTTGAGACTCCCACCCGAGTTACTGAAGCATTTCCATAACACTCGCGTGATGATCAAACCTACCAGTAACAAATCTAGCAGCCCGCCTCTGCATTGCTTCTATGTCCTCCCTCAATCCGACCTGATAGGGATCCCAAACGCTCGAGCAGTACTCAAGAATAGGTTGTATTAGTGTTTTATAAGCTGTCTTCTTTACAGATGAACCACATCTTCCCAAAATTCTACCAATGAACCGAAGACGACTATCCGCCTTCCCCACCACTGCCATTACATGCTTGTCCCACTTCATGTCGCTCTGCAATGTTACGCCCAAATATTTAATCGACGTGACTGTGTCAAGCGCTACGCTACTAATGGAGTATTCAGACATTACGGGATTCTTTTTCCTATTCATCTGCATTATTTTAAATTTATCTATATTTAGAGTTAGCTGCCATTCTTTACACCAATCACAAATCCTGTCCAAGTCATCTTGTATCCTCCTACAGTCACTCAACGACGACACCTTCCCGTACACCACAGCATCATCAGCAAATAGCCGCACATTGCTATCCACCCTATCCGAAAAATCATTTATGTAGATAGAAAACAACAGCAGACCTACCACACTTCCCTGGGGCACTCCAGATGATCCCTCACCTCCGATGAACACTCACCATCTAGGACAACGTACTGGGTTCTATTACTTAAGAAGTCTTCGAGCCACTCACATACTTGGGAACCAATCCCATATGCTCGTACCTTAGTTAGGAGTCTGCAGTGGGACAGCGAGTCAAACGCTATCCGGAAGTCAAGAAATATGGCATCCGTCTGATACCCTTCATCCATGGTTCGCAAGATATCATGAGAAAAAAGGGCGAGTGGCGTTTCGCAGGAGCGATGCTTTCTGAAGCCGTGCTGATGAATGGACAGCAACTTCTCTGTCTCAAGGTAATTCATTATATTCGAACTGAGAATATGTTCGAGGATCCTGCAACAAACCAATGTTAAGGATATTGGTCTGTAATTTTGAGGATCCGTCCTTCTACACTTCTTATATACAGGCGGCACCTGCGCTTTTTTCCAGTCGCTCGGGACTTTACGTTGGGCAAGAGATTCGCGATAGATGCAAGCTAAGTAAGGAGCCAATGCAGTAGAATACTCTCTGTAAATCCGAATTGCAGTCCCATCAGGACCTGGCGATTTATTTATTTTCAACCCATTCAGCTGCTTCACAACCCCAGGGATGTCTATCACTATGTCGTCCGCACGGGAATCTGTACGAGACTCAAACGGCGGTATGTTTATACGATCCTCCTGCGTGAAAGATTTCTCAAATGCTAAATTTAAAATTTCAGCTTTCGTTTTGCTGTCTTCCGTTGCCGGGCCAGACTGATCAGTGAGTGACTGGATGGAAGTCTTCGAACCACTTACGGATTTTACACACACACAATCTTTGACTGCGGAACACGTTGAGAAAATTACTGAATAGTTGCAGCGCTCACCCTCGTTACCCGTGCAATGTCTCTCGACATGTCGCGAGCGTATTCTTTGTTTTCTACATTTCTACAGTAATTACTATCTTCTCCTCATACGACAGGATAACACTCATTTCACAAGACTTTCTGCAAACGTGACGTCATTTTAACGTCACGTGCAATATCGACGACCGCAGGAACTACTGTCGACTTCCGTTAGCGTTCGATGTGGTGGTCTCACAAGAGTTCGTATCGTGCACGCGTATCGAAGATTTATAAAAACGTGTCGCTCTTCGTTCGATTTATTATCATTGCTGTTATAATTAAACGTCACATAATGATTTTTCGAGGGTTAATATTTTCATATAAGAGTGCTCTCTCAGCAGTGAGTTGTTATCGTCAATAATTTACAAATTAAGCATGAAACGCGCTTGTTTTATAACTTGCAGTATGCCAATTCAGGGTAACGGTGTACTGAAGATCCTGACAAACACGTCAACATTATCATAAATTGTCATTTAATAAAGCATCTACGATATAATCCTTCAAGAGATGCTATAATAACCGAGACAGGAAACTAATATCACGTTAGTGAGCGCTAGAGTAACGGAATATATCGTGGTTTATGGAATCGAAAGATGTAGGTTCGCATCCCACCCCATCTGAATGTATTCATCTCAGCTCTCTTAACACATTCTGGGACATTATTACGAATTAATATAATTATGTTTTGAAATATTTAATTTTATTTACATTTCCTTTTTATTAGAGAACGAGGCACGAAATAAATATTTAGCAATTTTCGAGTCTGTTGTTAGGCAGGAACCTAAAAGGACAAACTGCTACGAGTGAAACTAATAGCAATAATAATCATTTTCTCCTTGCTCACAAGTATGATGAGCAAGATGGTATCCAAAAATCGGGAACGGCTCGTACCAGAGCCAAGCATTACAATCATCTCTGTAAACATTGAAGATTTATCAAGTTTAAAGAAGAGCTATTACACAACCTTTGTTATTCACACAAGTGCGATCCATTATGCGCCCAAGAAACACATAGACACATTCATAAACGACGCCCCAAGACTCCAGTAATGAAATTGGTGGCTGAAAGACCTCATTGCCAATATGCCAGTGCCATCTTTGCCAAACTCGATCTCCAGATTCTCACGACTTCCATCACAGAGCAAAATAATATTGAAATCATTACTGTAGAAGTTAGCAACCTTGTAATTTCCTCTGTCTACAAGCCTCCTAATGGAGCCTTCTTATTTAATCCTCCTGCCAGTTTCAACAGCCTGAAGAGATCTGTAATTATTGGTGACTTCAACAGCCACAGCGCTGTTTGGGGCTACTCTCAGGATGTCCAAATGGAGATGCCGTAGTAAAATGGGCAGAACTGCATCGACTATCTTTGATCCACGATAATAAATTTCCTCCATCTTTCAATAGTGGTAGATGGCAAGGCGGATACAACCCTGATCTTATTTTTGTAAGTGAGATATTGGATGAACAAAGTATCAGATCTGTTTGTACACCGATTCCTCACACACAACACCGTCCAGTTATGTGTCGGTTGGTTGGTTGGTTGTTTTTGGGGAAGGAGACCAGACAGCGAGGTCATCGGTCTCATCGGATTAGGGAAGGACGGGGAAGGAAGTCGGCCGTGCCCTTTGAAAGGAACCATCCTGGCATTTGCCTGGAGCGATTTAGGGAAATCACGGAAAACCTAAATCAGGATGGCCGGACGCGGGATTGAACCGTCGTCCTCCCGAATGCGAGTCCAGTGTCTAACCACTGCGCCACCTCGCTCGGTGTGTCAGTTGGTACCAGCAATCCGCCCACACACCGTGCCCTTCAGGCGAAGGTACAATTTCAAGAAGGAAAACTGGCAAACATTCTCCACAATGCTTGATGAAAGGATTACAACAATTGATCCCGTTCCTGAGGCATATGAAGAGTTTCTGGAAGTAGTCCAGTACTGATCAAGAAAACTATTCCTAGAGGCTGCAGGACCAGTTGCATTCAAGGCCTTACCTTCGAAACATCCACTTTGTTGAAAGAATATCACGACCTATTCAAAAACGACCATTTCAGTGATGAAACTATCTCTATCGGGCAGCATGTTATTTCCTCCATTTCCGAATCAAAACGCAACCAATGGGGTAAATTAATGGAGGAATTGGACATGGGAAGAAACAGTTTCAATGCCTGGAGCTTAGACACGTCAGTAATGATACAACAAGAGTCCTCACTACATAGTAACATTTCTGCAAATCAAATTGCTTCTCAGCTCGTGGAGAACGGCAAACCAAGTAAAGCTAGAATTGGACCCAAACAAAAAGCCGAAGAACTGATGTGTCAGGAGAACAGCGTACTCTCTTACCATCTTACAACGGAAGACCAAACTACTGAGGTCATCGGTCTCTAAGCTTACACACACTACTTAAACTAACTTACGCTAACGACTACCCACACCCATGCCAGATGGAGGACTCGAACCACCGCCGGGGGGGGGGGGGGGGGGGGGGGGGGACCGTGACAAGAGGGCTTCAGACCACGTAGCTACACCAGGTTCAAACTCACTTAAATCTTGATAACCTACCATTGTAGCAGCAGTAATCGATCTAACAATTGCCTGTTTACAATTTCTCTGCATTTGAATACGAATGCCTATACCAGTTTCTTTGGCGCTTCAGTGTAGTACCAGCCTAGGAAAAGAACTACATGTTCCAGGTATTTGGCAGTTTTTAGTGGGAACTTTTATCTTAGACCGAAAGGGGCTGTCAAATGTTTCTCATCGGTCACTAAAGGAGCCGTAGTGCCGTAAGACAAGATATGGAATATTTTGGTGCCGAGATAATAGCGCGATCCTTCTTTCCGATTTGAGCAAATTATTTTGTGCATCTGTCAAAATCTTTGAGGCATTAGCCAATTGGTTGATACTTTAAAATTTTTTCCGTTGCTAGAAAATGAGGTTTAGGTGGATTTTAGGTAGACAGGCAAGACGTTGATTAACACATTGTTTTCAGGATTCAACAAAATTCACAGATATGCTTATCTGATGCATTGACATCGCGATGAACGTCCTTACATTCGAAATCTAAACTGGAGTAATACAGATGTTACAAAGACATTAGATGGACGACATAAAGAAATTACAGACATTGTCTGCTAGTGGACCTTGATTTATAACAATGGACAAAGTTGAAAATTGCTGCCAGACCGGTTTCGAACCCGCGACTCCTGCTTACTGGGCAGCTGCGCTGTGCACTTTTATTATTATTTCCCGCTTGTCGCGAGCGGCAATCTTACCATTTTTTTACGAGAATTCATATTGGCTGCTAGATAAAAATGGTGGCTCTTCTTTCGGACATGTCTGAAAGAACAGAAACGACGTATATATAGTGAACGAAGTTTATTGTTAACTTTTCCATCCATTTCTCAGCGTCTGTCTGCCAATAATAGCCACTATGGCTACCCTGGAATACGACTACCACATAACTCACGTTGTTTATAGCTAACTATGGGATCCATGACACTAGACAGCTTAGGCCAGTGGGGCATAGGTTGTAATAAAAGACATTAGTAGAGTTCGTCTGTCTGGAAAGAAAATTAATATTGCTCAGCTACCGAAATTAAGATCTGATAATGGCATCACAAATTTATATTCTAGGAATTCTTTTGTTTATTATTATTTTTGCATTTTCATAATAACTTTAGACATAGGTTTACTTTATCCGTATTTGTTGTTTTTAGTTGTACTTATCTCAGTAGTTTTTTAGGAAGGTGTAATACTCTCAGCATTAAATAATTAATTATCAGTGTTATTAAGTTTTTAGAGTATGAAAATGTGAAGCACTACGACACAATAGATCTAGAAAGAAAAGCTTTTGATATTACTGACTTGGAAAAACATTTTGGATTTCAGAAATTATCAGTGAAACTGTACACGAGGCGAAAGGACATGTAGAACTTGCCCAGGAAGCAGACTGCTTCTAAGAATGGAAGGACATGGAAGGGTGTCAGTAGTCAAGAAGGAAGAGAGACAGCTTTGCATATTATCCCAATGTTATTCTGTCTGTACATGGATCAAGCAGTAAAAGAAACTAAGAATAATTTATACAGGTAATTAGTGTTCAAAGGGATGAAATAAACGCTTAATGGATTGCAGACGGCACTGTAACGGCAAACTGAGGAGAAATTTTAAATGATAGTGAGTGTTGAGAGAGATGAAATAAAAAGTTAATGGTTTGGTGACGTCACAGTATTGGCAAAATACTGGGAAGAGCAGTTGAACGGAATCGATAGTGTCATGAAAAGAGTTTGCAAGACAAACATAAAAAAAGACAAGATGGTTAACGGAGTGTAGTAACTCTAAATCAGGCCATGCTGAGAGGAATTCAGTTAAGAAACGAGACATCAACACAAATAGATAAGTTTTGCTATTTGGGCAACAAAATTATCAACGAGAGACGAAGGCGATATAAAATGAAGATTGGCAACATCACAACTTTTCTGGAACGAATGAATGTTTGAAAATCGAATACAAAAAGGTTTGTTAGAAAAACTTTCCGGAAATTATTTGTTTGAAGTGAAACGTGGATCTCGCTTCCCACGCCCGGGTTCCCGGGTTCGATTCCCGGAGGGGGGGGAGGGGTCAGGGATTTTCTCTGCCTCGTGATGACTGGGTGTTGTGTGATGTCTTTAGGTTAGTTAGGTTTAAGTAGTTCTAAGTTCTAGGGGACTGATGACCTCAGCAGTTAAGTCCCATAGTGCTCAGAGCCATTTTTTTGAAACGTGGACGATTAAAGTCGCAGACAAGATAAGATGCAAGCTTTTGAAATGGAGTTTTACGTAATGCTGAAATTACATAGGCAGAAGGAGTATCTAACAAAGGGGCAGTGAATCTAATGGTGGGCAAAAGACTTTATGACACACCAGTAAAGTAAGGGATGGCTCGGTAGGTTAGGTATCCTGAGGCATCGATGAAGATATAATTTCTTAACTGAGGGAGGGGAGCGAAACTGAGGATGGAGACAAAGCTTGTTTAGATTAGGCATACTCAAGGGAATGTGAGCTGCAGTAGGTAGACTTGCACGCGATAGGCTGGTGCGGAGCGCTTCATCAGTCCAGTCGGCAGACTGAAGACCACGACAAGAACTGGCCCACTACAAGAAACATGATGCCTGGTCAGAACAAATTACAGCAAATAAAGACACAAAAACACTCACAAATCTCTAAATAGCCCTAAATGTATGCCGGTGTTTTAGTCCGTCCTGCGTCATTAGCCACGGCCCGTACTAGAAGTGGCCGAGTTGCTCCCAGACTGCTACCGCCCCTAGCAAGCAGGCAGCCCGGCGCGCACTACTTGGTCGCCTTACTGGCGTTAGGCGTTAATCCGTGGATCAAAATTTATGTATTCATGGGCCGCTCCTATTAGCACCGCCCTCAAAACATGGCGTCTCTTCCCATCAGCGCCACCCACGGCCCCCTGTCCGGAGCCGTCGCAAGCTACGAAAGCGCTCTGATCGTAGAACATTCGCAGAAGCGGACGCCGTATCCAAGAATAGAGCTGCCCTTTTCCTATGACTTCCTGACTTCCTTCTCATAAGCGTTGCATGGTATGTAACATGAGGAAGTTTCGAAACGATAATTCTTCCCCTTGAAGCACTGATTCACTATTAACAACGATCACTCATGGGTAGGATGTTGACTTCTAAGTTTACTGTTTTCCATACGTTTCCGCTATGTTATATGTTGTGCTAGCTGTATTTCTTCTAGCGGTAAAGGAGTTGTCACTCGGATCATAGTGTTTTTGAAATGTGCAAGAGATTTTTGTTGTCCCCAGAAGACAGTATTATTTCGAAGTACCACATCGAGTTGCATACACTCCATAGCACTGTGAAGGGTACGGCGTGCGATAATTACCATTGCAACTCATGTTAGCGTTTTATCGTGCAAGAGGAAAGTTTAAAAGCCTCTGCGAGCACTGTAATGATTTTTACCTTGATTTCACAGGCCTACGGGAGCAATACGAAGGGACATGTAGAATATTCATAGATTCTTCACTTAATACAGCAACTTCAATCTTCGTAATTAGTCTTTCGCGAGATAAGTGGCATCAGTATCCAGCCATCTACAAATTAAGGCTTTTTAGCATTCCCATTAGTCAAAAATTCATGTTGTCCTTCTCTGTAATCATGCAATGCCCCAGTTAGTCCTATTTGATATGTATTACACACACTAGAGCAATATTCTAAGATGTGTCACGACTATTGTAATATTTCTGGCTTAGTCAGCCATCATACCAGGCTCCAAGAAACTGTTCCTAGAGCAGTGGAGATGCAAGAAGTATATAGATGACGAAATGTGGTATGAGGTACCTGTGACAGATGTTAGATTCGGTACCATTCCCGTGAGAAAGACCGCAGAGCCATAAAGCTACTGCTATGTGATTGGCTGCTGTGTTCGGAGCAAGGGCAGCAAAACGTTAAAGTATAGTTATTATTATTAGTTAAACTACTCATTAGAATGACTTCACTTTTTAATATAAATATCTCTCAACAGCTGACTATCAATCAGTCATTTTAGAATTATTAAAAACAATTTAAATCAAAAACAAAAGGCTGACGAAATTGCAAACGAAGCACTTCGAAGCGTTCAGGTCACGCCTTTTGTGGTACGGCGCGCGAAGTGTTTCGGGCTGTTCGTCACTCGGGATTAGGTAGTCGAGAAGAACAGACATGCTGTCTGTTGTAGGATGTGTTTCCAATTTTTTATTTAAGTTCTTGTTCGTCACTCTGGATTAGGCAGTCAAGATGTACAGTCATGTTGTCTGTGGCAGGATGTTTTTGCCAGTATTCAGTATTAAAAATTTCACTCTGGTAGTCATGAGGCACAGACACGTGCCACAAATAGTGTAAAGATACATTTTTGTAAACATTGTGTTTGATCGTGTACTTTGCTGTATCAGAAGCTGTTGTATTAAGATCACGTAGTCTTCTCGTGTGGCTATATTAAAATACGGGAGTGGCAGCCCAAAGAAGTGGTACATTATTTCAGAACAGAATCTCGCTGAAAGTCAGTTTCAGCCTCAAGATACAGAACCTACGACCTGCGTGCTGTTTTCTGCGCTGGGGCATCAAGTTGAAGACAGCAGGTTAGTGAACTATAACAGAACCTTCGTATTCCACACAGAGCAGTGGAAACAACTAGGCGCCTCACGTGTACTGCATGCACAGAACAAATGTGCCCAGTGACACGTCATCTGCAGAGGAGGTAAAGGAGGATGATCGTTATTAACTCTAACAGCCAATTCATTCTTCCTTTCTTGCCGTAGTATATTGTAATATATTGTAAGAAATCTCCTTTGTATTGTCCCACCAATGAGCCGAAGTCCAGCATCTACTTTACCTACTGTGACTGAGTCTATGTGATCATGCCATTCCATATCCC
Source organism: Schistocerca americana (assembly GCF_021461395.2). NCBI lineage: Eukaryota > Metazoa > Arthropoda > Insecta > Orthoptera > Acrididae > Schistocerca > Schistocerca americana. The sequence goes on along the minus strand of NC_060125.1, from coordinate 598,747,535 downwards.
TATAAATTGTTAGACCCAGCTGGCTTGACTAATTCCAGTTGTGACTCATTGATACTGTAGTTATAAAATACTACTTTGAAACGTTTTCTGAAGTGTACAGTGTTTCATTTCAGTACGTTTAAAGGAGTTGCCAGTCTTTGCAGCACTTTGAAACCTTACCAGGATCTGTCTGAATTTTTGAGCACCTTTATTCACCTGAAACTTGTCTGAGGTTTCTATTAATGCTAGGTCATTAATAATTAAAGCGTCCCAACACACTTTCCTGGAGCAAGCCCGAAGCCGCTAGTACTCCTGTCGACGACTCTCCGATCAAGGTAACGTGCTGGGTCCACCTACCAATAAATGCGTAATGTGGTCAGGAATTTCATCTGATGCCCCGTGATTGTTCGCTGGTGTGGTATTGTGTCATGATCACGTGTCACCTCTCCCCAAAACCAACCAACCACCCAACTACGTGTCAGACTTTGCGCTAACAATGGGCCTGACAGTCGACTGCAGCATGCGATAGAAGCATGATGGTAGCGCATCAGCCTGAGGCCATACAGGACTCACGGTAGCACGCTGCGTATCCGAGGTCGTGGAAGTACGGGACAGGTCGTACCATGAAAACCTTTATTCAGAAAGAGCCATCACCTCCAGTCACTTGCTGTGGACAACAGAACCTTGACCGTAAGGGTAACGCTCGACTGCTGCAGGTGTTACAGCGGATGGTTTGGTCACATTCCAATGAACCGTTCGACAATCAAATACTGGAGAACAACAAATGAGTATATCGAAAATGGCACGAGGAAATTTATCCCGGCTGTCAACATGGCACCTGTCCAGCACGTGGTGAAACTTTCCTGATGTGTGGCGTGTTTGTGTTGTGCTCTGCAATCCGAAGAAAGGTTTGCTGCAGCACGCCATGCTGCTTTTTAAAATCATTTTGTATACGTCTATGGTTATCTTTATACTTCACTACTTCCTTTTCGAGTTTGTTTAGTTTGTGACCTATGCCAGATGTTTCATTGCTATTTAGTTTTACCATGTCTGTTGCATTTTTGTTACAACTATGAGCTTTTTCACTGTGTTGTCTGATAGGTTTTCTTTTGCATTATATTTTAAACCTTCATTTAACATTATTAACTCTCTTTCATTAAATGCTTTGTCTGTGTTATTCACTACCCTGCTGTAGAACGTGTGATTTTAGCAATGTTCCTTTCTTTATTATTCTGATATTTTTTAGATTTCAGATTATGCAGTTTCTTACTGTGTGTGTCACAGATCTTAAGGTATTCCTTACAAAATGTCATGAATTTTCTCAAACACAAGGTTCCATATATTATAGTACATTCTGTTTGCTGTTAGTAAATGTATGTCCAAAAGTTGTCTGTTTATAATGTCTTTCTTTTTCTATAGAAGATTTATTTTTGGATTTAACCATATTGCTTGTGTTTTCCGCTTTAAAATCTTTGTACAGCGTCTTTTGTGTCCCAGTCTGTAGTTAATGTAGTTAAGAATTAGAACTAATTGCCGACATTCTTTGTTGAATTTTATGTGTGCAATCGTCCACACCCGCTTCGGTGAGTGGTCAGCGCTGCGGAATGCCACACCAAGGGTCCCGGGTTCGATTCCCGTCTGGAGCAGATTTTCTCCGCCCAGAGACTGGATGTTGTGTTGTCCTCATCATCACTTCATCCCCATCTCCGACGCCCAAGTCACCCAATTTGGCGATGAATGCAATAAGTTCTTGCCCTCGGCTGCCGAACTTCCTCGAATGGGGGACTCCCGACCCACAATGCTGTATTCTCATTTCCATTTTTTTTGTGAAATTGTTCTGAAAACTTTCATTTTCATGTTTTTGAAATTGCGTATTACTTTCGTGGCCTGGCTAGGCACTAATAGCTTCATTTCGTTCATCATATTAGTAGCCTACAACTGTGTTGCTCATGATTTAAATAATGAGAAATGCCCCAATTACTTATTTTTTGATGATTAGCACAACGCGTTCCGAGAATTTTTTCTAATTTTCAAGGGCATATGTTTATTTGCTTATATGAATATGTTTCGCGATGTTTGCGTGTTTTGGAAGTTACACTGCACTTGGAATGTTGGACAAAATGAATTTTCGAGTGTTTTTAAATGCTACTGATATAGTATTTTTGTTTGTGTACTTACAGGTATTCTGCCGTCTCCATTATATAGATTTCGAAACACACGCAAATAATCACTTACACTGTTTGTTTACAAAACATGCTACAAAGATATGACAATGCTATGGGTTTGACAAAGAGTTTGTACACAGAGTTGTTACAGTGTTTTTGGATTACATTATGTATGCGTATAAGGTTGTAAATCATAAAATTTATTTTTGTCGCTATTGACTACTAAATTATCGATTACTTTTTTTTCTCGTGAGCACATGTACATAACTATGAAACTTGTTACAGTTATCATACGCAGGAGAAACTTTTGAAGGAATTAACTAATTCACTATCTAGACTGTCATCGAAAATTTCTTCACATTGTTTTTTGTGGTGTACAAAAATTTCTAGCTCCTCCATGATTGTATGATATTTTTGGAAGTGAGTGAGTATTGTAAGATCTTCTATGTTTTCGAATGTCAGCAAAAATACCAGTAACATCACAAATTTGTTTTATAATGTGCACATGGAAATAAATGCCACAGCTTAATACCAAATAAACAATAGCATTAATTTTCTAGATTTGTGCATAGAAAACGAGAGAAACAGGCACAATTTCAAGATATACAGAAAAAAGATAACTTTCAGCAAAACAATTGCTGCCACATCATGTCACCCAGACCTACAGAAGAAAGCTGAATACAAAACGAAGATAGAGCAAATAAAACCCCACTGAACAAATAGGACAGAGAGGAAAGATTATGCATCAATAAGTAAACTTAAGTGGCCAATGACTTCCCCAGCTCAAAGGTAGACATTATGCAGAGACAAATAACAAAAAAGAAAGAAATGCATGGTTCTTTAGGAGGAACCAATAACAAAGTCAAATATATGGCTAGCATACCTTACGTAGGCAAAAAAAGAAAAAAAAAGTTCAAATGGCTCTGAGCACTATGGGACTTAACATCTACTGAGCGAGGTGGCGCAGTGGTTAGACACTGGACTCGCATTCGGAAGGACGACGGTTCAATCCCGCGTCCGGCCATCCTGATTTGGGTTTTCCGTGATTTCCCTAAATCAATCCAGGCAAATGCCGGGATGGTTCCTCTGAAAGGGCACGGCCGACTTCCTTCCCCATCCTTCCCTAATCCGACGAGACCGATGACCACGCTGTCTGGTCTCCTTCCCCAAACCAACCAACTTAACATCTGAGGTCATCAGTCCCCTAGCACTTAGAACTACTTAAACCTACCTAACCTAAGGACATCACACACATCCATGCCCGAGGGAACCTGCGACCGTAGCGGTCGCGCGTTTCCAGACTGTAGCGCCTAGAACCGCTCGGTCACTCCGGCCGGCTATGTAGGCAACATTTCTCAAAACGTAGCAAACGTACTTAGGTCACATAAAGTGAAAGTAGTTTTCTCCACATGCAACAAATTACAACAGAAACTACTCCACACATTAAACAGTAAAAAAGATAAATTTTCCGACTCAGGAATATACAAAGTGAGAAGTAAAACTTGCTCAAGCTACTACATAGGACAAACTGACAGGAATTTTCAAATTGGATACACTGAACACATCACCTGTTAAATACGTAACCAATTTACAAAATCAGCAATAGTAACACATATAAAAAACACTTTCCACCCATTCGAAAACATAGAAGATCTTAAGATAGCCTGTCACTTCCAAAAATCTTATAAATGAATTTAATGGAGGTGCCTGAATTTTTGTACACCACAAAAAGCAACGAGAAAAAGTTCTTGATGACAAACTACATAGTGAATCAGGTAATTTCTTGGAATGTTTCTTCTGCATATGATAACTATAACAAGTTTCATGAAGATGTACATTTCCTCATTGGAGAAAAACTTAATCGCTAATTTAGTAGTCAACAGTGGCAAAAATAAATTTTATAATTTACAACCTTATAGATATTATTTCTAACAGTAGCATTTAAAAACACACAAAGATTCGTTTTGTCCGATTTTTCGACTGCAGTCTAAAAAGACGCAAGAGGCAGAAAATCACACGGGCAAACATAATCAAACATTTTCATGTAAACAAATGCACTTCAAAATGAGAATAAATTCTCAAACGGCGTTGTGCTAGGCATAAGAAAAGTAAGTGGTGCATTTTTACTTTTTTAAATCATGAACGATACAGCTGTAGGGTTTCTTGAAACATCTAATATGATGAACGAAATTGCAAACACTCTTCCTGACAACATCGTTTTCAGACAGTTTGGGTATGAAAATATAGCTCCCGTTCGCTTAGCGCAATCAGCAATTTACTAATATTAGAAAGTTCTGACTTTCCTGAACATTAAACTTTTTAACGGTAAATACTAATCATTACAAGTTGTATGTCTAGAGTCTATGCAAAGAATAGTGTTTTGTCCTACTGTGATGGAGTAACCATCTAAACGTCTGTTCTCGTTTACACACATAACGATCCTCAATAGATAAAGAGACTTCTCTCCAGTGTCCGATTTATCGTTATTCTTATTCTTAGTTTCACATTAAGTTGGACTGCACCCAGAATATCTATAAAAAATCAAAAGGATGGAGTAATCCATCCACGACTGTGGCCACCACGACCCTACCGGAATTTTCAGTTCATGAAGCCTTAATGAGAAAACGCAGGCAGTAGGTGCAGGGCACTGCTGTCACGAGGTGATACCCGCTGGAGTCGAAAACGTAAGTAGAAGCGTGGCGTCTAATGCCAGTGCACAGCTAGAGGCAATGGTAGGACTGCGGAGAGTTGTGACTGATTCTTGCACCTTGCTAAAATTGTTTTTATTTTGTTTAGACAAGCTCTCACATTTATTTACTCATATACTGGTGTTTGGGGAGGAAAGGTCAATATTTTACACAATGATAGTATAAGCAATTCTGAACAAAAAATGTTATATGAACATAGGTCCGCAAATGTTTCGTTAGTGAGGTATGGGTATTGAAAGGAACTTTAATTCTGCAAAACTGATGCGCACAACGTGAACGTATACGCAATACAACGGGACTGTTACGCGATTTTCTTGAAAACGATGTTACAGATAAGTACAGTTATGTTACACATTTTTACATAATGTTTATTTACTTTGCATTTAGTACATAATGCATTACAACGTGCATCTTACGTGTATTTAGTTCAGAAAGTCGTACCACGTCTGTTACAAACGGCTTTAACACTTATCGTAGAGATGTTGTACAGTTCACAGAACAGGTTCGAAAATTCCACCATGAACGTCAATGCACTTTTGCGCTCTAGCGATAACATGTATTGTTGCTTGTTCAATTGCTGTGGTTGGTTACTAATCAATTCAGCAGCATCCATGATGCGACGAAGCAGTTCATCTCGTGTATTTACCTTCACTTTGTGCACTTCTGAATTCATCCAACACTACAAGCAGCTGATCTTGTAGGCCGGTTAATAGCACCGCCACGGCGAATCCCGCGATTAGGGTAGTTGTGGCTGAGATGGTCCCTCACACGTAAGGTAACACGTGAAGGGGCACCGTCATGTTGAAAGTACACTCCAGTTCGCCTGCATAAAGGAACGTGTTCCAATAGTTACGCAAACGAATTTTCCAAAAATGTAGGTACCTCTCTCCCGTCAACCGCTGATTGATAATAAATGTTGTTGTTGTGGTCTTCAGTCCTGAGACTGGTTTGATGCAGCTCTCCATGCTACTCTATCCTGCGCAAGCTTCTCCGTCTCCCAGTACCTACTGCAACCTACATCTTTCTGAATCTGCTTGGTGTATTCATCTCTTGGTCTTCCTCTACGATTTTTACCCTCCACGCTGCCCTCCAATACTAAATTGGTGATCCCTTGATGCCTCAGAACATGTCCTACCAATCGATCCCTTCTTCTGGTCAAGTTGTGCCACAAACTCCTCCTCTCCCCAATCCTATTCAATACTTCCTCATTAGTTATGTGATCTACCCATCTAAGCTTCAGCATTCTTCTGTAGCACCACATTTCGAAAGGTTCTATTCTCTTCTTGTCCAAACTATTTAGCGCCATGTTTCACTTCCATACATGGCTACACTCCATACAAATACTTTCAGAAATGACTTCCTGACACTTAAATCTATACTCGATGTTAACAAATTTCTCTTCTTTAGAAACGCTCTAGCGGTTCTAGGCGCTCAGTCCGGAACCGCGGGACTGCTACGGTCGCAGGTTCGAATCCTGCCTCGGGCATGGATGTGTGTGATGTCCTTAGGTGAGTTAGGTTTAAGTAGTTCTAAGTTCTAGGGGACAGATGACCACAGATGTTAAGTCCCATAGGGCTCAGAGCCATTTGAACCATTTCAGAAACGCTTTCCTTGCCATTGCCAGTCTACATTTTATATCCTCTCTACTTCGACCATCATCAGTTATTCTGCTCCCCAAATAGCAAAACTCATTTACTACATTAAGTGTCTCATTTCCTAATCTAATTTCCTCAGCATCACCCGACTTAATTCGACTACATTCCATTATCCTCGTTTTGGTTTTGTTGATGTTCATGTTATATCCTCCTTTCAAGACGCTATCCATTCCATTCAACTGCTCTTCCAAGTCCTTTGCTGTCTCTGACAGAATTACAATGTCATCGGCGAACCTCAAAGTTTTTATTTCTTCTCCATGGATTTTAATACCTACTCCGAACTTTTCTTTTGTTTCCTTTATTGCTTGCTCAATATACAGATTGAATAACATCGGGGAGAGGCTACAACCCTGTCTTACTCCCTTCCCAACAACTGCTTCCCTTTCATGTCCCTCGACTCTTATAACTGCCATCTAGTTTCTGTACAAATTATAAATAGCCTTTCGCTTCCTGTATTTTACCCCTGCCACCTTTAGAATTTGAAAGAGAGTATTCCAGTCAACATTGTCAAAAGCTTTCTCTAAGTCTACAAATGCTAGAAACGTAGGTTTGCTTTTCCTTAATCTTTCCTCTAAGATAAATCATAAGGTCAGTATTTGATAATAAATGGATCTATCAAAAGGTTACCGATCTTGCTTGCCGCAACAGACATTTATGGGAAGACGAACTTGGAAATTGCTATCCACTGATGCGTGTGTATTTCCCGTGACCATAGATGGTTATTGCGTGTGTTGCATAATTCATGTCGTGAAAACTGGGTTTGGTCAGTGAATATTAGGTATGGAAGACAATGACTATTCTCAATTACCCAGTGACAGAATTGAGAGCCGGCCGGTGTGGCCGTGCGGTTCTAGGCGCTTCAGTTTGGAACCGCGTGACCGCTACGGTCGCAGGTTCGAATCTTGCCTCGGGCGTGGATGTGTCTGATGTCCTTAGGCTAGTTAGGTTTAAGTAGTTCTAAGTTCTAGAGGACTTATGACCTCAGATGTTAAGTCCCGTAGTGCTCAGGGCCATTAATACATTTCACCCAATACCTCCTTCACTTGTTCAGAAACTGTCAGTAATTTTTATCAGACACTAAAACCATTACGCAAAGAGGCATATTCTAGTTCAATTCTTAATTAAGGAGTGGGTTGGTTACAGAAACATAAGCTCAAGTTACATAAAACTGAAGGTGGCCAACGGAGCAGGTAACTGAAAACTTTAAACAATTTGTATAAGGAATTCAGAGTCACGAATCGAAGTCACACAACGAGTTCTGGTAATATAATGTACGGTGATCGGGCTGAATTACATGAATTACATACAGCAACCCCAACATTTGCAGACATCCAACCAGCAGAGAGTATCCCCTTCTATCAACACACTCACACAAGTAAGCCTGCCCTCTGCGGGTTCTGCTTCGGAAACGACCAACCAGACAGATTTGAAACAAACTGCTCCCAGCCCCGTCGTATCGCAAGTGCCCGGCCAGCAAACTCTGCCTTGTTGCCGCTGTCCCAATACGGCAACCACGGCGTGAACTCAAATCCAACGGCCGTTTCCTCTTTAGGATTATGCCCACTGCTTGTTGCCCCCTCGCTTTCCAAAACAAGATTACATGCCCGCTTCCTCTTCACCAGAAGGTCCTCGCAGCGGTGCCTATGTCGCGATGGACGTGACGCAGAGCCGCCAGCGAGTTGCTCGGTGGTGCGGAGTTTAAAATTCCGCGGCTGTGTGACGTCATCTAATGGTAAAATCAGCATATAAAAATCGAAATCTTTATAGCTGAACACACTCTGGCCGGTGGAGATACGAATGTTGTCAACCTGTGCCCAGTTGCAGTAATGCAGTTTCTTAAAGTGCTGTTGGGAGACCCACTGTAAATTCTTATAGAACACCACTACCTTTGCGTACAGAATAATGTTGACATTCCCCATTAGCTATAGCCTGAAACTTGCTTACCGTACAAACTTTCATTGTATGATGTCATATGGGAAAAAATTCAGGTGCACCTCATTTGCTGGCTAGTGGGTTCTAGGTGCTTCAGTCTGGAATCGCGCGACCACTACGGTCGCAGGTTCGAATCCTGCCTCGGGCATGGATGTGTGTGATGTCCTTAGGTTAGTTAGGTTTCAGTAGTTCTAAGTTCTAGGGGACTGATGACAGATGTTAAATCCCATAGTGCTCAGAGCCATTTGAACCATTTTTTTGCAAGTCATTTTAAATACAGAAAGAATATATGAGTGTAACATTCACCTCGACGGAGACCGTAGCAGGTCCCCACGAAGGTACACGAACGGAATGTTACAAACTGAACCTGGGCGCCAGAACGCCAGAAGCAAGATAACAAGGACTACACAAGTGCCGTAAGGACATCAGCCAACAAGGAAAGTGGCGTCCAGCACCTTCTACGTTTCTGCTCGCAAAATATGAGTAACACGTAGTACCGGGATGTTGTAATGAACGTTCAGTCACACACAGAGATCCAGTGGCGTACGGAAGCGAAACTTGCCACCTATTCTAATGGATTAATGCGAAACCGATTTACGCTGTAAGAAATTAGTTCCAACTTTCACAACCAGGCGCAAATCTCATTCTGCGAGTGTAAGAAATATATATATATGTATATATATAACTGATTAGGAATAGGACGCGCACAGAAAAGGTCAGACAAGTGAGAAAGGCACAATGTCGATTCATTATTAACTGCCGCTTACACAATTCGTTCACTATTAGCGCCGGAGACGTCGACGAAATGCTGCATCCGTATTCCGGTGGAATCTGACAAACGTATTCCTGTATACTGGTCTTCAGATGCGCTAGAGACCGAACGTGAACCCGTAAACGCGTTCTTTTAGATATTCCCAGAGCTAAAAGTCACACGGATTAAGATCAGGTAATCTTGCAGGCCATGCATTTGGAAAACCCCTGGATCTAATGTGTTAGTGGAAGGTGGCATTAAGTAGATCTTTCACTGGGCGAGCGACATGGGGAGCGCCCCATCTTGCATCAAAACAGTGATTTCCAAAGCAGGAATCACGTGCTGTACAAAGAGGTCTCCATAAAGTGCAGACGTCACATTGCAGCTGGCAGGCCCTCTGGGTGTATTCTTTCCAAAGAAGAACGGACTGAGGGGAAAGGTGCTTGTGAATCCACACCACACAGACACATACGACGAGTGCAATGGTTCTTCGTGCCCAACACGCAGTTTAACACGACCCCAAATTCGGCAGTTCTGTGTATTCACTCCGCCCTATAGTGTATAGCCAGCCACACGTCATCAACTTCGATCCGTGCTAGAAACCGAAGAGCAAATTCAGAATGTTGCTGTAGGTACTGAAGTTTCGGTTGCCGCACCGTCTCGATCTTGTGTGGGTTTTTTTTTTTTTTTTTGGTCATCAGTCTACAGTCTACTGACTGGTTTGATGCGGCCAGCCACGAATTCCTTTCCTGTGCTAACCTCTTCATCTCAGAGTAGCACTTGCAACTTACGTCCTCAATTATTTGCTTGACGTATTCCAATCTCTGTCTTCCTCTACAGTTTTTGCCATCTAGAGCTCCCTCTAGTACGATGGAAGACATTCCCTCATGTCTTAGCAGATGTCCTATTATCCTGTCCCTTCTCCTTATTAGTGTTTTCCACATATTCCTTTCCTCCCCGATTCTGCGTAGAACCTCCTCATTCCTTACCTTATCAGTCCACCTAATTTTCAGCATTCGTCTATAGCACCACATCTCAAATGCTTCGATTCTCTTCTCTTCCGGTTTTCCCACAGTCCATGTTTCACTACCATACAGTGCTGTACTCCAGACGTACATCCTCAGAAATTTCTTCCTCAAATTAAGGCCGGTATTTGATTTTAGTAGACTTCTCTTGGCCAGAAATGACTTTTTTGCCATAGCGAGTCTGCTTTTGATGTCCTCCTTGCTCCGTCCGTCATTGGTTATTTTACTGCCTAGGTAGCAGAATTCCTTAACTTCATTGACTTCGTGACCATCAATCCTGATGTTAAGTTTCTCGCTGTTCTCATTTCTACTACTTCTCATTACCTTCGTCTTTCTCCGATTTACTCTCAAACCATACTGTGTACTCATTAGACCGTTCATTCCGTTCAGCAGATCATTCAATTCTTCTTTACTTTCACTCAGGATAGCAATATCATCAGCGAATCGTATCATTGATATCCCTTCAAAAAAAATGGTTCAAATGGCTCTGAGCCCTATGGGACTTAACTGCTGTGGTCGTCAGTCCCCTAGAACTTAGAACTACTTAAACCTAACTAACCTAAGGACATCACACACATCCATGCCCGAGGCAGGATTCGAACCTGCGACCGTAGCGGTCGCGCGGTTCCAGACTGTAGCGCCTAAAACCGCTCGGCCACTCTGGCCGGCGATATCCTTTCACCTTGTATTCTAATTCCACTCCTGAACCTTTTTTTTGTTTCCATCATTGCTTCCTCGATGTACAGATTGAAGAGTAGGGGCGAAAGGCTACAGCCTTGTCTTACACCCTTCTTAATACGAGCACTTCGTTCTTGATCGTCCACTCTTAATATTCCCTCTTGGTTGCTGTACATATTGTATATGACCCGTCTCTCTCTATAGCTTACCCCTACTTTTTTCAGAATCTCGAGCAGCTTGCACCATTTTATATTGTCGAACGCTTTTTCCAGGTCGACAAATCCTACGAAAGTGTCTCGATTTTTCTTTAGCCTTGCTTCCATTATTAGCCGTAACGTCAGAATTGCCTCTCTCGTCCCTTTCCTTTTCCTAAAGCCAAAATGATCATCACCTAGCGCATCCTCAAATTTCTTTTCCATTCTTCTGTATATTATTCTTGTAAGCAGCTTCGATGCATGAGTTGTTAAGCTGATTGTGCGATAATTCTCGCACTTGTCAGCTCTTGCCGTCTTCGGAATTGTGTGGATGATGCTTTTCCGAACGTCAGATGGTATATCGCCAGACTCATATATTCTACACACCAACGTGAATAGCCGTTTTGTTGCCACTTCCCCCAATGATTTTAGAAATTCTGATGGAATGTTATCTATCCCTTCTGCCTTATTTGACCGTAAGTCCTCCAAAGCTCTTTTAAATTCCGATTCTAATACTGGATCCCCTATCTCTTCTAAATCGACTCCTGTTTCTTCTTCTATCACATCAGACAAATCTTCACCCTCATAGAGGCTTTCAATGTATTCTTTCCACCTATCTGACTCTCCTCTGCATTTAACAGTGGAATTCCCGTTGCACTCTTAATGTTACCACCGTTGCTTTTAATGTCACCAAAGGTTGTTTTGACTTTCCTGTATGCTGAGTCTGTGCTTCCGACAATCATATCTTTTTCGATGTCTTCACATTTTTCCTGCAGCCATTTCGTCTTAGCTTCCCTGCACTTCCTGTTTATTTCATTCCTCAGTGACTTGTATTTCTGTATTCCTGATTTTCCCGGAACATGTTTGTACTTCCTCCTTTCATCAATCAACTGAAGTATTTCTTCTGTTACCCATGGTTTCTTTGCAGCTACCTTCTTTGTACCTATGTTTTCCTTCCCAACTTCTGTGATGGCCCTTTTTAGAGATGTCCATTCCTCTTCAACTGTACTGCCTACTGCGCTATTCCTTATTGCTGTATCTATAGCGTTAGAGAACGTATAACGTATCTCGTCATTCCTTAGTACTTCCGTATCCCACTTCTTTGCGTATTGATTCTTCCTGACTAATGTCTTGAACTTCAGCCTACTCTTCATCACTACTATATTGTGATCTGAGTCTGTATCTGCTCCTGGGTACGCCTTACAATCCAGTATTTGATTTCGTAATCTCTGTCTGACCATGATGTAATCTAATTGAAATCTTCCCGTATCTCCCGGCCGTTTCTAAGTATACTTCCTCCTCTTGTGATTCTTGAACAGGGTATTCGCTATTACTAGCTGAAACTTGTTACAGAACTCAATTAGTCTTTCTCCTCTTTCATTGCTAGTCCCAAGCCCATATTCTCCAGTAACCTTTTCTTCTACTCCTTCCCCTACAACTGCATTCCAGTCACCCATGACTATTAGATTTTCGTCCCCCTTTACATACTGCATTACCCTTTCAATATCCTCATACACTTTCTCTATCTGTTCATCTTCAGCTTGCGACGTCGGCATGTATACCTGAACTATCGTTGTCGGTGTTGGTCTGCTGTCGATTCTGATTAGAACAACCCGGTCACTGAACTGTTCACAGTAACACATCCTCTGCCCTACCTTCCTATTCATAACGAATCCTACAGCTGTTATACCATTTTCTGCTGCTGTTGATATTACCCGATACTCATCTGACCAGAAATCCTTGTCTTCCTTCCACTTCACTTCACTGACCCCTACTGTATCTAGATTGAGCCTTTGCATTTCCCTTTTCAGATTTTCTAGTTTCCCTACCACGTTCAAGCTTCTGACATTCCACGCCCCGACTCGTAGAACGTTATCCTTTCGTTGATTATTCAATCTTTTTCTCATGGTAACCTCCCCCTTGGCAGTCCCCTCCTGGAGATCCGAATGGGGGACTATTCCGGAATCTTTTGCCAATGGAGAGATCATCATCAGCCCACATGTCCTGTGGATACACGTTACGTGTCGTTAATGCAGTGGTTTCCATTGCCTTCTGAATCCTCATGTAGTTGATCACTGCTGATTCTTCCGCCTTTAGGGGCAATTTCCCCTAGGACAAGAGAGTGCCCTGAACCTCTATCCGCTCGTCCGCCCTCTTTGACAAGGCCGTTGGCAGAATGAGGCTGACTGCTTATGCCGGAAGTCTTCGACCGCCAATGCTGATTATTTATCAAAATTTAGGCAGTGGCGGGGATCGAACCCGGGACCGAAGACATTTTGATTATGAATCAAAGACGCTACCCCTAGACCACGGGTACGAGAGTAAAACATGCCGCCAAACTTTCCGTACTGTTGACCGTGCGACCGATACTCCTCGTGACACTGCGCGAGCTCCAGTACCAAACTTGCCAAGTGCTGCGTGGTCTGTTAGAGAAACTTACCGCTACAGGACTCCTTCCTCTTGCAGGTGCCACACTAAGCTCACGTGTAGAGTCGAATTTGATTATCATTTTCTTTAAACCGTTCACTGACATCAGACCTCTCCTCAAACCTACCAGACGGTGATACTCCCTCAGTGCAGCACTGTAACTGCTTCCGTTCACATAAAACAGTCTCAGTTACAGCGCGCGTTCTCTCTTCTCGATAACCACACTGTTCACTCAAGTTATGGCTTGTCAAATGACGGCTTGGATGTCATACTAGCATACAAACACTGTACAGCCCCAAATGTGCACCTGCTGGCTAAAAATGGAACTAATTTTTTTCCAGCGTGAATAGATTCCACTTTAACGCTTTAGCACATCCACCAATTTTCGCTGCCGTGCGATAATTACAACCTACACTTGATCTCCATGAGTAGCGACACGTTAATTATAACTATCCGGTACTACGAGGTGCATTCAAGTTCTAAGGCCTCCGATTTTTTTTCTAATTAACTACTCACCCGAAATCGATGAAACTGGCGTTACTTCTCGACGTAATCGCCCTGCAGACGTACACATTTTTCACAACGCTGACGCCATGATTCCATGGCAGCGGCGAAGGCTTCTTTAGGAGACTGTTTTGACCACTGGAAAATCGCTGAGGCAATAGCAGCACGGCTGGTGAATGTGCGGCCACGGAGAGTGTCTTTCATTGTTGGAAAAAGCCAAAAGTCACTAGGAGCCAGGTCAGGTGAGTAGGGAGCATGAGGAATCACTTCAAAGTTGTTATCACGAAGAAACCGTTGCGTAACGTTAGTTCGATGTGCGGGTGCGTTGTCTTGGTGAAACAGCACACGCGCGGCCCTTCCCGGACGTTTTTGTTGCAGTGCAGGAAGGAATTTGTTCTTCAAAACATTTTCGTAGGATGCACCTGTTACCGTAGTGCCCTTTGGAACGCAATGGGTAAGGATTACGCCCTGGCTGTCCCAGAACATGGACACCATCATTTTTTCAGCATTGGCGGTTACCCGAAATTTTTTTGGTGGCGGTGAATCTGTGTGCTTCCATTGAGCTGACTGGCGCTTTGTTTCTGGATTGAAAAATGGCATCCACGTCTCATCCATTGTCACAACCGACGAAAAGAAAGTCCCATTCACGCTGTCGTTGCGCGTCAACATTGCTCGGCAACATGCCACACGGGCAGCCGTGTGGTCGTCCGCCAGCATTCGTGGCACCCACGTGGATGACACTTTTCGCATTTTCAGGTCGTCATGCAGGATTGTGTGCACAGAACCCACAGAAATGCTAACTCTGGAGGCGATCTGTTCAACAGTCATTCGGCGATCCCCCAAAACAATTCTCTCCACTTTCTCGATCGTGTCGTCAGACCGGCTTGTGCGAGCCCGAGGTTGTTTCGGTTTGTTGTCACATGATCTTCTGCCTTCATTAAACTGTCGCACCCACAAACGCACTTTCGACACATCCATAACTCCATCACCACGTGTCTCCTTCAACTGTCGATGAATTTCAATTGGTTCCACACCACACAAATTCAGAAAACGAATGATTGCACGCTGTTCAAGTAAGGAAAACGTCGCCATTTTAAGTGTTTAAAACAGTTCTCATTCTCGCCGCTGGCGGTAAAATTCCACCTGCCGTGCGGTTCTGCCATCTCTGGGACGCGGCCTCATTTTAAAACAATGCGCATGTTTCTATCTCTTTCCAGTCCGCAGAAAAAAAATCGGAGGCCTTAGAACTTGAATGCACCTCGTAGAGTGGATGATAAGCAGCTGAGACAAGAAAAGAATATAAGTTTTTAAAATGTGGTGTTACCAAAGAATTACTTAATAATGTCGTCTGCTAGTCGCACTGTTGCAGTTCTTCGTGCAACGCTGCCTGCGCGATTGGGGTCCGGCCTTCATTCACAGAAATCTTGTAAGGTAACGTGACGAACACGTGCACTCGTGTAGCGTCTCAGTTTTTACAAGCACAGTGCCGTCTGGCCAAAACACCTTTCAAAGGAACTGACGGTTCGCCTTCCGAAGAAGATGGGCCAGGAGACGTCAGTGACAAAGGTAGATCTCGACACTCTGTGAGAAGCGACACACCTGCACAGCGATTCTCTTCTATTTGTAAAGCGATGAGCCGATTTCCCGGTGCCGTTTTTCGCGAGGTGAACAACACCTCGACTAAAATGTTGTAAGAGGGCTCGTCGTGGTTACACTAAAAAAAGTAGGACAGTAGAAGTCGTCAGGGCGGCAGGTTCCGAAAAATACGAACGTGGAGACAAGCGTATTGGACAGAGTAGAAAACGTAGCTAAGGAGTGGCAGAGTAGCTCAAAATCGAGAACTGCGGCGTCACGAGTCATTAATGTTCCAAAACTGTTGCCAGGAGTGGAGGTAACTGTCTTATTAGCAAAAAATGTCATTGGTCAGCAATTGCAGAGCCTTTTCCATCGGTACACAGGAACTTCGTGAAACTGTAGAGGTGAGAAAGAACCATCTGTCGGTGGAGAACACACTTCGATTCGGGATACGGTGGAGAGCACTTCTCCTGGGGACAGTGAGCAGAGGTCTTCGACCGTGGATATGAGGATATGAGACACAACACATTTCATCCTAGGGAGCTGTTGTGTTGACGTCTGCAGCAGATTAAGGCGCTCGCTGCTATCTGCTTAACTGATGAGGGAGACTCCCCGTCGTACCTCCCTCAGATTGTGTGGTAAAATGTCTCAGTGGATAGCTCGTCAAAAACTGAACACAGAGCAAGCGTGAGAGAAGGAAGAAGGTGTACTGAACTGTGAAAAAAGGAAGCAAAATGGAAGCAGTGAACGGTCCAGGCTCAACATAAGCAACATCGAGGAAATGTCAGGAATCATTGTTCCGTGGTTGTGTGGTTATGGTGTTGGATTGGCAAGTGGGAGATCTGTGTTCACAATTCCTTCCACCCCCGTTATTTTTCAGTCACGAAGTTACGAGCTTTCCGACCGATCATTTACGTGTCTGTTCTCCTCTTGTAGTCATACAATAAATTTGTTATAGAAAATGAATCATGTGGTAAGAATGTATTACGGTCACAGGTAAATGTTATGAATAGTGTTACATGGGCAGATGCCACGTAGAGCTCTCATAGAAATGGTTGGTTGGTTGATTCGGGGCAGGGGAATGGCGGCGAGGTCATTGGTCCCATCGAATTGGGGAAGGATCGGAAAGGAAATCACAAAAAAAGAAAAAAAAACGGGTGTGAACTATGTTACAACAGAGGAATTCAAGATCCAAAACGGAACGCAAGAGTCATAGCATGTGATACTAGTGAAGAACAAATAGGAGGTACGTTCGTGTGGAAGTTCCTTTTTTACATCTTGCTGTTGCAAACGGACATTGAACCACAAATTTGAATAGAGCGAACAGACTCGTCAGTCACCAGACTGACAGTTCATAATTTTGTGAGAGAAAAAGTGGGGAACGAAGGAGACTTGAACACGGATCAGCCCCTCCACAGTGCAACACCCCGGCCACATGACTGCGACACCGCCGATGCACGCCTGCGCTCAGTGTTGGACATATTGAACTTTGACCGTTCACTGTTGCTTCTTCTTGCACAGTTCATTACACCTTCTTGCTGTTTTCATGCTTGATCTGTGTTTAGTTTTTGACTGGGTCATCTTACCATTAAATCTGAGGGGGCTGCGATGGGAAGTTTCCCTTGTGAGTGCTGAATGTAGTGAGAAATAGCATATTCGGCTAGCAGGGGATGAGAATTACTGTACGTTTGTAGGCGCGTTGTTACGGCTAGGTACATCTGATATTTTTCTCGAGTGACTGATGGCTCTTTCGTGACTCGATTAGAAAAGTTATTTCCATGTACAGTTTCTTTATTCTTCTGGCGGACTCAGGCAATCACCGTGCGTCCATCGCGGATTCATCCTCCCACAATTCATGTGTAGATTACGGTTTCATCCCGTTCACCTAAGCTATCCCGTCGTTACCGGGACATTCAAATGTTGTGTTAGTACTTTCCATGTCAGCAAACGTTAATTTTCTTACTCTCTGCATTTTTTGATTGATCGTGGCATATTCTGTCCAACTGGGGCGCTAAACCGTCAAATTACCGAGCTGGTTGGAGGACCCTATCCTTAATGCCACAAACATTGTCCAACGGGGAGAGATTCGCCGACTTTGTTGCCCTAGCTAGGGTGTGGCAAGCACGAAGGCAATCAGTAGGAACTCCCGCCGTGTACTGGCGGGCATTATCTTTCTGAAAAGCGAGTTCAGGAGGGATTTGCCATGAAGCGGTGGGGGAGGGGGGGGGGGGGAGAAAATATCGTCGACGTACCGTTCTAAGCAAAGAAAGGAAAGCAGAAAGGTGGAAGGAGTAAATAGAGGGTCTATACAAGGGCGATGTACTTGAGGACAATATTATGGAAATGGAAGAGGACGTAGATGAAGATGAAATGGGACATATGATACTACGTGAAGAGTTTGACAAAGCACTGAAAGACCTGAGTCGAAACAAGGCCCCCGGAGTAGACAACATTCCAATAGAAGTACTGACAGCCTTGGGAAAGCCAGTCCTGACAAAACTCTACCATCTGGTGAGCAAGATGTATGAGACAGGCGAAATACCCTCAGACTTCAAGAAGAATATAATAATTCCAATCCTAAAGAAATCAGGTGTCGACAGATGTGAAAATTACCGAACTGTCAGTTTAATAAGTCACAGCTGCAAAATATTAACGCGAATTCCTTACAGACGAATCGATAAACTGGTAGAAGCCGACCTCGGGGAAAAACAGTTTGGATTCCGTAGAAATGTTGGAACACGTGAGGCAATACTGACCCTACGACTTATCTTAGAAGAAAGATTAAGGAAAGGCAAACCTATGTTTCTAGCATTTGTAGACTTAGAAAAAGCTTTTTGACAATACTCTCTTTCAAATTCTGAAGGTGGCAGGGGTAAAATACAGGGAGCGAAAGGCTATTTATTATTTGTACAGAAACCAGATGGCAGTCATACGAGTCGAGGGGTATGAAAGGGAAACAGTGGTTGGGAAGGGAGTGAGACAGGGTTGTAGCCTCTCCCTTTTGCTATTCAATCTGTATATTGAGCAAGCAGTAAAGGAAATGAAAGAAAAGTTCGGAGTAGGTATTAAAATACATGGAGAAGAAATAGAAACTTTGAGGTTCGCCGATGACATTGTAATTCTGTCAGAGACAGCAAAGGACTTGGAAGAGCAGTTGAACGGAATGGACAGTGTCATGAATGGAGGGTATAAGATGAACATCAACAAAAGCAAAACGAGGATAATGGAATGTAGTCGAATTAAGTCGGGTGATGCTGAGGGAATTAGATAAGAAAATGAGACGCTTAAAGTAGTAAATGAGTTTCGCTATTTGGGGAGCAAAATAACTGATGATGGTCGAAGTAGAGAGGATATAAAATGTAGACTGGCAATGGCAAGGAAAGCGTTTCTGAAGAAGAAAAATTTGTTAACATCGAGTATAGATTTAAATGTCAGGAAGTCGTTTCTGAAAGTATTTGTATGCAGTATAGCCATGTATGGAAGTGAATCGCGGATGATAAATAGTTTAGACAAGAAGAGAATAAAAGCTTTAGATATGTGGTGCTACAGAAGAATGGTGAAGATTATATGGGGTAGATCACATAACTAATGAGGAGGTATTGAATAGAATTGGAGAGAAGAGGAGCTTGTGACACAACTTGACTAGAAGAAGGGATCGGTTGGTAGGACATGTTCTGAGACATCGAGGGATCACCAATATAGTATTGGAGAGCAGCGTGGAGGGTAAAAATCGTAGAGGGAGACCAAGAGATGAATACACTAAGCAGATTCAGAAGGATGTAGGCTGCAATAGGTACTGTGAGATGAAGAAGCTTGCACAGGATAGAGTAGCATGGAGAGCTGCATGAAACCAGTCTCAGGACTGAAGACCACAACAACAACAACAACAACAGCTATGCTGTAAGAGTGCCGCGGATGGCAACCAAACGTGTCTCGTTACGAAAAGAAATGGCGCCCCAGACCATCACCATCGTTCCTGGTCGCGCCGTATGGTGAGCGACAGCTGTCTGGTGTAGCACCGCTATCCGGGGCGACTCGACACACGGCTTCGGCCTGGAATCTGGGATCTTATTGACTGGAGTAGAACTGCCCTCAGTGCTGAATCCTCAGTGCTAACGGGGCCGATGACCAGCGAAGGCGTGTCTGCAGACGCCACAGAGAGTGTGCTGTGGCGTGCGTACTGTAAGACCTTCGGTACACACACCATCAGATTATTTGACTTGTCGCTCTAACGAAGTAGGCGAGTGTCAGCAATATGTCTCGTGTCTTATCGTGGCGTGTTTATCTTCTGCCGTTAGGTCAGACGATGGAAATGCCACTTGCACGCTTAGAGTAGCAGATTGACGGTGATCAACTTTAAACAGAACTTGATTAATTTTCACACACATTTATTAAAATAATAACAAGCATAAAAATTACTTAACTTGGTTCTGGATGCTACTTACAATTGACAATCTGAAGTTCCTTTGGTATTGGTACGTTAATCTCTGATACTTGACAAAAGTGTCTACACTTTTATCTTCATGGCTATGTACAGGAATATGGTAATCTTATTAGGCGCAGACTGAAACTTGACTATAGACTGGTACAGACAAATGTAGACTGGTACAGACTGGTGCAGACAAATGCAGACTGGCCAATCGGAGGTCTGTCTGTACACTCGTTATAATACCTCACGCGTTGATGTATCACTGCGCGAGTGTGATCCGCGAGGATCACGTTATCAGCAATCTCATTGGCTGCGTTACATATTAATACGCGGATCGGCGGAAGCAGAATTTGGTCCATCTCTATGGCAGCGCCATCTCGTAGTGTGGAGACAAACGAGCGCTGCGCCTGCGCTGTTGTGATTAGTGGGGCGCGCTCTAATGGGAAAGATGTGTACACGCTGACTACGCAGAACTATGTACACAACAGATGGGGTGCCAACCAAAGTCATAGTCTGAGGTTCCATTTCATCTACATCTACATGCACATGGATACTCTGCAAATCACATTTAATTGCCTGACAGAGGGTTCATCGAACCACCTTCATAATTCTCTATTATTCCAATCTCGTATAGCGCGCGGAAAGAATGAACACCTACATCTTTCCGTACGAGCTCTGATTGCCCTTATTTAACGAGGAGATCGTTTCTCCCTATGTAGGTCGGTGTCAACGAAATATTTTCGCATTTGGAGGAGAAAGTTGGTGATTGGAATTTGGTGAGAAGATTCCGTCGCTACGAAAGGCCCCTTTCTTTTAATGATTTCCAGCCCAAATCCTGTATCATTTCTGTGACACTCTCTCCCATATTTCGCGACAATACAAAACGTACTGCCTTTCTTTGAACTTTTTCGATGTACTCCGTCAGTCCTACCTGGTAAGGATCCCACACCGTGCAGCAGTATTCTAAAGCAGGACGGACAAGCGTGGTGTAGGCAGCCTCCTTAGTAGGTCTGTTACATTTTCTAAGTGTCCTGCCAGTAAAACGCAGCCTTTGGTTAGCCATCCCCCCAACATTTCTATGTGTTCTTTCCCATTTAAGTTGTTCGTAATCGTAATACCTAGGTATTTAGTTGAATTTACAGCTTTTAGATTAGACTGATTTATCGTGTAACCGAAGTTTAACGAGTTCCTTTTAGCACTCATGTGGATGACCTCACACTTTTCGTTATTTAGGATCAACTGCCACTTTCCGCACCATTCAGATATTTTTTCTAAATCGTTTTGCAGTTTGTTTTGATCTTCTGATGACTATTAGTCGATAAACGACAGCGTCATCTGCAAACAACCGAAGACGGCTGCTCAGATTGTCCCCCAAATCGTTTATATAGATGAGGAACAGCAAAGGGCCTATAACAGTACCTTGGGGAACGCCTGAAATCACTTCTGTTTTCCTCGATGACTTTCCGTCAATTACTACGCACTGTGACCTCTCTGACAGGAAATCGCAAATCCAATCACATAACTGAAACGATATCCCATAAGCACGCAATTTCAATACTTGCCGCTTGTGCGGTACAGTGTCAAAACCCTTCCGGAAATCCAGGAATACGGAATCGATCCGATTTCATAGTATGACCCCTTTTGCCGTCATCTGTGGTATCCTTACAATGCAGGGGTACGTCAACGATATTCTAAATCCCGTTTTGTTGCTCTTGAAAGCAAACAATTCTGGCCTTACTTTTCAGCAAGATAATGCCCGCACATCAAACGGCGACAGTTTCTTCTGCTTGTTTTCGTGCTCGCCAAACCCTTCCTCGTCTAGCAAGGTCGCCGGATCTCTCTCCAATTGAGAACGTTTGGAGTATTATGGGTATGACCTTCCAACCTGCTTGGGATTTTGACGATTTAACGAGCCAATCGATCAGAATTTTGCACGATATCCCTCAGGAAGGATCAAACAATTCTGTCAACGCCAAGACGAATGACTGCGGGCATAAGGGTCCGACATGGACCAAGGGACATTGACTTGCTCACTTTGAGAAGCTCCTTCTTCTGAATAAATCATCCAACTATGTGAAATTGGAATCATTTGTTTGTCTGTACCTGTACATCACATCTACCGATTCCCGTCTCTTTCGGATGTTTCCTTCACGGTGCGCGATTTTCTTTTCTTTTTGTCTTAGAGTGTAGTTATCCGTTGCAGGACCCCATTTATTAAATTCCCATGAGTCCACGGGGAACAATCTGACCATTGCCAGTCCAACCGCGACGGTTCATTTTGACATCTACAGGGGAAATTTCAGCAATACACTCACGGGTGTTTCTAAGTGACCGATTTTAGAATCACATGAAGGGAGGTGAGTTATACCTGTAGACAGCAACAAAGAGTTTCCGGCATTTTATATTGTTTGTTTTGGCGGGAGACATGAGGTTGAGTTTTGTACAGCATTTGTAAAAATTTTCAGATCTACTTATACAGGGTGTTTCAAAAATGACCGGTATATTTGAAACGGCAATAAAAACTAAACGAGCAGCGATAGAAATACACCGTTTGTTGCAATATGCTTGGGACAACAGTACATTTTCAGGCAGACAAACTTTCGAAATTACAGTAGTTACAATTTTCAACAACAGATGGCGCTGCGGTCTGGGAAACTCTATAGTACGATATTTTCCACATATCCACCATGCGTAGCAATAATATGGCGTAGTCTCTGAATGAAATTACCCGAAACCTTTGACAACGTGTCTGGCGGAATGGCTTCACATGCAGATGAGATGTACTGCTTCAGCTGTTCAATTGTTTCTGGATTCTGGCGGTACACCTGGTCTTTCAAGTGTCCCCACAGAAAGACGTCACAGGGGTTCATGTCTGGCGAATAGGGAGGTGAATCCACGCCGCCTCCTGTATGTTTCGGATAGCCCAAAGCAATCACACGATCATCGAAATATTCATTCAGGAAATTAAAGACGTCGGCCGTGCGATGTGGCCGGGCACCATCTTGCATAAACCACGAGGTGTTCGCAGTGTCGTCTAAGGCAGTTTGTACCGCCACAAATTCACGAAGAATGTCCAAATAGCGCGATGCAGTAATCGTTTCGGATCTGAAAAATGGGCCAATGATTCCTTTGGAAGAAATGGCGGCCCGGACCAGTACTTTTTGAGGATGCAGGGACGATGGGACTGCAACATGGGGCTTTTCGGTTCCCCATATGCGCCAGTTCTGTTTATTGACGAAGCCGTCCAGGTAAAAATAAGTTTCGTCAGTAAACCAAATGCTGCCCACATGCACATCGCCGTCATCAATCCTGTGCACTATATCGTTAGCGAATGTCTCTCGTGCAGCAATGGTAGCGGCGCTGAGGGGTTGCCACGTTTGAATTTTGTGTGGATAGAGGTGTAAACTCTGGCGCATGAGACGATACGTGGACGTTGGCGTCATTTGGACCGCAGCTGCAACACGGCGAAGGGAAACCCGAGGCCGCTGTTGGATCACCTGCTGCACTAGCTGCGCGTTGCCCTCTGTGGTTGCCGTACGCGGTCGCCCTACCTTTCCAGCACGTTCATCCGCCACGTTCCCAGTCCGTTGAAATTTTTCAAACAGATCCTTTATTGTATCGCTTTTCGGTCCTTTGGTTACATTAAACCTCCATTGAAAACTTCGTCTTGTTGCAACAACACTGTGTTCTAGGCGGTGGAATTCCAACACCAGAAAAATCCTCTGTTCTAAGGAATAAACCATGATGTCTACAGCACACTTGCACGTTGTGAACAGCACACGCTTACAGCAGAAAGACGACGTACAGAATGGCGCACCCACAGACTGCGTTGTCTTCTATATCTTTCCCATCACTTGCAGCGCCATCTGTTGTTGAAAATTGTAACTACTGTAATTTCGAAAGTTTGTCCGCCTGAAAATGTACTGTTGTCCCAAGCATATTGCAACAAACGGTGTATTTCTATCGCTGCTCGTTTAGTTTTTATTGCCGTTTCAAATATACCGGTCATTTTTGAAACACCCTGTATAAATGCTGTGGGATCTGTTACGGCTATTTCAGTTAAATAATTTTATGTTCAACCGAATTCTATGTATGTTTAAAACTATATATCATGTGGGCGATTATGTCATTCTTCGCTGGCCGTGCACCGTCATGCACCTTCAAGCGGAAGAGCTATAATACAACATGTGAAATTTGCAAATTAATTGAATTTCTCTAATGTTGTAACAATTTAACCTCTCTTGAAAATGCAAACTGTGTTAGCTTGCAATAGCTTCTATTTCAAAACTTATTAAGGTACAACATTCTCCTCTACTCTAGGAGCACAGACGTCTGAGACGTTCCAGTCGGCCTCGTGCTTGTAGACTCTCGAGTTCTTGCATCTTGCATCTGAGATGTGTAGTTTTCGCTGTTGCGATCCGCTGCGTATAAGCTGCGCCTTAATACATAGTTTAAATTACGCAGCTGAATTTGATCGTCCGGTGTTTCAGAAAGGTCTGCAGAGATGAGGAGGAGTGAAGAATCTCTTTTTTCCGCTTAAATGTTCGGTTTTATTGAGTAGGGTAATTGGAGGAGACCTTGCAATGATCTTCGTTAGTATATTTTTATCAGAATATTTTATCAGAGTATTCTTTGTAATACCCCTGCATACAGATTCTGTTACAGATATTCCTCGCCTATGTTTATACACATCAACAACAGCAAAACGAGGATAATGGAATGTAGTGGAATTAAATCGGGTGATGCTGCGGGAACTAGATTAGGAAATGAGACACTTAATGTAGTAAAAGAGTTTTGCTAATTCGGGAGCAATATAACTGATGATGGTCGAACTAGAGAGGATATAAAATGTAGACTGGCAATGGCAAGGAAAGCGTTTCCGAAGAAAAGAAATTTGTTGACATCGAGTATAGATTTAAGTGTCAGGAAGTCGTTTCTGAAAGTATTTGTATGGAATGTAGCCATGTATGGAAGTGAAACATGGACGATAAATAGTTTGGACAAGAACAGAATAGAAGCTTTCGAAATGTGGTGCTATAGAAGAATTCTGAAGATTAGATGGGTAGATCACATAACTAATGAGGGGGTATTGAATAGAATTGGGGAGAAGAGAAATCTGTGGCACAACTTGACTAGAAGAAGGGACCGGTTGATGGGACATATTCTGAGGCATCAAGGGATCATTAATTTATTACTGGAGGGCAGCGTGGAGGGTAAAAATCGTAGGGGGAGATCAAGAGATGAATACACTAAACAGGTTCAGAAGGATGTAGGTTGCAGTGGGTACTGGGGGATGAAGAAGCTTGCACAGGGTACAGTAGCATGGAGAGCTGCATCAAAGCAGTCTCTGGACTGAAATCCACAACAACAGCAACAATAACATGTCTATGCACTTCTGCCATCGTTCTGGGAGCTCCCGTGTTTTTGTAGCAAACCATTCCTTTAGGGTTATCCCTATGCCGCTAATGGGCAACTGCGCGAAGTTCGTCATTGGTTTCACGCACGATGGCAATAATCTGGTGACCTGCATGTGGCCGCGCGTTATTGTGCTGGAGAAGAAGGCCACAGCCCAATTGTATCGTTGAATGCGTCGGCCGAGTTCGTACAGTAAACGGCAGTACCGATCACTGTTGACAGTCGCTTTGAGAGAGAGCCAATCCACCAACAATATCCTTTCCTGATCTCACAGCACAGTTGCCATTTGCTTCTGCACGGGTAGTCCCGGCCGTCACTTCTTCGGACTAGAGTTCCCACTATGCTTCCACTCCATAGGCTGGCATTTCTTTCCTGGAATCTCATGGAAGAACCATGACTCGTCGACGGTGACCAGATGCTCAAATAACTCCAGTGGATCTGCACCAACTGTTGGCATATTTCCACACGCTTTTGCTTCTACGCACTAGTGAGAGATTGGGCACTTAATGTGCACGTAGCTCCTCATGTATGATGGTATTGAGGGTTCTGCGCAATAGACTTGTTGCGTTCTGTAGTTCATCAAACATGATTCGCCTGTGCCTCATTGTCAAGTCGTTGACACCCTGGACATTGTTTGTTTTCTTCCTGTTTCTGGACCCCCAGTACTTTTATGTTTTTCAGAACAGTAGGGGCCTACCTGCCGTCTGTGGACTCTGGTAACCAATGAAACACGGATCTGCGACTTGGTGCTGTTTTCCCACATGTGGCTACTAAGCCCTTGCGGATTTCTGAAGCAGTCACCCTTCTCTCCAGAGGAACCAAACTGTCGCCGTTGCACGTGCTTGTCTGCTTCCATGCTGTATTATTGATATGACACATTTCAAACTGCTACTTTGCATAAGGATTAGGAGGAGTACCAATCAATATTGAACGAACTAAACATTTCAGCTCTTGTTGATGAGTGCTATCTAGAGAGACTGAGAGAGAGAGAGAGAGAGAGAGAGAGAGAGAGAGAGAGAGAGAGAGAGAGAGAGAAAAACTGTTCTTCGTAAGCCACTGGGATATCTCTTTCAGGATAAGGGCTAGCTGCCATCGTGTTCTGAGCAGAAAGACAGAAAATTACGAGGCCCATTCTGAAAGTAAGTTCCTATCGGTCGCGAAATGGAAACCGCAGAGAAAATCCGACAAAGCTTTGGGTAGGTGTGTTGGACAGCATCTCTAGTATGGCCGTTGATCGTGTGACGTCTGTTTTCAGTTCTGAGAGCACAGTGAGCACTTGAAGATGCCTAGAAAACAGTGTCTCCCGCCAAGTATGAATGCCCGTGAGAGATTTCGCCTGATTTGATGCAGCCCGCAGAACATAACTGTCACGCATTTCCTACTTCACGACAATTCTCATCCGCATTGTGTAGGGGCAATGAGGACGCTGCGGCAGCGTTTTCTATGGGAAGTATTTGATCGCCCTCCATACTGCTGGGAATCCACTCCCTCTGATTTTCATCTCTGCTGACATGAACCGCTGGCTATGAAGACAGCATTTTGGCACAGACAACTAAATGCAGATCAGCGTATAGAATCGGCGAAAAGTGCAGGCAGGTGCCTTGTATGACTTTATATGACAAGGGTATTGGAAAGTGGGTGCAACGCTACGACAAATGTCACAGGTGGAACGGCGACTATGTAGAGACGTTGCTGGAAGGTGTGGCTAACTATTGCAGGTGAAACACTTTTGTTTTCCACTGAGGTTTCCATTTCGCGACCAGTCGGACCTTACTTACGGAATACGCTTCATATCACTGGTCGAAATGAAATTTCTTAAGTTACATACTGTTTTGTAGACACACGACGCTTATTGTCCGTCTGTAGCATGAGTTTCAACGTCAGATTAAGAATTCACTATTATTTCTCGCTCAGTCTTCCTTTGGTAGCGCCATTCGTACATAGAGGGTTCCTTCGGCTTACCGAACTGTCAATCGAATGATGGCTACACAATCGTTTCTTTTGTAGGACGATTCAGGTGCTGCTCTAATGGTGTCATGCAGTATTCTTCAGAGCCGTGTGCCTCTCGTTTTTTAGGATAGTCTAATTTTTGTCGAGGGAGTAGCCTGAATTAACAGCGCTAGTATCGACTGCGGCACGATGTGACCATCGCCCTGACACTTGTATCACAGAACTTCACTACTTGATCGAGAGCCAGATTCGGTATTACTGGTTTGAACAGAAAGCTCCTACCTGGAGGTGATTCTATGAAAATTCAATAGGTTTTGGCAATCTCATCAGTTCCTGTTTGCTATACAATGAGCCAAAACATTATGACTGCTTGCTTAATAGCTTGTTTGTTAGTCTTTGGAATAAAATAAATCACTGAATCTGTGTATCAGGGATCCGGAATTTTGTAGGTAGGCTTGTGGTGGTACGTGGTATTACATGTCTACGAACGGGTCGCATAAACAGTGAGCCGCTGATTTCAGAACACTATGATGGCACCCCATAGCGACTCAGATGGGTTCCATAGGACAGCGACAATTACACTGCTGAAAGACGACATCGCCGTGGAGAACACGTCAAACATGAAGAGATTCAGGCGATTCGCAGCTGTCAGTGTCTGTTCAATTACAACCACAGGTTACATGCAAGCGCATGTCCCACTAGCCTGTGTTAGTGGCACGCTGCACGTTTCGAGCCGCCGTTCACTTCGATGACGGCACTTGTGGAGACGATCATCGACGTAGCGCAGCAAATATGTGATTCACCGGAAGAGTCGACCCCGTTCTCATTGCTCGAAGATCGAATCCCGCTGGTCTCATGCTTACTGCAATCTTAACTGCCGCGCGGATTGGCCGAGCGGTTTGAGGCACCATGTCACGGATTGCGAGGCTCCTCCCGCCGGAGGTTCGAGTCCTCCCTCGGGCATGAGTGTGTCTGTGTTGTTCTTACCGTAAGTTAGTTTAAGTAGTGTAAATCTAGGGACCGATGACCCCAGCAGTTTGGTCTCTTAGGAATTCACACACAGCTGAACAGTTGAAATTGACGATGTCGTTGGGTCAACATGTGAACATGTAGGGGTGGTCTGCCGAACGGTGAACGGTGTGCTATGAAACACTTGTGCATGAAAGCAGCATTGTACTGTTTCAGCAGAGATGCCACAGATTACCATCTGTCCCACTTTGCAGAGCAGACCAGCCTCCGAACCCCACGTTCTGTGAAGAGTCTTGTGCGTCCAACCATTTACCGCCAAGTCGTAGCTTCACTGTCCTACCTCTTTCCGTAGGTGCTCACGAGAGTAGCACGTAAACATTCGACTAGTTTCTCCGTTTTCAAGATACTCCTCCACAGACTCTGCATAATAATAATCTGCCCTTTGTCAGAGTCGCAGAGTCGTTTATCTCAATGGATTTCTCCATTTGCAGCCCGTATCTTCGCTAGAGCGATTCCCCGTCCACGTGTGCTTCGCTTACATACTTTTGTACACGTGGCCGCAACGCTCAAGGCGGCATGGGCTGGTAATAATGTTTTGGTTTATTAGTGTACACTCCGATTTCGTCTCAGTTATTTGGTAAATAAAACTGGAGTGACTTTTTTAGTGCTGCGCAAGTAGAGAAGGTTGTTCTTTACTCTGAGGTGATAAAAGTCATGAGATAGCTCCTAATACCGTGCCGGACCTCTATTTTGCCCGGCGTGGTGCAGCAACTTGACATGGCGTGGACTCAACAAGCCGTTGGAAGTTCTCTGCAGAAATATTGACCAGTGCTGCGTCTATAATCGCGGTAATTGCGAAAGCGATATCGGTGCAGAATTTTGTGCACGAACTGACCTCCCCTTCACGTCGGATGGGATTCATGTTGTGTGATATGGATGGCCAAATCATACACTCGAAATGTTCCAGAATGTACTGAGCCCTATAGATCCACCACCAGCTCGTACTGCACGTTGTTGACAATTTAGCTCCACGGCTTCGCAGGGTCTGCGCCACACTCATATTCCACCATCAGCTGTTACCAACTGACATCGGGAATCGTCTGACCAGGCCACGGTTTCCCAGTCGTCGAGGGTCCAACCTTGCCGTTGGTGGGGAGGCTTGCGTGCCTCAGCGATACAGATAGCCATACCGTAGGTGCAACCACAACGGAGGGGTATCTGTTGAGAGGCCAGACAAACGTGTGGTTCCTGAAGAGGGGCAGCAGCCTTTTCAGTAGTTGCAAGGGCAACAGTCTGGATGATTGACTGATCTGGCTTTGTAACACTAATCAGAACGGCCTTGCTGTGCTGGTACTGCGAACGGCTGGAAGCAAAGGGAAACTACGGCCGTAAAGCGTGCAGCTTTACTGTATGGTTAAATGATGATGTCGTCCTCTTGGGTAAAATATTCCGGAGGTAAAATAGTCCCCCATTCGGATTTCCGGGCGGGGACTATTCAAGAGGATGTCGTTATCAGGAGAAAGAAAACTGGCGTTCTACGTATCGGAGCGTGGAATGTCAGATCCCTTAATCGGGCAGGTAGGTTAGAAAATTTATTCTGTCAGAGACAGCAAAGGACTTGGAAGAGCAGTTGAACGGAATGGATAGTGTCTTGAAAGGATGATATAAGATGAACATGAACAAAAGTAAAACGAGGATAATGGAATGTAGTCGAATTAAGTCGGGTGATGCTGAAGGAATTAGATTAGGAAATGAGACACTTAAAGTAGTAAAGGAGTTTTGCTATTTGGGGAGCAAAATAACTGATGACGGTCGAAGTAGAGAGGATATAAAATGTAGACTGGCAATGGGAAGGAAAGCGTTTCTGAAGAAGAGAAATTTGTTAACATCGAGTATAGATTTAAATGTCAGGAAGTCGTTGCTGAAAGTATTTGTATGGAGTGTAGCCATGTATGGAAGTGAAACATGGACGATAAATAGTTTAGACAAGAAGAGAATAGAAGCTTTTGAAATGTGGTGCTACAGAAGAATGCTGAAGATTAGATGGGTAGATCACATAACTAATGAGGAAGTATTGAATAGGATTGGGGAGAAGAGGAGTTCGTGGCACAACTTGACTAGAAGAAGGGATCGGTTGGTAGGACATGTTCTGAGGCATCAAGGGATCACCAATTTAGTATTGGAGGGCAGCGTGGAGGGTAAAAATCGTAGAGGGAGACCAAGAGATGATTACACTAAGCAGATTCAGAAGGATGTCGGTTGCGGTAGGTACTGGGAGATGAAGAGGCTTGCACAAGATAGAGTAGCATGGAGAGCTGCATGAAACCAGTCTCAGGACTGAAGACCACAACAACAACAGAGTCCAACCGATGTGCTCACGAGCACAAGAGAGGCGCTGCAGGCGGTGTCGTGTTGTTTGCGAAGGCACTCGCATCGGTTGTCTGCCGCCACAACCCTCTAACGCGACATCCCGCCGCACTGTCCTAACGGATACATTCGTGGTACATCCCACAATGATTTCTGCGTCTACTTCACGCGGTGTTGTTTGTCTATTAGCACCGATAACTCTGCGCAAACGCCGCTGTTCTCGGTCTATAAGTGGCGGCCGTCGGTCACTACGTTATTCGTAGTGAGAGGTAATGCATGACAGATATTCACCGATCACAGGCCCTGCACACCACGCGCTGCTTCCACAAACCGCCTCCAATCCTTCTTGTTTTGTGCCCGGCTCCTCCAGGTGTCTTCAGTTACCAGGGCTGCTACGTCCTTCGCCAGGTCGTCCATCCAGCGCTGCCTTGTTCGTCCAATGGGGCGTTTGGTGTTTGGTGTCCCCGCTAGTGCCATCTCCGCCTGTCTTCCATCTGGCATACGGGCTACATGGCCCACCCATTGTATTCTTTTGCTCTATATCTTCTGTAGGATAGTTGGTTGTCGCATCAGAAGGCAGATTTCCTCATATTTCCTCCTCCTCCATTCTCCGTTATCTACAACTGGTCCCCATATCTCCCTCATTACTCTTCTTTCAAATATTAATAGTTTTTCCCCTTCTCTCTTGGTCATGCTCCATGTTTCCGAACCGTACATTACTGCTGGGCATATCACTATGTTGTAGATTTTCATCTTAGTGCTCACTGAGATCGATTTAGAACCGAGCGTCTCTTTGAGGGAATGCATGTATTTCGTTCCCACTGCTATTCTTTCCTTGATGTCCATTTTTATGTTGTTGTCTGTGATAAACCAAGATCCCAAGTAGTTGAACTGGTCTACTCTCTTGAACCTCTTGCCATCTATCTCAAGAAATTCTACTTGCTCTTGTCTTCTTCCTAACTGCATGAACTCTGTTTTCTCTCGATTCACTTTGAGCCCTACTTTCTGTGCATTATTGTCCATTTTCTGGTACATTTCTTTCAACTCGTGCTTTGATTCACTTAATAGTACTGTGTCATCTGCATATGCGAGACAATTGAAGTTACCGTCCATCTCTACTCCAGCCCACTCCTGTTGCCTACACTCTTTTAATACTTTCTCTAAGATGACAATGCAGAACACATGAGAGAGCATCCCCTTGTCTGAGGCCTGTCTCAGTCTCGAATGTTTCTGATGTGGCTCCTCGGAAAAGTACTGCTGCCTTTGACCCTTCCATACAAGCTTGCACCATTCTCACTAACTTCTCGGGGATTTTGAAGTCCCGCATTGCATGATATAGGCTATTCCTGTGGATGCTATCATACGCACGTTGAAAATCGACGAACAGGCTATACATATCTTTATCATATTCCCAATGTTTTTCAAATGCATGAAATTTGGTATTATCAGCAAGTTCTAGACACTGTGGATCTTGGATTAATGAATTCCCTTACGAATTCTGAAACTGATTTTTCCATGTTTCTACCTCCACCTACCGTCCCGCGTTGGAAGTCCGTTAATTCTCGTCATGCAGCCATAATGACGTCAGAAGCGTTGTCACAAGAATCACCGGAGTACAAATGACAACCCTGCCAACGCACTGCCCTTTTATACCTTGTGCACACCACTACCGGTATCTGCAAACATGCGTATCGCTAATCCATTAAATTTCGGTTATGCAGCCGCGCAAATAAAATTTCCTCCACTGATATCTCGGCCGCGTATCGTCCGGCCATCCTCAGAGTGAGTTACAAGACTGACGACAAGATGCCAAGCGCGGCCTTATATTCTCCACCGCAGCGGTACTGCGCATGCGGGTCACAGATGCTGGTCGGCGGCAGAGAAATACGCTTACACATCCGCGGCCTGTGGCGAAGGAGTACAGGCATTCGATTCGCTTATCGATGTATGATCGGCAGCGCTGACACCATGACGACTTCTCTGCAGTTTAATTACCCCAAGAGCCGGATTCCATGCTTTGTCCAAATTAAAACCACTATCTCTATTTATTAAATTATGTAACATCCTACCCGTCACTTATTTGGTTTTGGTGTGTGTTCCCCCCAGGTAATTGACTAACAGATCAACAGAGAGTGCAAAACTGCCACAATGTCGGATAACGCAACGAAAGTAATAAGGCCCTGTGACTCGTGATTGAACTGTGGTGGCAGTGTTGACATTAATTAATACAGAATTGATCCCTTTTAATTAAAATGGGTGCACATTAATGTTATATTCAGCTATTGAACACCAGATGCAAATGCTGAACTTAAAATTAATTAAGAAAATGACTTGGGATTTCAACTACTTGATTGAAAACAGATGCAGTCGATTAGCACAGATTTATTTTTAACTCACGACCTTCAATCATCACATTACATGACTCTCTTAACAGGCAGTGGTAATAAATCCTTTTGCGTGGAGTAAAGCGCGATAACTCAAAAGTAATTCCTATCGACTGACCCAGGCGTAATGCGAAGTGCGAGAAGAATTCTACACTACACAGCCCACGAAACCCTCGTGGAAACTTTGCCGACGTGATCCAACAAATTAATCAGTGGCCGGAGCGGGCGCAATATCACCAAATACAGCGTGGCGGAGCGGCGTCATTGTGCAGACATCGGCCAACCCCGTGGTGCTGCAAGGCTGCACTCGTCTATTCACTCCCAGCTATCTTGCTTAGTACATAGCTGAACCAAAACTTCCTACCTCCAAGCTCAATCATTCCGTTTGCTAAGTCCTAAACTGCAGAGATGCTCACTCTTTCTCAGGCAAGCTGAGTAATGAACGCCAGGTCCACACTCTAGGCAAGCTGGGAACGGAAGACCTCTACGGGGACTTCTCCCAGTCCGCTCTTCACCTCGGTTTCCCCTCCAGTAAAATCACTTACGCCAATTGCAATTACGCATTAATTATGCATCGCTTCCCAGCACCGACCAATGCCTGCTCTGGGAAGTGAACAAATTCCCACAAAATTTCCCTTCCTCTCAACTTTTGCTATTTAGCTCCTCCCAGGCCACCCATCAAGGTTAGCGTCTGCACAAACACCAATTTTTCCGGAATTCTGACTCCCAGGAGAGTACTTCAAATTCCTTGGTCCTACGTTCCCATCGGAGGCCGGTGTATTTCATTCTCTCGCTCTTCACCTGATTTACTTCAGACTCTGCGGACCGTGAATTCAGCATGAAGTTGCTGTAGTCACGAACACGCATATTTTGACCTCTGTTGACTGCTCCACCATAGCTTTGCGTGGCTTTCTTGCTTGTTTCACTGAAAACTGGACGACTGACATTTATCGACAGGTGTACAAGTTCCCGGTACACCAGCATGGGGTCAACCACCCACTCACTGTCACTCATCTTAAGGCAGTTGGATGCCACGCCCTGTTACCGCTTTCTCAGAGCTTGAGTTGCCCTAAGCTGCCTATTGTCGCTTCCCTTCGCCACTCCCCAGCCCTACGCTGTGGTCATTTCTGGGTACTTCCCTGGGATAAACTAGCCTCCAGTAAATCGACGCGTTTCCACAAAGTTTTCATGTCGTGTGAATTACTTTAAAACCATCACCCGACAATGATTATTCCAATATGTCCATACTATACCATCTACAAGATGCATTGTGCCTTGTCAGTCATTTTGTTCAGCCCTACTGTTCGCTCAACGTGAGTTAGGTGATCTTTAATTACTTCATGTAAGTGGCATAGTTCTTGTCATCTTACAATTATTAGCTGATCTAATCTCTATAGCTTGAAGACAGATTCCAAAAAGAAAAGTTGGATGTTAAAATCTTCACATCACTGTAATTCATGGAATGCCCTGTATTAATACAATGTTCGGCCACAGCTGACTTGTCTGGCTGTAATAAGCATGTTTATCTTCGTTGCTCCACACACCTCTCATGAATGTTGCGTGTTGTTTGACCAGTGTACGACTTCTCACAATTTCCACAAGGAATCTGATACACACCGCTTTACAAAGCTGTAAATCGTCCTTCACAGAGCCGGGTAAAGCTGCAATCTTCTTGAAGGGCTGGAAGATCACCTTAACACAGCGTTTCTCAAGAATGCGGCATATCTTCAAGGAAAGAGCATCCACATAGGGCAAAAACGCACTAGACCTGAAGGAATTACTATCTTCTTCCCCATCACATACCTGAATTTTAGGTTTTGCATAGAATGCTCTGCAAATTTGTTGTGGAGAAAATGCTCTTGAGGTATGTGAGCTCCTCTTGAAAATTGTCTTTATCAGATATACAGTGTGCCCGATGCACTAAGGTCTTAAGGACACCTATGGTCTGTGAAGGGTGATGGCAGCTACTGGCATGAAGATATAGATTTGTGTGTGTTGGTTTCTGATATACTGCATGTCCTAATGTGCCATCACGTTTATGGGGAACGACAACATCCAAAAAGGGGAGGCAGCCATCTTTTTCTATTTCCATAAAAAAAGCGCTCCGTCTTCAGGCCACGAGTGGCCTACCGGGACCATCCGACCGTCGTGTCATCCTCAGTGGAGGATGCGGATAGGAGAGGCGTGGGGTCAGCACACCGCTCTCCCGGTCGTTATGATGGTATTCTTGACCAAAGCCGCTACTATTCGGTCGAGTAGCTCCTCAATTGGCAGCACGAGGCTGAGTGCACCCCGAAAAATTGCAACAGCGCATGGCGGCCTGGATGGTCACCCATCCAAGTGCCAACCACACCCAACAGCGCTTAACTTTGGTGAGCTCATGGGAACTGGTGTATCCACTGCGGCAAGGCTGTTTTTCTATTTCTACAGTAAATTTAATGCTAGCATGAATGGAATTCAAATGCTCAAGAAATTTATGTAATTCATCCAATGGGCCGTACCACGAATGTGTCGTCCACGTACCTCTAGAAGACCGTTGGTTTAAAACTTGCTGAGTCCAGTGCCTTGCCCTCAAAGTCTTCCATAAATAAATTAGCTACCAGAGGGGGGAGGGGGCTTCCCATGGCAACACCATCAATTTGCTCATAAAATTCACCATTAAACTGAAAATAAGATGATAAAAGCACATGTTCAAATAAGGCCATAATGTTCTTATCAAAATATTGGCCGATAAGGAATAAGGAGTCCTTTAAAGGTACCTTGGTGTATAATGATACCACGTCAAAAGTAACACGCACATCTGTACTTTTTTGCCTGACATTGCTAGGTCTCTGAATAAAATCCATAGAATTAGGAATGTTGTGCCTACATTTTCCTACCAATGGTTTTAATAAGGAAGCTAAATACATGGCAGAAAAATACGTTGATGAACCAATAGTGCTAGTTACAGGTCTCACTCTGAGGATGGCCGGACGATACGCGGCCGAAATATCAGTGGAGGAAATTTTATTTGCGCGGCTGCATGTCCGAAATTTAATGGGTTATCTATTACGCCGCGAAAAGTTGAAAATGCACATGCATATCGGTATCCCGCTCAGTGTAGTTCTGGGGCAGACTAGATTACTGAGATGGTTCCCCGCCGTAGCCCGGACTTGCGTGCTGAGCTGTTGTGGCCACAGCACGTTCTGCGTCGTGTTGTGCAGTGTTCGGCACTCCCTCAGCCGGCGATGGGAGCGGGTCGTCGCTCCGCTCAGCTGCGGCTCCCGCGGCGGTGACGGCAGCCGCGTTTACGAGGAGAGGAGAGGAGAGGAGAGGCGTGGCGGGCGCCTTATCTGCCGCCCGCACCTTGCTGTGGGGAGGGGTGGGGGAGGGGCGGAGCGCCGTAAAGACCGCCGGTGTCGGGTGTCGGGGGCCGTATCGCGGCAGGCGACGCCCACGCACAGCCACCGCCAGCGCCTCGTACATTACCTCCAGCCACACACGCTCACTGACGTTCCAGCACCACTGATCAGTCGCGGCAGTATTTCTTCAGTGTGAGCGTGTTCTGATGCCAGCGATCATATTTGTTCTGGCTGGACATGCCCGATATTTGTCGAGGATTACCGAAAAAACGTCGATAGTGCAGGGGTATTTGAACACCTTTGAGCGGAGCCCTCGATGGCTATTTTAAGGGAGACAAACTTCATCTTAACACGCATTCAAAATGCCTTGGGATCACGTTAGACAAAACAATTTCCTTTAAGAAGCACTGAACACCAATATGTGCTAACCTCAAAAGCAGAAACAACATTTTCCATAAGCTCTGTGGCACTCGTTTGGGGTCGTCGGCAGACACTCTTTGGGTATCAACACTCGGTTTGGTATACTCAAAAAATGGGTTCAAACGGCTCTGAGCACAATGGGACTTAACTTCTGAGGCCATCAGTCCCCTAGAACTTAGAACTACTTGAACCTAACTAACCTAAGGACAACACACACGTCCCTGCCCGAGGCAGGATTCGAACCTGCGACCGTAGCAGTCGCGCAGTTCCAGACTCAAGCGCCTAGAACCGCTCGGCCAGACCGGCCGGCTGGTATACTCAGCAGCAGACTACTGTGCGTCTGTCTGGCTTAAGTTCGCACGTAAAAAAGACTGATGTACAACTTAAAGAGGTGATGCGCGTTGCTAGTGGTCAATACGATGCACTCCCGCACACTGGTTACCTACACTGAGCCATATTCCACATCCTAATATCAGACGGAAGAGCACGCGCTATTGCCTGAACACCAAAAGATTGCTGATAACACTGACCTTCCAATATTGTATGATGTATTCCGTGCGGAGCGAAAAAGACTAAAATCAAGTCATTCCACTCTCATCACAGCCAGCATTCTCACAGAAACTGAATTCAATACCATCGATGAACTGAAACGCTGCTGGCAACAAAACTGTCCTTCACAATGCCTGAAGCTGTCTTGCCTCCAGAAGCTTCCCCCTGGATTCAGCCAGCCTCGGGAAATTCGAGCTACATTGAACCGCATCCGAATGAGCCAAGAAAGATATGCAGACGCACTCTACGAGTTGGGTAAATCTTCATCAGCATCGTGTGACTGCGGTGCGGAACGACAGACAGTTGCTAACGCGTATTAATATGTTCCACCTGCGTCTAAAAGGATCCTTTGCAAGATTTTCTGAAAACGATGAGTGATATGATGTGGTACGCTAAAGACCTTGACATCGGTCTATAGCTGTTGTTATGTCTTTATGCTGGAGAGCCTTGTTTAAATGTTGACATGCAGCAGTTTTGTAATATTTGTATATGTGTAGCCTCTCAACTATATTTGTTTCTGTGTCGAATTAGGCCTAACTTTACCACCGATTCTACAAAATCTGCGTATTAGCAAAACTATGTATCCACAAACTGTTATCCAACTTACACTCGTATGCTAACCTCTGAATAAACAGAACCTAATTTGAATTGAAGTGTAACTGACCTGGAGACAACTTGTGTTATATACAATGGGCAGCTGAAGTGAAGCAATTATCTGGTCCTATTCAAAATTTCCACTTATCTCGCGTCTTGACAGCGCTGTTGCAGATTTCTCGAAAACACAATAGCAAACAGCAAGCAGGCGGTGGCTAAGCTAGATTTCAATTTCTAAATAAAATGTGAGATGTGATAATGCGAAATGTTTAAAGAGGGGAATGACGAGAGTAACTATTCCTATGAAATGATTTCCAAGATTTTAGAATGAAGTATACAGGGTGAATCACTAACTATTGTTACCAAGAATAACTCCGAAAGTATGATAGGAGCTGAAAAGTTTGTGGGACAAAAGCTGCGTGGGACAAATGGGGCCATAATATTACGTTGGCTAGGTGGGGTCGCGTCAGAGATATGAAGGTGAACTTTCTTTTTTAAATGAGACGCTATGGTTTGGTACTTATTTTCTGATAGCGGCTATCGAGACGAATCCAGTGATGTGTAGCACTAAGGTCTTTGGGGCCAACGAAGGTCAAAAAGGTGGCATGAACATCCGTTTACAGAAGGTGTTCGAAGTGATGGTCATTGGTATCAATGAAGAGCTGCAATCTTCCTACCATGGATTGAGTGGTATTTCTCATCCCATCGGCACTTATCGAATCACATGCTCCGACAATTCTCTCTTGTATATCTTTGGGTGTAGTTATAACGTCTTTATAAACAATGTCTTTTACGAATCCCCACAAGAAAAAATCCAGAGGCGTCAAGTCTGGCGAACGAGCCGGCCACGACACATCCCCTCCGCGTCCAGTAAAACGATTGAGGAATTGTCTCTGCAACTCATTTCTAGCCATCGTGTTTGATGCCAAATTCTGTTCCTCGGTCCTGAAGGCGCCTTGTCACGGTCTGCGCGGCTCCCCCCCCCCCCCCCCCCCCCCCCCCCCGGAGGTTCGATTTCTCCCTCGGGCATGGGTCTGTGTGTTGTGCTCAGCTTAAGTTAGTTTAAGTTAGATTAAGTAGTGGGTAAGCGTAGGGACCAATGACCTCAGCAGTTTGCTCCCATAGGCCCTTACTACAAATGTCGAAATGTTCCTAAAGGTATTTCTTCCAATAACAGACCTAACGTTTCTTGCAGGAATATGGCGAACTTGCTACCATTCAGATCTCCTTCGATGAAATAGTGGCCTATAATTCTGACCTCCAGAATCCCACACGGTATATTTACCAACCACGGTATTTGGTGGGCAACTTGCCGCAGCCAACATTGATTTTCACTTGCCCAATAGTGTATGTTACGTAAATTAACATTTACATGGTTCGTGAATGTAGCCTCGTCAGTAAATAAAATCAAATTAATAAATGTGTCATCCTTCTGAATCTGGAGTTGAGCCCATGGGCAGAATTCAATGCGACGCACACAATCCGTACCACCTAATTCTTGGTGGAGACTGATATGGTAAGGATGATATTTATGGTGATGCAGAACACGAACAACACTACTCTGGCTCATGCCAGATTCCCTTGCGATTTGACGCGAACTAACACAAGGACCTCAGCCGTAGTGGCAAGAGTACCAGTTTCCGTTTCCTTGTTAGTAACTTTCCTTTGCCGGATATGTTTCCGATGCATTTAAGATCCAGTTGTTCTCAATTTATCATACACATATTTAAATGTACGACGTGTCGGGTGAGTACGTGGAGGATATCTTTCAGCGTATAAGACTAGCTCTTACTGAATTTCGTTGGTATTCTCCATAAGTGAGAAAGCATATCGACTTGTTCTTCGAAGGAATACATCATTCACATTCGCTTAATTCCACGATACTAGTCTTAATTATCGTTGTATTGCGAAACCATCGAATGGTGTTTACATGTTAGTGGCACGTTAGATGGATACGCCGTAATTCGGCGAATATTTACTGTTTGTACGATATAGAAGAGAGAATTGTTAGAGCATGTACTTCGATAAGTGCGGAAGTGGTACGGAATACCACTCAATCCACGATAAGAAGATTGCAGTACTCCACTGATACCGATGGTCATCACTTCGAACACCTTCTGTAAATGGACGTTCATACCACCTTTTTGACCTTCGTTGACCTTCAAAGGCCTTACTGTTGCACATAATCGGATTCGTCTCGATAGCCGCTATCAGAAAATATGTACCAAACTATAGCATCCCATTTAAAAGGAAACAAAGTTGACCTTCGTATCTGTGACGCGACCCAACCTAGCAAAAAAAAAACAACGTTATATTGTGGCCCCGTTCTCGCACAAACATTTTAGCTCCTGTCATACTTTTGGAGATTCTAGGTGGCAATAGTTAGGGACTCATCCTGTATGTTCAAAAAGACAGACTAAAACTTCGTTTGATTTCACATGTAATTTTTCCTCCTATCTATGTAATTATGTAGTTACGTAAAAAAATGGCTCTGAGCACTATGGGACTCAACTTCTGAGGTCATTATTCCCCTAGAACTTAGAACTAGTTAAACCTAACTAACCTAAGGACATTGCAAACATCCATGCCCGAGGCAGGATTCGAACCTGCGACCGTAGCGGTCTTGCGGTTCCAGACTGCAGCGCCTTTAACCGCACTGCCACTTCGGCCGGCTGTAGTTATGTAGTTCTCAATTCGTTCGAGCAATCAATCATTCATAATAGGAAACACAGTCATAACTCAGTCACTCAAAAATGATTCAGAAATTTTACTTGTTAGAATGAAATCAGGCGATGATTCTTCTTCTCTGCAGGCTCGTGCTTTGCGGCAATCTGCTAATCTGTACAAATAAAATGCCTCGTATTTTTGGGAGCGTTGTATAATCAGTCTGGAAACCTCAGATCAAGCGGATATTTGGCTTTGATGAAGTTTAACCTTCCGAAGAAGTAATGGAGCTCTGGGATTATTAAATGCAGGTTCGTATCCAGTCTTTCGGAAGTTCGCTTCTGATTAACAACTACGCAATATATCGATGAATATCAATAATTCTCAAATGTCAAATAATGTAAATTGTTACACACCTTTTATATGAAGGAGCAATATATATATTTTCCCTTTTAATGGTACAATTTCGTATCAGTTATCTTTTTTCATAAATCTCAATATTCAGATTACAATTCTTCAAACAATGCTCAGGGTAATCGGCACGAAGACAATCTCGGAAGCTTTTTTTCTAACAACCACCAGAGAGAGTACTACAAAGAATAATTATGCGCTCATGGCATAGCTATTATATGAAACTACTTCGCGCATGGATTCTGCGAGTATGAAGATAGAAAATTAGTAAACGTCATGCAAGGGTAGAATTGTATCAGAATAATTCATCGAATATAAAGAGATATTACACACACATAACGTACGTCCGAACAATACTACGTTTAACAAAGTGAACAATGACTTAAGCATACAATGTTAACAGAAAATTTCTACAAAAATCAGACAACTCAATCAGTTAATATGTTAGTGCATGACTCAGCGAAGTTGGATG
Source organism: Schistocerca americana (assembly GCF_021461395.2). Lineage (NCBI taxonomy): Eukaryota > Metazoa > Arthropoda > Insecta > Orthoptera > Acrididae > Schistocerca > Schistocerca americana. The sequence continues at coordinate 598,705,977 of NC_060125.1, read as the reverse complement.
GTCGGCTCTGAGCAAGTGAACAAGTTAACTAGCTGAGAATAATCACACGGACAAACTAGCTGCGGAGTTGTGCAGTCTCGTCTCAAGCTTCTTCTCTTCAAAAAAAAAAAAAAAAAAAAAAAAAAAAAAAAAAAAAAAAAAAAAGTAATAACATTTTTCAAAATTTATATTCTCTTCGCTTTCTAATACATACGTGTTATTCATCCTTGTTGCCCTTTACAATCAGTCTTTCTCATCCAACAGGTACAATCACAAGTCCACACTGCACTACTAAATACGTCCATCACCCACCACACCTCAAATAAAAATGTGTCAGACTGTGCAGAGGCGAGGACTGTGTCACAACAAGACCAAAGATTGTTTGACAGTAACGTAATTTGCTCGCACGTCGATAACAGACAGAAACCTTACATATGTACTGCAATACGATAAATGAACGAATATCCTTACGAAATAAGTTCGAGACGAAGAATCACGCAGCGAGGTGAATTCTGGCACACAGCTTTAATGGGGAATTCTGGCAAGATAAACACAGTTTTAAGTTCTTTGAGACAATCATCAATGTCCATATAGCCTATACAGTTATTTCCAACACTTCCAAAAACATTTTCCCTGTTTACATACGGAATATACCTGCTTACAAGTTAATTTAAATACTGTAATAATTAGATGTTGTACCTACAAACGTAGTTGCTGTTCCCACTTGCTTGGCGGGAAGAGCATTTGCAAGAAGGGAGCCGTGTGAACTCGACTGTGAAGGCTGCACGAGTTTTACACAGGGTGAACAATAATAAGATCGACAAAGTGCAGAGACTGATATCTGACGGCAAATGGAGGAAAAAAGTTTCTGCGAATATGTGACCGGAAATGGACGGAGTGCGTGCAACGACAACAAATAGTCCCGAATGTTCAAAGCGTCCTCCATGGGATGCAATGTCTTACACGATACACGTAATCGTACTTTGGCTTAACTATGTTGACGGATCACTTGCCTGGAGCTTGTACTAGGGTTCGTCTCAATACGCTGCAGAGCCAGGTCCTCCAGATCTGGTGTACGCACAGTCCGTCGCCTCCCTGCACGTTCGTTTCTCTGAAAGGTCCCACGATCACAAAAGCTGCCAATATGGGTTTGAAATGTTGTGTGGCATGGTTGGTGCCTGTGAGAATGTTTTGGTACGGCCGTGCTGCCTCTCGACCGTTTCCACCTGCTTGGCCTACACGAACACCACCTCAGCTTTTTGCCGACGTGAATACCGGACCAGTCTGCTGCTTACAGAACGATTGATCAATAACACAGTCTGCAACACACAAAGAATAAACGGCGCGTGGCCAGAGGAGCGGCCGGCTGGGTGGCCGAGCGATTCTAGGCGCCTCAGTCTGGAACCGCGCGACCGGTACGGTCGCAGGTTCGAATCCTGCCTCGGGAATGGATGTGTGTGATGTCCTTAGGTTAATTAGGTTTAAGTAGTTCTAAGTTCTAGGGGACTGGTGACCTTCGATGTTAAGTCCCATAGTATTCAGAGCCATTAAAAATAAATAAAATAAACATAAAAAGAAGCCAGAGGAACTGTCATTGGTCAGCGACATCTACCGCGGCAACGTTGCATTTCCGGACACTTGTTCATAGGACCTTCTTTCCTGCATTTCCAGTTAGGAATTTGTCCCTGCAATTTAACAGTTTCATTAACGTTCACCCCGTATTTGTCTGGAAGCTGTAGCTCACAGGAGCTGATGGGAATTATTTCCTCAACCTGTTATTTGAAATGTTCAAGAACACAGAAGTTCAAAGTATGAACACTTATTATTTCGCAGTTAGAAATGGATTTTAGTTTTACAATCCTGAAAAGTTTTAGGTCTCATCTAACAACAAAATCTGGAAACAACAATCACACGCCGAAGAAATCGAAGCCATCATGTAAAAGAAGCTACGTACCAACACAAAAATTGTTTACAATGAGAATGTCCGCTTTTAAAATTTAGCAAACTGGAATTCATCTGCAGTCATATTTGTTAGCTAAATATTTTCAACATTTCGCGGTCCTGTCAGCAACTGTATAATTATTAATTTTAATTTTAATAGTCAACAGTCTTGCTGCACCGTTTACCTAGAATTTACCTAGTTTTCAGTCGGGATAACCCAACCTTCTTCAGAATAACAGTAACTACCGTTTGTCCATAGAGGACATCGTCGAGCTAAAACTACAAATCCATAAATTATCGTCAGACTACAATAACTTATCTGAAACTGCCTCGGCCCCACTTCGCGACCGCGATGCGGCAGCCACGATTGCTGGAACTCCAGTACAGTACAGCACTCGTGGCTGCCGCATCGCGGTCGCGAAGTGGGGCCGAGGCAGTTTCAGATAAGTTATTGTAGTCTGACGATAATTTATGGATTTGTAGTTTTAGCTCGACGATGTCTTCTATGGACAAACGGTAGTTACTGTTATTCTGAAGAAGGTTGGGTTATCCCGACTGAAAACTAGGTAAATTCTAGGTAAACGGTGCAGCAAGGCTGTTGATTATTAAAATTGAAATTAATATTAGTTAGTGGTGGTTTGAACTATTGAAAGTGGCATTACACAGGACACTGTAGGTACAGCGGAAGCAGAGGTGAAGTAATCACGGATGACTCACGAAGTACTCGACCGTACGGAAGAAAGAATCTTACTATTGAAGTAAGAAGATTACAGTACAAGCTGCTTGGGAACGAAATTAATAGAAACTGCAAACAGACTAAAGGACAGTTTATGAGAGAAACATGTTCAGATATAAAGAAACATATGACTTAAGGAAAAATCGTGATGGCATTATGGAAGAATAAATGTTAACTTCGGAGAAGTAATGATTAGAGGTGTTGACATGTTGACTTGTATCACACAGATTGAAAACAAACCAGAAGCAGCGCGAGAAGGTTTCTGGTCGTACTCTACAGGACTGCAGGATGGCGAAAAACTGCCCGAAAGTGTCATACAAGAGGAGGAGAAGGAGGAGAAGGAGGAATTTGTTGCTGAACAGATATGCAGTACCTTATCAGAAGTATTTGGACGTTCGTATCTAATAAGGAATGGATCACTGGATGTCATGAGAGGCGGGAAGCACTGTGGTGTGGGCGCGCCAACATAGAGGAGGTGGGAAGCAGTGTGCAGGCAGCAGAGCCGCAGTAACAGCAGAATGGGTGGCTCAGGAGCGCTTAGTAATTTTGAACGTGGACTAATTATTGGATAAAAGCTTGTAAGAAATCCAACAGGGAAGTGGAAACGCGAAGGAACAACCACACCTAAACAATGAGTAGGCAGACCTCATTCCTCTGTGGGCGGAGACTTTCGAGCATTCCCAACGGTGACTACAAAAAATGGCACGAAATCAGTGGAAGGAATCACCTGTGAGTTCCAATGCGCTACCAGCAATCCAGCTAGCAAAATGACTGTGCTTAGGGAGTCAAAAAGAATGGGATGCAATGTTGGGGCAGTTTCTCATAAACCACACATTTCTGAAACTAATGCTAAGCGACGCTTGAAGTGGTGTAAAGAACGACACCATAGGACAGCGGCAGGCTGGCAACGACAGATTTGGAGTGAAGGTTCGCGGTATACCATGTGGCAATCGGATGGAGGGGCTTGCGCTTGGTGAACGGCTGGAGAGCGTTACTTGCCACAATGTGTAGTGTCAGCAGTGAAGTACGGAAGGGGTGGTCGCGGTGCAGGGGTGTTTTCCGTGGGCAGAGTGTCGTCCTTTGTTGCGCCTAAGAAAACGTTAAATGCGGAAGGATATCATCGCACTGTGCAGCAAAGTGTATTGAGAGTACAATTAGGAGACGATGATTGTTTGTATTGGCGCTATCATGCACCATGCCATAATGCATGTTGGGTAATACACTATTGGCCATTAAAATTGCTACACCAAGAAGAAATGCTGATGATAAACGGGTATTCAATGGACAAATATATTATACTAGAACTGACATGTGATTACATTTTCACGCAATTTGGGTGAATAGATCCTGAGAAATCAGTACCCAGAACAACCACCTCTGGCCGTAATAACGGCCTTGATAAGCCTGGGCATTGAGTCAATAGAGCTTGGATGCCGTGTACGGGTACAGCTGCCCATGCAGCTTCAACACGATACCACAGTTCATCAACAGTAGTGACTGGCGTATTGTAACGAGCCAGTTGCTTGGCCACCATTGACCAGACGTTTTCAATTGGTGAGAGATCTGGAGAATGTGCTGGCCAGGGCAGCAGTCGAACATTTTCTGTATCCAGAAAGGCCCGTACAGGACCTGCAACATGCGGCCGTGCATTATCCTGCTGAAATGTAGTGTTTGGCAGGGATCGAATGAAGGTTACAGCCACGGGTCGTAACACATCTGAAATGTAACGTCCACTGTTCAAAGTGTAACCAATGGCACCCCATACCATCACGCAGGGTGATACGCCAGTATGGCGATGACGAATACACGCTTACAATGTGTGTTTACCGCGATGCTGCCAAACACGGACTCGACCATCATGATGCTGTAAACAGAACCTGGATTCATCCGAAATAATGACATTTTGCCATTCGTGCACCCTGGTTCGTCGTTGAGTACACCATCGCAGGCACTCCTGCCTGTGATGCACCGTCAAGGGTAACCGCAGCCACGGTCTCCGAGCTGACAGTCCCTGCTGCTGCAAACGTCGTCGAACTGTTCGTGCAGATGGTTGTTGGCTTGCAAACGTCCCCATCTGTTGACTCAAGGATCGAGACGTGGCTGCACGATTCGTTGCAGCCATGCGGATAAGATGCCTGTCATCTCGACTGCTAGTGATACGAGGCCGTTGGGATCCAGCACGGCGTTCCCCATTACCTTCCTGAACCCACCGATACCATATTCTGCTAACAGTCATTGGATTTCGACCAACGCGAGCATCAATGTCGCGATACGATAAACCGCAATCGCTATAGGCTACAATCCGACCTTTATCAAAGTCGGATACGTGATGGTACGCTTTTCTCCTCCTTACACGACGTATCGCAACAACGTTTCACCAGGCAACGCCGGTCAGCTGCTGTTTGTGTATGAGAAATCGGTTGGAAACTTTCCTTGTGTCAGTACGGTGTCGCCACCGGCGCCAACCTTGTGTGAATGCTCTGAAAAGCTAATCATTTGCATATCACAGCATCTTCTTCCTGTCGGTTAAATTTCGCGTCTGTAGCACGTCATCTTCGTTGTGTAGCAATTTTAATGGTCAGTAGTGTAGTCTGTGGAGAATAACATCCCTGGAATGGACTAACCAGTTCAGAGTCCCGACCTGAACCCAATGGAACACCTTCGGGTAGAGTTATAACACCGACATCCAAGATCACTTCCTTCCCTGTTTTCGGCTCTAGAAGAATGAAGGGTTTGCCATTCATCCATACATATTCGGACACCTCATTGAAAGTGTCCTCAGCAAAATTCAAGGAGTGTGGGCACACAGCATATTAGTATGCACTGGTAGGTGCCCGGGCGCTTTGCGGCTGGAATATAACTAAGTACTAAATGAAATGAAAGAAGGAAATTATCGTATGGCATTATTGGCCGGGATGTCCCATTAGGGTTCGGCCGCCAAGTGCACGGCTTACTTCATTCGGCGCCGCATCAGGCGCCTTGCAGCCGATGATGAGGGTGGAATGATGAAGAGGACAACGCAACACCCAGTCCACGAGCGGAGAATATCTCCGACCCGGCCGGGAATCGAACGCGAGCCTAGTGCATGCGAGGCAAGCACGTTACCACCCACCTTTTTTTTCCTCCATTTTGTTCGTTATTGATCGTTGTGTTTGGTCGTTGCGGACGTCGCAAGACATCCTGTTGAAGTTCGTTGGTTAATCTTTCCACTCAGTTTTTTATTACAGAGGCCAACCGGCTCTCTGACCGAACACGCTGAGCTACCGTGCCGGCTAACTAAGCAGGCGGACTGAGAACTAAATGACTTGAATTCAAACAAGCAGAAGTCGATTATAATCCTTCAAAGTTATCGCTATCCGTAGGAGCTCTAGGAAGAAACGTTGATTTAAATTGTTATCGTGAGTGTATGAAATGGGTAACTTACCACCAGACTTTCAAAAAAGTATTTTCGTCACTTTACCAAGCATGACTTGTGGGTATAAATAAGGAAACTTTGTACAGTTAGAAACTTTCTAGCAGATTAAAACTACGCTCCGGATCGGTACTCGAACCTATTAGTAATGCTTTTCCTTGCAAGTATTTGACCAACTGAGCTACTCGAGCATGACTTACGGCTCAACCTCACTGCCTTATTTGCACCAGTAACTTTCTCCTGCTTTTCAGGTCTCGGTTTCGAGTTGCAATACGGTGGACATTTTTAAGGGTAAACGGAATGAGTTTTTCGATGAAAAAATCGATTTTTGGGTAAAGGCATTTTAGAAAAATTTAGACTCTACTGTTTAATACCATGTATAAAATATTTGGATGACGTGAATAGAACTATTTTAAATAATTTTTTAAAATAATTTCGACACACGATGTTCCGCACCTTGTATATGAGACGCGAAATATACCTGATATAGACAGCCTTGCCAGAGATATAATTGAGCACAAGAGAGTTAGCTTTTTTTTTTTGCTACACTGCTAGACATTTGACAATAGATTCTGCACCATTTGTATTGTTTCCTTTGTGAGTACATCCATGTCATTGTTGTGAAAGTCGTATGTGGAGAAGTCATTGAATTTTCTTTCCTTCAACATGCCAAGACCGAGTCTGAAGGTATTTAGAAAGCGTGTACATTGGCGCAAGAAAGTAAAGTGTACTAAAAATTCGTCTGATTCATCTTCATCAGTATCTGATGTCCCAGTAGCGACTAACCTCAACACTGGTAGTGATACATTGAGTGATGCTGCTGCCACTACACCGGAAAGTGCTTCAAGAAGAAAACTAGCTGGAATTGAAGAAGAATACGAGAAACTAAATGCTGGGACTACAAAATATGAGGTAATTAACGTCTCTTTATTATCAGACGTTTTGGAGAACAATGTGTGCTGCAAACAATGTGGAAAATGTGGCGTTTCATTGAAAACAAACTTACATGTAGGACTTGCTTGTGAATTAATCTGCCAGTATGTTTCAAATTATAACCCGTGTCGCATCGGCGGGACGTTAAACCCCAGTCTTCGTCCCTTCGAATCGCAGCACACTTTCCTACAGAGTGGAAAAGTTGTCGGACTACTGGTTTGACAAGTTGCAAGTTTGCATCTGTGAGTGCCACACAAACACTTGTAACGTCCCCTTGGAAAAATTAATGAATGATTGTGCTGATAAACATCTTACGTTATTTGGTTTTCACACAGCTGAGCAAAACTGAACGTACTCAGACATTCACTAAACTGACACACAATATTTTTAGCGCAACGTAATCTGACTTTCAGTAATCTCTACAAAAGAATGCCCCTGACTAACAATAGCCTATACCTTTCATGAATTCTTACCTCACAAAAATCTTCGTTTTTCGAACTACTGCAATACAGCGAGCGCCACTGATGACAGTTAAATAAAATATTCTAACCACTGAAGTGACTAACTACTGATAGGCATAGTTAGCAAATGAAAGATTTTGATAAAGAACAAACAATGTATTTACCTTAATAGTGTTCAAAAGTTATAATATATATATATATCAGTTCATGACATCCAGTCTTACAAATTTACTGTCTCTGTCCAGATCATCCGCTCTCAAAACTCCGCCATCTCACTCTCCACATCCACCACTGCTGGCGGCTCACCTCCAACTGCGCAACGCTACGCGCTGGTAACAGCCAACTGCTCAACACTACAATAGCATATACTCCAACAATGCAAACCAACCACAGCCTTCACACAGCACAGTCAGTGATTTTCATACAGAGCGCTACGTGACGGTGGCGTTACCAATATAAGAACTTAAACAGCTTACTTACATAGCAAACAGCCTACTTACAACTAAACACAGCAGAAAAATTCGGTATCGTTGATTTTATTAAATTTTCAGCTCAGGCATAACAGTTGGTTGGCTCTCTGAACGTCTACGGGCTTGGCTTTAGGCGGGGCCAGTACGAGTGTGTGGCACAGTTACTGCTCGCTGCGGTTGCGCCGGCTTTCCCAGTCCAGAAGCTGGAAACGTCTCAAACAGCAATGGGGGCGTGGAGAGCCGCTGCCGGCGAGTTGACTGTCAGAATGCCGCACTTTGGAGCGAGTTTGGACCCAGACCTTACCACAGCGTTTGTCGCAAGTTGTTACACGGTACTGTAGTTGCTACAATCTGGTACCTTGAGCAGTTGAGGGGTAAAGCGGTAAATCACAAGTATTTATGTTTTTGGTTTAAATTAGATATATGATGTGATCTCATACTTAATGAGGGTTATAGGGCACGGGTTAGCGACATTTCTCGAGGAAACTCTAGTCGCCATATTTCGGCTAACGGATAACCGCCTCCGCATCATACATGCACATATGCAGAGCTACTTCACAGAACCGCTGCGTCTGTGGTTAGCGAAAACTGTACCTCGATGTACGACGTTCGGAACTTTAATAATGGTAGCCATTTATTTACAGCTGATACAAAATAGAGTCGTGTTTCAAAGTTTTTCAAAGGAATCACGACCACTGTGTATACCCACTGCCAGCGATGTGAAAGTCATAGGATACCCTTTGTAGCGCCGGATGTAATGACTTAGAGTGGAGCGGTGTATCACGCTACGAATCTGTGCAACATTTCTGAAGCGAATGTCGTGAAGTCGCTCCTTCAGTTTAGCAATCAAGGTGAAGTGGCAATGGCTTGAGGAATGTGGTGGGTGGTGCAGCGCATCCCAGCTCCGTCACTCGAACAAATCAGTCGTAGCTGCGCCGTATGTGTCCGAGAATTGTACTGCAAAATGATCTGCGGGTCCTCGAGAAAGCGTCGCCTCTTCTTCCTCTAAGCTGTTTGTTCTTTGGATCATAGCCTGCGACCACGTGCGTTATCAGTATCACGAATAAAAGAAGTGAATTGTACAAAGTTGTGCAAGAAAACATCGTAGAACATATACACTCCTGGAAATTGAAATAAGAACACCGTGAATTCATTGTCCCAGGAAGGGGAAACTTTATTGACACATTCCTGGGGTCAGATACATCACATGATCACACTGACAGAACCACAGGCACATAGACATAGGCAGCAGAGCAGGCACAATGTCGGCACTAGTACAGTGTATATCCACCTTTCGCAGCAATGCAGGCTGCTGTTCTCCCATGGAGACGATCGTAGAGATGCTGGATGTAGTCCTGTGGAACGGCTTGCCATGCCATTTCCACCAGCCGCCTCAGTTGGACCAGCGTTCATGCTGGACGTGCAGACCGCGTGAGACGACGCTTCATCCAGTCCCAAACATGCTCAATGGGGGACAGATCCGGAGATCTTGCTGGCCAGGGTAGTTGACGTACACCTTCTAGAGCACGTTGGGTGGCACGGGATACATGCGGACGTGCATTGTCCTGTTGGAACAGCAAGTTCCCTTGCCGGTCTAGGAATGGTAGAACGATGGGTTCGATGACGGTTTGGATGTACCGTGCACTATTCAGTGCCCCCTCGACTATCACCAGTGGTGTACGGCCTGTGTAGGAGATCGCTCCCCACACCATGATGCCGGGTGTTGGCCCTGTGTGCCTCGGTCGAATGCAGTCCTGATTGTGGCGCTCACCTGCACGGCGCCAAACACGCGTACGACCATCATTGGCACCAAGGCAGAAGCGACTCTCATCGCTGAAGACGACACGCCTCCATTCGACCCTCCATTCACGCCTGTCGCGACACCACTGGAGGCGGGCTGCACGATGTTGGGGCGTGAGCAGAAGACGGCCTAACGGTGTGCGGGACCGTAGCCCAGCTTCATGGAGACGGTTGCGAATGGTCCTCGCCGATACCCCAGGAGAAACAGTGTCCCTAATTTGCTGGGAAGTGGCGGTGCGGTCCCCTACGGCACTGCGTAGGATCCTACGGTCTTGGCGTGCATCCGTGCGTCGCTGCGGTCCGGTCCCAGGTCGACGGGCACGTGCACCTTCCGCTGACCACTGGCGACAGCATCGATGTACTGTGGAGACCTCACGCCCCACGTGTTGAGCAATTCGGCGGTACGTCCACCCGGCCTCCCGCATGCCCACTATACGCCCTCGCTCAAAGTCCGTCAACTGCACATACGGTTCACGTCCACGCTGTCGCGGCATGCTACCAGTGTTAAAGACTGCGATGGGGCTCCGTATGCCACGGCAAACTGGCTGACACTGACGGCGGCGGTGCACAAATGCTGCGCAGCTAGCGCCATTCGACGGCCAACACCGCGGTTCCTGGTGTGTCCGCTGTGCCGTGCGTGTGATCATTGCTTGTACAGCCCTCTCGCAGTGTCCGGAGCAAGTATGGTGGGTCTGCCACACCGGTGTCAATGTGTTCTTTTTTCCATTTCCAGGAGTGTATAAAAGGGCGAGAGTTTATTGGCTCAGAAAAAATTCCAACTCTCTTTCTCTCACGCTCATATGGTGAACCATGTGGTGGGTGCATCATGCACACAGAAGGAAGTCTCATTGAAAAATGAAAAAAAAAAAAAAAAAAGATTAGAAACAAAGTCAAAAGACCAGCACCACATACATGTACACAGGGCGAACTCTAACCACATTCAGAAAATAGTAGATGTCATTATGAGATACTGTCCAGTGTCTTGGTGTAAGGAATTCATGGTCGCCCTAGCAGAGTAATTGAATTGCGTTCGATTTGTTAGACCATCGATCTCTGTAGATCTATTGTTCTGAAAATACCCACAAAACATAAAAAGTCGATGGTACGTGCTGTATGTCTAGTTTGGAAACAAACGTATTCCATACATTTACTACCGACAACAGTAGCATTAACCTTACCCTTCAACCTCAAGCTTCCTTTCGATATTGTTTGGTTCTGTCTCGGGTTTATTTTCCCGACAGCGTCAGCTGTGCGTTAACAGTGACACACAGCAGTACGTATAGGTTCATTGCGATATGCACCCCGTGTATGGGGTCACTGAATGCGTCAGAAGAGAGACACAATGCCTCAAAGCTGGCCTGTTCCCGCAGCGATGGCAGCCACACCACAGCATTTTGCATCTGACAGTTGTTGCATCAACTATGTGTTATAGTCTTGTACGATTTGATGAATGCATATTAAAGCTTTTCGCAGCTGGAAAGATATTTTCACGGCAGCAGTTTTTTCCCTGACCTGCCTCCCGTATCTTCAGGGGTTGATATGTTAATTTCCGGAGTTGGCGGTGTAGATGGTGAAGCCTAGCCGGATGCCCTCTCTGTCGCCGCCCCTCCTTCTCCCCTCCCTTCATATGAAGGTGGTTGAAAGCTTTATAAATATTTGTTATATACGTTAGAACAAAAAAGACAAAGAAGACGTTATGTTCTCTAAAAGTTTGTAAATCGTGTAACTGTGGCGGAACGTAGATACCAGCCCAGTATTCACTTAGTTGTAGGAAACAGCCTAAAAACCACATCCACTGGCTTTCATCGCTGATCCGCTGGACGGATTCTGTCGGGGGTCGCGCACCTCCCCGAATCCCGGAAGCGGCGTGCTGTAGCGTTCCGCTATCCCCGTGGGTAAGAGAAACAAAAGTAATTTGTGTCGAAAACAGAATAATCGTAATTACCAGGGTCATTCGGAGAGTGAAGAACGTGTTGTTCTGGCACGTGACCTCGGTACTCGACAGCTTCAGTTCGGCAGCAGCTACGGTCCAACACGGCTGCCTACAGCTTACCTGTGCCACTTTAAAATGCGTAACAAAACTGATGATCCCACCAAATGTGAGGCGCGCAGTGCTATGCGCTTTTAAACGAGCGAAAATTCCGACCCATCGAAATTTATAGACAGGTAACTGAACTTTACAGTTACGCAATGAACGATGCGTGGTGTATCGTGTGTAATGGCGGTCGGAAGAGCGTTCATGACGAAGATCGCTCGGGCCGGCCCTCAGTTGTGACTGACGGACTCGAACCAAGTATTGAAACAAAAGTCCTAGAAGACGGGTGTTCCACAATTAGAGAACTGCACTCATTCTTTCCAGACATTTTAAGGACTGTGTACAAGACTGCCAGAGCAGATCTGGACTATGAAAATGTGTGTTCCTGATGGATTCCTCGAAGTTTGTCAAGTGAACACAAAAACAAAGGAATGGCAGCTGCAGTGACATTTTTCAGTCGCTTATGAAAAGGATGGTGATGTATTTTTGAATCACATTATCACTGGTGATGAGACATGGATATCACATCTCACGCCAGAAACAAAGCCCCAGTCAATGGAATGGCATCATTTGCAGTCACCAATGAAACCGAAAAAAGCAATGTAAGGGTCTACGGATTGCGCGCAGCCGTACGGTACGTAACACGCGCTCGCCAGCCGACCTGTCTCGAATGCTGACAATTTGCTTGGCCAGTAGATGCCTGTCCGGCCGCACTGTGATGCAGACTACGCCACTGGCAGCCGTCCGCAGCGCGAAAATTGCATGTAAAATACAGTTTCGTTTGATTATATCAGATAAAAATTCCCGTAGAAAAAAGTTCTTTACTTCCCGAATGATTCTATCACTCTGAAAATAGGCACCGGAGGCCGCAGGTCCCTCATGCGCAAATAGTCACCAAATATCCGTGAATAATCTGTGAAATTTTGTCAGTGGCTTCGCGTTAGCCATGTAAGTACATGTATGGTAAGTTATAGACCAAGGCGGTAAACGTAACGTTCAGTTCTCTCGCACATGCAATGAACAGAGTGATGGCTCGGTTCCGACCATCCTTCTGACCGTCTATTTCTCTTTCTTTCTCTCTCTCTCTCTCACACACACACACACACACACACACACAGACAGACAGACAGAATGTACAATTTCGTGGATCGAGCATGTTAACAAAAACTTGTCTCATAAAAATAAAGAAAACACGGAGAATAAAGTTACATAAGCATCATATACGTGTTTAATGCCTACGAAATTAAGTATTAGGTTCGTGATAATTTCGAAAATATTTTCATAAGTTAATAAACAAAACAGATACACATAAAAGAGACTTTAGTCATCAATAATACATTACTGGCTATTAAAATTGCTACCTCACGAAGATGTCGTCCTACAGACGCGAAATTTAACCGACAGGAAGAAGATGCTGTGATATGCAAATGATTATCTTTTCAGAGCATTCACTCAAGGTTGGCTCCGGTGGCGACACCTACAACGTGCTCACATGAGGAAAGTATCCAACCGATTTCTCATACACAAACAGCCGTTGAGCGGCGTTGCCTGGTGAAACTTTGTTGTGATGCCTCGTGTAAGGAGGGGAAATGCGTACCACCACGTTTCCGACTCTGATAAACGTCGGATTGTAGCCTATCGCGATTGCGGTTTATTGTATCGCGACATTGCTGCTCGCGTTGGTCGAGATCCAATGACTGTTAGCAGAATATGGTATCGGTGGGTTCAGGAAGGTAATGCAGAACGCCGTGCTGGATCCCAACGGCCTCGTATCAATAGCAGTCGAGATGACAGGCATCATATCCGCATGGCCGTAACGGATCGTGCAGCCACGTCTCGATCCCTGAGTCAACAGATGGGGGTGTTTGCAAGACAACAACCATCTGCACGAACAGTTCCACGACGTTTGCAGCAGCAGGGACTATCAGCTCGGAGACCATGGCAGCCCTTACCCTTGACGCTGCATCACAGACAGGAGCGCCTGCGACTGCGATGGTGTACTCAACGACGAACCTAGGTGCACGAATGGCAAAACGTCATATTTTCGGATGAATCCAGGTTCTGTTTACAGCATCATGATGGTCGCATCCGTGTTTGGCGACATCGCGGTGAACGCACATTAGAAGCGTGTAATCGTCATCACCATACTCGCGTATCACCTTGCGTGGGGTGCCATTGATTACACGTCTCGGTCACCTCTTCTTCGCATTGACGGCACTTTGGACAGTGGACGTTACATTTCAGATGTGTTACGACCCGTGGCTCTACCCTTCATTCGATCCCTGCCAAACTCTACATTTCAGCAGGATAATGCTCGACCGCATGTTGCAGGGCCTGTACGGGATTTTCTGGATACAGAAAATGTTCGACTGCTGCCCTGGCCAGCACATTCTCCAGATCTCTCACCAATTGAAAACGTCTGGTCAATGGTGGGCGAGCAACTGGCTCATCACAATACGCCAGTCACTACACTTGATGAACTGTGGTATCTTGTGGAAGCTGCATGGGCAGCTGTACCTGTACACGCCATCCAAGCTCTGTTTGACTCAATGCCCAGATGTGTCAAGGCCGTTATTACGGCCAGAGGTGGTTGTACTGGGTACTGATGTCTCAGGATGCATGCACCCAAATTGCGTGAAAATGTAATCACATGTCAGTTCTAGTATAATATATTTGTCCAATGAATACCGTTTATCATCTGCATTTCTTCTTGGTGTAGCAATGTTAATGGCCAGTAGTGTATATTCTCCTCCACTATTTACAAAAGTCTATCAACGCTGGGGTTGTTGTTGTTGTTGTTGTTATTGTTGTTGTTCTTGTGTCCTTCAGTCCTGAGACTGGTTTGATGCATCTCTCCATGCTACTCTATCCTGTGCAAGCCTCTTCATCTTCCAGTACTTACTACCACCTATATCCTTCGGAATCTGCTTAGTGTATTCATCTCTTGGTCTCCGTCTACGATGTTTTCCCTTCGGGCTGCCCTCCAGTACTAAATTGGTGATCCCTTGATGACTCAGAACATGTCCTAAAAACCGATCCCTTCTAGTCAAGTTGTGCCACAAACACCTCTTCTCCCCAATTCTCTTCAACATCTCCTCATTAGTTATGTGATCTACCCATCTAATCTTCAGAATTCTTCTGTAGCACCACATTTCGAAAGCTTCTATTCTCTTCTTGTCTAAACTATTTATCGTCCATGTTTCACTTCCATACATAGCTACACTCCATACAAATACGTTCAGAAACGACTTCGTGACACTAAAATCTATACTCGATGTTAACAAACTTCTCTTCTTGAGTAACGCTTTCCGTGCCATTGCCAGTCTACATTTTATATCCTCTCTACTTCGACCATCATCAGTTATTTTGCTCCCCAAATAGTAAAACTCCTTTACTATTAAGTGTCTCATTTCCTAACCTAATTTCCTCAGCATCACCCGATTCAATTCGACTACATTCCATTATCCTCGTTTTGCTTTTGTTGATGTTTATCTTATATCCTCCTTTCAAGACACTGTCCATTCCGTTCAACTGCTCTTCTAAGTCCTTTGCTGTCTCTGACAGAATTACAATGGCATCGGTGAACCTCAAAGTTTTTATTTCTTCTCCGTGGATTTTAATACCTACTCCGAATTTTTCTTTTGTTTCCTTCACTGCATGCTCAATATACAGATTGAGTAACATCGGGGAGAGGCTACAACCATGTCTCACTCCCTTCCCAACCACTGCTTCCCTTTCATGTCCCTCGAATCTTATAACTGCCATCTGGTTTCTGTACAAATTGTAAATAGTCTTTCACTCTCTGTATTTGACCCCTGCCACCTTCAGAATTTGAAAGACGGGTTAGCTTTTCCATTCCGCAACTGTATAAATCACGTGATTTTGAGCGAAGAACTACTCGAGCCAGGTTCGGACCACATTTTCATCCCGAAAGGAAGTTCGTTGAAGATGGTTCGATAGAGAGTGGAAAAGGTGAAAATCTGAGGGTGCAAGAAAAGCTGAATAAGGTGGGTGTGGAATGACTTCCCGGCCTACCACCTGTACAGTGTTTTCTCTGTCAGTCCAGCAGAATGCGGGCAGGCGTTATTGTGAAGTAACGTCACTTTACACAGTCTTCTGCAAGACGCCACAGTTGTTAACAATAAATGCGAACAGTGATGGTGACACCTCGGGGAAGCACACCGTCGGTACATTATTTTCTGTGGATGCGCGCAGGTCTTTGTACGAGGAGTTGCAGCTTTGTTTGGGCTAACCCAGACTTTCTTTTCCTTTTTTTTTATGAGTCATCAGTCTTCTGTCTGGCTTGATGCGACCTACCATGAATTCCTCTCCTGTGCCAACATCTTCATCTCGAAGTAGCACTTGCTACCTACGTCCTCAATTATTTGCTTAGCATAAACACCATTTCTCATCGGCACTGCCGGCCGAAGTGGCCGTGCGGTTCTAGGCGCTGCAGTCTGGAACCGCAAGACCGCTACGGTCGCAGGTTCGAATCCTGCCTCGGGCATGGATGTTTGTGATGTCCTTAGGTCAGTTAGGTTTAACTAGTTCTAAGTTCTAGGGGACTAATGACCTCAGCAGTTGAGTCCCATAGTGCTCAGAGCCATTTTTTTCATCGGCACTAACGATGGAGGATACGAATGGTAGGTGTTGTTCACTAGCCAATCGCTGACGAAGAATCTGAGATGCACATATGGCCACCCTCTGATTTTTGGGATTTTGGGTTAAAGCATGCGATAGCCATCATTCGATTTATGAGTCTTCCCCGTTGCATGCAAATGTCACACAACGAAGGAATTATGACACTGTAAGTGTGTGGATGTTATGTTGACGAGTTGCGCAACAGATTGATCTGACAAGTACCCTCTGGCTCCTGCAAGAAGCAATTTCCGCCCCACACTACTACACAAGTCAGACAGACGCTCCTAAAGTACCAAAAAGAAATGCCTGAAAAACTTTCAGCAATAAATATCTTATGGAGTCGTCTGCTGTAAGGAAAAGACACAAAAATATTCTATTTTCTTACATAACTAGTGGGATACTTGGGTACTAGAATATTGCTAGTTAGTCTAAGAAGAACATCAAACGAACGGAAAATATTATTTATTGCAAAATCTGAGAAAATCAAGTGAAACTTTTATTTATAAACTGATACACAAATTTCCGGGTTCTTTTCGGAATAGGAGGTTACCTGTGTGCTAACTCACCCTCCTACAGAGTTTCCAGAGGGCTGGTTGCCTCCGCCGAACAAAAACTCCTATGGACGCCATGTCTTCAATGTTTGTGTATGCCACCCTCGACTTTTTAATCTCGGTGCGCACTTACGATTTATTTATTAGATTTGCACATCGATTAAATGGAAATATGTATAATTGACTCTACCCCATCGAGTTTGGGCTCGAATGAAACGTCTTGATTTGCAGAATACGATGGTGTGGTCTGAATATGAAGAAATGAAGGTCAGGAGACCACGCCACCTTACAACACTTCATCACATTTGCCAGTTCTCAAGCACGCTGCCGGTCAGTGTGGCCGAGCGGATGTAGGCGCTACAGTCTGGAAAGGTGCCACCGCTACGGCCGCAGGTTCGAATCCAGCCTCGGGCATGTATGTGTGTGATGTCCTTAGGTTAGTTAGGTTTATGTAGTTCTAAGTTCTAGGGGACTGATGACCTCAGAAGTTAAGTGCCATAGTGTTCAGAGCCATCTGAAGCATTTTTTTCGAGTGCGCTGGCGTGGATCATTGTGGGTTAATGCTTTTAAACGTTTTTCATTAAACGCCGAAGGACTTCCTGAACGTGAAGAACCACTGATGTTTAAAACATCCCCCTTAGGACCGAAAACCATTTCGTTGCTGAAATCTGTCCTGTGGCATTATCCCCATACACGACACATATGTTGCTGACTGCCTCTGCTGCTATCAATACTAATACGCAAAACAAAGACGCTACAATCTTATGCACCAACCTAATAGACTGCACCAGCCCTGCTTGTGTTTCGCTTACAGACGGGAAAGCACCAGATAACATTGCCACAGAGTGTTTCCCGGCTGACGACAAATTTTAGTGCGACTGACACTCAGTAGTAATGGCTAATGGTTCAAATGGCTCTGAGCACTATGGGACTCAACTGCTGAGGTCATTAGTCCCCTAGAACTTAGAACTAGTTAAACCTAACTAACCTAAGGACATCACAAACATCCATGCCCGAGGCAGGATTCGAACCTGCGACCGTAGCGGTCTTGCGGTTCCAGACTGCAGCGCCTTTAACCGCACGGCCACTTCGGCCGGCTCAGTAGTAATATAATACAGAATATATCGAAGAGTGAGAAAGAAAAGAACCTTATTAACTTCAAGTGCATGTAATAAAATACACTGGAGCGCCAAAGAAACTGCTATAGACATGAGTATTCAAATACAGAAATATGTAAACAAGCAGAATACGGCCCCGCGTTTGCCAACATCTATGTAAGACAAGTGCCTAGCGCAGTTGTTAGATCGGTTACTGCTGCTACAGTGGCACGTTGTCAAAACATAAGTGAGTTTGAACATGGTGATATAGGCGGCGCAAGAGCGATGGGACACAGCATCTCCGAGGTAGCGATGACGTGTGGATTTTCCCGTACGACTATTTCACGATTGTACCTTGAATATCAGGAATCCGATGAAACATCAAATCGCCGACATTTCTGCGGCCGCAAAAAGATTCTGGAAGAACGGGACCAACGGCTACTGAAGAGAATCGTTCAACGTGACAGAAGCGCAACCCTTCCGCAAATTGTTGCAAATTTAAAAGCTGGGCCATCAACAAATATCGCGTGCGAACCATTCAATTAAACATCAGCGCTATGGGCATTCGGAGACGAAGGCCCACTCGTGCATCCTTCATGAATGCGCGACACAAAGCTTTACGTCTCGCCTGGACCCGTCAACACCGACATTGGACATTGATGACTGGAAACATTTTGCGTGGTCGGAGGAGTTTCGTTTCAAACTGTATCTACTGGGTGGACGTGTACGGGTATGGAGACAACCTCACGAATCAATGGACCACTCATGTCAGCAGGGGACTGTTCAAGGTGGTAGAGGCTCTGTAATGGTGTGGGACGTGTGGAGTTGGAGTGATATAGGACCCCTGATACGTCTAGATACGACTCTGACGGGTGACACGTACGTGAGCATCCTGTCTGACTAACTGCATCCATTGATGATCATTGTGCATTCCGACGGTCTTGGGCAGTTGCAGCAGGACAATGCGACTCCTCACACGTCCTGAATTGCTCCAGGAACACTCTTGTGAGTTTAAACACTTCCGCTAACCACCAAACTCTCCAGAGTTGAACAATATTGAGCATATCTGGGGTGACTTGCAGCGTGCTGTTGAGATCTCCACCCCTTCGTACTCTTACGGATTTATGGACAACCCTGCAGGATTCATGGTGTCAGTTCCCTCCAGCACTACTTCAGACATTAGTCGAGCCCATGCCACGTCGTGCTGCGGCACTTCTACATGCTCGCGGGGGGAAGGGGGGAGGGCTACATGATATTAGGCAGATGTACCAGTTTCTTTGGCTCTTCAGCGTATCTTCAGCTGGATAAAGGTATGAAACAGATTGCTTTCAGTTGGACTGCAGCTTGTAGATATTGAACAACGGTGAATTTAACAAATATGGATCTGAAGTTAAATCGTGGCCAGAGCGCTACCTTGTCCGTCGAAAGAACGCGGGTCGAGCCGGACAAGTTGAGTGGTTGTTTGCGTTGAGGTCCCGGAAGCGTGCCGGCCCGTCGGTCTGTTTGCATTGCAGGGCAACGGGCCGACTGCGGCCGCCCAGTACAGGATTAGCCCGGTGCCTGTGAGTGCGGCCGCTTTCCGGCCATCGAGTACCTAATTCCATCAGCGGCACACCGGCTGCACATCGCCGCACCTCGCCTCAATGGCAGCCGGGCCGTTTTAATCGGCACCAGCGCCAGCGCTGACAAGTGCGCGCGCCTCTTATTTATGGTCTGTGCCACTCCACTCTCTCCCTCTCCCTCTCTCTCTCTCTCTCTCCCTCTCTCTCTCTCTCTCTCTCTCTCTCTCTCCTCTTCCCCAGTTAGCACTGGTCATAAATCGTCACATTATTTGCCGATTGTGTGTGCGACCGGAAGCCGCTACTCCCGTCCGGTCGATACTAATCTCCCACAGCGATCTGGCAACAGCAACGCACACAAACTGCTGCGAGCTGACACGTTTACAACGTTATGCTTCCATTCACTCCGTTTCGGATCTTTCGACAGTAAATTTCGGGAGAGGAGGGGAAAAAAAAAGATTGCTGTCGCATGTTTGACGAATTGTTGTGAATGAACAACACGAAGACTTCCAACAGCATCGATATCGAAAGGAGAACACACAATTGTCCTGAATATTTTCATGGCCCACATTCTCTTCATGCAGAAATAACAACGTACGATGTGGATGCCACTGCTGTTGTACCAACAGTAAAATATTGCCGTTGTTACACGCGAAGTGATACAGTGATATTAACCAATTCCGTAAGTATTCTAAAGGACGCTGAAAAACGAAAACGCTACAAAAATCTGACCGGACAATAAACTGAGGCGATAAGTCATGGGATACCTCGATGACCCACGCTAGTCGTTCTGTTCACTAGAAGACCAAAGCAACTGCGCAAACACCGATACTGCAGACCAATAACTCTACATGGACGCCCAATACGTTTCCGCAAGAAAGTCAAATACCTCGGTGTTTGGCTGGCCCGGAAATTACTCTGGGGGGGGGACACATACAGCACATGACCAACCGAGCAAGCGCGAGGCTCAAACAGCTCTACCCTATGCTCAACAGGCGTAGCACACTGAATAGGAGTGTGTCTATGTCCATGTACATGACGCTTATTCGACCCCTGATGCCGTACGCAGCCCCTGTCTGGGGATACGCTGCGCCCACACGCCTGCGCCGTCTGCAGCTCATACAAAACAAAGTACTCAAAATCATAAGCAATGCTCCACGATACACACGCATCGCGGGCCTTCACCGGGAATACCGACACTTGAGACTCTCACGGAGGTAATCCACAAACTCACCACAAGACTATACAGAAACTCCAGACATTCGCAGAACCCGTTTATTCTGAATCTGGGGAATTACGACCACAACCATAGATGGGAACATAAAAGACCAAAAGACATACTTGTAAGGACCTAACATCTATGGCCAAGTACACGAAAACACAACGGTACAGGTGAGCCCCTGTTAATCAGACACCATTACTGTATATCCAGTTGGAACACACTTGCCAAATAACTGCCCCCCCCCCCCCCAACATAGTGAGATGATCTATGGCCGATCTCCCACTAATATACAACTATCCTGATTGTTCCAGGAATGCAGCAGCTGCAGCAAACTTGGATACATCTCCATCGCTTGCCACGGTAATGATGCATGATACCCATACTAACAAACCCAACCTTGCATGAACTATATCAGCTAGCAAGCCACTACTGCTCTTACTACCCATCCCAGTGTTACAGAGGTCTTTTTCCCACGTCACGAGCCTTGGCACTTTTTTCCCTCTGCTCTTCAAATTGCTACCCTCATTCGCGTTTCGTCCACTATCTGTCACCTAATGTACCGTGTTAATGCGTAGTCTTACTCAGACGCACGGATAACATCACAGCCCAGCATCCTGTGATCCACCTATTAGGTAACTAACCTGTTGACGGAGGTGACAGTAGAACTTTTGGTTTGGTCACCACGTTGGTGCGGGCGTGGAGGGGCCCCATCTCTACCCCTACAGCCGTCCATAACCGCGAAAGCGTTGCCTGTGCAGGGTTTTGTGCAGGAGTTGGCCTCTAGATTATATTCGTTAAATGATCGTCGGGATTCATGTCGGGCGATCTGGGTGGCCAAATCATATGCTCGAATTGTCCAGAATGCTCTTCAAACCAAACAAATATGGCCCAATGATATGATGCATTCTCATTCATAAAAATTTCATTGATGTTTGGGATCGTTAAGTCCATGAAAGTCCATGTAGCCCAACGTAACCATTTCCAGTCAACCATCGTTTCTGTTCTCCCAGAGGTCTCAATCCATTCCATATAAACAAATCCACACCATTATGGAGCCACAGCCAGTTCGCACATAGCCTTGTTGACAACCTGAGTCCATGGCTTCGTCAGGTCTGCACCACACTCGATGCCTGCCATTAGCACTTACCAACTGAAATCGGGAATCACCTGACGAGGCCACAGTTTTCCAGTCTTCTATGGTCTAACCGATATGGTCACGACCCCGGAACAGGTGTTGCGGGTGATGTCCTGTTGTTAGAAAGGTCGTCTGCTGCCATAGCCCATTATCGCCAAATTTCGCCGCACTGTCTTAACGTATACGTTTGTCATACGTACTACATACATTTTCGTGGTTATTTCACGCAGTGTTGCTTGTCTGTTAGCACTGAGAACTCTACGCCGCTGCTCTCCATCGTAAATTGAAGCCCATCGGCCACTGTGTTGTTCGTAGTAAAAGGCAATGCCTGAAATTTGGTGTTCTCGATACACTCTTGACACTGTGGATCTCGGAATGTTAAATTCGTTAAGGATTTCCGAAATAGAACGCTTCTAGTTCCAACCGGCATTCCGTGTTCAAATCCTGTTAATTCCGGTCGGAATCCGTTTCACATGAATCACCTCAGTACAAATAACAGAGTCGCCACCGCACTGCCCTTTTATATCTCGTGTACGCGATACTACCACCATATGCGTTTGTGAATATCCCCATACCATGGCTTTTGTCACCTTAGTGCAAAGCTGAGCGTCTTGAATGGGCCACACAACACAAAAATTGGGTTAGTGGCCGACTGGAGGGAGGCGTGTAGTGTGGTTACCCTCTTTTCAAGTGATCCGAGGCTGTGAGTGCACCGAGGGCTGTACGAAGTGCTTAACCCAAAGTGTGTGGAGGGTACAGTTCAGACCGAAGGTGGTTCAGTGACGTTTTGCAGGATTCGAAAAATCCACGCTGAGTGCATTGTGGACACTCATGTCTTTCAACAGCAGCCGCGTGGCAGCGTTGGACGCACTGTTCGTGGTTTGACGAATACTAACATCGACTTACCCTCTAAATCGCCCGATCTCAAGCTCATAGTACATGTGTTGGACAATTTGTAACAGCGGATCAAACGAAGCAGTACAGATCGGCACAATTTGGCAGATTCAGCTGCATATGCGATAAGCCTGCCTGAAAAAACTTGGGGACTCTCTTACCCGCCAAACTACACTCCTGGAAATTGAAATAAGAACATCGTGAATACATTGTCCCAGGAAGGGGAAACTTTATTGACACATTCCTGGGGTCAGATACATCACATGATCACACTGACAGAACCACAGGCACATAGACACAGGCAACAGAGCATGCACAATGTCGGCACTAGTACAGTGTATATCCACCTTTCGCAGCAATGCAGGCTGCTATTCTACCATGGAGGCGATCGTAGAGATGCTGGATGTAGTCCTGTGGAACGGCTTGCCATGCCATTTCCACCTGGCGCCTCAGTTGGACCAGCGTTCGTGCTGGACGTGCAGACCGCGTGAGACGACGCTTCATCCAGTCCCAAACATGCTCAATGGGGGATAGATCCGGTGATCTTGCTGGCCAGGGTAGTTGACTTACACCTTCTAGAGCACGTTGGGTAGCACGGGATACATGCTGACGTGCATTGTCCTGTTGGAACAGCAAGTTCCCTTGCCGGTCTAGGAATGGTAGAACGATGGGTTCGATGACGGTTTGGATGTACCGTGCACTATTCAGTGTCCCCTCGACGATCACCAGTGGTGTACGGCCAGTGTAGGAGATCGCTCCCCACACCATGATGCCGGGTGTTGGCCCTGTGTGCCTCGGTCGTATGCAGTCCTGATTGTGGCGCTCACCTGCACGGCGCCAAACACGCATACGACCATCATTGGCACCAAGGCAGAAGCGACTCTCATCGCTGAAGACGACACGTCTCCATTCGTCCCTCCATTCACGCCTGTCGTGACACCACTGGAGGCGGGCTGCACGATGTTTGGGCGTGAGCGGAAGACGGCCTAACGGTGTGCGGGACCGTAGCCCAGCTTCATGGAGACGGTTGCGAATGGTCCTCGCCGATACCCCAGGAGCAACAGTGTCCCTAATTTGCTGGGAAGTGGCGGTGCGGTCCCCTACGGCACTGCGTAGGATCCTACGGTCTTGACGTGCATCCGTGCGTCGCTGCGGTCCGGTCCCAGGTCGACGGGCACGTGCACCTTCCGCCGACCACTGGCGACAACATCGATGTACTGTAGAGACCTCACGCCCCACGTGTTGAGCAATTCGGCGGTACGTCCACCCGGCCTCCCGCATGCCCACTATACGCCCTCGCTCAAAGTCCGTCAACTGCACATACGGTTCACGTCCACGCTGTCGCGGCATGCTACCAGTGTTAAAGACTGCGATGGAGCTCCGTATGCCACGGCAAACTGGCTGACACTGACGGCGGCGGTGCACAAATGCTGCGCAGCTAGCGCCATTCGACGGCCAACACCGCGGTTCCTGGTGTGTCCGCTGTGCCGTGCGTGTGATCATTGCTTGTACAGCCCTCTCGCAGTGTACGGAGCAAGTATGGTGGGTCTGACACACCGGTGTCAATGTGTTCTTTTTTCCATTTCCAGGAGTGTATATCATTATCAAGTTTATAGGCAGTGCTGCATGGTATTGGCGTGACGTTTCTTGGGACTGACTAATTTTTTGTCCATTGTGCTGATTGAAGAAGTCGCTATGAATAAACAAGCATTAATAACAACGATTTTTTTCCGGGTTATACTCACAGTGGCATCTTTCACAACAATACAGTGGAAAGCAAACAAGTAAAAAAATGTGAAATTTTATATGGTAGACTTCCATAGGAGTAAATCCTTGACTCAATCAGTTATAGAGCGAGACCTGACTGTAAGACACAATGATGTTGGATCAGGAATTATGGACAGGTGCAAATAGCATTTTGTCAATGATTTTCTACTTAGAATAGAAACAGGCATTACATACAGGGGCTGAACAAAAATATACACCACAAACACAACACTTGACAGTGCCTAACACGATGTAGGAAAACAGTTGGCATTCAAAACTGCTCCCAGTGGTCTGGGATTGGGTAAATACAGTGCCTGTCTGGTTTTCAAGGGAACCTTATACCATTCGTCCTGCAAAATTGAGCCACGCGCAGGTAACGACGATGGCAGTGAGTAGCTATAGCGCACACTCCTCTCCAAACCACAAAGGCGCAATGATATTGAGATCTGGTGATTGTTTCGGCCACGAGAGATACGGCAATTCATCCTCGTGCTCACGAAAACAGTCCTGGACGCCGAGAGCTGTGTGAACAGACGCCGTGTTGTCGTGGAACACGGCATTACCAATTAGTAACAAACATTGTACCATCGGATGTGCATGATCATTGTCGGAGTGCATGGTTGTGCCATAGAATGAAAGTTGCATGAACTGCTCAGCTCCAAGCTCAGCACACGTAATGCCTGCAGAGTCAAGACAGAGGGTGCACAGACGGGCCTCCGCACATTCATCTGATCGCTGACGACTGCGACAAATGAATCACTACGCACATGTTATACCCTTGTGCCACTCAACTCACTCCTTGAGGTTGTAACGTTTTTTATTTTTCAGTGGATGTAGATATGATGACCAAATGCCACCAAGAAAAACAAAAATGTCAAGGAACGAACTGACCGATGGCACAGTACCTGATGAAGGCTAGTGAGGCGACCATGGAAATACGATCGTTAATAAAATACCACAGGACGAAGAGGAAGATGTGGCTGGAGACACGTGCTGAATTCTGACAGTTAAAGTTGTGTAATTACACAAGACACATTGTGCAATAACTCAAGTATATTGTTATGTTTTAATGCCTGTTTGAATTATATTCATTACAAAACATTATTTCAGTATTGTTCACTAAAACTTTGTAAGTCATTGGCTATTATTGATAAAATAGCTTTCTTCATAACTATTATGAAGTTGGCGCCCAACAGCTGCACAGTAAGCAGTCAGGAAATGTATGAAATGAAACGGAACAACACTTGGCGGTGCACCAAGTGAACACTGCTGGAGAGTTCTACAAGGCCTCACATGGGGTGCTAATAGAGCTAGCTTTTTTTTTTTACCAGATCTTACACCATTATTTCTGGACAGATTAAAGAAAAAAGTAGTGCTCAGTCGATAGAATTAATTGAAGACAATTTGAAAGTAAAGTTTGTTGAACTTTCCAACTACGCAGGTGAGATTTGCTTCTTCCAAAATAATTTTGAAGTACTGAAAATGGTCTCAGAGCTCCAGGAAACATACAGACTGAGGTAACTGAGCTACAGGCGAATGATGCATTGAAATACTCGGCTAATAATAACTTTACAATTATATTTTACGCCAATCTGACAGAGCACTAGAACTACAAACGTTTGCGGCTATCACGTTTACTATTTTCGTTAGCATTTACATTGGCGAGGAAATGTTCCTTCAAATGAAAAAATATTAAGTGCGCTATGTGATCGGGACTTACACTTCAAACATTTCCATCAACTTTTAAGAATCAGTATTACCAAGACTAAAGCTTATATTTTCTGTCTGGAGTGTAAGTTGCAAACAGGAGTATAACACAACCTGCACTTCATGCTCTCTGTATGCTGTAACCTGACAATATAACTGATTTCTTTTATATTTTAAGAATGGGTTTTTATGCAAATGGCTGGAAAGACAGTTTTTTTGCTATTTTAATGGATAAGTTTGAGAGAAATTTTATCAGACGTAGTGAGTGCCATATTCTTCGACTACCTATTGCCATCATTGAGGCGAAAGAATTATCCAGTCACTGCTGAACGCCGTAAAATGGTGGGCCGGAAACTACGTAAGTAATATTCACAAGCTAATTGGAACTCAACTTTACATCACTGAGAAAGTTATGCATACATGGAAAAAGTAAGTAACCTGAGAATGCAAATTCAGTACCTTAAGGTGGAAGCATGGACTTGACAAACAGGTTATCTCGATTTTTTTGGTGTCGTTAGACATTTGTAGACACGCCATTGGGTTATTTCTCCAGCTGTTAAACAGATTTAAAATCAGACGCTTAAATTCGTATTGGACGTAACGTTTGCTAACCCTCAGACCCCTCCGCACATAGCAGCATTCCTTTTCTTGCGCCATACTTTGCCTCCACTCACAGACATCACACTATTACGTGGATCACCTTCTTCCTGCATCACTGTGGTGCACAGCCAAATTTTGCTGCCCATAATATAGGGTTTCAGAAATTGTTAAAATTCTCTTACCTTGGACTATACGGCGCAGGTGGGATTTAAATTAAACCGTCAGATCATGTGAGATCGAGCTACTATTTATTATACATCCTCATTTAAATGCTGTAAAAGTGTTTCCTGATCGACGTTCCATTATTTTTAAATACCCTTGTATATTTGTTAATGACGTGATGTTGCTCAACCTTTCTGGTTATTTCATCTATATTTTCACACCTTAGCACAGAAGACTGAGGTGTACTATTGATAACTAAATTTCTAAATAGAAAACGTTTCAATCAGCTCCATGTCTTATTCACTTATACCATGTATAAAAAAAATCAAGATAAATCAGTTTCCTAGCGCGAACAACGTCAATTCTTTTTTTAAACTAATTTCAAAAATATATAGATTTCTGCGGTGTTTTTATGCTGATTCAAGGTAAATTTCTTGGTTACACTGTTCTTAGATAATGTCAGATAGGAATAATAGAGCCACAATGAGAACAATTCCTTCTCCAAAACTTCGTTTTTTTTTCCCTTAAACTGCAATAATTGTGAGTTGTACATATAAATAATCGCTACTGTACAGCTATAAAGCCTGTATACTTGATTACGGATTTTTCTTCTTAAATACAATTGTGCTTTAACACATTACTGTGCATGTTTCATTTTAAGCAGAATAAGCAACAAAGTTACGAACAAAAAAAAAACTCTATGATTTTAACTCTGCATTCTTTATTGCACATCTTTAATTGAAAGTGTATATGAACCACAAAGATATTCAGGCTTTGATAACAGAGAATGCGGATATCAAAATGTTGCCACTCTTGACGTAACCAATACGAACATAATTGTTCGCAACAGTTTCCAAGCACGCACATCCACGGAGCAATACGTGAGTGCTTGAAACGTATTTCAAAGGATAATACACGATCTTAAAGAACACTACAGTGGAATTCATGTAATTTTTCTATTACGAATACTTATGTGCAATAATTTCTTACGTTTTTTATTTGGTATTGAACTTAAAATGCTCCTGTAAAAAAATAATGAAGCATGCTCGACGAAAGTAATTATTTATGTTAATTATTTATGTCTAACATCTGGGAGGAATCCGGAAGCGAAGCAATTGAAGGTCCACAGGTCAACGAGAAACGTTTGTTAAAAAGAAATATGAGCCAACCATTTTGGTGTCTACTCTATATCAGTAAAATTTATAACTGTGCAATTATTTGAATGGAAAGTAGTACTTGTTTAATAGAGTAACGATCGAGAACCACGAGAAGGCGTGTTATCTGTGATCGAACTAAGCTTCGTTCCAAAAACACAAGGGCCATACATGTCCGTCTAAAACGAAAGGTACGGACAAGAAAGACGATTAATTGCGGCTTCGTGAAAGTCACGTCGTCACTAGGGTGTGAACGCAGTTTCTGCGATTTATAATGTGTTTTTCGAAATAAATGACCAAGTAAAAGGTATTATATTTCATTGGCTCTGCACGTACTACACGCCAAAATACACGAGTCTTTCTGTTCTATAAAGAAAATTCCCCGACCAAATGTCGATCAATAATGTTGTTACAATGTCCTTTTTTTTCATTTTTCATAACTCCAATAGTCATTGCACGCAGAGGTTTGTGCGAAAGAGATAACTGAATAACGGCTGATAATATTAACGCGTGGAATTTCAGTGCCGAGTAGTGTTGGACATGAAACGTTAAAAGTGTCAAATTGAGCTGCCATTCATGGTGCAGAGGCTTATTAAACAATTGCAATAATCATTAACGTGAATAAGTGAGAATATTTGCTGCAAAAATACGAAAAAAATTGTGAGCTCATGAACAGATTCTGTCACTATTCCAGCCAATATTAAAGTGACTGTTTCCAGAGACCATTGAAGTTGTTGTTCTTCTTAATCTGCAAACTTCGAAAGCGTCCCTTCCAGGGTATCATCATACCCGTGAGCTGGCCTCTGGCTCCGCATACAACTCCTGTGTGTGTTGTACACTTTAGCAGCGGACCAGCACGTCACCGGCATCTATGCTGTCCTGGGTCATTCTGCGTCGGAGCCTGGACAACGATTATGTTGTACGTAGAGAAGTCCCATCGCTTCAAAACTGTAGCGAAATGCAGCAAGACCTGCAGAAGATAGTCACTTGGTAAACAATTATCAGTTTACCTTCAACACAAACAATTCTAAATAGATGGGAAAGCAGTTACTTTTTGATTACGACATTGCTGAACAGTACCTGAAACAGACACATCCATTAAACATCTAGGAGTATGCATGAGGAGCGATTTAAATCTATTCACAGGATAGGCAGATGCTAGGCTGAGACTGACTGGAAGAATTCTTAGGAAGTGTAGTACAGTCACAAAGGACGTACGCTACAAAACCCTCGTTAAATCGTTGTTTGAGTACTGGTCTGCAGTTTGGGATGGGACATTTAATGTGGTGGAATTAATAGAGGACACAGAGAAGGCCCAAAAAAGAGCAGCCCATTTCTTCACTGGTAGACTATGTAAATGCGCAAGTGTCGCAGGGATGCTTATTGAAATCTAGTTGCAGACGTTATAAGTGAGGCGTTTATCCATCACAGTGTTGTTTACTGTTAAAATTCCCTGTATATACATACCCATGGAAGTCCATCAATAGCCGCGTGAGATTAGCCGAGCGGTCTAGGGCGCTGCAGTCATGGACTGTGCAGCTGGTCCCGGCGGAGGTTCGAGTTCTCCGTCGGGCATTGGTGTGTGTCTTTGTTCAAAAATGGCTCTGATCACCATGGGACTCAACATCTTAGGTCATAAGTCCCCTAGAACTTAGAACTAGTTAAACCTAACTAACCTATGGACATCACACACACCCATGCCCGAGGAAGGATTCGAACCTGCGACCGTAGCAGTCCCGCGTGTGTGTCTTTGTCCTTAGGATAATTTAAGTTAAGTAGTGTGTAAGCTTAGGGACTGATGACCTTAGCAGTTAAGTCCCATAAGATTTCACACACACACAAGTCCATCAATATGTTACATATATGTAGCGAACTAACCATGAGCGTAAAATTAGGGAGAATCATACGAGGTGCATTCAAGTTCTAAGGCATCCGATTTTTTTTTCTCCGGACTGGACAGAGATAGAAACATGCGCATTGTTTTAAAATAAGGCCGCGTTCATTGTCAATACGTCCCAGAGATGACAGCACCGTACGGCAGATGGAATTTTACCGCCAGCGGCGAGAATGAGAACTGTTTTAAATACTTAAAATGGCGACGTTTTCCTTACTTGAACAGCGTGCAGTCATTCGTTTTCTGAATTTGCGTGGTGTGAAACCAATTGAAATTCATCGACAGTTGAAGGAGACATGTGGTGATGGAGTTATGGATGTGTCGAAAGTGCGTTTGTGGGTGCGACAGTTTACTGAAGGCAGAAGATCGTGTGACAACAAACCGAAACAACCTCGGGCTCGCACAAGCCGGTCTGACGACACGATCGAGAAAGTGGAGAGAATTGTTTTGGGAGATCGCCGAATGACTGTTGAACAGATCGCCTCCAGAGTTGGCATTTCTGTGGGTTCTGTGCACACAATCCTGCATGACGACCTGAAAATGCGAAAAGTGTCATCCAGGTGGATGCCACGAATGCTGACGGACGACCACACAGCTGCCCGTGTGGCATGTTGCCAAGCAATGTTGACGCGCAACGACAGAATGAATGAGACTTTCTTTTCGTCGGTTGTGACAATGGATGAGACGTGGATGTCATTTTTCAATCCAGAAACAAAGCGCCAGTCAGCTCAATGGAAGCACACAGATTCACCGCCACCAAAAAAATTTCGGGTAACCGCCAATGCTGAAAAAATGATGGTGTCCATGTTCTGGGACAGCGAGGGCGGAATCCATACCCATTGCGTTCCAAAGGGCACTACGGTAACAGGTGCATCCTACGAAAATGTTTTGAAGAATAAATTCCTTCCTGCACTGCAACAAAAACGTCCGGGAAGGGCTGCGCGTGTGCTGTTTCACCAAGACAACGCACCCGCACATCGAGCTAACGTTACGCAACAGTTTCTTCGTGATAACAACTTTGAAGTGATTCCTCATGCTCCCTACTCACCTGACCTCGCTCCTAGTGACTTTTGGCTTTTTCCAACAATGAAAGACACTCTCCGTGGCCGCCATGCTGCTATTGCCTCAGCGATTTTCCAGTGGTCAAAACAGACTCCTAATGAAGCCTTCGTCGCTGCCATGGAATCATGGCGTCAGCGTTGTGAAAAATGTGTACGTCTGCAGGGCGAGAAGTAACGCCAGTTTCATCGATTTCGGGTGAGTAGTTAATTAGAAAAAAAATCGGAGGCCTTAGAACTTGAATGCACCTCGTACAAAGCCTTACTCACAGGCGTTCTTCCCACGCACCATTCACTACCGGAGTAGGAGATGGGGATGAGGAAATGACAGTTGTACGCGAAGTACCCTCCTCCACACACCGGGATGCAGATGTATTTGTAGTTAGGGGCCTCACATGAAGCGATAGCTATTACGCAAGATGGATCGGTGAAAAATACCATGGCGACCATGAGGGGACTAGAGTCTCCTCGTCAGGCAATCGAGGACAGTGAGGCTGGTGTTGACTTGTAGGAGTCCTGAACACTTTGGGGCGCTCCGTACAGGCAGTAGCAGGCTGAACGAAACTGGACCAAAGTATTTCACGAAAGTGAGCGACCCCTAGGTTGTAAAGTGACGGCACTGCAATTGTTAACTGCGACAGAATTAGAGTTTGCGCATGAACCAATACAGTGCGGCGAAACTGTTCTTGACTTGAATATTCTTGAGCATCGTTTCTGGACGTACCAGATGAACCAAGTTGGACCGAATGTTCCTATGGATGTGAGTAGTCCCTCGGTCGTCATGCAGTTCCATTACGGTTGGCGACCATGACAGGAACACGTGTTGGTTGACAGGCAACGCTGAGTGATGAGGCTATTGTTGACTTCTATTTAGGGAGCTTCGAGTGGTTCTGGACACACAAGGACACAGCAAATCGCACTGGATTTTTCTAAAGATATGAGAGGTTTTTGTGTCGTCATGCGATTTCTTTGTGGTTAGCGACCACGACAGGAATTTATCTTGGTCGACAGGCTAAGGTGAGTGTTGAGGGAGCTGTTGATATGTGCGTTCGTGGAACTTTGAGCACTTGTGGGTGCTTCAGAGAGATGGCAGCAGACTGAAATACGAGGGTCACTCCAAAAGAAATGCACACTATATTTTTTATCCATCTTTTATTCTATATGTCTGATAGTTTTACAGTGTGTAGATACATCCTTTAGGTTTCATTTCTCCACATGATTTCCATCCCTCTCAACTGCCTTACGCCATCTTGGAACCAGCGCCTCTATACCCGCACAGTAAAATTCTGGACCAATCTGTTGGAGCAAGTGTTTGGCAGCATGCACAAGGGAGTCATCATCTTCATACCTTGTTCCACGAAGAGAGTCTTTCAGTTTCCCAAAGAGATGATAGTCACATGGAGCCAGGTCAGGACTGTAAGGCGGGTGTTTCAGTATTGTCCATCCGAGTTTTGTGATCGCTTCCATGGTTTTTTGACAGACATGTAGCCGTGCATTGTCGTGCAACAACAAAACGTCCAGCTTTTGCCGTTGTGGTCGAACACGACTCAGTCGAGCGTGGTTCCTTCAGTGTCGTCACATATGCATCAGAATTTATGGTCGTTCCATTTGGCACGATGTCCACAAGCAAGAGTCTTCGGAATCGAAAAACACCATAGCCAACTTTTCCAGTAGAAGGTGTGGTTTTGAATTTTTTTTTCTTGGGTGAATTTGCATGATGCCACTCCATTGATCTCTGGTGAAAAACGATGGAGCCACGTTTCATCACCTGTCACAATTCTTCCAAGAAATTCATCTCCACCATTCTCGTACTGTTCCAAAAGTTCGCTGCAAACCGTTTTTCTTGTTTCTTTGTGAGCTACTGCCAACATCCTGAGAACCCCCCTGGCACAAAGTTTTTTAACGCCAACACTTTCAGTATTCTGCTAACACTTCCTTCCCCTATCACAACGTAGTGTGACAATTCGTTCACTGTGATGCGTCTGTCAGCAGTCACCAATTCGTTAACTCTCTGCACATTGTCTGGAGTGTGTGCAGTACGAGGCCTGCCGCTGCGAGGACAGTCATCAAAATTGCCATGCTCGCTTTCATCACGTAACCTGCTCGCCCACCGACTAACTGTACTGCGATCGGCAGCAGCATCTCGATACACCTTTTCAACCTCTTGTGGATGTTTCCCACTGTCTCGTTTTCACGGCACAGGAATTCTGTGACAGCACGTGTAGCAGCCATCTTGAAGACATGCTGTGACAGCGCCACTCACGGGAATAGGTTGAACTAAGTTTGAAAACAAGCGAGAAGGATGTATCTACACACTATAAGACTTTCACACATGCAGAATGAAAACTGTATTTTTACAAAAATAGTGTGCATTTCTTTTGCAGTGATCCTCGTATTTCTTTAATCTGAGTGGTCCATTCATTAATCGAGTGGCCTCTGATTGTCACGATTGGTAACAGTGACAAAATTGGCTCAAAATGATTCTACATCTACATCTACATCCATACTCCGCAAGCCACCTGACGGTGTGTGGCGGAGGGTACTTTGAGTACCTCTATCGGTTCTCCCTTCTATTCCAGTCTCGTATTGTGCGTGGAAAGAAGGATTGTCGGTATGCTTCTGTGTGGGCTCTAATGTCTCTCATTTTATCCTCATGGTCTCTTCGCGAGATATACGTAGGAGGGAGCAATATACTGCTTGACTCTTCGGCGAAGGTATGTTCTCGAAACTTTAACAAAAGCCCGTACCGAGCTATTGTGTGTCTCTCCTGCAGAGTCTTCCACTGGAGTTTATCTATCATCTCCGTAACGCTTTCGCGATTACTAAATGATCCTGTAACGAAGCGCGCTGCTCTCCATTGGATCTTCTCTATCTCTTCTATCAACCCTATCTGGTACAGATACCACAATGCTGAGCAGTATTCAAGCATACTGTAACCTACTTCCTTTGTTTTCGGATTGCATTTCCTTAGGATTCTTCCAATGAAAGTCTGGCATCTGCTTTACCAACGATCAACTTTATATGATCATTCCATTTTAAATCACTCCTAATGCATACTCCCAGATAATTTATGGAATTAACTGCTTCCAGTTGCTGACCTGCAATTTGTAGCTAAATGATAAGGGATTTATCTTTCCATGTATTCGCAGCACATTACACTTGTCTACATTGAGAGTCAATTGCCATTCCCTGGACCATGCGTCAATTCGCTGCAGATCCTCCTGCATTTCAGTACAATTTTCCATTGTTACAAGCTCTCGATACACCACAGCATCATCTGCAAAAAGACTCAGTGAACTTCTGATGTCATCCACAAGCTCATTTATGTACATTATGAACAGCAACGATCCTACGACACTCCCCTGCGTCACACCTGAAATCACTCTTATTTCGGAAGACTTCTCTCCATTGAGAATGGCATGCTGCCTTCTGTTATCTAGGAACTTCTCAATCCAATCACATAATTGGTCTGATAGTCCATATGTTCTTACTTTGTTCATTAAACGACTGTGGGGAACTGTATCGAACGCCTTGCGGAAGTCGAGAAACACGGCATCTACCTCTGAACCTATGTCTATGGCCCTCTGAGCCTCGTGGACGAAAAGCGCGAGCTGGGTTTCACACGACCGTCTTTTTCGAAACCCATGCTGATTCCTACAGAGTAGATTTCTAGTCTCCAGAAAAGTCATTATACTCGAACATAATACGTGTTCCAAAATTCTACAACTGATCGACGTTAGAGATATAGGTCTATAGTTCTGCACATCTGTTCGACGCCCTTTCTTGAAAACGGGGATGACCTGTGCCCTTTTCCAATCCTTTGGAACGCTACGCTCTTTTAGAGACCTACGGTACACCGCTGCAAGAAAGGGGGCAAGTTCCTTCGCGTACTCTGTGTAAAATCGGACTGGTATCCCATCAGGTCCAGCGGCCTTTCCTCTTTTGAGCGATTTTAATTGTTTCTCTATCCCTCTGTCGTCTATTTCGATATCTACCATTTTGTCATCTGTGCGACAATCTAGAGAAGGAACTACAGTGCACTCTTCCTCTGTGAAACAGATGGCTCTGAGCACTATGGACTTAACATCTGAGGTCATCAGTCCCCTAGAACTTAGAACTACTTAAACCTAACTAACGTAATGACATCACACACATCCATGCCCGAGGCAGGACTCGAACCTGCGACCGCAGCGGTCGCGCGGTTCCAGACTGTAGCCTAGAACCGCTTGGCCTCTACGGCCGGCCGTGACAGAAATAGAAGTTTCCCATCAGCCAGTGAGGCTGCCGTTGACTTTTACGTCGTGGAGTGTCGGTTCCGGACGCACCAGAAGGGTAGCGATTGGTTGAACCATATTGGACTGAGTTTCCCTGCGAATGTGAGCGGTCCCTGCGTCGTCATGGGATTTCATTGCGGATGGCGACCGTGACAGGCGCAGATTTTAGGCGACAGGCGGTGCTGAGCGGTAAGGGTGACGTGGATTGGTACGTTAGGGAGTGTGGAGCAGTTGCAGAGGTGGGTTGCAGAGAGGCGGCGGCGGGCTGTGTGGGGACACACAGCGGACGGCTGCGGCCTCCCGCCGGCGTCCACAGGGCAGAGGACTGGGGACTGGGGCGCGTGCCCCGGGCACGGGCCGGCGCGGCGCGTTAGGCGCGCATCCGCGCGGGCGCGCTCGCACCACGGGCGCACGCCGCGGAATAATTTAACAAGTCGCGAGACAAAGCTGGCGCCAGCGGGCGGCGCGCCATTCGGGCGCAGTGAGCCGGCGCGGCCGGCGCGGCCGTGTTTTCTAAAGTGGCGCGCCGCCGCCGCCGCCGCCGTCTTTAACTCTGTCCGCAGCTGGTGGCTAACGGCCGCGGCCGGCCACGCCCCCTCGCCTCGGTATTACCTCGGCGGACCCGCTTTCCAGCCGGCGATTGTTCGTGCCCCGCCCGATCGCGCACGGGCTATTCGCGCGCAAATCGAGTCGGAGTCAATATTTCTCGTGCCGGAGCTCCATTGCCGGGCTATTTGCTTAGGGATGGAAGGGTGGCAGATGTGCCGAGATAATGACGTTACGGAAGCAATTGTACGAGACCGGCTGAGGGAAACGCGTAGAAGGGGTGTCTGCGGGACTACATTAATGGAATAAGTAACTGGGAGCTCTGTAATCGCTTACCACAGGAAATGTACACTACTGCCCATTAATACTGCTACACCAAGAAGAAATGCACATGATAAACGGATTTTCATTGGACAAATATATTATACTAGAACTGACATGTGATTACATTTTCACGCAATTTTTGTGCATAGATTCTGAGAAATCAGCACCCAGAACAACCACCTCTGGCCTCGATACGCTCGGGCATTGAGTCAAACACAGCTTGGATGGCGTGCAGAGGTATAGCTGCCCATGCAGCATCAACACGATACCACAGTTCATCAAGAGTAGTGACTGGCGTATTGTGACGAGCCACTGCTCGGCCACCATTGACCAGACGTTTTCAATTGGTGAGAGATCTGGAGAACGTGCTGGCCAGGGCAGCAGTCGAACATTTTCTGTATCCAGAAAGGCCCGTACAGGACCTGCAACATGCGGTCGTGCATTATCCTGCTGAAATGTAGGGTTTCGCAGGGATCGAATGAAGGGTGGAGCCACGGGTCGTAACACATCTGAAATCTAACGTCCACTGTTCAAAGTGCCGTCAATGCGAACAAGAGGTGACCGAGACGTGTAACCAACGGCACCCCATTCAATCATGCCGGGTGATACGCCAGTATGGCGAAGACAAATACACGCTTCCAATGTGCGTTCACCACGTTATCGCCAAACATGGATTAGACCATGATAATGCTGTAAACACAACGTGGATTAATCCGAAAATATGACGTTTTGCCATTAGTGCACCCAGGTTCGTCGTCGAGTACACCATCACAGGCACTCCTGTCTGTGATGCAGCGTCGAGAGTAACCGCAGCCACGGTCTCCGAGCTGATAGTCTATGCTCCTGCAAACGTCGTCGAACTGTTCGTCCAGATGGTTGTTGTCTTGCAAATGTCCCCATCTGTTGACTCAGGGATCGAGACGTGGCTGCACGATCTCTTACAGCCGTGCGGATAAGATGCCTGTCATCTCGACTGCTAGTGATACCAGGTCGTTGAGATCCAGCACGGCGTTCCGTATTACCCCCCCTGTACCCACCGATTCCATATTCTGCTAACAGTCATTGGATCTCGACCAAGTTGAGCAGCAATGTCGCGATACGATAAACAGCAATCGCGATAGGCTACAATCCGACCTTTATCAAAGTCGGAAACGTGATGGTACGCATTTCTCCTCCTTACACGAGGCATCACAACAACGTTTCACTACGCAACGCCTGTCAACTGCTGTTTGTGTGTGCGAAATCGGTTTGAAACTATCCTCATTTCAGCACGTTGTAGGTGTCGCCACCGGCGCCAACCTTGTGTGAATGTTCTGAAAAGCTAATCATTTGCATATCACAGCATCCTTTTCGTGTCGGTTAAATTTCGCGTCTGTAGGACGTCATCTTCGTGGCGTAGCAGTTTTGATGGCCAGTAGTGTAATTCTGCAGTTCCCTTTCAGGCGATTGGCTAGTCTTAGTGACATATGATTTTGTGTTGAACTAAGCACTGAACTGTTGTTAATATCAAATCAAGCTGTATGACGCCTTTGTAACTTGTTTTTGATCTACCTTCATTCAATACATCGTTCGTTATGAATAACAGCTGCTACCCTCAACACTGCAGTACGGTATTTGGAGTGACTAAGGATTTGTTGATAGTCCTTTTGCTTTTTGAGGAAGGGCGCTGTCGAATGAGCTTGCTACAAATATTGGCAGAAGGTTCTTGCAGGAAAGACAACGATCGATACCGTCGCAGCACGTTCAGTACATTTCACAGCTGAGGGATTCTGAGGACAGTAAAGAATTGTGAAGTCCGAGTAGTGCTCAAACAGCCATTTGCAACACATGTAACCAAATGACAAGACGAATACTGCGATATATGAGAATCTATATCTGATCGGGAGTCTAACCGTCGGTCCCTGCTCTTTGCGGCCACTCGCCCTGACCATTATGCTACCTCAGCACGCTTCCACTCCTGACTCAAACTTTCATTGTTGCTGAGGTTTCCGTCTGTTATTTCGGAACACTACTATCAGAGGATCTTCAGGTGGTTCAAATGGCTCTAAGCACTATGGGACTTTACAAAAAAAAAAAATGGCTCTGAGCACTATGGGACTTAACATCTATGGTCATCAGTCCCCTAGAACTTAGAACTACTTAAACCTAACTAACCTAAAGACAGCACACAACATCCAGCCATCACGAGGCAGAGAAAATCCCTGACCCCGCCGGGAATCGAACCCGGGAACCCGTGCGTGGGAAGCGAGAACGCTACCGCACGACCACGAGATGCGGGCGGGGACTTAACATCTGAGGTCATCAGTCCCCTAGAACTTAGAACTAGTTAAACCTAACTAACCTAAGGACATCACTAACATCCATGCCCGAGGCAGGATTCGAACCTGCGAACGTAGCAGCAGCGCGATTCCCGACTGAAGCGCCTTGAACCGCTCGACCACAGCGGCCAGCTCACCTGACCTGAATCCCCTTGATTATTTCCTGTGGGGACATCTAAAACCACTTTGTATGAGACCCCAATGGATACAGAGATGGAAGTAGTCGCCAGAATTGTACCTGCCTGTGATGTGCTTCGAAACACACCAGGGATATTTGTCTGGGTGCATCGAACCTTGCCCGCCGATGTCATGCTTGCATTGAGGTTGATGTCCGTCACTTTTAGCACATTTTGTCAGATACAGTACAGATGGTACGTTCATTGTGTTAATGATGGTACTTGCAGTTAACTGTAACTAAAGTAAACAAAACAGAACACAGTAATGTGATTTTATTCCTATTATCGTCTTAAGCTGCCTTCTCCGACCCCAGGCTTCATACCTCAAATCGTTCAATGGAGCATCCTCTGCGTCGTGTTGAATTTTTGCACGCTCTTACGGAAACACTCTGTACATCTATGAGCCAAAACGCTATGACCACTGCATGCCGCGAGACTGGGTGCAGAGTGGTGGCGTTGTGTGCACGTCATCCAGTGAGGAAAGTGTGCTGACAGATACTAACGAAGGCAACAAAAAATGTATTTTGTCAACCATATAGGATTTGAGCACCAAGCATGCGTAAGGACGCCAGTAACGAACTAAATACACTCCGGGAAATTGAAATAAGAACACCGTGAATTCATTGTCCCAGGAAGGGGAAACTTTATTGACACATTCCTGGGGTCAGATACATCACATGATCACACTGACAGAACCACAGGCACATAGACACAGGCAACAGAGCATGCACAATGTCGGCACTAGTACAGTGTATATCCACCTTTCGCAGCAATGCAGGCTGCTATTCTCCCATGGAGACGATCGTAGAGATGCTGGATGTAGTCCTGTGGAACGGCTTGCCATGCCATTTCCACCTGGCGCCTCAGTTGGACCAGCGTTCGTGCTGGACGTGCAGACCGCGTGAGACGACGCTTCATCCAGTCCCAAACATGCTCAATGGGGGACAGATCCGGAGATCTTGCTGGCCAGGGTAGTTGACTTACACCTTCTAGAGCACGTTGGGTGGCACGGGATACATGCGGACGTGCATTGTCCTGTTGGAACAGCAAGTTCCCATGCCGGTCTAGGAATGGTAGAACGATGGGTTCGATGACGGTTTGGATGTACCGTGCACTATTCAGTGTCCCCTCGACGATCACCAGTGGTGTACGGCCAGTGTAGGAGATCGCTCCCCACACCATGATGCCGGGTGTTGGCCCTGTGTGCCTCGGTCGTATGCAGTCCTGATTGTGGCGCTCACCTGCACGGCGCCAAACACGCATACGACCATCATTGGCACCAAGGCAGAAGCGACTCTCATCGCTGAAGACGACACGTCTCCATTCGTCCCTCCATTCACGCCTGTCGCGACACCACTGGAGGCGGGCTGCACGATGTTGGGGCGTGAGCGGAAGACGGCCTAACGGTGTGCGGGACCGTAGCCCAGCATCATGGAGACGGTTGCGAATGGTCCTCGCCGATACCCCAGGAGCAACAGTGTCCCTAATTTGCTGGGAAGTGGCGGTGCGGTCCCCTACGGCACTGCGTAGGATCCTACGGTCTTGGCGTGCATCCGTGCGTCGCTGCGGTCCGGTCCCAGGTCGACGGGCACGTGCACCTTCCGCCAACCACTGGCGACAACATCGATGTACCGTGGAGACCTCACGCCCCACGTGTTGAGCAATTCGGCGGTACGTCCACCCGGCCTCCCGCATGCCCACTATACGCCCTCGCTCAAAGTCCGTCAACTGCACATACAGTTCACGTCCACGCTGTCGCGGCATGCTACCAGTGTTAAAGACTGCGATGGAGCTCCGTATGCCACGGCAAACTGGCTGACACTGACGGAGGCGGTGCACAAATGCTGCGCAGCTAGCGCCATTCGACGGCCAACACCGCGGTTCCTGGTGTGTCCGCTGTGCCGTGCGTGTGATCATTGCTTGTACAGCCCTCTCGCAGTGTCCGGAGCAAGTATGGTGGGTCTGACACACCGGTGTCAATGTGTTCTTTTTTCCATTTCCAGGAGTGTAAATAAAAAGTGCCTTCTTCAGTCACAGTTCCACCAGAGTAGATTTATCGTACTTGTTTTGTGACATCCTGAAGTTCTAATTCAGCCAATAAAGAACATGCAGTTTTGTAATTGGCGGCTTGACGGTCGCCACACATGTTCTCCACGATACCGAACCTCCCACTGGTCATCTCTATCTGTGGCTAAATAAAAACTGAAGTATATTCTCCCCCTGTGAACTCAGAAGAGAAATTACTTGCAAGAATTCTTGAAGTGGTCACACACACAAACACACACACACACACACACACACACACACACACACACACACACAAACAAACACACGCACAGACCGCGACAGACATTTTTCGTTGAACACACAAAGCCCTGCTACATGGATACCGCCCCTGTGCTGAAGTTAACAGTACTCGTTTTGGACATTCATTGTTAACAATGATTATAATGACACGGGACTGAAATATATTTAGCATTTTGTGTTCTCAGTTCTTCCAGTAACCTCCTGGATACTCCGCACTCAATGTGTATTTCCGACACCTGGCTGCTTAACGAAATAAACTTGTCGTTGACTCCGACATTATATCTTGGGCACCGAATTTTTGAACTTTCTGTGTAAGCGAATCAGAGGTAGATGAGGAATAGTTACTGTTACAATACGGCCCGCAAATGGGAAAATTGATCGGCATAACTGACTTTTAAAAAGGGCCGGGGTACGAGCTGGTCGCTTGTCGCGTCTTACTGTCGAGAACAACTATGAAAAGCGGTGTTGAAGGACGGAGATAACACGGTGCAGTGACAAGCTGTTGAACGTCTTCGCCTCTTCACAGAACGTGCACGTGGGAGGCTACACGTGGCGGATCTGACAGCAGAGTACATTACTGGTACAAGCGCAGGAGCTCGGAACCGCGTCTTACTCGTACATTGAACACACGTGTTGCCAAATTGTCCCAACGATATCATCAGCTACGATTGCGGTGGGCACGGAATCATAGAGATCATAACATGGGTTAATGAAAACGCGTCGTCCGGTCGGACAAACTGCGTTCCTTACATCAGGTCTTTGTTTGTGTCCAGATACACCGTCATCCAGGGGAACAGGGGCTCGAAACGTGCACAGCACCAAGAGTGTAAACCAGTGTAACGCTATGGGACCTCTGGTAGTAATCGAAGACACTATTACAGCAGTGGACTACCATGTAGCGGTACTAGGAGTACGCTTTATCAATATAAATCGTGCTTCGGTTGAATAAATCCCAGTTGAGGGACATCAGAAGTTGATCAGCAGATTGCAGCTTTACCATGTGATCCTCACTTGTTAAGTCAATAACCAACTAATGGACACGAAAAAAGGCACCTGAGTGCTTCATTTCGATTACTTTTTCAATGTGTCACACTTCCTCATCCTCTCTGTACCTTTCCAGTATGTGTGAGGGCATGTTGTGTGAATGTGCTAGAGAGGTCAAGAGCTATTTAAAAAATTGGCAGTAGAGAAACTAGGGAAGGTAAACGCAGAGATTGCTTGATATACTTCAGAGAGGTCGGTTCTAGGAGTGTAGAGGGTGGAGGTTGGCCTTCAGACAATAGGAACGTGGCAGTTCGACGGGTAGCGTGCCTTGGGGTCTGCTAGCCGGGACGTGATTAGGAGAGGACGCAGTGTGGAGTCGCACCGTCTGAAAGGTGGTGAGACAGGAAATGCTGTACATCACAGCAGATACAGTTTACGAATCAACGTCACCTCTTTGCTCGTCTCATAAGCTCAGGTATCTCTTTGGGTAGCTTCCCAGCTCTGTGCGTTCACGCTTTGGCATTAACTTGTGTAGTAGCGGCGTTCTGCGTAGTGCTTCGCAACGTTTTCAGAGTGTCGGCGCTTGGAAGGGCTGCGTCCTGATTTGTGATAATGAAATCCCTTTGGCCTCCCTATAGTGTGACAATTGATAGGTTGATGGTACGTGACCTATTAGATATTTCAGTATTTGTCAGCACCGATAATAGTGAGGACCAGTGATTCCAGATTACCTTAATGTCTAATAAACTTTCAGTCATGTGAAGTCAGTGTTGGGGTTTTCAGACAGTTACCTCCCGTATCCCAGTTGATTGTTATCAAGCTCAGATTAAAAATTATAAAAGAGTAAGAACCCCCTCATTGCTTTGTTAAACAGTGCCAAATCTAGTAGCCTCCCCCCCCCCCCCCCCCTCTTGATAATCCAATAGAATTATGAGCGTAGGCCTGAATAATGGTAGTGGTTGCCGTACCCGTTACTTAGTGCATTGGTTTTGGGTGTCTGTCGCGTTATCCGTTGCTTGCACTGGTGTTTCGGCAATAATTAAGACTCAGGGTCGTTAGTAGTAATGATACGACGACGTTCTCACATACACTCAATCAGAGCACCCAGTAGGGAAGAACTACAGCTAAAGATACAGTGCCATACAAGTGAGTGAGCACCAAGCAAGCAGGCAAGCCGCACAGGGAAGCACGAGCAAAAAGACGGTCACAGCGCAACGTGAACATTATTGCGGACCAGTTGCATCCCTCCCTGCTTGATGTCTTTGTCGATGGCCATCATATCTTGCAGACTGTTAATTGCCCGTGTTCCAAGTCCAGAATCACGCTGTAATGATTCTAAGAGCGTGGTAGTCAACTCACGCTGATGTCTTGGTCACCAAATTCGCTTGTTCTGAAACCGATGGAACACATCTGGGGCGTTTCGGGAGTCAGCTTCAAACCCAAAAGCCACCGGCACGTAATTTATAGGAACTGCGTGACCTGGAGGTAGACTTCTGGCGCCGTA
Source organism: Schistocerca americana (assembly GCF_021461395.2). Lineage (NCBI taxonomy): Eukaryota > Metazoa > Arthropoda > Insecta > Orthoptera > Acrididae > Schistocerca > Schistocerca americana. The sequence continues at coordinate 598,662,336 of NC_060125.1, read as the reverse complement.
CACGCTCGGAAACCTGACAATAACTTTTGGAACCCATGGCGCACAGATACTATGCTGTATTGCGTTCGAAATGTGGACCACTACGTTATTATGCAGGCGTTCATTATGCTTTGGCTCGCATGAGCTGAATCGAAATGAATGGATTTGTGTAGATGAAATCCGCTAAGTCGCAATGATATGAAATGTCAGTGCAAAACAATCCGATTCGCTGAACATCAGGAACAATGAAGTCTGGCTCAGGTTTGGAGGCCTTTTCAGATAACCTAATGTTTAAGGCGACTGCATGTGGATTGGATTGGTTTGTTTGGGGGGAGAGACCAAACAGCGAGGTCATCGGTCTCATTGGATTAGGGAAGGACGGGGAAGGAAGTCGGCCGTGCCCTTTCAAAGGAACCATCCCGGCATTTGCCTGGAGCGATGTAGGGAAATCACGGAAAACCTAAATCAGGATGGCCGGACGCGGGATTGAACCGTCGTCCTCCCGGATGCGAGTCCAGTGTGCTAACCCCTGCGCCACTTCGCTCGATGACTGCATGTGGGAGGAAATTTGGTTCAAGTGCCTATCTGTCACAGAGTTTTTATTGTCACTACATTTTCGTTTCGCTGGAAGATGGGCATACCTGAAGGATTTTTCACTGGTAGCATTCCACGTTTGTTTGCATCATAGCCATCAATTCATTTACTTCATTTCAGTTCATGAATTTGCTCTAAGATCACAAGCTGATGAGCAAAGAATACCATCACCTATAGTTGACAATGGTCATGTAAGTAGGGGAACAAAGGCAGCACGACCACGTTTTTTGGTGTGGATTGACTACATCAGGGGCAGGTATGCACTCAGGGTCAAACTTATTGTTCTCCTTTTATTCACAGGTCATTAACCTATTATCCTCCTTTGATTGTCAGGTCCTTAACCAATTGCTCTACTAAAAGCATCCTTCCTTTTGAGTGACAGGTCCTTAACCTATTGTTTCCATATCCCCTCCCACTCCACCCCTCACCCCTCAGGAAACTAACAACCCCCACCCCCCTACCTGTTACAGGTACACCTTCAGGTCTGAGTTATTCTAATAGCCCCTCTTACTCTTATCAGTTTGAATGGCTACTTAATTAAATTGAACAATTAATTAACCCCTCCCACTCTCGTAAACACCACATCCCTACCCCTCCCCTCTCCCCCACCACTCTCTCCCTCCTCTCCCATAACTGGAAATGGGCGGCTCTGTGGTGGAGAGGAAGTATCTCACGAAGGAAATTCAAGGGTATGTTGTTTATTTCCAAAAAAAAACAGTTTGCAGGGGTTGGATTTCTCTTGTTCATCATTCTCTGCTGTTTGAAAAGATGCAGGTCTTGTAAGAAGTAATGAAATCGATCGCTGTTCTTTTTATCCTAATCGCGCGAGGAATACCGTCATGAAATACACATCACACGTAATTTACAGTTAAAAATCTTTCGATCGCGAGCACTCACCGCACGCCATCCCCTGTCCACTAGACCGCACAGATCGCCACCGCACACGCTCCCAGGAATGGATATGCACTGGCAGCCCCCGCGAAGTGACGACGCGGCCATCAGCTGCCGAACCATGCGCAGGTGTCAGTTCGTGCCCCGCAAGGATGAGGCGGCGGCATCTCTTTCATACACGACACCTGAGAAATACCTGTTGAAATACGTCTTCACCTAGGCACTGTTACTGATGCGATGACGCATAGCTGCGGGTCCAGCGCCGACAGAGATGTTTGCATAGCGACTCACCCTCATAGACGCAGCTAAGAGGTTCTCAGTGTCATACTGGCATCACATGTGTATATAAATAACAGACAAGTGTTCCCCCGGACGCTCTATAGAAATCTGTTGCAATGCTTCCCCAAATAATACAGGGTGCATTCTCCCTAGCGATCCTAATGGGACAACCGTCTCACATGCGAGACGCCTCTGGCTGCATATGTGTTTACCCAGTCACCACACACAGCTGCCGGCCCAGCACAGACCTACTTGCCAAGTGAGAGATGTCTGCATAGCGACTCACCCACACAGGTGCACTAAATGGTTCTCAGTGTTATACTGATGTCTCATGTCTATGTAAATAACAACCAAGCCTCCCTCTGGACTCGCTGTAGAAATCTTTTGCAATGCTTCCCAGAATAACAAATGGTTCAAATGGCTCTGAGCACTATGCGACTTAACAGCTATGGTCATCAGTCCCCTAGAACTTAGAACTACTTAAACCTAACTAACCTAAGGACATCACACAACACCCAGTCATCACGACCCAGAATAACACGATGTGTTCTTCCTCGTGATGCTAATGGCACAACTCGTCCATTACTTATCAGCCCCTTCTCAGAACTCTGTTGCAGAAACAGTTAACAGTCTCTTTTGTTGTTGTTGTTGTTGCTGTTGTAAGAGCTTTCGTGATGTCTCAGCTTGTCTGCATATAAATTCTTGTCCAAACAGGACCTGTTTACGAAAATAGCTCTGAATAACACTGAACGCATTCTTCCTGATCATCCTAAAGGGACAGCCCATCCGTCACTGAATCTACCTGTCAAACTGCTGCTGCTGATGGTGTGGGAGCACCACCCACCATTGTTTTCTGCAGACGAGACTTTCAGTGGTAAAACTATTTTGTACAGATCACCATATTGCACAGACAATTAAACCTCGCAGAAGTGGTCTACAGACCATCAAATACATCCCACATGCTCATAGTGCCACTGTGCAGTGCGAACGGAGGAAACTGCTGCCATAAACGTGGTCAATGACTGCAGCTGCATAAACGCATGTCAGCCAGAGGGAGGCCAGCTGGCTATGGACTACCCACCACCCCAGGAGGATCTAAATGATAGGAGTTCAAATGCTGTCAATACCCTGTGCAAACACTCATCATATTGAATGTTTTCAAATATCTGCAAAGTATACATGTAACACACGTGGTCCCGAAGCCAATTCAATGCAAATTATTAGTTCACTAGTTACCCATTCGTGGTCAGCAACGAGCCAAATTGTCATAAGTTGGAAGCTTTCTCGGACTCTCTGAACCGGTATACAAAAGATGGGCAAGTCTCAGCTCGGAACAAAGACGTCTGTTGAGATGCTGTTACCGGCTCCAACTTGCTTGCTTGCTGTTGTGCTTTCTACGGCCATCTCCAGACTCACAAGAATATTGGGAACCAGCCACATATTTATCAGTGTAACTACAATTAAATGGGATTGCTGCTGCAGTCTGACACCAAACAATGTACTGGAAATGTCTCCTCTTGACTGCCGTGGTCCTGGAACGAATCCCAATATCTATAGCACACATAATTTTCCAACTAAAAAGAAGTCTTTCATTCCCTTACAGCTATCAATATGCTGAATCTATACCTCCATCGCGATAGGACACACAGTAGCGACCACAAGACACTTGTACATATACCTTGAAGACTGTTGTACAAAGGCTGGGTCAGTTACCCTCAACACAAAGATGTCACTGTTTCTGGCCCCGACCTTGCTTGCTTACTTGCTTTCTACACGCATCTCCAGACTCTGGGATTACAAGAACACATGCATTTTCACATGGTTTGCCAAAATATTATACCATTTACACGATACTTCTCGATATCAAGCATGTAGCAATATCGCTTGCATAACAGTATTGCTTGCACAGTATAATTCCGAAGATATAGACTGGAAATTATTTCTTAGAAACCCTAAACTTTAGCGAGGTGGAGCGTCCCATAAACCACTGATTAACTAGAAACTAATCCCGTCTACGAGGACCTTTACATGAAAACTCGAAAAAATAGAGGAAACTGATATTTCCACTCGTGAATACTGATGTCGGTGATGTAACAGGTTCCAAATCATCCCTATAATTTACAGAGTCAACTAAGGTGTTTCTGATGTCTAGCGAACCACCAAAAGTTTCTTCCACCCATCTTACACCTTATAGATGCACATACCAGCTAAATAAAGGGGCGAAATGTGCAGAAGCAGTCATCCAGAATATTTACATGGGAGGAAATAGTGATCCAGCGTAAACACATGTCCACATTGAATCTTTTCAAATTTCCATGCGATTACGAAAGCCGTCCAAAACATACTAAATATTAGTTCGCTATTCATCCGTCTAGAGGACGACACGGTTAAGTCAGCTACATTCCTGCATCCCAAAAGGCCTCTCCAATCAGATGGCTCCTGCCGTTAGCAGGAAACGTGAATCATTCCCGTCATAGGTCACCGCCGCCGCTCGCCACGCATCCATACACAGAATCGTCCTAGGAAACCAGCCACATACATATTTCATCGCTATTCTTACAATTAAATATTACGATCCCGGTCTCAATTGGACGACATTCGACAATGAGCGAAGTAACAGAAATACACCCTGCTGATGGCTGTGGCCCTGGAAATAGAAATATCTGTATCATTCTTATAACTTGACACACTTTTGGCTTTACTATCACAGTATTCCATGTCAAATCCATACCTTCCTTACGACTGGACATAGTCATTTCCTTTGCACATGTTGGGACATACACACATACTATATAAGTCTGATCCTCGAGGTGAACCTATCACACATCTCCTACTATTAAGTATAATATTTCGTCAATAGCTGATTGCTGGTGATACGAAATAATACTGCCCGAAAATCAGCGATGGGTGGATATGTCCCACACGTTTTTCCTGTGCATGGTACCACTATGTCTTGGAAAGAGAGGTGTAATCGTCTTAAAAATCTCCAGATGTTCAAAAAACACGATCGGAACGACCATGTTACTATCACAATCGGTCTTGGTTCTACAGGTGCACACAAGTATCCATGTTAAAAGCTATGCTGGCTTTATAAATCGAGGTCTGGCATTACCTCCAAATGAAGTGGTTTTTCCAGACAAATACCGCAACACTGAATATAGACGGTGATCGCCGGAGTGTATATTGTCAGACCAACAGTGCAGTTACGCGTCGCCGATGATGCAACCTCGTGATAAAATCACCGAATTTAGAAAGTGATTTGGCTAAGGAATGTGGTATGAATTCAGTATTTGTAACTCCCTCATGCCGCCGCTAGATATTTCTCCAGTATCTGTAATGTATTCTGTCTCGATGCCATGTCAGAGGTTCTGCGATACATCCACTGGGTTATAGGCAAAGGTTGATTGAGAAGGACCATAAACAGTAGATGGTATGCTGATTGAGGTCATAAGAAATGTATACAGGCTTTTCAGATCTCTAGTGTTAAGATCTTCGTTAGAAATGTTGTCTGTGATTTGGAATCAAGTCTTTCTATTCAACCACATACCTGCATTGGATCCCATGGAGAAGTCTCTTAATGATTACAGCCACTAGTGAATCATATTTCTGGCTCTCGAATGGAGTTACCTTTTTTGAACCTCTCTGTAACAGTAAAATTCCAACTAGGCTATTCCTCTTGCAACTGTTGCCATTCCTACAGCTTTGCACATTTGATCGTTCCAATTCAAGGTAGAACTGAGCAGAGGTCAGAGAGAACTACATCTGTCACCTTCTGCAACCCATGTAGAAACAAAGTGACCTGAGTTAGTGCGACAGGACCGTGTTTTGACCATTTGGTGGAAATGGGAACATGTCGTAGCTCTGCCAACAGTGTATGATGTGTAACGACACTGCCAAATGAAGCCTGCTCCTGCAACTCGAGGTAGTGTAACAGACAGCATGGAAACTGGGAGAAGATGAGGATTTTGCTACTGCGTTGTGGTGTGTCTCCAAACTACATACAGGTACTGCAGTCTGAAGCAGATTCATGTTTCCTCCGAGTCCATTCATGTCTATCATCCCAACATTCTATCATTGTTATTCTGTACTATCCAACAGAGAAAAATTACGAACTATAAAAGCTCCACTAGCTTCATCCCATAGAGAACTGGATAAGATTTTTACCGCATCTCTCTCCTCCCATATATTGAAAGCAAACACCGCCTGCATGTCAGCATCGAACACCTGTGGCGATCCTATTAAAAATGCGGGTATTGATCCATTGTACAGACCATTTCAAAGTTTCATCACCTGTACTGCAGGAGGATGGCCGTATGCCACGGACTATACTATTAGTTGCAAGAGACGCTCCATGTGACCCTGTGCCATTGTTTGAAAGTTCTTTAACTGCTGTTTTTGTTTTTTCCGACACAACTTCGAGGCCTGTGTCACGCTCTAAGTTGACGTTAACATTTTCTGATCCATTGCCTCTCACAGAAAACTAGACGCCGCATGGTGTAAATCATGTTGCTGCTGCTGCTACCATCACACACACACACACACACACACACACACACACACACACACACACACACACTGGATGATTCAAAAGGCAGTTACAACATAAGGAAACTGGAAGAGTTTTGTGGCGTTGTGGAGCATTTCCAAACTGCTCTCCAAAGGTGACTGACGACCTCTACATTTAAACTCATCTGCATAGTGACGGTATAGCTGATGACTCAATGTTCTGTTTCGATTGATTCATCATATTCCAGTCATGTACACTCTTTGACATAAAACTTGACCGGCGGAAGGGCGCTTCAGAGGCTAAGTCCGCGCCGATCGCGATATGGGACAAAAAAACTGGCCAACTCGCTAATTCTCTAAGTCCGGTTATCTGCACAATCTGGCAACACTGTAGACTGCGGCACTTCCTGGAGGAAAACTTGTCCCATGATAGAGAAACTTAAAGCTGATTACGCCTGTGGTCTAGCGGTAGCGTGCGTTGTTTCTGTTCATAATGTCAGTGGATCGAGAGCAGCTGGTATAAAAATTTTTTATAGCCTCTTCTGTCTGAATGCTGAAGACGTGAATGTAATGGTAGCGCAGATTCAATCTATTTCGCTTTGTGACACACCGATATCAAAATTTTATCCAGTAACGATTTTGCGGCAGATTTCCTGCAGACTGTCCTCCTCTGGACGCCGTATGCGGCGAAGCTCCGGGATCCATTTGCTGGCTACTGGCAGCGGCCGTGGCGACAGCAGCGGCGCTGCACTCCCCCGTTCTTTATCGAAAGCGCCTGCTACCGCTCATCGCTTTTGATGATTTAAAACGCTTTATTATTAAATGTTGCTCCACAGAAAATTTCTACAATTTCCATTCACGCTCAAAAGCAACGGAGACAGACGCCCTGATTAGTAGGCGGGTATTATATTACATTAATCGGCAAGAGCTGAGTATGGCCCGAAATTAATTTTATAGACTGGGACGAAATTAAACCACCTCACTACATTCGATGAATTAATAAATGTTTCATACATCGTTTCTTTTCCTTTCAAATTCAATTATTTGTGCAACTTTTGGTCAATGTTTGGATGTTTTCGTCAAGCCAGAGTGAGCGTCTGTGGTGTAAAGTGTATTACAGTTCTTGTTTCATTCCTTATGGTAAGTCTATGCGATAAACTGTGTGAATACCTTGCAATGCATGCTCTGTAGCAGTGCAGGAACACTGCACATTTGGAGTTCCATGTATGGGTTCATGAAGTATTTATTGTTGATCGGAAGTGATAGTTAAGGTCATCAGATTTAAACCAGAAAAATTTGTCGTTTTGAAGGTTTCAGAGAACGGAAAGGAATTGCTAACGCCGGTGTTAGAAAACGTCTACAGTTAAATGCTATTGCAAAAATTTAGAAGAAGGGAACTACATTAATGAACATGTGCACTTCATAAACAACCTTCTGACATGTTAGACCTATATGACGAACAAAGCTCAAATTTATATCGTTGACAGTCGGTTTGAATCTTTTCAGGGTCTATTTTACAGTGAAGCACCTTGGAATTCGCAAAGCAGAAATCCATGATATTAACTTAATTTACTAAGTCGAAATCGGACGAAGATTGATGTTTAAAGGCATTCTTCAGATTTCGCATAAGAAATTTTTACTAGCAGTTTGCAACTCCATTAATTAAAATGGAAAATAAAAGGTTGTACTCAGCGGCTTCTACCGTGATTCGAACTGCTATGTCTTATAGTACAAGCACTGCAACGCACAAGGGAACCTCTGAGCTAACGACACACTGGCGGCCAGAGGCGGAATATAGTCACTGCGATGTTGCCTGAGCCTCAAAACGCAACCTTAAACACACGAACAGAGGAGGTGGAGATTACTGTTTTAACGTCCCGTCGACAACGATGTCATTAGAGACGGAGCACAAGCTCGGATTAGGGAAGGATGGGGAAGGAAATCGGCCGTGCCCTTCCTAAGGAACCATCCCGGCATTTGCCTGAAGCGATTTAGGGAAATCATTGAAAACCTAAATCAGGATGGCCGGGCGCGGGATTGCACCGTCGTCCTCCCGAATGCACACACAAACAGGTGTTACTTATGTGAAGAACGCCATTCTTGGAGTCCAGAAATTAAATATACTTTCTAATTGTGTCATCTTGCAGTGGATTATATCGTACGAGTCTTCGATGTGGAAAACGAATGTCAAGTGAATTTAGCGAGGTAACGCCGACCTACACCCGGGAGTAAATGCACTATCAGAATGTTGACAAATACTTGCTACGACGCTGCCATTTCTAGGCTCTCTGACGAGGCAGCTCTTCAGCGAAATGCTTGCCGTGATTCTCCGATACGGTTCTTCAGAGTGGAGACGCGCGCGCACGTTTGGTTTTTATGCGGCGTTCTCCCCTGATGGTTTCTGACGTCGCCTTCTGGGCTATGTATACATATGAGACATTCAATTATCGTTAATCCAGAATGATACAAGTTTCAGCTTCCGGTGTGGAAGAAGGCTGTTGACGCCGACATTATATCATTTCAACGTAGGGAAAGCAAAACGGATCATTCAATGTTTCTCATTCAACATAAAGCATGTGAGATAATTTTCCGTAACGTTCATAATCATCTAAAAATACAAACGAAGTAAAAATACACCGGAAGCTTATTCGAATTGAATATAACGCTTTGCACCTCGATGTCGAATTTGTCCACTTGCAATCTTTTGCAGCATACACATAGAATGTCATGATTACCACGAGAATGAAGAAATATGTTGGTAAGGATGGAAGCAAGAAGAGACGCAGTCAACAAATATTCTATTCCTCATGGCATTCATTTCATTTGACACGTAAGAAGAGGTAAAGCGGGAATTTACTTTCGTTAACACGAAAGATATGCCGCACATATTGATAACGAGGAAGTCTGCGTCTTCATACGTTTCCTCCTTGAAATCTGTATGCTCTACTATATACTAAGTAGCCCGATCATTGTTTCAGTAATGTTACCCTCTTGTTTGATCCCGTAACGATGAACAGATTCCAAATGCATGTCTCCCTTCCTGGGTTGTTTTTTGTGTTTTATTGCTTGGAATTCCTGAAGCAGACCACTGTGCCTTCCCCCCTCGTGGGTTAGGTCTCAAAACTAAACCGCTTTGTATCCAATGGCATAATTTATTCAGACAGCATCAGCATAAGACTATCAAACAAAGCCTTCCATTTACAGTTGCAGCACTCTAACCAGCACTGACCAAAGTGTAATCCACGGTCATGGTCCTAAATTACCAGCTGTCTGCTACTGTGGCAAAGTCCGTACTACACTGTCGATTCCGCAGCACCATTTTATCTGGTAACACTGTGTAGTTGCACAGTTGTGCTACCAGGTCTGTCCTCACACTGTCAACTTTATGTATCTCACTTCTCCTGTAGCGTAGATCACGAGGAGCCGAAGTAAATGAGCGTATTCTGCATGACGTAACATTCAGTATTCCCTTCTTTCATAGCCACTCTTCATGTGCATCGATACCAAATAGGAATGCGAAAACTCTTGCGAGTGAGAGAATGACAATAACAATCGTAACAAGAACAAGCAAATAATGAATGATGTTTATTCCAACGCAGAACGAGAATGGCTTTAAATATAAAAATCTGTATCTATATCTATATCCATATCTATTGATCTTTGAGTTGGCACAATGCAAATATATTCTTAGCATTTAGTTACTGAATTTAGTTCTGGATGTTTGCAGAGAAAAGGAAAAGTCGGTACTTCTCGCTAGTGTAATATAATGTGAACCAGCAACTACCCTTTCCTTAGAACACGACTCAAGCAGGTCCTCAAGTAGGTAGCAAGGCACTGCTGCATTCTGTTCCCTGACATTGCTCTGATGACGGTTAATGCAGATAGTTCCGATTATGAAATACAAAACGTATTGCAGGTTAGTTCCTAGGATAGTAACATTAAATTTGCGTTGTAGACGGCACATGAACGTGACGACTATCCATATTACTCATCAATATAAAAAGACAATATTTAGGGAATTTAGCAGGATTACTCAAAATGAATTCTGAAATTGGGTGACTGACTGCACAGGTGCTAAACGTCGTCAAGAGTATACGATGTCCTAATCGCATTAGGAATATGAAGATCGTCTTCGACAGCTCGCAACTTTCACATTGCTATCTCCACCCTACTCCAGACAGCCCTCGGTGGAGTTGCACGACGTTGCCGATGTTATGGAAGGCCTTCAAACGACAACAGACCACATATTGAAAAATACAAGCGAATTCTCTTGCAGCGTAAGCTTATTGTAACTAATCTAAAAATTATTGGAGAGGAACATTGTCCTATTCAAAAAAAGTAAAATGTTACACACTGTTGACGTCAAACGGACATTATCTATGTCCTGTCTTGTGTCCTACTCATCTATAATATCAAGTGTACTATGAAAATGATTATATATAATGGATGATAGGGTAATGCATTGATACCAGATGGTGGGGGCCGGCCGGTGTGGCCGTGCGGTTCTAGGCGCTTCAGTCTGGAACCGCGTGACCGCTACGGTCGCAGGTTCGAATCCTGCCTCGGGCATGGATGTGAGTGATGTCCTTAGGTTAGTTAGGTTTAAGTAGTTCTAAGTTCTAGGGGACTGATGACCTTAGAAGTTAAGTCCCATAGTGCTCAGAGCCATTTGAACCATTTGAACTATTTAACACAAAATGACATTAAAAATTAAAGTTATTCACGAGCAGCTAGTTGAGAATATGTATGAACATTAAATGACACGACGAACTGAAACAATATGACGAAGAGTTCAGCGCTCACTGGGAATAGAGCCCCACACATATCGTTGTTGACTACACACAAAGAGACGTCAGCTACCGAATTTTTCTCCACCAGCTGCTCAGAATAGCATCTTGAACTTATAGTCATCTCGCAAATAGTTCTGTGTCTCACTGGGAGTTAAAAACGTCAGATATCGTTAGTGTTGACAACGAATGAAAATACATTAAAAATCAAAATTATTATCCACCAGCAGATAGGTGTTCTCATGATAGAGCTTGATAATACATAATTAAATCTTTAGTGCCGGGCCAGGATTCGATCCCATTCACGCGTAATATGTGAAGGTGTTGAGGAATCTGCAGTTTTGAACAAACAACAAATTGTAGCCGAGCTGTATTGCCACGAAGGGATCAAATTCCGCGTTAAGGGCGGTCTGAGTTGCATTCCCAGTTTAGAACCAATTTTATCGACATACAGAAGCTCAAATAAAAGATGGAATAAGTGTCCTGTGACCATACATAGCGTTTTTGTCGTCACTTGAAATAAATAACTAGTATAAGAAAGGTTACTGGTGATAGAGTTTCTACATGTCGCCACTCCAGACTTTATTGTGGTTCAACCTACCTCCTACTTGGTAAAGAAGGAATATCATCTTTAATGTGAATTTTCAGACCACGCAGCCATTATATCTCCTCACTTGGTGTAGCCAGGAGAGAATGGAATCTGTCTCTCCCTATCTAAAATCATTGACGGAAGTGGGAATCGAACCGAGACCATAGGTATAACAACCTACCATCCGTCCAACAGACCACGAAATCCTCTTCTCTGCGAGTCATTTTTCTATCGTAACGCAGTTGCGCCACACTGGATGAGAATTCTGACACACAGGTTCCCTGTAGTAATTTGCAGCATGTTCAGTTAATTCATTTACTTGGTTGACCGAATCACCATGAACTAGCTGCCTCGGCTACCCAGTGCATACATTCGACTATTTTGTAATCACAGAAATAAAATCACGTAACTGCCACCTACACACAACTGCCAACAGTGTAGGATGCAGAAGTTTAAATAGGAAGTGTTCCTTTCCACTTGAGCTATTCTATTGCGCTACCTGTTACTAGAAAACGTCGTTCAGTCCAAAAGAAAAGCTGTAACTGTTTGTCTCTCAGAAGTCAAGACCTGGCCATATGCATAATCTCACAGTGCTGTGGAATCCAAAAGTTCCGGAGGAATAGTTACCGAGCTCTGGAGCTGCTGTAGCTACGTGTCAGCTTGTAGCATAGATAAGATGTCGCGAGCTCGAATACATTCAGTGCTACATTTTTTAAAACGCAATTCTGCTCTCTGCTGAAGGTATCAATCTAATGGAACTTTGAACATAATTCCCTTCACTTCTCAACCCAAAGTAGTCGCATGTGGAAAAAGGGCTAACTACTGTGACATTTTGTTCTATTCAGGTTTAATAGACAGCAGGCAGCAGATGCATCTCGAAGATGTGCAGGGAGAGCGCATCGTGCCATAATATGTCAGAAAAGTATTTTCTATATTAGCCGTCGTGTGGTAGTGATATTTTATTCTTCTTCAAACTTTGTTTGACAGCTTTAACTCAGAACAAGTTTTCTACATGCATGTAATCAATAAACTGCATGTGCATTGTCAGACTGTCATAGGTAACATCTGAGAATTCGCATATATCGTTGATGATTAATTTCTCTCTCATGTTTACTATTGTTTTAACAACACTAAAGGAAACCTTACGAAAATTGTGCACTGTATTATAAGAAATGAAATAAAACTAACCATGGTAACCTTACGACGAAAGTGTCTGTAAACAAGCATGCCTCTATCGACACGAATTAGTAAAATACTACTCACTTAGATTTTGATTGGGTCTGTGTTTAATTGGCATGCTGTGTCATACTCAAGAGGTATGCAAATGTGGCATTTCATAAATATAGTTACGTATTCCTAGAAACCCGAAATTCGCTTGGCAGCAGCGGAAAGAGGCCTTACCTGTTGTGCAGCATTGTAAGTTTTTCAACATTGCACTATGAGCTGAAAGCATTTTCTTGCGATTTCCTTATTGATGTTTGATCTGACTGCTAGTAGCTCTTTCACAGAAGGGATAAAAACGTTACAGTCAGTGAGACTGGAACTGCGAACCGTAACAGACGCTTTTTCACAGCTCAGCACGTTACCACAGAGCTGGCGAGGAGGAATGTGTCTTGGCTTCCTATTACGAGGGCAATAGTAACTAGAACTCGTAAACCGCTATTTGAATGTCGAGATTAGTTGCGGTTTCCACCTGCAACGACTTTCCTGGGCTGAAAACCGTAAATTTTCAATCTTTTGTTACCCTGCAAGCGATAATAACTCGGATTATTCAATGGAAATGACAGGTAAAATCAAGTGAACTTTGAGGCTTAATTCCGTGCACACCAGGAAGTAACTCGTCGATCACAGAGTTGCCAAACATACGTTGCCTTGTTGCCAAATCTCAGTTACAGTACCAGCAGGAAGAAGACGAACCGATGTGATCCTACAGCGGTCTGGGAAGTGACCATAGCTGGTGTCTCCAAGTCACGGCTGCTACGGCCTGGAATACGTAATGCGTCTGATTCGCTTTCTGTAACTAGGTTTAGGGACTGGAGCGTAGTTACTAATAATACTCAGAACTGACTGCAAACTGAGCATCATAAATCAGTAACTCTCATTGTTGTTTTTATATTTCTTTCGTAAGTGTACTCAAAACTAAGAAAGTCATTCACAGGCGTTTTCGTGCCTCGCCGATAGTCGAGCACAACATACAAATAAAAATAAAAAAGAATGTGTGTGTGTGTGTGTGTGTGTTTGTGAGGGAGAGAGAGAGAGAGGGAGAAATAAAAAGCAATGAGAGAGAGTGTAAAAAATTGTTGTAAGGAAATTGAATCATGGTATTTAAAGAAATCTTTCATTAAAATGACACGTTCCATATCATTACGAAATGTCGTATTCATGATCTATGGAACAAGAGTTAATCTAATGTAATCTAATCTAATCACATCATATTGATGATTAGCCATGAAGAGTCATGAATTACCGAAATTTTGGCCAATACCAGCAACCAAATCTAAACTTGAAAATAAAAGACGACAATTTTTGTAATAAACCGTGACTCCTATCAAGACCCTTTCGTCCCTGTTATCGAACCACGAAAGATGTCTGATATACCTCCATTCTGAAGTAACAAAGTGTGCATGCATTTAAAGATGAAGTGCATGATGTGAAGTTCTGTGACGGAGATACGAACCCAACACGTAATCCGATTGTTAACTAAGAAAAATCAAATGTTACGTATCGGTTTTTCTTACGAGCCGCTAGGTGTCTGAATCTAAAATAAGGATACAAACTTTTGTGCCTAAGCGACAATCGAACTGCACACCTACCGTGCATCCACGAATATAGCTTAAGTTTCAGTTGCTTACTCATGAACAGTAAGATGTGTGCGTGTTTGACCAGAAATAACGACACCTGTTGCCATTGTTGGAAACACATGAACAGACATTGAAATTGCGCGTTAATTTTCACTAGCAGGTGGGTGTGCACTTGATAAAGCTAGAAATGAAATTATGAATATTTTTGTACTGGATCAGGTTTCAGACCCACATACTTACCTTTGGAGGAGACCTAGAGAAGATTGCAGTCTTGGGAAAAGGAACGAAATGACTGAACTATACTGTTCCGAGAGATTCAGATCCTCGAAAGAGGAGATACGAATTCGAATCACAGTCCAGCACCAAATTTTTAAACGTCTCTAGTTCAATCAAGTACAAGTAAAATAAGAGCCCTGTCCCTTTAAATGGCTATCGGTTCATCAAATAAAATAAAATTTTCTAATGTAAGTAAGCTTACTGGCGACTGTATTTCTGTTTACCATGACTTCCGCTGTGTCATTTCCCAACGTAAACCGTCTCTGCCCAGTTGGTAATGAAGGAACGTGATGTTTAATGCGGATTCTGGATTATAACGTCTTTCTCTTGAGGTTACCAGAGGTAAAATAAATCTGTTTGTGCCTCTTAAAAGTAAATGCCTGAACCCACGCATTGCACCTGTGATAGCTCGTTCCACCATACCATTGTGGCCAAATTACCCAGCCCCAAGAGTGTGCTGTAACGGATGATGCGCTTAGCTTACAAAATTAGTCACGGTGGAAAAAATGCGAGTCTATTAAATGGTCGAGTAGAAGCAAGCTTCTGACGCAGAGATTATGCTATTCTCATGTCATCAGGATGTAAAGACTCTTCTAGGCATCATAGGCTGGATGTGAAGCCATTTTGATTTTTCACAAATTCAGCAAATTTCTTAGTTCGAGAAAATCCACTGTGAAGTGTGAAGTTGCCGGATAATTCGATTATTACTGTTACTATTAATATCATTTTATTCATACCGCTGCTGTAACACAAGTGCTTGAACATCATTTAATGCCTTTTGG
The DNA here is from genome assembly GCF_021461395.2 of Schistocerca americana. Taxonomy (NCBI): domain Eukaryota; kingdom Metazoa; phylum Arthropoda; class Insecta; order Orthoptera; family Acrididae; genus Schistocerca; species Schistocerca americana. The sequence continues at coordinate 598,646,852 of NC_060125.1, read as the reverse complement.
TCACTATAGATGTAGTTTCCCATGAACAGGTTCTTTCCCTGTCTACGGAATCCTTTTCATGTTAATATCAAACACCAGCAATTACTCGTAGATTACTTTAAAACTGAAGTAATTGACGAAGACGTTACTTGGTAACAAAAACGCACTGCTTTTCTTCACTTACTTTCGCCTAGAAATGGCTATCGAGTACTGACAAACCAAAAGGCAAGAGATCTTACTGCCTTCCGATATACGTTGCTGTTAGTTCTTCCACATGATTTGGTCGACATGACCTGTTTCAAGTTGTGTATGACAGACAGTGTTTTAGAAAATCTATTGTTTCCCTTTGAAATAAGCAGAAGTATTTTCATTCTAAGCTGTCCAAGTACAAAATTTTCGCAATATTAGTTCAAACTTAATATTCGCTTCTATAATGTAGGAAAGTATTTCACAGTCGCAAAACTCGCATCCGAAACGTTGACCTTACACTTAGTCGCTGACCATAAATTCTAGCTCAGAGTGACACCAGTTTAAATAACCTAATGTAGTGAAGACTTTTTGCCAGTGCTCTTTCTCACCGGAAAATACGCAATTCACTCATTTGGCTCCATAAGTACACTGTAACAGTAATTTCTGTGTGAAATTTGTCAGTAAGCTTTTGCCTTCCAACCGGCAAAATACGGCAGAGTACGGCCGGTAAACAATTCACAAACCACGATTTAGTGCCAATAAGACGATTTCTTTAAACATTGTCGAAGCTGAGGGAATTTAGTTTCTGCTTAAATCGTCTTAAGCAGCAACAATCACAGATATCTCAAATAGGAAAAAGCTGAATATCCAGGTACGAAGGTTGTAAAACAAACTTCCCACAGTTTGTGTCAGGTTGATCTTTTCGTCTGATAACACTGCTTAAGTATTTTGTCTAAGAGGTATCACAAGTAGTATCCTTGTAGCTGTGGGAATCATTGGTTGAAAACGAGTTTAACAGCAATGGGTACAGTGCTGCTAAATTTTCACAATTATTATCAACCTAAGTCTGAGTTCATCCACAAACTGAGGCATATTTATAATATTGGAGCTAGACTGTGTATCCTTGTCTTTCTTGAGTGGTCATTGGAAGGCGTTTACACACACGTATACAATACTATGAATACTTCGAACGCTATGGTTAACGTTGCTCTCATAAACTACTTTTTTTTTAATTCTTCTGGGTCTTCAGCGTGCAATATGTGTTGTAGATACAGTCTCAGACCAAAAAATTGACCGCCGAGTCGTTCACGTAAGGTGGACAATACAGTCGTGCTCCTCTCAGAATTCTATGTCTGGCAATATGCTCGATCTAGCAACATGTAGACTGCGGCACTTCCCAGAGGAGGTCTTGACTCCAGTCTTAGTACATTACTCTTGACTACGACCGTAGTCTTGAGGTAAAACGCGAGACCAGCTAATATGATATTGTAGATTCGCTTGAATTACACTCATAGCTTCAGCACCGAGAGGAAAGGGGCGATAAATATTTTGTCGATATGTGCTTTCGGTCGCCAGACGTCATATTAGCTGGTCTCGCGTTTTACCTGAAGACTACGGTCGTGTTCCAGCAGCGGTTTGAATAAAATGATAGTAATAATAACAGTAATAATCGAATTATCCGGCAACTTCACACTTCACAGTGGATTTTCTCGAACTAAGAAATTTGCTGAATTTGTGAAAAATCAAAATGGCTTCACATCCAGCCTATGATGCCTAGAAGAGTCTTTACATCCTGATGACATGAGAATAGCATAATCTCTGCGTCAGAAGCTTGCTTCTACTCGACCATTTAATAGACTCGCATTTTTTCCACCGTGACTAATTTTGTAAGCTAAGCACATCATCCGTTACAGCACACTCTTGGGGCTGGGTAATTTGGCCACAATGGTATGGTGGAACGAGCTATCACAGGTGCAATGCGTGGGTTCAGGCATTTACTTTTAAGAGGCACAAACAGATTTATTTTACCTCTGGTAACTTCAAGAGAAAGACGTTATAATCCAGAATCCGCATTAAACATCACGTTCCTTCATTACCAACTGGGCAGAGCCGGTTTACGTTGGGAAATGACACAGCGGAAGTCATGGTAAACAGAAATACAGTCGCCAGTAAGCTTACTTACATTAGAAAATTTTATTTTATTTGATGAACCGATAGCCATTTAAAGGGACAGGGCTCTTATTTTACTTGTACTTGATTGAACTAGAGACGTTTAAAAATTTGGTGCTGGACTGTGATTCGAATTCGTATCTCCTCTTTCGAGGATCTGAATCTCTCGGAACAGTATAGTTCAGTCATTTCGTTCCTTTTCCCAAGACTGCAATCTTCTCTAGGTCTCCTCCAAAGGTAAGTATGTGGGTCTGAAACCTGATCCAGTACAAAAATATTCATAATTTCATTTCTAGCTTTATCAAGTGCACACCCACCTGCTAGTGAAAATTAACGCGCAATTTCAATGTCTGTTCATGTGTTTCCAACAATGGCAACAGGTGTCGTTATTTCTGGTCAAACACGCACACATCTTACTGTTCATGAGTAAGCAACTGAAACTTAAGCTATATTCGTGGATGCACGGTAGGTGTGCAGTTCGATTGTCGCTTAGGCACAAAAGTTTGTATCCTTATTTTAGATTCAGACACCTAGCGGCTCGTAAGAAAAACCGATACGTAACATTTGATTTTTCTTAGTTAACAATCGGATTACGTGTTGGGTTCGTATCTCCGTCACAGAACTTCACATCATGCACTTCATCTTTAAATGCATGCACACTTTGTTACTTCAGAATGGAGGTATATCAGACATCTTTCGTGGTTCGATAACAGGGACGAAAGGGTCTTGATAGGAGTCACGGTTTATTACAAAAATTGTCGTCTTTTATTTTCAAGTTTAGATTTGGTTGCTGGTATTGGCCAAAATTTCGGTAATTCATGACTCTTCATGGCTAATCATCAATATGATGTGATTAGATTAGATTACATTAGATTAACTCTTGTTCCATAGATCATGAATACGACATTTCGTAATGATATGGAACGTGTCATTTTAATGAAAGATTTCTTTAAATACCATGATTCAATTTCCTTACAACAATTTTTTACACTCTCTCTCATTGCTTTTTATTTCTCCCTCTCTCTCTCTCTCCCTCACAAACACACACACACACACACACACATTCTTTTTTATTTTTATTTGTATGTTGTGCTCGACTATCGGCGAGGCACGAAAACGCCTGTGAATGACTTTCTTAGTTTTGAGTACACTTACGAAAGAAATATAAAAACAACAATGAGAGTTACTGATTTATGATGCTCAGTTTGCAGTCAGTTCTGAGTATTATTAGTAACTACGCTCCAGTCCCTAAACCTAGTTACAGAAAGCGAATCAGACGCATTACGTATTCCAGGCCGTAGCAGCCGTGACTTGGAGACACCAGCTATGGTCACTTCCCAGACCGCTGTAGGATCACATCGGTTCGTCTTCTTCCTGCTGGTACTGTAACTGAGATTTGGCAACAAGGCAACGTATGTTTGGCAACTCTGTGATCGACGAGTTACTTCCTGGTGTGCACGGAATTAAGCCTCAAAGTTCACTTGATTTTACCTGTCATTTCCATTGAATAATCCGAGTTATTATCGCTTGCAGGGTAACAAAAGATTGAAAATTTACGGTTTTCAGCCCAGGAAAGTCGTTGCAGGTGGAAACCGCAACTAATCTCGACATTCAAATAGCGGTTTACGAGTTCTAGTTACTATTGCCCTCGTAATAGGAAGCCAAGACACATTCCTCCTCGCCAGCTCTGTGGTAACGTGCTGAGCTGTGAAAAAGCGTCTGTTACGGTTCGCAGTTCCAGTCTCACTGACTGTAACGTTTTTATCCCTTCTGTGAAAGAGCTACTAGCAGTCAGATCAAACATCAATAAGGAAATCGCAAGAAAATGCTTTCAGCTCATAGTGCAATGTTGAAAAACTTACAATGCTGCACAACAGGTAAGGCCTCTTTCCGCTGCTGCCAAGCGAATTTCGGGTTTCTAGGAATACGTAACTATATTTATGAAATGCCACATTTGCATACCTCTTGAGTATGACACAGCATGCCAATTAAACACAGACCCAATCAAAATCTAAGTGAGTAGTATTTTACTAATTCGTGTCGATAGAGGCATGCTTGTTTACAGACACTTTCGTCGTAAGGTTACCATGGTTAGTTTTATTTCATTTCTTATAATACAGTGCACAATTTTCGTAAGGTTTCCTTTAGTGTTGTTAAAACAATAGTAAACATGAGAGAGAAATTAATCATCAACGATATATGCGAATTCTCAGATGTTACCTATGACAGTCTGACAATGCACATGCAGTTTATTGATTACATGCATGTAGAAAACTTGTTCTGAGTTAAAGCTGTCAAACAAAGTTTGAAGAAGAATAAAATATCACTACCACACGACGGCTAATATAGAAAATACTTTTCTGACATATTATGGCACGATGCGCTCTCCCTGCACATCTTCGAGATGCATCTGCTGCCTGCTGTCTATTAAACCTGAATAGAACAAAATGTCACAGTAGTTAGCCCTTTTTCCACATGCGACTACTTTGGGTTGAGAAGTGAAGGGAATTATGTTCAAAGTTCCATTAGATTGATACCTTCAGCAGAGAGCAGAATTGCGTTTTAAAAAATGTAGCACTGAATGTATTCGAGCTCGCGACATCTTATCTATGCTACAAGCTGACACGTAGCTACAGCAGCTCCAGAGCTCGGTAACTATTCCTCCGGAACTTTTGGATTCCACAGCACTGTGAGATTATGCATATGGCCAGGTCTTGACTTCTGAGAGACAAACAGTTACAGCTTTTCTTTTGGACTGAACGACGTTTTCTAGTAACAGGTAGCGCAATAGAATAGCTCAAGTGGAAAGGAACACTTCCTATTTAAACTTCTGCATCCTACACTGTTGGCAGTTGTGTGTAGGTGGCAGTTACGTGATTTTATTTCTGTGATTACAAAATAGTCGAATGTATGCACTGGGTAGCCGAGGCAGCTAGTTCATGGTGATTCGGTCAACCAAGTAAATGAATTAACTGAACATGCTGCAAATTACTACAGGGAACCTGTGTGTCAGAATTCTCATCCAGTGTGGCGCAACTGCGTTACGATAGAAAAATGACTCGCAGAGAAGAGGATTTCGTGGTCTGTTGGACGGATGGTAGGTTGTTATACCTATGGTCTCGGTTCGATTCCCACTTCCGTCAATGATTTTAGATAGGGAGAGACAGATTCCATTCTCTCCTGGCTACACCAAGTGAGGAGATATAATGGCTGCGTGGTCTGAAAATTCACATTAAAGATGATATTCCTTCTTTACCAAGTAGGCGGTAGGTTGAACCACAATAAAGTCTGGAGTGGCGACATGTAGAAACTCTATCACCAGTAACCTTTCTTATACTAGTTATTTATTTCAAGTGACGACAAAAACGCTATGTATGGTCACAGGACACTTATTCCATCTTTTATTTGAGCTTCTGTATGTCGATAAAATTGGTTCTAAACTGGGAATGCAACTCAGACCGCCCTTAACGCGGAATTTGATCCCTTCGTGGCAATACAGCTCGGCTACAATTTGTTGTTTGTTCAAAACTGCAGATTCCTCAACACCTTCACATATTACGCGTGAATGGGATCGAATCCTGGCCCGGCACTAAAGATTTAATTATGTATTATCAAGCTCTATCATGAGAACACCTATCTGCTGGTGGATAATAATTTTGATTTTTAATGTATTTTCATTCGTTGTCAACACTAACGATATCTGACGTTTTTAACTCCCAGTGAGACACAGAACTATTTGCGAGATGACTATAAGTTCAAGATGCTATTCTGAGCAGCTGGTGGAGAAAAATTCGGTAGCTGACGTCTCTTTGTGTGTAGTCAACAACGATATGTGTGGGGCTCTATTCCCAGTGAGCGCTGAACTCTTCGTCATATTGTTTCAGTTCGTCGTGTCATTTAATGTTCATACATATTCTCAACTAGCTGCTCGTGAATAACTTTAATTTTTAATGTCATTTTGTGTTAAATAGTTCAAATGGTTCAAATGGCTCTGAGCACTATGGGACTTAACTTCTAAGGTCATCAGTCCCCTAGAACTTAGAACTACTTAAACCTAACTAACCTAAGGACATCACTCACATCCATGCCCGAGGCAGGATTCGAACCTGCGACCGTAGCGGTCACGCGGTTCCAGACTGAAGCGCCTAGAACCGCACGGCCACACCGGCCGGCCCCCACCATCTGGTATCAATGCATTACCCTATCATCCATTATATATAATCATTTTCATAGTACACTTGATATTATAGATGAGTAGGACACAAGACAGGACATAGATAATGTCCGTTTGACGTCAACAGTGTGTAACATTTTACTTTTTTTGAATAGGACAATGTTCCTCTCCAATAATTTTTAGATTAGTTACAATAAGCTTACGCTGCAAGAGAATTCGCTTGTATTTTTCAATATGTGGTCTGTTGTCGTTTGAAGGCCTTCCATAACATCGGCAACGTCGTGCAACTCCACCGAGGGCTGTCTGGAGTAGGGTGGAGATAGCAATGTGAAAGTTGCGAGCTGTCGAAGACGATCTTCATATTCCTAATGCGATTAGGACATCGTATACTCTTGACGACGTTTAGCACCTGTGCAGTCAGTCACCCAATTTCAGAATTCATTTTGAGTAATCCTGCTAAATTCCCTAAATATTGTCTTTTTATATTGATGAGTAATATGGATAGTCGTCACGTTCATGTGCCGTCTACAACGCAAATTTAATGTTACTATCCTAGGAACTAACCTGCAATACGTTTTGTATTTCATAATCGGAACTATCTGCATTAACCGTCATCAGAGCAATGTCAGGGAACAGAATGCAGCAGTGCCTTGCTACCTACTTGAGGACCTGCTTGAGTCGTGTTCTAAGGAAAGGGTAGTTGCTGGTTCACATTATATTACACTAGCGAGAAGTACCGACTTTTCCTTTTCTCTGCAAACATCCAGAACTAAATTCAGTAACTAAATGCTAAGAATATATTTGCATTGTGCCAACTCAAAGATCAATAGATATGGATATAGATATAGATACAGATTTTTATATTTAAAGCCATTCTCGTTCTGCGTTGGAATAAACATCATTCATTATTTGCTTGTTCTTGTTACGATTGTTATTGTCATTCTCTCACTCGCAAGAGTTTTCGCATTCCTATTTGGTATCGATGCACATGAAGAGTGGCTATGAAAGAAGGGAATACTGAATGTTACGTCATGCAGAATACGCTCATTTACTTCGGCTCCTCGTGATCTACGCTACAGGAGAAGTGAGATACATAAAGTTGACAGTGTGAGGACAGACCTGGTAGCACAACTGTGCAACTACACAGTGTTACCAGATAAAATGGTGCTGCGGAATCGACAGTGTAGTACGGACTTTGCCACAGTAGCAGACAGCTGGTAATTTAGGACCATGACCGTGGATTACACTTTGGTCAGTGCTGGTTAGAGTGCTGCAACTGTAAATGGAAGGCTTTGTTTGATAGTCTTATGCTGATGCTGTCTGAATAAATTATGCCATTGGATACAAAGCGGTTTAGTTTTGAGACCTAACCCACGAGGGGGGAAGGCACAGTGGTCTGCTTCAGGAATTCCAAGCAATAAAACACAAAAAACAACCCAGGAAGGGAGACATGCATTTGGAATCTGTTCATCGTTACGGGATCAAACAAGAGGGTAACATTACTGAAACAATGATCGGGCTACTTAGTATATAGTAGAGCATACAGATTTCAAGGAGGAAACGTATGAAGACGCAGACTTCCTCGTTATCAATATGTGCGGCATATCTTTCGTGTTAACGAAAGTAAATTCCCGCTTTACCTCTTCTTACGTGTCAAATGAAATGAATGCCATGAGGAATAGAATATTTGTTGACTGCGTCTCTTCTTGCTTCCATCCTTACCAACATATTTCTTCATTCTCGTGGTAATCATGACATTCTATGTGTATGCTGCAAAAGATTGCAAGTGGACAAATTCGACATCGAGGTGCAAAGCGTTATATTCAATTCGAATAAGCTTCCGGTGTATTTTTACTTCGTTTGTATTTTTAGATGATTATGAACGTTACGGAAAATTATCTCACATGCTTTATGTTGAATGAGAAACATTGAATGATCCGTTTTGCTTTCCCTACGTTGAAATGATATAATGTCGGCGTCAACAGCCTTCTTCCACACCGGAAGCTGAAACTTGTATCATTCTGGATTAATGATAATTGAATGTCTCATATGTATACATAGCCCAGAAGGCGACGTCAGAAACCATCAGGGGAGAACGCCGCATAAAAACCAAACGTGCGCGCGCGTCTCCACTCTGAAGAACCGTATCGGAGAATCACGGCAAGCATTTCGCTGAAGAGCTGCCTCGTCAGAGAGCCTAGAAATGGCAGCGTCGTAGCAAGTATTTGTCAACATTCTGATAGTGCATTTACTCCCGGGTGTAGGTCGGCGTTACCTCGCTAAATTCACTTGACATTCGTTTTCCACATCGAAGACTCGTACGATATAATCCACTGCAAGATGACACAATTAGAAAGTATATTTAATTTCTGGACTCCAAGAATGGCGTTCTTCACATAAGTAACACCTGTTTGTGTGTGCATTCGGGAGGACGACGGTGCAATCCCGCGCCCGGCCATCCTGATTTAGGTTTTCAATGATTTCCCTAAATCGCTTCAGGCAAATGCCGGGATGGTTCCTTAGGAAGGGCACGGCCGATTTCCTTCCCCATCCTTCCCTAATCCGAGCTTGTGCTCCGTCTCTAATGACATCGTTGTCGACGGGACGTTAAAACAGTAATCTCCACCTCCTCTGTTCGTGTGTTTAAGGTTGCGTTTTGAGGCTCAGGCAACATCGCAGTGACTATATTCCGCCTCTGGCCGCCAGTGTGTCGTTAGCTCAGAGGTTCCCTTGTGCGTTGCAGTGCTTGTACTATAAGACATAGCAGTTCGAATCACGGTAGAAGCCGCTGAGTACAACCTTTTATTTTCCATTTTAATTAATGGAGTTGCAAACTGCTAGTAAAAATTTCTTATGCGAAATCTGAAGAATGCCTTTAAACATCAATCTTCGTCCGATTTCGACTTAGTAAATTAAGTTAATATCATGGATTTCTGCTTTGCGAATTCCAAGGTGCTTCACTGTAAAATAGACCCTGAAAAGATTCAAACCGACTGTCAACGATATAAATTTGAGCTTTGTTCGTCATATAGGTCTAACATGTCAGAAGGTTGTTTATGAAGTGCACATGTTCATTAATGTAGTTCCCTTCTTCTAAATTTTTGCAATAGCATTTAACTGTAGACGTTTTCTAACACCGGCGTTAGCAATTCCTTTCCGTTCTCTGAAACCTTCAAAACGACAAATTTTTCTGGTTTAAATCTGATGACCTTAACTATCACTTCCGATCAACAATAAATACTTCATGAACCCATACATGGAACTCCAAATGTGCAGTGTTCCTGCACTGCTACAGAGCATGCATTGCAAGGTATTCACACAGTTTATCGCATAGACTTACCATAAGGAATGAAACAAGAACTGTAATACACTTTACACCACAGACGCTCACTCTGGCTTGACGAAAACATCCAAACATTGACCAAAAGTTGCACAAATAATTGAGTTTGAAAGGAAAAGAAACGATGTATGAAACATTTATTAATTCATCGAATGTAGTGAGGTGGTTTAATTTCGTCCCAGTCTATAAAATTAATTTCGGGCCATACTCAGCTCTTGCCGATTAATGTAATATAATACCCGCCTACTAATCAGGGCGTCTGTCTCCGTTGCTTTTGAGCGTGAATGGAAATTGTAGAAATTTTCTGTGGAGCAACATTTAATAATAAAGCGTTTTAAATCATCAAAAGCGATGAGCGGTAGCAGGCGCAGTCCGCCTTTAGCCGCGGAGCAGCTCGGACTTGTTTACGTCCCGGCTGCGAACGTTCGCGGAAGAAGCGGTGTTTACACCGTCGTCACTCGCGTGTGTTACTGTTTGAATCGAACGCAATGGCACACAATTTCCGAAAAACCACGATACAGTTCACGTTCTGTAACGAGTATGCACGACCGAAGGCATTCGAAATCGAACGTTTCTTGAGGGACGAAGTGCAACTTAATTACACTGAGGTTATTGGAATTCATTTATCGATCGTGAGCAGCACTCTTTACGTAAAGATGATTGACGACGCAGCATGCGATAAGATCATTGAAGCTGCCAAACGAGGATTCCAGTTCCGACACTCCGATGGTCATATTGGCGAAGTGTTAGTCGCTCATTCGGGCCTGAGCGTGCGTACGATTCGAGTCTTTGAGCTGCCATTCGAGTTACCAGAATCCTTGGTCACTGAGTCGCTCCAGCCATATGGCAGAGTTATCAGTCATACGGCCGAACGTTGGGCAAGTTTTAGCACGTATCCAGTGCTCAATGGTGTCCGACAGGTGCGAATTGCACTTACGAAACATGTGCCATCGTACATCAACATCGGCGGCTGTCGAGCTATTGTCATCTATGATGGACAGCCCCGGACATGCTCCGGGTGTGGTGGTGAAGGACATCTTCGATCTGCGTGTATGCAGAGGAGACTCGTGCAACTCCCCAGCGGAGACCTCCAGAATCCGACTACACCAACGTCACTGCCGATGACTTACGTGGCGGCGCTTCGCGGGGAGGTGACGCCGAGGTCGGAGCGCACTATTGAACCGACGCCGCAGTTGATTGAGGCGCCTTCGGACCCCACTGAAGAAGGAACAGTTCCCACCAACCCTCAGTGCCAGACATTACAGGTGGTGCAGAAAGAGGATGAGAGCATCACAACAGGCATGGAAGCTGAAGTGGAACGGCCCCAGGGCGTTGTAGCGGCGGCGAGAGCGCAGGTGATGCAAGATTTGCCAACACCAGAGGCCGAGGTTAGGGCCCGCAAACAACGCTCGCCAAAGCGCCGCAAGAAGCGCCGACTAAACTCTGCGGAGACGCTCCCTTCTCTTCTTGGAAGCCCAGATGAGTCTAACACTATGGAACTGTCTGACTTGGAACCACAAGCTTCGGATGTCGCAGACCATATGAATTCGGACAGTGAAAAGATGTCATGTCGCTCGGAAGACGCATCCGCTCCGGGGCCTGCTACCCCTTCTGCGGTGGAGTCTAATGCTGCGAAAGAACAACAGATGTCACACATCAATGCCGCACAGGAAAATTTGGAGCACCCCAATAGTATCAGCTGGTATGAACAGGACGACGAAATCACCGATGCAGACCATTCTACTGGTGGGGACTCGCATCCGTCCGCATCTCAAGAAACCTAATGCCGCAGGGACACGTCCGTCGGGCGACCCTCTGCGGATGCGCAAAGGGACTATCGATACGGTGAAACTTTGTCATTTTAACATCATGTGGAGATGACAGCTACTCGACCCCAGGCATACAGAATAGGGACAGTGAATGTAAATACCATTAGATCGCCCGTGAAACAGCAGTTGTTTAGGGACATGATATACGCGTCGGATGTGGATATACTTATGGTGCAGGAAATTTACATTCCTGAGTTCCAGGAAGTCCATGGATACATCTCCTACACCTCGCCGCACTCGAACAACGACAGTGGAACGGCGATATTGGTCCGGGACGGGATTCCGGTCCGAGACCTGGCTTATCTACCTTCGGCACGAGGACTGGCGATAACTGTTAATGGAATTCGCATTCTCAATGTTTATGCCCCTTCCGGCACAGACAACAGACGGGCGCGTGCTAGATATTATTCGGAAGAGATTGTGCCCTTATTTACCGGCAGATTCGATCATTTCATTATAGGTGGTGACTTCAATTGTGTTTTAGCGCAAAAAGACCAGACTCCACATTACAATACCTGTCGTGAATTGCATGTGCTATGCCGGGATCTGGAGTTAAGCGACACCTGGGACATGATTCATAGGAACCGTGAGGGCTATACTTTTTATACCAGTCACTCGGCGAGCAGACTCGATCGAATATATGTTTCGGTTGGCCTACAGGATAAGGTGGTCGACGCGGAACGATGGCCTGCGGCATTTACTGATCATCTGGCTTACATTTGTACCATATCACTCCCTAGGCAAAGTGTGTGGAGAAGCCGCGGGACATGGAAGCTCAATTCGTCACTTTTGGCGGACCCCGAATGTCGTCGGAGAGTCGAGGAGGTATGGGTCACATGTCAACGCCGTCTACCAACATATACCTCCGTGCTTCAATGGTGGCTCGAGTGTACTAAGCCGGCATTAAGAAGAGCTCTCATACAGTATGGTCGGGATAAGACGAGATGGCAACGAGACACTCTTGATTATTATTACACCATGCTTCGTGAGCTGTCCTTCCAGGTGCCGTCTGCAGAACATCATGCGGAAGTTCATCGTGTCAAGGCACAAATCCTATCGATCACGCGACGACGACTGGGTGGCATCCCAATACGGGCAAGATGTCTCGATACCATCACTGGGGAACGTACCTCGATGCACCATGTGTCGCGGGAACATAAACGTTACCGCCGGGCATTGGTAACAGTGCTCCACGGTTTAGATGGCCGTCAACTGACAACACAACAGGACATTGCAAATGAATTTTTAGAGCATTTCCGCCACCTCTATGCCGGTACACCGACGGACCGTCTGGTGGGGGAAGAGATACTGCAACATCTGCAAACGACACTGACAGAGACGGATAAGGCAGCGCTTATGGAGCCACTCACAGAAGACGATATAAAGGTGGCATTCACAAAAGGAGCGGCCAATAAATCACCAGGACCAGATGGGATTACGCTAGAGTTTTATCGAGAATTCGTGGACATGATGATGCCACAGTTGGTGTCGATGTACAATGAGGCGATGCGTCCGGACATGCGCCTACCGTCGGATTTTATGACGGGCTTTCTTCTTCCTATCCCGAAGATGGCGGAGAGTCGTAGTGTTAATCAATATCGGCCTCTCACTATGCTAAACACCGACTATAAAATCTTTGCACGACTACTAGCGTCTCGTCTCAAGCTGGCGATTTCCAGGACAATATCCCCTGATCAGGCTTGCCTAGGGGTGCGAAGCAACATCTCCTCGGCGTTAAGTGAATACCGTGACGTTATCGCCCTTGCGGAAACGTGTAAAATGCGAGCAGCGATGATATCTGTGGACTTCGATCGTGCGTTCGACAGGATAAACCATGACTTCTTGGTGTCAGTCATGAGTCGAATGGCGATTCCTCCGGTTTTCATCTCCATCGTTATGAGGCTAATACGAGGGGCTACATCGAAGGTGATTGTAAACGGTCGGGAAGCGGGCTCGATTCCTATTAACAGCTCAGTCCGACAAGGGTGCCCACTCTCCATGATGCTGTTTGCGATAGCGCTTGAGCCGCTGATGTGTGTTATGAGGCGCTCACTTACTGGGATAGCGCTTAATGAGAACTCTTTCATTTGTCGCGCATATGCGGACGACCTGATCCTTCTTGTCAGATCAGGACATGAAGTTCGTCAGGCTGTTGAACATCTAGACTCTTACGGGACGGCGGCAGGCAGTGTCGTTAACATGACGAAATCCAAAATTATGCACATTGGACGGGGTCTGGTAGACGTACCGGGACCGTTCCAGACGGTGGAATCGCTGAGATGTCTGGGGATTACATTTACCCGTTCACTACGGCGGTCAGCGGCGGCGAGTTCTCGGCGGCTTCTGCAGAATGTTCGTCTGACGATACGCAACAACTCACTGAGAGCCTTTGACATGATCCAACGTGTGGCATACACCAACGTTCACATAGCGTCACGAATGCCCCATTTAGCGCAGATCCTACCAATACCGAAGGGTATCGCCGACCGCCTCATGGCTGCCTTTGGTTACTATGTTAGTACTGGGATGTTATTTAAGATCAAATATGATACGTTAACGCTACAGTTCCGGAACGGTGGCCTCAACCTCACAAACGTGCGAAACAAAGCTCTGGCGCTTTACATGCGAGCGATGATACGAAATTGGCAACAAAGAAAGCATACCATAACGTCAGCTCTGATAGAAGCACTTGTTCCGCCTTCGTACGAACCCCCTATTGCGGTGGGCAATATTTCGCCTTCTCTTGCACACATTGCCTCATTTCTTGTTGATTACAGTTATGTTCGTCTGAAAGTCCCTTCAACGAGAATACCCACGACTCGGGAGATCTATAGATGCTTGATGGATCACCATGGCCGCAACATAATGGAATTCAAATACCCGTCGAGAACGTGGAACCACATTTGGTGTGCAGTGCATACTCCATTACTGTCAACAGCAGCGAGATCGATGTGGTATATTCTTATAAACCGTAAACTTGTGACCAGGAGTCGATTACATACAATTCATATGGTCGATTCTCCTCTTTGCACCAACTGTGGACTGTTAGCCACGGAAGAACATGGTTTAGTGTGTGGCGCAGCGAGGGACGTCTGGATGCTGACGCGTCAAATATTGGCCTTCCTTCGGCGCACTAACTACACAGAAATCACATCGGATGTACTTTTTCTACCGGACAAGACCTTTTTTCCGAATCAAAAGACGCATGCGGTCAATTGGATCGCTGGACATGCGGCGAAATATTTGTATTCGTACGATATTAAGTCCGTGATGGATTATTGGTTGTATTTACAAGAACAACACGAGCTCATACGGAGTCATACGAAATACAGGACTTACTTTTCCAATTTTTTAGGAAGTGTTTTTCACAATCCGCCCGACAGCTGGGGTGTCCCAGAACTGGGAAGACTCCTGCAGCAGAACGACTAGAGACACTGGCAGAAATGGTCAAGATTATATGGCTTTCTGCCAGGTTTATGATGCGACACCGCGTGCTGCAGGGATTTTAATGCAGATGATAACTTCATTTTCACTCCCGCCCGTGACTAGGATTGTCATTTACTTTATTCATGTTACACAAAAAAAAAAAAAAAAAAAAAAAAAAAAAAAAAAAAAAAGAGGGCGGCCTTTGCGTTGATTTTATGGTTTTCAAATTGTTTTTGCTGTCTCGATACTTTACTTATCCCTAGGAAAGCACAATTGTACGAATAAAGATTGTTTGTTTACCCTGACTTCCTGTTCCCAAAAAAAAAAAAAAAAGTGGTCGCGTTGTTGGATCATAAAGCGGAGGAACCGCGTTTTTCTTTTTATAAAAAAAAAAAAAAAAAGAGAGATTTTGAGTGCAAACAAAAAAAAAAAGTGGTAGAGCACTTACCCGCGAAAGAAAAAAAAAATAAAAAAAAAAAGGTATTAAATATTCAAAATTTATTTTATTTTTGTACTATTCTTCCAAAAAAATGCATTCGTCTGAAATGCCGGGAAAAAAAAAAAAAAAAAAAAAAGGAGTGTAGTTAAGGATACAGGATCTGTCTGGAAAAAAAAAAAAAAAAAAAAAAAAAAAAAGAGGTTCCCTTGTGCGTTGCAGTGCTTGTACTATAAGACATAGCAGTTCGAATCACGGTAGAAGCCGCTGAGTACAACCTTTTATTTTCCATTTTAATTAATGGAGTTGCAAACTGCTAGTAAAAATTTCTTATGCGAAATCTGAAGAATGCCTTTAAACATCAATCTTCGTCCGATTTCGACTTAGTAAATTAAGTTAATATCATGGATTTCTGCTTTGCGAATTCCAAGGTGCTTCACTGTAAAATAGACCCTGAAAAGATTCAAACCGACTGTCAACGATATAAATTTGAGCTTTGTTCGTCATATAGGTCTAACATGTCAGAAGGTTGTTTATGAAGTGCACATGTTCATTAATGTAGTTCCCTTCTTCTAAATTTTTGCAATAGCATTTAACTGTAGACGTTTTCTAACACCGGCGTTAGCAATTCCTTTCCGTTCTCTGAAACCTTCAAAACGACAAATTTTTCTGGTTTAAATCTGATGACCTTAACTATCACTTCCGATCAACAATAAATACTTCATGAACCCATACATGGAACTCCAAATGTGCAGTGTTCCTGCACTGCTACAGAGCATGCATTGCAAGGTATTCACACAGTTTATCGCATAGACTTACCATAAGGAATGAAACAAGAACTGTAATACACTTTACACCACAGACGCTCACTCTGGCTTGACGAAAACATCCAAACATTGACCAAAAGTTGCACAAATAATTGAGTTTGAAAGGAAAAGAAACGATGTATGAAACATTTATTAATTCATCGAATGTAGTGAGGTGGTTTAATTTCGTCCCAGTCTATAAAATTAATTTCGGGCCATACTCAGCTCTTGCCGATTAATCTAATATAATACCCGCCTACTAATCAGGGCGTCTGTCTCCGTTGCTTTTGAGCGTGAATGGAAATTGTAGAAATTTTCTGTGGAGCAACATTTAATAATAAAGCGTTTTAAATCATCAAAAGCGATGAGCGGTAGCAGGCGCTTTCGATAAAGAACGGGGGAGTGCAGCGCCGCTGCTGTCGCCACGGCCGCTGCCAGTAGCCAGCAAATGGATCCCGGAGCTTTGCCGCATACGGCGTCCAGAGGACAGTCTGCAGGAAATCTGCCGCAAAATCGTTACTGGATAAAATTTTGATATCGGTGTGTCACAAAGCGAAATAGATTGAATCTGCGCTACCATTACATTCACGTCTTCAGCATTCAGACAGAAGAGGCTATAAAAAAAATTTTATACCAGCTGCTCTCGATCCACTGACATTATGAACAGAAACAACGCACGCTACCGCTAGACCACAGGCGTAATCAGCTTTAAGTTTCTCTATCATGGGACAAGTTTTCCTCCAGGAAGTGCCGCAGTCTACAGTGTTGCCAGATTGTGCAGATAACCGGACTTACAGAATTAGCGAGTTGGCCAGTTTTTTTGTCCCATGTCGCGATCGGCGCGGACTTAGCCTCTGAAGCGGCCGGCCGCCGGTCAAGTTTTATGTCAAAGAGTGTACGTGATCACTGTTTCGGTACTAGCCGCCCCCCCCCCCCCCCAGAAGCTGTCGCCCCTCCACCAAGACTCTTTCTCCATCTCAAACATGTGATGTCAGTCAATCATTATGTGGTAATCAACGGCATGTTATCCTAAGGACAAACACACACACACACGCCCGAGGGAGGACTCGAACCTTTGCAGGGATCAGCCGCACAGTCCATGACTGCAGCGCCCCTAGACCGCTCGGCTAATACCGCGTGACGCACTGTTACCAATTTAATCTGCAGCTAACCAGGAGTAGACCAGCGTCTCGTGAATGAATAGAACTTGCTTAGTCTGCATCAATTCAAGTGCACAAGGTTTATCCAGACGCACCCATATTGAGCAGGTTAGCACCCCTGGTAGGTGGTTCAAATGGCTCTGAGCACTATGGGACTTAACATCTGAGGTCATCACTCCCCTAGAACTTAGAACTACTTAAACCTAACTAACCTAAGGGCATCACACACATCCATGCCCGAGGCAGGATTCGAACCTGCGACCGTAGCGATCGCGCGGTTCCAGACTGTAGCGCCTAGAACCGCACGGCCACTCCGGCCGGCCCCTAGTCGGTGTATAGTAGTAGATTTGGAAGTGTTGTAATAGCAGACGGTTAAGAAGAACACAGGTGGAAGTACAGAAGTAGAGCTGTTTCACGTACAATACAAGTGCTGTGCCTGCCGTTGAGCGGAAACCCTTATACAGGCATGGCTGTAACGGATCGTGCAGCCACGTCTCGATCCCTGAATCAACAGATGGGAGCGTTTGCAAGACAACAGCCATCTGCACGAACAGTTCGACGACGTTTGCAGCAGCATGGACTATCAGCTCCGAGACCATGGCTACGGGTACCCGTGACGCTGCATCACAAACAGGAGCGCCTGCAATGGTGTACTCAACGACGAACCTGGGTGCACGAATGGCAAAACGTCATTTTTTCGGATGAATCCAGGTTCTGTTTACAGCATCATGATGGTCACATCCGTGTTTGGCGACATCGCGGTGAACGCACATTGGAAGCGTGTATTCGTCATCGCCATACTGGCGTAGCACCCGGCGTGATGGTATGGGGTGCCATTGGTTACACGTCTCGGTCACCTCTTGTTCCCATTGACGGCACTTTGAGCAGTGGACGTTACATTTGAGATGTGTTATGACCCGTGGCTCTAGCCTTCATTCGATCCCTGCGAAACCCTACGTTTCAGTAGGATAATGCACGACCGCGTGTTGAAGCTCCTGTACGGGCCTTTCTGAATACAGAAAATTTTCGACTGCTGCCCTGTCCAGCACTCGTCACAATACGCCATTCACTACCTTTGATGAACTGTGGTATCGTGTTGAAGCTGCATGGGCAGCTGTACCTGTACACGCCATCCAAGCTCTGTTTGACTCAATGCTCAGGTGTATCAAGGCCGTTATTACGGCCAGAGGTGGTTGTTCTAGGTACTGATTTCCCAGGATATATGTACCCAAATTGCTTGAAAATGTAATCAAGTGTCAGTTCTAGTGTAATATATTTGACCAATGAATACCCGTTTATCATCTGCATTTTTTTCTTGGTGTAGCAATTTTAATGGCCAGTAGTGTACTTCGGACTGGCGTGCCAGCAACATCCGGTCATAGCGCTGCGCACACAGTGAAACTGAAACCTCACAAAGTAGCAGTAGTGCGTCTATTAATCAACTCGGACACTGTTTCTCGACGTTAGTACAGCAACTGGCTATTGCACTCTGTGAAGAACGAAGTAGTTCATTATGAAATGTTCTCTTTTCTGGTGAAACGTGAATAGCAGTTCGGAAACTCGCAGAAGATTGAACGTGGAATTTCTGAAACTCCTCATGAGCTGCGCCAAGAGCCTGTACACGGTGAAGATGGAACTGTGGTATGCATTTAATGCAACAGGAATTTCTGGACCGATCTTTGCCCCCTAACCATAACTTCTGACAGGCGTATGAACAATACACTGCAACCTTTTTTTTTTTCAGAGAACTAAAAACTAACGAAAAGATCTATAGTAATTTCACACAATACAATACATGAACTTATAGCAGATGCGTCTTTGAGAGATTTGCGAAGTGCTTTTGATGACAGAATATTAATTCAAGATTCTTCATCACAAGAATGAGCATTTCAGCATCAATATGTGCGTCATGTAGAGCCTACAATAGCCGGTTGCAGTACTGATCTCGAACTTCAGTATCAGGATTAGTCAGTAGATGAATTATCTTTACGTTGTAAGCTTTCAGAGTTACGTTCAACAGAGCTCTGTGAGCGTCTGGTACTAGTTGTTGTTGTTGTTGTGGTCTTCAGTCCTGAGATGCAGCTCTCTATGCTACTCTATCCTGTGCAAGGTTCTTCATTTCCCAGTGCCTACTGCAACCTACATCCTTCTGAATCTGCTTAGTGTATTCTTCTCTTGGTCTCCCTCTGCGATTTTTACCCTCCACGCTGCCCTCCACTACTAAATTGGTGATCCCTTGATGCCTCAGAATATGCCCTACCAACCGATCCCTTCTTCTAGTCGAGCCACAAATTTCTCTTCTCTCCAATTAGTTATGTGATCTACCCATCTAATCTTCAGCATTCTTCTGTAGCATCACATTTCGAAAGCTTATATTCTCTTCTTGTCTGAACTATTTATCGTCCATGTTTCACTTCCATACATAGCTACACTCCATACAAATACTTTCACAAACGACTTCCTCACACTTAAATCCATGCTCGATGTTAACAAAGTCCTTTTCTTTAGAAACGCTTTCCTTGCCACTGTCAGACTACATTTTATATCCTCTCTACTTCGACCATCATCAGTTATTTACTCCCCAAATAGCAAAACTCCTTTACTACTGGAAGTGTCTCATTTCCTAATCTAATTCCCTCAGCATCACCCAACTTAATTCGATTACATTCCATTATCCTCGTTTTGCTTTTGTTGATGTTCATCTTACGTCCTACTTTCAAGACACTGTCCATTCAGTTCAGCTGCTCTTCGTCCTTTGCTGTCTCTGACAGAATTACAATGTCATCGGCGAACCTCAAAGTTTTTATTTCTTCTCCATGGATTTTAATTCCTACTCCAAATTTTTCTTTTGTTTACTTTACTGCTTACTCAATATATAGATTGAATAACATCGGGGAGAGGCTACAACCCTGTCTCACTCCCTTCCCAACCACTGCTTCTCTTTCATGTCCCTCGACTCTTATAACTGGTACTAGTAACCAGTCGGAACTGCTAAACAGCGCAACGATTTTTATTAGAATTTGTTTGTAAGACGATACGCTACCTCCACGCTAATCGAGCGACGGAACGATGCATCATCCGGTCACAGGGATCTGGCCATGATGGTATGGGTTCCGCGCAACAGCGCAGATAAAGATTCTTTAGCACGTGAAGTCTCCTGTATTATTTCTGTTCCTCCAGCTGCCGCAACTGGGGGTTTGTTCTTCACTGATTCACACCAGACACTCTAACGTCCACTGTTCCCCTGGAGCAGGAGGCTCAGTCCGGAACCGCGCGACTACTACGGTCGCAGGTTCGAATCCTGCCTCGGGCATGGATGTGTGTGATGTCCTTAGGTTGGTTAGGTTTAAGTAGTTCTAAGTTCTAGGGGACTGATGACCACAGATGTTAAGTCCCGTGGAGCTCAGAGCCATCTTTTTTTTTATTTATTTATTTATTTATTTATTTATTTTTTTTTTTTTTTTAGCAGGAGACTGGGAATATGTCACTAGTCTACAGCCGTTAACTCCCGTTTACCTTTCAGCAAAATCACTTCTCTCCCCCTGATGCGCCGTCGCTAGCGCCCGTGCCGTCACCGCCTTTTGACTCAAAGATCCACAAACTGCAGGGTTCTCTCAGCTGCCCGTTCCCCCGGTTTAATATGGGCGCAGAGCTGCTGCCCTGCGCCATGGGGTTAGCTTTCAAGCACCGCTGTACGAGGCGCGTTTGAAAATTTCGAGCACAAATAAAAACTACTTACGTTTTTGGGGTAAACGTTTTTTATTTTTCGACATAGTCTCCTTTTAGACTCATACACGTCGTGCAACTCTGTTCTAATTTGTTGATATCATCCGAATAATAGGAATTGTCCAAGTCTGCAAAATAGCTATTAGTTGCTGCAATCACCTCCTCGTCTGAATAAAATCTTTGTCCCGCCAGCCATTTCTTCAAATTGGGAACAAATGGTAGTCAGAAGGAGCCAAGTCTGGAGAATAGGGGGTATGTGAAACGGGCTGGAATCCTATTTTCATTAATTTTGCGACTCCAACTGCTGAGGTATGTGCTGGCGCATTGTCGTGATGTTAAAGGACTTTTTTGCGGTCCAAGCGCCGGCGTTTTTTTTGCAGCTCGGTTTTGGAACGGTCCAATAACGATGAATAATATGCACCTTTAGTA
The DNA here is from genome assembly GCF_021461395.2 of Schistocerca americana. NCBI lineage: Eukaryota > Metazoa > Arthropoda > Insecta > Orthoptera > Acrididae > Schistocerca > Schistocerca americana. The sequence continues at coordinate 598,625,408 of NC_060125.1, read as the reverse complement.
GTTTTATCCTTTTCCACATAGTCGATGAGGATTATCCCTTGCGAATCCCAAAAGACAGTCGCCATAACCTTTCCGTTTGAAGGAATGGTCTTCGCCTTTCTTGGTGCAGATTCTACCTTGGTAACCCATTGTTTAGACTGTTCTTTGGTCCTAGGAGTACAGTAATGTATCCATGTTTCATCCACAGTGACGAAACGACGCTTAAAGTCCTGCGGATTCTTCCTGAACAGCTGCAAACCATCTTTGCAACACTTCACACGATTCCGTTTTTCATCAAGCGTGGGCAATCGCGGAACCCATCTTGTGGATAGCTTTCTCATGTCCAAATGTTTATGCAAAATATTATGTACCCGTTCATTCGAGATGCACACAGCACTAGGAATCTCATGCACCTTAACTCTTCTATCATCCATCAACTTACATGGATTTTATCAATGATTTCTGGAGTCGTAACCTCCACAGGGTGTCCAGAACGTTCAGCATCACTTGTGCCCATATGGCCACTCCGAAAATTTTGAAACCACTTATAAACTGTTCTAATCGAAGGTGCAGAGTCACCGTAATGTTTATCAAGCTTCTCTTTAGTCTCCTGAGGCGTTTTGTCTTTCATAAAGTAATGTTTAATCAGCACACGAAATTCTTTTTCGTCCATTTTTTGACAATCATTCGACTTCCTTGATTCACACGAATGCCAAACACAAAGAAATAGACCAATATGGCTGAAACTTGGTGTGCGTTCTTTCCAAAGATGCTACTGACTACACATGACCTCCATACGCGCCGGTGGTGCCATCTCTCGGTCTTTGCACGGACTTTTCAAACGCCCCTCGGAGTCGCATTCCAGGTCGAAGGCCGTCGGCACGGAGAGCCCTAGGTTTCTCACTACAGAAATGACGTTATTCTAATTATGACTTAGTTTCGCCATACACATAATTGCATGATTCTATCATTACATTAATACCGTGTCATCTCGCACGAAGTGTTATGATTATCTCATTAGGCAAATCGATTCCTTTACAAATGGTGTCATTGAAGGAAATGATATACTGGTCTGCTAATCTTCTTATATACCGACAAGAATAGTCAACGCTTCAAGGTCTTCTTTAAAGAACCAACAACGTGAGAATCCATGTACCCAATATGTGCTCGGGTGCTTCCCTCTTGAGTCGGCGTCCCTTGCGTGTTGGATCAGCGATATGGAGACGTGCGTTGTCGTGAGGCAGCAACACCTCTTGGTGCACCACTGCACAACGCTGGTTCTCGACGGGCAACTACCCCAAACACAGTTTTCATTGTCCGATGGACATCTACCGGTGTTTGTCCTTCGGTACTCAAGAAACTGCAGCACGTTGGTCCTGTTTGGATGCATCTGGTAATAACGTCGATACATTCTACGTTTCCTTATTTACCACACGCACGTCACAGAGATACGAATGCCACACTAGTCCCTTGACTACATGTCGGTATTTATATACATATATCGGTGTCGAACTACGTTACGTATACGCCACAGCAACGCGCTCAAACGGGAACTTTTCCAGCGTCACTTACACTGTATAACCTCTGCCCATGAGATCCTGAATCAGGTAATCAACTGCTGCTATCAACAGTGGAAGTACTCGATAGCTCATCTATACATTTTCCATTCTCAACTCTGCCTCGTCCTGCCAGAAAGGCCTAGCCTGACAACCAAATGTCAAAACTCCGACTCATGACCAGATAGCAGCACCAAGTCCCTTTTCATTACAACGCTCCACTTCACGGCACCACACATGTTTCAGTCAATGTTATTGCAGCTGAGAGTGTCAGATTAACTGACCGTCAGGTCACTATGTGCAGTGTGTCCGAGAAGACTCCGTACACCTTTTGACTTTGTACAATTGGAGAAATAAAAAGTTGTTTTATTGGTATCCCTTCTTTGAAGCAGACGAAAAGCAGAGTGGTCACAATTGCAGTTTTTTGTTTCAGTTGTTAAGCCGTAACTGATGTGAGACTATACAAACACACTTTTCAGAAGCGATTAGTGGGAAAGTTCCACAAATAGAGCAAATAATGACAGAATAACGAATGCATTTATACACTGAGAGCCAAAGAAAATGTACACCTGCCTAATATCGTGGAAGGCACCAGCGAGCACGCACAAGTGCCGCAACAAGACGTGGCATGGACTCGACTAAGGGCTGAAGTAGTGCTGGAGGGAACTGACACCATCAATCCTGCAGGGCTGTCCATAAATCCGTAAGAGCACGAGGGGATGGAGACCTCTTACGAACAGCACGTTGCAAGGCATCCCAGATATGCTCAATAATGCTCATGTTTGAGGAGTTTGGTTGCCAGCGGATGTGTTTAAACTCAGAAGAGAGGTCCTGGAGCCACTCTGCAGCAATTCTGGACGTGTGTGATGTCTCAATGCGCTGCTGGAATTGCCAAAGTCCGTTGGAATGCACAATAGACATGAATGGATGCAGACAGGATGCTTAAGTACGTGTCACTTTCCAGAGTTGTATAATGAGTTCGGGCCGTTATTTGCTGGGATTTATTAACTACGTTGAAAAATAATGTCATATTATTATGGGCCATCTTGAAGTGTAGTGCAGCAAGGACATGGATCAGAAACTTGCATCCTACTGTGCTGTGTAGGCACAATATCCCATTGCAATATTTCCCTCTATACTGAAGAATTTTATATGCTGACGAACGTGCTTCATATTGTATTTCATACAGGTGTTATCTAGTTTTCTCGTCTGAAGAAGGTCCCCATTATTCGCATGAGTCGGAAACGAACGCACGTCTTATTATGATATGAGCTGGGTTCCTACCGTATTTTTAATTTGGATATGTTTCCAACGGCCTTGACGCAGTGGTATCATCGGTTCCCGCCAGATCACAGAAGTTAAGTGCTACGAAATTACACTACTCGCCATTAAAATTGCTACACCAAGAATAAACGCAGATGAGAAACTGGTATTCATTAGACACATATATTATACTAGAACTGACGTGTGATTACATTTTCACGCAAATTGGGTGGATAGATCCTGACACATCAGTATCCAGAACTACCACGTCTGGCCGTAATAACGGCCTTGATACGCCTGGGCATTGAGTCAAACAGAGCTTCGATGGCGTGTACAGGTACAGCTGCCCATGCAACTTCAACACTATACCACAGTTCATCAAGAGTAGTGACTGGCGTATTGTGACGAGCCAGTTGCACGGCCACCATTGACCAGACGTTTTCAGTTGGTGAGAGATCTGGAGAATGTGCTGGCCAGGGCAGCAGTCGAACGTTTTCTGTATCCAGAAAGGCCTGTACAGGACCTGCAATATGCGGTCGTGCATTATCCTACTGAAATGTAGGGTTTCGCAGGGATCGAATGAAGCGTAGGGCCACGGGTCGTAACACATCTGAAATGTAACGTCCACTGTTCAAAGTGCCGTCAATGCGAGCAAGAGGTGACCGAGACATGTAACCAATGGCACCCCGTTCCATCACGCCGGGTGATACGCCAGTATGGCGATGACGAATACACGCTTCCAATGTGCGTTCACCGCGATGTCGCCAAACACGGATGCGACCATCATGATGCTGTAAACAGAACCTGGATTCATTAGAAAAAATGACGTTTTGGCATTCGTGCACCCAGGTTCGTCGTTGAGTACACCATCGCAGGCGCTCCAGTCTATGATGCAGTGTCAAGGGTAATCGCAGACATGGTCTCCGAGCTGATGGTCCATGCTGTTGCAAACGTCGTAGAACTGTTCGTGCAGATGGTTGTTGTCTTGCAAACGCCCCCATCCGTTGACTCAGAGATCTAGACGTGGCGCACACGATCCGTTACAGCCATGCGGATAAGATGCCTGCCATCTCGACTGCTAGTGATACGAGGCCGTTGGGATCCAGCACGGAGTTCCGTATTACCCTCCTGAACCCACCGATTCGATATTCTGCTAACAGTCATTGGATCTCGACCAACGCGAGCAGCAACGTCGCGATACGATAAACTGCAATCGCGGTAGGCTACAATCCGACCTTTATCAAAGTCGGCAACGTGATGGTACGCATTTCTCATCCTTACACGAGGCATCACAACAACGTTTCACCAGGCAACGCCGGTCAACGGCTGTTTGTGTATGAGAAATCGGTTGGAAACTTTCCTCATGTCAGGACGTTGTAGGTGTCGCCACCGGCGGCATTCTTGTCTGAATGGTCTGAAAAGCTAATCATTTGCATATCACAGCGTCCTCTTTCTGTCGGTTAAATTTCGCGTCTGTAGCACGTCATCTTCGTGGAGTAGCAGTTTTAATGGCCAGTAGTGTATGTCCCTCGTTTATTTTGATCGATGAAATTACAATGAAATGAACACCCTTAGCTGCTTACAGACGTTGATATACGTCAACGGGGACAGATGAAAATGTGTGCACCGACAGGGACTCGAACCCGGGATCTCCTACACGGCAGACGCTCTATCCATCTGAGCCACCGAGGACACAGAGGATAGCGCGACGGCAGTGATTTATCTCTGGCACGCCTCCTGCGAAACCCACATTCTCAACGTATTGTCCCGCACTACATTCTTAGTGCCCCCGCCCATTATACTCATTACTCGCGGCGCGTTGCCGATTCCCGTAAGAGTTCGGGCACTGTTTGTGCATTCGCACAGAAGAAGAAGATGGTCAAGTGGCCGTTGAGCCTTGACTATATATATACTAAGATAGTATCTGTTCTTTCGGACATGTCCGAAAGAATAAAATGGCTCTGAGCACTATGGGACTCAACTGCTGAGGTCATTAGTCCCCTAGAACTTAGAACTAGTTAAACCTAACTAACCTAAGGACATCACAAACATCCATGCCCGAGGCAGGATTCGAACCCGCGACCGTAGCGGTCTTGCGGTTCCAGACTGCAGCGCCTTTAACCGCACGGCCACTTCGGCCGGCCCGAAAGAATACATACCATCTTAGTATATAAACTTTGATCGATGTCGACGCATCAGAATTTTGCGCTGAACGGGAATTAAACGCCGATTTTACAGCGGTTACCTTTTAATCGAGGCTGGTGCATTCCGAGGTAATTCGCGATGGCACACACGGACCCACTGGATACTTAATTTGTTTGTGTAAGCACTGCTGTGTGCAGTATACAGTACCATTCTCTCCTGGAAGTAGGGGACTTGTCGGACACACTGTAGATGTAAAAGCGGCTAGGAATCGCGACAGGGATGCTTGTTGGAAGCGCTCGCCTAGGCAAACACAGTGGGGCGGTGCTACGCACACATGTCTAGTGAGGTGGTGGTGGACAGCACCAGCCGCGCTGCAGCGAGCAGTCAATAGCGCGTGGCGGGTCGCCGCCAATGGCCGGGAAACTGGGCGCGCTGTCTGCACAGACGGATAGGCCGCCGCGCACAAGCACGAGGCACAGCGAATGCCAGACATTTGCCACGCCGGACATTTGCCACACTTGCCCCTTCGCCACGTAGCTTGAGTAGCGATCCTTCAGGCAAGGGACGCCCTTCTTCGTACTTTTTCTGCCCGCTTTCAAACCGCCGTCTCTACATCTTACTCGATACAACCAGGGACCTTCTTCTTCGACATCTTGGCCAAATACAGAGCTTCTTTTCCGAAATCGAAATATTTATAACCTTTAGGAAATGAAAGCAATTATGACGGTTATGTCAGTATGTAATTAGTTCTGCCAACTATAAATATAGATCCCTCTGTCTGTACGGTGCTTCCTTTCACGCTTACTGATTGCAGTACAAACAGTCCATGGCCATGAGAGCAACAAGAAAGGAACGCCGTAAAGAGTATAGGAATGTACGCTAATCATTTCTTTTTGATCGCTGCATTTGTGCCTACTTTAATTATTACAACTGAATGCCCAAAACACAATAAGGAAAGAAGAAATGGGTATGTGAATGTTTGAAAAGAAGAACGACCTACTCCATATTAATTTACTCTCTAAAATCCGACATGCTTTGCGGCGAAACATTAGTTAATAAAGTGTAGCGGGACAATGTTCAAAAGATGACTGAAAATACGTTTACTAAATAGAGATAAGAACATCTGCGATTAACATGTCATCTAAAGTCGACGTACAATTTTAAAATGTTAGAAATAAGGAAATGAAGTAATACAGAATGCTATGCTTGTAACGTACGTTGTTGTTCTACATTGTTTAGCTCGGGTATTTATAGGGTCACAGAGAAAGAATCCTAGGTTTTGGAGGGAAAAGCCGTAATTGTAATGATCTCCACTACAACAGAAACAAGAAGCACAACTTAAGGAAAGATAATGTAACGTGTGTTCCAGCTCACAAGCGACATTGAAGCAGGTAGTTCTTGTGACTTACTATGGACATAGGTTATATTCGACAACCGGAATAAATTAAGAACTGGCTCGTTTTACCGACCCCCGATCTCAGATGAAACAGTTGCTGAACATTTCAAAGGAAACTCGAGTCTCATCGCAAATAGGTACCCTACTCATACTATTATAACTGGCAGTGACTTCAATCTATCTTCCGTATGTTGAGAAAAATACATTTTCAGACTCTATTGTAGGTAGAAAACAACTTTCATAATTCTTCTAAATGTTTTTAATAAAATTATTTTGAACAATTAGTTCACGAGCCCATTCAAATTTTATATGGTTACGAAAACACACTTGACCTCTTAGCCACAAATAATCCTGAGCATCACGACGGATACAGGGATTAGTGAACACACAGTCGTAGTGAGGCTCAATTCCGTAACAAAGAAATTCACCAAAACTAAACGCGAAATATATATGTTTATAAAAGCAACTAAAAATTCGGTTGACGTCTTTCTAAGAGACAGTCTCCAATCCTTCCAAACTATGTAAGTGAAGACCATACGTGGCTCAAATTCAAAGAAATAGTATCAACAGCACTCGAGAGGTTCATACCAAATAAATTAATAACAGACGGAACTGATCCCCCATGGTACACAAAACATGACAGAAAGCTGCTGCGGGAGCACCGAAAAAGGCACGTATAATTTAGACGAGCGCAAAATCTCCAAGACTGGCGAAGTTTTACTGTGGCTCGAAATTTGGTGCGGATTTCAATGCGAGATGCATTTAATAGTTTCCAAAACGAAACTCTCTCTAGAAATGTGGCGGAAAATCCATAGAGATTCTGGTCCTTTGTTAAGAAAACCAGCGGAAAAGCTCAGTAAGCGATGAGGAGGAGACAAGGGACCCAACCCATCGGAGCAGGTAAAATCGTGGCAAATGTCCGCCGTGGCGAATGTCCGGCGTGGCAAATGTCCGCACACAGGCACAGGAGGTGTGCGTACAATGATAGCGATATGCACGTGTGCGGAAGACAGTAGTATCGCGTACAGAAGGTATAAAAGGGCAGTGCATTGGCGGAGCTGTCATTTGAACTCACGTGACTCGCGTGAAAAGGTATCCGACGCGATTACGGGTCCATGACGGAAATTAACACATTTTGGATGCATAGTGATAGTTGGAGCTAGACGCATGGGACATTCCATTTCGGTAATCGTTCGGGAATTCAATACTCCGAGATCAACAGTGTCAAGAGTGTCTACATTTATACTCAAAAGCCACCCAACGGTGTGTGGCGGGGAGCACTTCACGTGCCACTGTTATTACCTCCATTTCCTGTTCCAGTCGCGTATGGTTCGCGGGAAGAACGACTGCCTGAAAGCCTACGTGCCCGCTCGAATCTCTCTCTAATTTTACATTCGTGATTTCCTCGGGAGGTATAAGTAGGGAGAAGCAATATATTACATACCTTATCCAGAAACGCACCCTCTCGGAACCTGAACAGCAAGCTACACCGCGATGCAGAGCGCCTCTCTTGCAGAGTCTGCCACTTGAGTTTGCTAAACATCTCCGTAACGCTATCACGCTTACCAAATAATCCTGTGACGAAACGCGCCGCTCTTCTTTGGATCTTGTCTACCTCCTCCGTCAACCTGATCTGGTACGGATCCCACACTGATGAGGAATACTCAAGTATACGTCGAAACGAGTGTTTTGTAAGCCACCTCCTTTTCTAAGGACTCTCCCAATGAATCTCAACCTTTCACCCGCCTTACCAACAATTAATTTTATACGATCATTCCACGTCAAATCGTTCTGTACCCATACTCCCAGATATTTTACAGAAGTAACTGCTACCAGTGTTTGTTCCGCTATCATATAATCATACAATAAAGGATCCTTCTTTCTATGTACTCGCAATACATTACATTTGTCTATGTGAAGGGTCAGTTGCCACTCCCTGCACCAAGTGCCTATCCGCTGCAGATCTTCCTGCATCGCTGCAATTTTCTAATGCTGCAACTTCTCTGTATACTACAGTATCATCCGCGAAAAGCCGCATGGAACTTCCGACACTATCTACTAGGTCATTTATATACATTGTGAGAAGCAACGGTCCCATAACACTCCCCTGTGGCACGCCAGAGGTTATTTTAACGTCTGTAGACGTCTGTCCATTGAGAACAACATGCTGTGTTCTGTTTGCTAAAAACTCTTCAATCCAGCCACACAGCTGATCTGATAATCCGTAGGCTCTAGAATACCAAATTTCATCATAGACAACCCAGTGGCGAGGGGGGGGGGGGGGGGGGGGGCGCTTCACTTAACGACGGAGATCAGCGGCGTTTGCATAGAGTTGTCAGACAAGCAACATTGGGTGAAATAACCACAGAAATCAATGTGGCACGTATTACGAACGTATCCGGCAGGACAGCGTGGCGAAATGTAACGTTGAGGAGCTATGACAGCAGACGACCGGCGCGAGTGACTTTGCTAACAGTATGGCATGGCCTTCAGCGTCTCTCCTGCGCTGGTGACCATATGTGTTGGACCCTAGAAAACAGTGGCCAGGTCAGGTGAACCCCGGTTGCAGTTGGCCTAAGAGCGATGGTAGGGGTCGAATGTGGCGCAGACCACGCGAAACAATGTTGTCAACAAGCCACTGTGCAAGGTGGCAGTCGCTCCATAGTGGTGTGGGCTGTGTTTACAGGGAGTGGACTGGGTCTTCTGTTCCAACTGAACCGATCACTGACTGTAAATGGCTATGTTCGGCTACTCGGAGACCATTTGCTGCCAAAGAATGGTTCAAATGGCTCTGAGCACTACGGAACTTAACATCTGAGGTCATCAGTCCCGTAGAACTGGGAACTACTTAAACCTGACTAACCTAAGGACATCATACACATCCATGACCGAGGCAAGATTGGAACCTTGTAAGAGGCATGCGCTGCCTGCGATATAGAATCGCTGACCAGAGAGCAGTGTTGACTGCAGTACGAACTGTGTAACTGTAGCAGTTAGTTGTTGCTAGTTGCTTGTCTGAGGTTGTCTGCGTTTGTCTGCAGTCTGCTCTGGTCGGGAATCTGGAGATGGAGTATTATTGTATAAGGTAAAGAAGCAGCGTCGCGCATATCTAGTAATGTATCTGAACTGTCATCCAAATGTTTTAAAAATGTCCTAATAATAATTTTGGTAATATAAAGTAATTTTTTTAAAAAAAGCATTCATTTCAAAAAAATCAGTTGCTTCCTTTCACAGATCACAAATGTATAAGCCGGCATTGCACGGAACTGTGCAAAAAAAAAAAAAAAAAAAAAAATTAGGTAAGAGCAGATATATTCGCCGTTTAAGAATTTTTGCTTTTCATTCAGAATGATCTTACAGGGCCACGACGCAGCACTGCTGTCGTCCAAATTTTACCAGGTTACTGAATTTATTTTTTATTATGAGGTTTAGGAATTTTTCTGTTTCGAGCTTACATTAAATGAGGAAAGAATTTTGTGGGTACATTAAATGTGAATGCATTTGTGCACGGAGATTATAAATGGGAACCAATTTTGTTCTGAGGTCACACAAAAATTAGAATCGCTATCCATAATAATTATTTTTAATTTCAATTTAATTTTGTGGGGAGGTTACAACCTGCCACTGTAGCGGTCGCGCGGTCCCAGACTGAAGCGCCTAGAACCGTTCGGTCACAGCTGCCGGCAACTGCCAAACAAAGATGGAATTTTTATGGATGACAATGTGTCATGTCACCAGGCCACAGTTATTCGAGATTGATTTGAATAACATTCTGGACAATTCGAGCGAATTTTTTGGCCACCCAGATCCTCTAACATGAATCCCAACGCACATTTATGGGACATAATCGAGAGATTATCCTGCACCGGCAAGACTTCCGCAATTATGGACGGCTATAGGGGCAGCATGGCTCAATATTTCTGCAGGGGACTTCCAACGACTTTTTGAGTCCATACCACGTCGAGTTGATCGACTACGCCGGGTAAAAGGAGACCCGACATTATACCAGGAGGTATCCCATGAATTTTGCCACCTCAGTATATACATCCTGTCGCTTGAACGTCAAATGGTAAATAAAAATATTCTGATGGCTAAGAGGCCAGTGAAGTACAGTTTTTAGTGGAAGCTGTCTGTTATAAAGAAGCACTCGTATGACGCACTGTCTCTGTAGCCCATATTTTCGTCTGCTGTAGGAGCCTTAGCTTTGAGCGAGTAGTGAAAAGCGTGTCTTTGAGCAATATTTCCAGTGCACAGCCTATCTAGCCTGTCATGTTGCTTGATGTCGAGTTTCGACTTCGATAGGGCGGCGTAGGTAGGCAGTCTTCTTCTATTTTTCTCCTTTGCCAGTAGCTGCGAACGTCGTACTGCTGCTGATGGCTTGTAAAATACAGTCATGTGTCCAGTGTATTACTGAGATGGACATTTAGAAGTTACTTCTTCCAGGATTTTTGGCAAGACCGTCGCTCGCTCCCACTGCACTGGCATAATTCTACAGCGTGGTTCTTATTAACGTTTAAAAATCGCAGAAACGACGGAGATGATGCTCAGAGAGGTAATTTAATACAAGGCACATGTGACCACAAATGGCGACAAATATCCCTGCTGTATCGTAATTTTGATAGAATCGCAGAATGTGCTTTACTCGTCGCCACCCTCAACTACACTACTGGCCATTAAAATTGCTACACCACGAAGATGACGTGCTACAGACGCGATATTTAACCGACAGGAAGAAGATGCTGTGATATGCAAGTGATTACTTCTTCAGAGCATTCAGACAACGTTGGCGCCGGTGGCGACACCTACAACGTGCTGACATGAGGAAAATTTCCAACCGATTTCTCATACACAAACAGCCGTTGACCGGCGTTGCCTGGTGAATCGTTGTTGTGATGCCACGTGTAAGGATAAGAAATGCGTACCATCATGTTTCCGACTTTGATAAAGGTCGGATTGTAGGCTATCGCGATTGCGGTTTATCGTATCGCGACATTTCTGCTCGCGTTGGTCGAGATCCAATTACTGGATATGGAATCGGTGGGTTCAGGAGGGTAATACGGAACGCCGTGATGGATCCCAACGGCCTCGTATCACTAGCAGTCGAGATGACAGGCATCTTATCCGCATGGCTGTGACGGATCATACAGCCACGTCTCGATCCCTAACAGATGGGGACGTTTGCAAGACAACAACCATCTGCACGAACAGTTCGACAGCATGGACTATCAGCTCGGAGACCGTGGCTGCGGTTACCCTTGACGTTGCATCACAGACAGGAGCGCCTGCCATGGTGTACTCAACGACGAACCTTTGTGCACGAATGGCAAAACGTCATTTTTTCGGATGAATCCAGGTACTGTTTACAGCATCATGATGGTCGCATCCATGTTTGGCGACATCGCGGTGAACGCACATTGGAAGCGTGTATTCGTCATCGCCATACTGGCGTATCACCCGTAGACTCGGTCACCTCTTGTTCGCATTGACGCACTTTGAACAGTGGGCGTTATATTTCAGATGTGTTACGACCCGTGGCTCTACGCTTCATTCGATCCCGGCAAAACCCTACATTTCAGCAGGATAATGCACGACTGCACGTTGCAGGTCCTTTACGGGCCTTTCTGGATACAGAAAATGGTCGACTGCTGCCCTGGCCAGCGCATTCTCCAGATCTCTCACCAACTGAAAACGTCTGGTCAATGGTGGCTGAGCAACTGGCTCGTCACAATACGTCAGTCACTACTCTTGATGATCTGTGGTATCGTGTTGAAGCTGCATGGGCAGCTGTACCTGTACACGCCACCCAAGTGTTTGACTCAATGCCCAGACGTATCAAGGCCTTTATTACGGCCGGAGGTGGTTGTTCTGGGTACTGATTTGGCAGGACCTATGCACCCAAATTGCGTGAAAATGAAAATTACATGTCAGTTCTAGTATAATATATTTGTCCAATGTATACCCGTTTATCATCTGCATTTCTTCTTGGTGTAGCAATTTTAATGGCCAGTAGTGTATTTATAGTGTACTGAGGAAAGCACTATGAGAGAAGAACGAGAAGAGTATTGAAACACTAATAATGATTAGTGACAAGAACACAGACATTTGTTGACGAGCGCTCACCTCAAATCGACTCAGGCAGGCGATCCTGAAGTTCAACTACTATTCCAGAATTCAAGGCTAGTAACAAACAGTTCTTGTCGCACTAGAATGTTCACTGAAGACGGGCTGGTGTGGTCACGCTAAAGAGACGATGCGGCGCGACGTACACAAGCAGATGGCGTTCTTCTCGGTAGTCGAGCTGACTTGGAACTGGCTGGTCTGCTGTGGCGCCCGTGCATATCACTTCTCATGCGGCGACTTCTTGCTGCGGCAATCGCTGGGCTACACACGGACTCTGGAGTCAGTTGTCGACCTACTGACGCCTGTGGTGCTGCCTGGTGGTGCGTGCTGTGATTACGACACTCTAACCCCAAAAGTGGGTGGCAAGTGTTGAGCATGTGAGGTACCTCGCCACATGTGCAGCGACTGGCCTTGTCAATCCTACCCGCGCTGGGAGGAACAGTACTACACATTGCTCCACTAGGCTACTCTGTTTTTGAACACTTTTGTAAAAGTAGTCTGTTGTAAGCGTAGAATTACTGTCCTCGCTGTAGCCAAACAAAACCTGTTATTATTTTGTGTTTCTTACCTTTTCTCCCTTCTTTTCAGAGACTTCATTTAGCAAAGAACATGTAGGTTATGTACTGGTAGCGATACAACCTTTTACTTATTTAATAGTGAGATACCACAGTAGGTTTTTGTTTTATAAACACGTAACTGTCTAACGCAATGAAAAAAAAATCATTGCCTGCCAGAGACAAGACCCGAATCTTGAACCCCATGCGCTGCAGTAGTGCAAGTAAGCCCGAAGCCACACCGATGTGAATACTCAGACGTCGGTTTGATTAATCATGTGCGACAGACCGGTGGGCACGTGCGGAGAGATACTTCATCTAGTGACGTCATATGTTCAGAATTTCTCATCCGCTTTTGCGGTCTCATGTGTCTGATTTTAAATTACTTGTCTGAGCGAGTTTACAAACCCTAATAACAATCACTCAGTATATCACACGATTTTCAGGTCCATTGCCGGGGCGTGCTTTGCAATTGCGTATGCATGTAGAGTAACCTCTTTTTTCAGTCCGTGTATTTGCTTGAACACACGAACATCAATACCTACTTTTCATTGAGTCACAGGAGGGTATCGGTCGCCTAACGCTTTTACTTTCCCACCCTAGAAATGGTATCAGCGAGATTAGGAAGCTTATAGGCTTGTGTCATGCGGTCAAATGAAAACGAGGCAGATGGAAAAAAGTAAATTGTTTATTAGTTCAAAACTAAAAACCATAACTGTAAATATAATTAACCCACCGTGAGACTAGACGGTCAATGCCGCTATGGAAAAATATTTGTGACTGACTACGGAACTATGATTATACCAGGTGTGCATCTCTTCGTCCGAAGTAAAACGATGGCGACAAAAGAGTTTTCTTGCGTGTCCAAAAAGATGGAAATCGCGTGGGGAGAGTTCGGGATAGTATGGAGAATGTCTAAGAGCTACACACCGAAACTTCTACAGCGTAGTGGAAATAACCTTCGCATCATGTGGGTGGGCAACTGCAAACATTTCTCCATGAAGGCATTGACCGTCTTGTCTCATAGTGGGATACACGTATTAACAGTTATGGCGATTACTTTTCAAATAATGAACAGTTCAGTTTCTTTTTTTCTATCTCTCTCGTACTCATCTGACTGCCCCTTATATTTTTCTTTGTAAATGTGTAGTTCTGTACAGAACGTTTTTATGTATTATTCATGAGCTTTGGTTGAAGCGGTAATGTAAAGTCTTCTAAAGTCACGTTTTTATGTGTGTGGTTAGTATCTGAAAAATATGTAAGACTTATTTTGGTATCGAAATACGTAAATCGTAGTGCAGGGTGACAGGATTGTCTTAAAATAAAATTTGAACGGAAATATGTAAAGCTCACGCTACAGGATGCGAAATGCAGACTAGCCACTACATCAAACAATTCGCCTGAAGGAAAGCAATCTTTTTCCAATGAAATTTACATATGCTATTTGACTGCAAAACAAAATGATACCGATTAAAATGTTGGCCCTGAATATTCTTCGTCTTTGTCATTAGTCTCCCAAACAATCACTGTACCAGAAATGTCATTGTAATTACACAGAAAATGAACATAAAACTTAACGCATCCGACTATCTGATAAAACTGCTTGAAAATTCACAAGAGAGCACTTTACTGATATCTTTTACTGATATTAAGCCTCTGAACTGATATGATATTTTCACAAATACATTCCAACAATCTATGTACCTTACAGTGGTCATGAACTTTAATGGTAATTAAATTCATTGGCCTGCCGGTGCGCACTAAACGCTCGTCTGTTCTGCAACCTGTTACCATTAAGCTAACGATGAAACTGTCTTTAATTTTATTTACCGTTCTTGCGATGTGCAATGCAATACGCTGCTTCTGTAGCACACAGCTCGCACTGTCCAATACGAGTACACAAACATATTCATAAAGCTAAGAATGAAAAGTGGCGAGCAAAACTTAAACTAGTGATAAATGGCTTTATTAAGCCACAACAGCAATATACCCTTCGATAAAGTTCTCGCAACTAGACAAATTAGCAAAATATTTTTTACTAACTTCTTTGTCTATAATTGCCTTCCTTGACACATATTTCAACTATCAGTTACCCAGATATCCAACACACACTGACTGCTACTCTCTTCAAGAGAAGTGACCTCTCTGACCAACATCTGTTGTCTCAGGAACAGTCTTACCAAGAATATGGTTCTATTGATACCACGGAGATTGTGTACATTTATCAAATTCACAACTTCACTCACGTTTATGGCCAAAACTTCTTGAAAATCGACGAGACAAATAAGACAGCCGCTTTCATGGTGTCTATTTTTTTGAATAATAACTACGCCAAAAATCAGATCTCTTATGAGCTATTTTCCTCGCCAAGTAATTTTTCAATCATTCGGTCTTTAATAGTCATTTGCTCGTTTGTTCCCTTCAGTTTGGATGTTTCAGTCACCATGTACGAGTGCAAGGTAATTGAAACGAATTGCCTTCAGCACAGTAAATGTTCACAGAAGCTGCCCTCAGCAGGCTATTTTACTATTTTATGTACAATTTTCAGTTTATTAAGATGAGAGTAAATGGGACTAAACTTCAAAGCACGTGTTGCGTCTTTCTTTCAATAGCTTTTAGAACACGCACAGTGAGCACTTACATCTGTATTGAACGTGCCTCTCCTACTGGCGGAGGGGGGGGGGGGGGGGAAGGGGGAGGGCGGGGGAGAGGAGGAAAAACGTATACTAATTGATAGTATTAGGACAGCTGAAAATTTTGGCCGCAATTTATCGACATTGTCTATACATTAATGGCCTGTTTACTGTCGCATTATGCTATGAAAGTTTGCTCATTAGCTCATGTTTCACAGAGAGGTAGTCACATCGCGTTGTCGTTCATTCATGAGCCAAAATTCGGATAAAGGGAATATTTTCAGGGCAGTATAACGGAGCCGTAACTTGCTATACATTCAAAGATAAACTTATGAGATAACAGTAGCGTTCATTAGGTTAAGAGAAGAATATATTCCTTAAAGAAGCCTGATTTAAATCAATGTGCATTTTCTAACTTGTTTTCAAGAGAGTATATGCAATCCGGTACTACGGTATAATGACTGGGGAACTGAACGTTGATGTCGCCAGCTGAGTTATATGCAATCTCCTTACTGGACTCCAAACGTTTCCTGGCACAAATTTCTTAGGTGTGGTAATATATTGCTGGCCATGAAAATTGCAACACCATAAAATCGCCAAACTGGCATGCGTAGATATCGAAATGATTATCCTTACAGGTAATCCCAACAGTGTAGGTAGGCTGATCAGAAACAGCCTGAAAATTCGAACAACTTACGGGTTTTCTGCCGGGTGACGTCGTCGACCACCGCCGATATTTCGACAGGAGCACACCCTGCCATTCTCAAGGCACAACTGCAAGGAGGATGAAATTTGCAAGGAAATTTAATACCTCGGTTCACAGAGGAGAAACAAGGAAGATACCACAGACAGAACAAGTGTCAGCTCAAACAAAGATAACCAACACCACAAATATCAATAGTGACTAATCAACAGGTGAGGTAGCACTAATTCTGTCCCTCTGTTTTTTGATGAGAGACAGAGCCGGATTCCAAGCAGCATTTCAACAAAATCCACCATCTCTGTTAATAAGGTTGCTTGATAGTTTGATTTTAACAGCTTCCTTAATAACACTATCCCAATATTTGAACGTGCAAACCAGAATCTCCGTGTTGTTGTATTCCATAGGATGACCGGTGTCAAGGCAGTGTTCTGCAATAGCGGATTTGCTCGGCTGTTGTAATCGTGTGTGACGCTTATGTTCAATACACCGGTCTTCCACAGTCCTGATTGTCTGACCAATATATGACATGCCACAACTGCAAGGAATACGATAGACCCCAGCCTTACGCAAACCAAGTTCATCTTTTACGGACGCCAACAGGGCCTTAATCTTAGAGGGAGGTCGAAAAACGCATTTCACATCATATTTCCGCAAAATACGGCCAATCCTGTTGGAAATGCTTCCTGCGTAAGGCAAAAAGGCCGTAGACTTAGGTGCCACTTCGTTGCTATCGTCACTCACCTGTTGCACAGAAGGCTGATAGCGCAACGCACGTTTGATCTGCCTCTCGCTATAACCATTCTGACGAAAGGTGACTTCAAGATGTGATAGCTCAGCTGCCGAACTTTCAGGGTCTGAGATAACGTGGGCCCTGTGAACCAAGGTACGAAGCACTCCTTCACGCTGAGCTGGTGACAACTATCAGCTCGCAGATACAAGTCAGTGTAAGTAGGCTTCCTATAAACAGAATGTCCCAACGTACCATCATTCTTCCTTTTGACCAACACATCAAGGAAGGGAAGGCATCCATTCTTTTCCACCTCCATAGTGAACTGAATATTAGGGTGGATTGAATTCAGGTGTTCCAAAAACCGATTTAAATTCTCACTACCATGAGGCCAAACAACAAAAGTATCGTCTACATATCTGAAAAAACACGCAGGTTTCAAAGTCGCTGACTCCAATGCACGTTCCTCAAAGTCCTCCATAAACAAATTGGCCGCAATAGGTGACAACGGGCTTCCCATTGCAACTCCATCAGTCCGTTCGTATAATAAAAAGTGGAAGTCATCACATGTCGAAATAAATTTGTTAACTCGACACCAAACTTAACCTCAATTAGCTGCAACGAATCAGAGAGAGGAACGCGAGTGAAAAGAGAAACCACATCAAAACTGACTAAAATATCAGAGTCATTCAAACGCAATCCCTGCAATCGACGTAAGAAATCTGCAGAGTTCTTAATGTGGTGTTCACACCTACCTGCTGGTGGGCTCAACAAACTAGCAAGATGTTTAGCTACGTAAGTCGGAGCACCAATATTAGAAACAATAGGCCTCAACGGGACAGCCTCTTTATGGACCTTAGGGAGGCCATATAATCTAGGTGGTAAAGCACAGTAAGAATTAAGACTCTTGATAGTCTCCTGTGACAAAGAACTTTTCTTCAGGAGGCTATTAGTCTTTCTCTCAACACTTTTAGTAAGGTCAGCACCGATTTTGCGTCACGCCGAATCAGAAAGTAGACACTGCATCTTTTGAGCGTAATCGTGCTTCTTCAACAAAACGGTGGCGTTTCCCACGTCCGCAGGTAAAATAACAATATCAGGATCCACTCTGAGTGAACGTAAAGCAGCCGCCTCAGCTGCTGTAATGTTACACTTGGGTGTACGGGCCCCAGTCAACACACGACAAGCTTCCCTCCTAACCTCTTCCGCAGCCTCGGAAGGTAATTCATAAACAGCCTCTTCGATAGAACTAATAAAATCAACGACTGGCAAACTGTTAGGCGTCGGTGCGAAGTTCAAACCTTTCCCCAGCACAGACAAAGCTGCGTCGTCAAACGTTTTCTCCATGAGATTGATCACAGAACGTTGAGAATTAAAATTAGACACTGAGCCAAAGAAACGTTCAAACTTCGTCGAATGACGAGCAGTTACAGATTGAAATTCCCAGTCAGATTGCGACCAAGAGGCACCGTCCACCCAATCCCAAGAAAATTCAGAGACATTAGACGCCATCATTAAATGAAGCTGAAATAATTCCTTAGAAACAAAATCTAATTGAAGCGAGTATAGTGGATCCTTTCACGAACAAGAGCTAAACCAGCAAGTTGCTTGATGCGATTGGCGGCAGGAGAATTAATATGATGCGCAACCTTAGCAAACGTTGGAACCACACTATGATTTCGACACTTCAGTAAAAACGATAATGCACATTCCAACCTTACACTACTGCTACGAAGTTTATCCAACCTCCGCAAGCAACGATACATTTCCTTGTAGGAGTGTTGCAGGATAGGTTCTGGTGAGAAATAGTTGTTAACAAAAAAAATCGATACGTTGCATTAAAGTTAACCAATCAGGCCGCTGCGTGCGAAACTTAAAGTGGCTCCCAGATACGTTGTCGCCAAACGAACAGGAGAACGATACAAAAACTGGACATGGGATGGTAGTAAGGATCGAACCCAAGTCAAGTGCTGAGTAGACTCGTGCGCTACCATCTATGCTATAAAAACGGGCGACACTAAATATATTTGGCGGGCCTCTTGAATTTGCGGGTCCAACGGTCTTTACGAATTCACAGGGAAACAGCGCAATGTATCAGTTTTTTCTCTTAAAAATTATTTCTTAGCACAAGCAACCGTACAACACCCTTAAAAGGTTTCCAATCTGTTTCTCACCACCCTGCATACAGGGTATTAAAAAAAAATGTCGAATACTCTGAGAGGTGGTCGCACTCATTGGACCAAGGGTATTAAGTCCAGTACACATGAATCCGGAAACGCATACTTCCCGATACAAACACGTGTTTATAGGAAGGGCTCCCCGACGCTTGGTTGCAGATATTAATACCGGAGTTACATTAGCGGTCCGTCAGATGTGTCGGCAGTGTATTATGACGTCTTAGTCACAGTACTCTACCTACCTTTACGTACGAATCATGGCGTATTACGAGGGCAGTTCAATAAGTAATGCAACACATTTTTTTTCTCGGCCAATTTTGGTTGAAAAAACCGGAAATTTCTTGTGGAATATTTTCAAACATTCCCGCTTCGTCTCGTATAGTTTCATTGACTTCCGACAGGTGGCAGCGCTGTACGGAGCTGTTAAAATGGCGTCTGTAACGGATGTGCGTTGCAAACAACGGGCAGTGATCGAGTTTCTTTTGGCGGAAAACCAGGGCATCTCAGATATTCATAGGCGCTTGCAGAATGTCTACGGTGATCTGGCAGTGGACAAAAGCACGGTGAGTCGTTGGGCAAAGCGTGTGTCATCATCGCCGCAAGGTCAAGCAAGACTGTCTGATCTCCCGCGTGCGGGCCGGCTGTGCACAGCTGTGACTCCTGCAATGGCGGAGCGTGCGAACACACTCGTTCGAGATGATCGACGGATCACCATCAAACAACTCAGTGCTCAACTTGACATCTCTGTTGGTAGTGCTGTCACAATTGTTCACCAGTTGGGATATTCAAAGGTTTGTTCCCGCTGGGTCCCTCGTTGTCTAACCGAACACCATAAAGAGCAAAGGAGAACCATCTGTGCGGAATTGCTTGCTCGTCATGTGGCTGAGGGTGACAATTTCTTGTCAAAGATTGTTACAGGCGATGAAACATGGGTTCATCACTTTGAACCTGAAACAAATCGGCAATCAATGGAGTGGCGCCACACCCACTCCCCTACCAAGAAAAAGTTTAAAGCCATACCCTCAGCCGGTAAAGTCATGGTTACAGTCTTCTGGGACGCTGAAGGGATTATTCTGTTCGATGTCCTTCCCCATGGTCAAACGATCAACTCTGAAGTGTATTGTGCTACTCTTCAGAAATTGAAGAAACGACTTCAGCGTGTTCGTAGGCACAAAAATCTGAACGAACTTCTCCTTCTTCATGACAACGCAAGACCTCACACAAGTCATCGCACCTGAGAGGAGCTCACAAAACTTCAGTGGACTGTTCTTCCTCATGCACCCTACAGCCCCGATCTCGCACCGTCGGATTTCCATATGTTTGGCCCAATGAAGGACGCAATCCGTGGGACGCACTACGCGGATGATGAAGAAGTTATTGATGCAGTACGACGTTGGCTCCGACATCGACCAGTGGAATGGTACCGTGCAGGCATACAGGCCCTCATTTCAAGGTGGCGTAAGGCCGTAGCATTGAATGGAGATTACGTTGAAAAATAGTGTTGTGTAGCTAAAAGATTGGGGAATAACCTGGTGTATTTCAATGCTGAATAAAACAACCCCTGTTTCAGAAAAAAAATGTGTTGCATTGCTTATTGAACTGCCCTCGTACCTTCTTCCAGATGCAGATTGAAGTAAATATGTTTACTGTTATTACGCTGTTTGTAACTACAAGTGGTGTAGTAGACCTACTTTTACATTTTCTCTCTTCGACCCCTTGTTAGCATTGGAAGCCTACCACTCGACGAGTGAAATGGCGGATATGATATTCTACTATGGTTTAGACAATGGACCTAGCCTGCGAGCCGGTGCCCTCTACGCTGAAAAGTATCCACAGCGCAGAGTGGCCCCTGGTAAGCCGTTCGGCAGAATTTTCGAGCTTCTGAGGTACACAGGTGCTATTGCACCTCAGAGGACTGATAGTGGAAGGCCCGGCACAGTCCACACACCTGACATGGACAAGTGTGTGCTACGTTTGGTGGAAGAAACCCCTGGGGCCAGTGTGGGACGATCAACAGCAGCAGAAGGCGTGTCTCTCTCTCTCTCTCTCCTATCGGGGGAGTACTTCATGAACAATTGCTGGACCCTGTCATCTACAGCGCGTTCGGGTCATCAAGCCACAGGATCACCATGGCAGACAGTGATTCTTTCAATGTCCGTTGCAGAAGTGTGCCGCATATCCATTGTTCACATCCAAGATTTTATTTACCAATGCGCCAGTTTTCACAAAGAAAGTATTTTGAATTCCCATAACCAGCATGCATGGGCAGATATAATTCTTCAAGCAATTCAGGAAACAGGACGTCAACACCAATTCTCAATCAATGAATTGGTAGGTGTACTTGGCGACTGATTAATATGTTGACTGGGGCGCATTATCTGGACTTTCTCATTATTGTATTGTCTACCTTGCTGGATGCTGTGCCGCAGCAGCAACGAATCAGTACAAAGGTGGTTCATGCATGATGGTGCATCAGCATACTTTCGCCACAGTGCGCGCCAACATCTGAGGCAGTCATTTCAGGACTGCTGGGCTGGTCGGTGGACCCCATACCTTGGCCTGCCTCCTGTAAACACTTGTTTATCTAAGAGATGTGCATTGCCGAACCCATGTTTATTGGAGTTGTCTTAGAAATTATGCATTTGTGGACCAATGTTATTGGACTTATTTTTCTTGTTTCGATGACTACTATTACCCCTCAAAGCATTCGAAAATTTTTTTTGAACGCCCTTTATATGAAAATATTATGCAGCGAGTTTCTCTCATTCACAGCTGAATGTTGTTTGTTTGTGAGGAGTTCGCGTTATGCCTCTTGTAAGAAGGAGAAGAGTCAACAAGCACGTCTCGGAATTCGACACTGCTAGAATGTGGCTTGTCCAATAAGGAAAGAAGAAAGGAAGATTGGATTTAACGTCTCGACGAAATCGACATCATTAGAGGCATACACTATGTGATCAAAAGTATCCGAACACCTGGCTTAAAATGACTTACAAGTTCGTGGCGCCCTCCATCGGTAATACTGGTATTCAATATGTTGTGGGCCCACCCTTAGCCTTCATGACAGCTTCCACTCCCGCAGGCATACGTTCAATCAGGTGCTGGGAGATTTCCTGGGGAATGGCAGCCCGTTCTTCACGCAGTGGTGCACTGAGGAGAGCTATCGATATCGGTCGATGAGGCCTGACACAAATTCTGCGTTCCGAAACATCCCAAAGGTGTTCTATAGGATTCAGGTCAGGACTCTGCGCAGGCCAGTTCATTATGGGGATGTTATTGTCGTGTAACCGTTGATCCACAGGCCGTGTATTATGAGCAGGTGCTCGATCGTGTTGAAAGATGCAATCTCCATCCCCGAATTCCTCTTCAACAGTGGGAATCAAGAAGGTGCCGAAAACATCAATGTAGACCTGTGCTCTGATAGTGCCACAAAAACGAGGGGTGCAAGCCCCTTTCATGAAAAACACGACCACACCATAACACCACCGCCTCCGAATTTTACTGTTGGCAATACACACGCTGGCAGATGATATTCACCGGGCATTCGCCATACCCACACTCTGCCATCGGATCGCGACATTGTCTACCGTGATTCGTCACTCCACACAAAGTTTTTCCATTGTTCTATCGTCCAATGTTTACGCTTCTTACACGAGGCGAGCCGTCGTTTGGCATTTACCTGCGTGATGTGTGGCTTACGAGCAGCCTCTCGACCATGAAATCCAAGTTTTCTCACCTCCCACCTAACTGTCATAGTACTTGCAGTGGATCCTCCATGCAGTTTGGAATTCCTGTGTGTTGGTCTGGATAGATGTCTGACTATTAGACATTACGACCCTCTTCAACTGTCGGCAGTCTCTGTCAGTCAACAGACGAGGTCGGCCTGTACGCTTTTGTGCTGTACGTGTCCCTTCACGTTTCCACTTCACTATCACATCGGAAACAGTGGACCTGGGGATTTTTAGGAGTGTGCAAATCTCGCTTACGGACGTATGACACAAGTGACACCCAATCACCTGACCGCGTTCGAAGTCCGTGAGTTCCGCGAAGCGACCCTTTCTGCCCTCTCACGATATCTAATAACCACTGAGGTCGCTGATATGGAGTACCTGGCAGTAGGTGGCAGCACAATGCACCTAATATGAAAAACGGATGTTTTTGGGGGGGGGGGGGGGTTCCGGGTACTTTTGATGACACAGTGTAGCACAAGCTCGGATTGGGTGGAGGAAGGGGATGAAAGTGCCCTTTCAAATGAACCATCTCGGCGTTTGCCTGCAGCGATTTAGGGAAATCATGGAAAACCTAAATCTGGAGGGCCTCACGCGGGTTTGAAGCGTCGTCCTCCCGAACGCAAGTCGAATGTGCTAACCACTACGCCACGCCGGCCGATGTGGCCAGGCGGTTCTAGGCGCTTCAGTAGTCTGGAACCACGAGACCGCTACGGTCGCAGGTTCGAATCCTGCCGCGGGCATGGATGAGTTTGATGTCTTTAGGTTAGTTAGGTTTAAGTAGTTCTAAGTTCTAGGGCACTGACGACCTCAGATGTTAAGTCCCATAGCGCTCAGAACCATTTCATTTTTCACTACGCCACCTCGCTCGGTGTAGCGTTTCCAGATTGTGGTTTATCGTTCCGCAATATTTCTGTTCGCATTGGTCGGGATCCTACGACTGCCATGTGAATATGGAATCGATGACTCAGAAGATTCATACACAACGCCGTGGAGGTTGTCTTCAGATCAGCCCACCTAGCACTTGAGAGGATGTCTGCATTGTTTGTTAGGCCGTGCAGGATCGTACAGACACGTAACGTACCTTTAGTCAGTAAACAGATTTGTTTCAGCCAGACAAATATCCTCAATGCACGGCACAGGCGTCTGGAGCAGCATGCAATGTCAAACTGCGCCACTGCACACAAGGGTGGAACCACGTCGTCTTTTCTGACATATCCCATTTCTTTTTGTAGCATCACCATGTACATAACCGTGTGCAGAGGTTCCGAGAAGAACATACTTTGGCAGATTGCACTGTCGACATCAT
Organism: Schistocerca americana; assembly: GCF_021461395.2. Lineage (NCBI taxonomy): Eukaryota > Metazoa > Arthropoda > Insecta > Orthoptera > Acrididae > Schistocerca > Schistocerca americana. Next base: position 598,601,121 of record NC_060125.1, on the reverse strand, counting down.
ACAGGCCCGGCACCTTGTATCCTTCCTGCTGTGAACAGAAACCAGAGGGCACCGAATCTAATGAATAGCGTGCATCTTCCAATAAATCCACACTTCAGTTCATGGTTTTCCAGTTCCAAATCACTCGTTATTCATCCTCTGAAAGGCCGAAAATGAGAATGTTCAGTTTCACATTTCAGGAAATATTAATCATAAACTGCTGCTGTACAGGGTCATCAGAAGTTCGCAACAAATATCTACAACCGTGGTTAGAGGCCACAAAGTAGTGCGACCGTGTGGACACATAAGGTTATAAATGCTGCTAAAATTATCAGAACACTACGAATTGCTCTGGAGTGCCAATAAGCAACAGTTCTGGCCAGTGTACGTTTTTGGCACAAGAAAAAAAAATGTTTACAAAAGTAACGAAGACTGCCAGCAAATTATTTTATTAGTGACACTCAGAACCCTTTCTCGCCAACCAAAAATAGGGACTCACCCCGCACAGGTTTTTGCAGACCATGAGGTAAGATAATACGTCGTAAGAAGGGTAAGAGGAAAAGAAACCAGGTAAGCTAGTATTCGGTCGGAATTGACTTATTGGCGTAGTTCGATACGAAGCTTGAGTAGCTTCTACTGAAAATCAGAAAGAGGAAATAAGTAGGTATGTTAGGAGGTAAGGGTACATAGGGGCTATTTTTATTGTGGTCTTCAGACCAAAGACTGGCATGGTGCAGTTTTCCGTGTTAGTCTGCAAGTCTCTTCACGTCTGCATACCTACTGAAACCTACATCCATTTGAACTTTATTATTGTATTCAGGCCTTGGTCTCCGTATACAACCTTTATTCCACTTCCTCCCAACCCCACGCCCCCACACACACTTCCCTTCGATAATGAATTGACAATCTTCTGTTGCCTCGGAACATGTGTTGTCAGCCAATCCCAAGATGTACCGTGGAATTTGTTTTTCCACAATTCGATTCATTACTTCTTCTTCATTTATCCATCTAATGCTGAACTTTCTTCTGTAGTGTCACATTTTAAAAGCCTCTATTCTCTTTTACCCGACCTGTTTATCGTCCATGTTTTACTTCTGTACAAGGCTACACTCCCGAAAAATACTTCAAGAAAGTTTTCCTAAAATTTAAATTGATATTCGATGTGAACAAATTTCTCTTTTTCAGAAATATTTTTCCTGCTATTGCCAGTCCGCATTTTACATCCTCTCTATTTCTGCTATGATCAGTGATTTTGCTGCCCACATAGCAAAACTGCTACTTCTAATGTCTCATTTCCTAATATAACTCCCTGAGTATCTGGCGATACTCTTCTAATCTCTTCAGTATCGCCTGAATTAATTCAACTACATTCCATTACTTTTGATTATGTTCATTTATAACTTATTTTCAAAACACTGTCCTTTCTGTTCAACTACTGTTCTATTCACTATTCACTTTGCCTTCTCTGACAGAATTACACTGTCGTGGGAAAAATCTCAAAGTTTTTATACTTCTTCCTTAACTTCAATGTCGTCTCTAATTTCTACTTTACGTTTTCTACTACCTGCTCAAAGTACAGATTGAAATAACATTGGGCACGGACTACAAGTCTGTTTCGCTCCTTTCTCAGCTATTGCTTCCCCCGACTGCTGTGTATAACTTTTCGCTTCTTGTATTTTATCCCTGTAGCTCCCGAATTAATTGTATTTCAGTCAAAATTTTCAAAAAATTTGTCTAAATCTACAACTGCTGTAACGTTCATTGATTTCATTCTCATTACTTACAGTGTTAGTAAATTCTAATCAATTCATAAACGATGGAATATGCCGTAAGGGATTATGTAGAAAGTTGGTTGTGGTGAGTACGTACAGCTGACACGATAGGATGAGATGAGGGGTGCTACTCGAAAGATTCGTACCGTACAAAAAATTTGTGACTGGCAGATCATTGTTGGGTGGAAGTTGCAGGGAGTGGTCGCCCAGTGGGTGGGACAGATAAGGTAAATAGGCGACAAATGGAGCACTGAGGACAAGGCGGAGAGTAATGTGGCGTAAGTGCGGCCATTGTGGCAGCGGAGGTAATCAGGTGTAGAAGCAGCTGCCCCTGTGGGACAACAGAGCGACTTGTGGGCCTACAGAGGCGGAGCGCCGGCCAACGCAGCCCGGCCGCCCCCCGCGGCGACTACAGCCGGTGCTGGGGCGAGGGGTCCCGCCTCTTCACAACTGACACCTCTCTCTCTGGAGTGCTCTGCGGCGGGCACCCAGCGCTCGCTCACACCACTCACCCGCGTGGCGAAGTTGACATCCGTACGTCACTGTTCGCGTACACAGTACATTATTCAACAAAACTTAAGACGTCGAGTACAGTTATGAACAACAAATTTTAATACCTGGTGAAAGTAATATACCACCTGAAATGATTATGTAGACCAAAAACTTTCAAAATACGGAAGGTGTTCAATACGTAACGCAACACTTTTTTTTCAGAAAGCAGGTTACCTTTAGACAGGATTCCAATACAATATATAAAAACTGAAGAGCCAAAGAAACTGGTACACCTCCCTAATATCGCATACGGCTACCGAAAACACGCATAAGTGCCGCAAAACGACGAGGCATGGTCTCAACTAACGTCTGAAGTAGTGCTGGAGGTAATTGAAACCATGAATCCTGTAGGGCTGTCCATGAATCCGTAAGAGTACGAGGTGATGGACATCTCTTCTGAACAGCACGTTGCATGGCATCCCAGATATGCTCAATAATGATCATGATACGGGCAAGTCTTCAGGTCCAGATTGTATACCGATCAGGTTCCTTTCAGATTACGCTGATACAATAGCTCCCTACTTAGCAATCATATACAACCGCTCGCTCACCGATAGATCTGTACCTACAGATTGGAAAATTGCGCAGGTCGCACCAGTGTTTAAGAAGGGTAGCAGGAGTAATCCATCGAACTACAGACCTATATCACTGACGTCGGTTTGCAGTAGGGTTTTGGAGCACATACTGTATTCAAACATTATGAATCACCTCGAAGGAAACGATCTATTGATACGTAATCAACATGGTTTCAGAAAACATCGTTCTTGTGCAACGCAGCTAGCTCTTTATTTGCACGAAGTAATGGCCGCTATCGACAGGGGATCTCAAGTTGATTCAGTATTTCTAGATTTCCGGAAAACTTTTGACACCGTTCCTCACAAGCGACTTCTAATCAAGCTGCGGGCCTATGGGGTATCGTCTCAGTTGTGCGACTGGATTCGTGATTTCCTGTCAGGAAGGTAGCAGTTCGTAGTAATAGACGGCAAATCATCGAGTAAAACTGAAGTAATATCAGGTGTTCCCCAAGGAAGCGTCCTGGGACCTCTGCTGTTCCTGATCTATATAAATGACCTGGGTGACTATCTGAGCAGTTCTCTTAGGTTGTTCGCAGATGATGCTGTAATTTACCGTCTAGTAAGGTCATCCGAAGACCAGTATCAGATGCAAAGCGATTTAGAAAAGATTGCTGTGTGGTGTGGCAGGTGGCAGTTGACGCTAAATAACAAAAAGTGTGAGGTGATCCCCATGAATTCCAAAAGAAATCCGTTGGAATTCGATTACTCGATAAATAGTACATTTCCCAAGGCTGTCAATTCAACTAAGTACCTGGGTGTTAAAATTACTAACAACTTCAGTTGGAAAGACCACATAGATAATATTGTGGGGAAGGCGAGCCAAAGGTTGCGTTTCATTGGCAGGACACTTAGAAGATGCAACAAGTACACTAGAGAGACAGCATACACTACACTCGTTCGTCCTCTGTTAGAATATTGCTGCACGGTGTGGGATCCTTACCAGGTGGGACTGACGGAGGACATCGAAGGGGTTTTGTACTGTCACGTGAAAGAGGTGAGAGTGTGGCAGATATGATACGCGAGTTGGGATGGAAGTCATTAAAGCAAAGACGTTTTTCGTCGCGGCGAGATCTATTTACGAAATTTCAGTCACTAACTTTCTCTTCCGAATGCGAAAATATTTTGTTGAGCCCAACCTACATAGGTAGGAATGATCATCAAAATAAAATAAGAGAAATTAGAGCTCGAACAGAAAGGTTTAGGTGTTCGTTTTTCCCGCGCGCTGTTCGGGAGTGGAATGGTAGAGAGATAGTATGATTGTGGTTCGATTAACCCTCTGCCAAGCACTTAAATGTGAATTGCAGAGTAATCATGTGGATGTAGATGTAGACTGGGGAGTTTGGTCGCCATCGGAAGTACACTCCTGGAAATTGAAATAAGAACAACGTGAATTCATTGTCCCAGGAAGGGGAAACTTTATTGACACATTCCTGGGGTCAGATACATCACATGATCACACTGACAGAACCACAGGCACATAGACACAGGCAACAGAGCATGCACAATGTCGGCACTAGTACAGTGTATATCCACCTTTCGCAGCAATGCAGGCTGCTATTCTCCCATGGAGACGATCGTAGAGATGCTGGATGTAGTCCTGTGGAACGGCTAGCCATGCCATTTCCACCTGGCGCCTCAGTTGGACCAGCGTTCGTGCTGGACGTGCAGACCGCGTGAGACGACGCTTCATCCAGTCCCAAACATGCTCAATGGGGGACAGATCCGGAGATCTTGCTGGCCAGGGTAGTTGACTTACACCTTCTAGAGCACGTTGGGTGGCACGGGATACATGCGGACGTGCATTGTCCTGCTGGAACAGCAAGTTCCCTTGCCGGTCTAGGAATGGTAGAACGATGGGTTCGATGACGGTTTGGATGTACCGTGCACTATTCAGTGTCCCCTCGACGATCACCAGTGGTGTACGGCCAGTGTAGGAGATCGCTCCCCACACCATGATGCCGGGTGTTGGCCCTGTGTGCCTCGGTCGTATGCAGTCCTGATTGTGGCGCTCACCTGCACGGCGCCAAACACGCATACGACCATCATTGGCACCAAGGTAGAAGCGACTCTCATCGCTGAAGACGACACGTCTCCATTCGTCCCTCCATTCACGCCTGTCGCGACACCACTGGAGGCGGGCTGCACGATGTTGGGGCGTGAGTGGAAGACGGCCTAACGGTGTGCGGGACCGTAGCCCAGCTTCATGGAGACGGTTGCGAATGGTCCTCGCCGATACCCCAGGAGCAACAGTGTTCCTAATTTGCTGGGAAGTGGCGGTGCGGTCCCCTACGGCACTGCGTAGGATCCTACGGTCTTGGCGTGCATCCGTGCGTCGCTGCGGTCCGGTCCCAGGTCGACGGGCACGTGCACCTTCCGCCGACCACTGGCGACAACATCGATGTACTGTGGAGACCTCACGCCCCACGTGTTGAGCAATTCGGCGGTACGTCCACCCGGCCTCCCGCATGCCCACTATACGCCCTCGCTCAAAGTCCGTCAACTGCACATACGGTTCACGTCCACGCTGTCGCGGCATGCTACCGGTGTTAAAGACTGCGATGGAGCTCCGTATGCCACGGCAAACTGGCTGACACTGACGGCGGCGGTGCACAAATGCTGCGCAGCTAGCGCCATTCGACGGCCAACACCGCGGTTCCTGGTGTGTCCGCTGTGCCGTGCGTGTGATCATTGCTTGTACAGCCCTCTCACAGTGTCCGGAGCAAGTATGGTGGGTCTGACACACCGGTGTCAATGTGTTCTTTTTTCCATTTCCAGGAGTGTATTTAAACTCAGAAGAGTGTTCCTGAAGCCACTCTGTAGCAGTTCTGGACGTGTGAGGTGGTGTCTTGTGCTGCTGGAATTGCCCAACTCCGTCGGAATGCACAATGCACAGTTTACATGAATGGATGCAGGTGATCAGACAGGATGCTTACGTGAGTGTCACCTTTCAGAGTCGTATCTAGATGTAGCAGGGGTCCCATATCACTCCAAATGCACTCGTCCCACACCATTACAAACCTTCCACCAGCTTGAACAGTCCCCTGTTGACATGCGGGCTCCATCGATTCATGAGATTGTCTACATACCCGTACACGTCCATCCGCTCGACACAATTTGAAACGAGACTCGTCCGACCAGGCAACATGTTTCCAGTTATCAACAGTTCAGTGTCTGTGTTGGTGGCCCTAGGCGAGGCGTAAAGCTTTGTGTCGTGCAGTCATCAAGGGTACAAGGGTGGGCCTTTGTCTCCGAAAGCCCATGTCGACGATGTTTCGTTGAATGGCTCGCACGCTAACACTTGTGCATGACCCAGCATTGAAATCTGCAGCAATTTGCGGACCGGTAGCACTTCTGTCACGTTGAACGATTCTCTCGAGTTGTTGTTGGCCCCGTTCATACAGGATCTTTTTCAGACCGCTGCGATGTCGCCAACGCCTACACAAGACAACAAGTGTCTGGCGCAGTTGTTAGACCAGTTACTGCTGCTACAATGGCGAGTTATCAAGATTTACGTGAGTTTGACGTGCTGTTGTAACCGGTGCACAAGCGATGGGACACAGCATCTCCGAGGTAGCGATGAAATGGGCATTTTCCCTTACGAACATTTCACGAATGTATCGTGAAAAATCAAGAATCCGGTAAAACATCAAATTTCCGACATCGCTGCTGCCGGAAAAAGATCCTGCAAGAACGGGACCAGCGATGACTGAAAAGAATCATTCAACGTGACAGAAGTGCAACCCTTCCACAAATTGCGGCAGATTTCAATTCTGGGTCATGAACAAGTGTTAGCGTGCGAACCGTTCAACGAAACACCATAGATATGGGCATTCGGAGCCGAAGGTCCACTCTTGTGTCCTTAACGACTGCGCGACACAAAGCTTTATGTCTCGCCTGGGCGCGATAACACCGACATTGGATTGTTGATGGCTGGAAACATGGTGCCCTGTCGGGCGAGTCTCGTTTCAAATTGTTTCGAGCGGATGGACGTGCACGGTATAGAGACAACCTCATGAATCCATGAACCCAGCATGTCAGCAGGGGAGCCTTCAAGCTGACGAAGGCTCTGTAATGGTGTAGGGCGTGTGCAGTTGGAGTGATATGAGATCTCTGATACGTCTAGATACGACTTTGACTGGTGACAAGTACATAAGTTTCCTGAAACTTCCTGGCAGATTAAAACTGTGTGCCCGACCGAGACTCGAACTCGGGACCTTTGCCTTTCGCGGGCAAGTGTTCTACCAACTGAGCTACCGAAGCACGACTCACGCCCGGTACTCACAGCTTTACTTCTGCCAGTACCTCGTCTCCTACCTTCCAAACTTTACAGAAGCTCTCCTGCGAACCTTGCAGAACTAGCACTCCTGAAAGAAAGGATATTGCGGAAACGGCTTAGCCACAGCCTGGGGGATGTTTCCAGAGTGAGATTTTCACTCTGCAGCGGAGTGTGCGCTGATATGAAACTTCCTGGCAGATTAAAACTGTGTGCCCGACCGAGACTCGAACTCGGTACCTTTGCCTTTCGCGGGCAAGTGCTCTACCCCCAGGCTGTGGCTAAGCCATGTCTCCGCAATATGCTTTCTTTCAGGAGTGCTAGTTCTGCAAGGTTTCGCAGGAGAGCTTCTGTAAAGTTTGGAAGGTAGGAGACGAGGTACTGGCAGAAGTAAAGCTGTGAGTACCGGGCGTGAGTCGTGCTTCGGTAGCTCAGTTGGTAGAGCACTTGCCCGCGAAAGGCAAAGGTCCCGAGTTCGAGTCTCGGTCGGGCACACAGTTTTAATCTGCCAGGAAGTTTCATATCAGCGCACACTCCGCTGCAGAGTGAAAATCTCATTCTGGAAACATAAGTTTCCTGTCTGATCATCTGCATCAGTTCATGTCCATTGTGAATTCCGTCAGACTATGGCAATTCTAGCAGGACAGTGAGACATCCCACACGTCCATAATTGATGCAGAGTGGCTACAGGAACATTCTGGCTACAGGAACATTCTTCTGAGTTTAAACACTTCCGCTGGCCACCGAACTCCCCAGACGTCGACATTATTGAGCATGTATGAGATACCTTGCAACGTGCTGTTCAGAAGAGATATCCACCCCGTTGTACTCTTACAGATTTATGGACAGTCCTGCAGGACTCATGGTGTCACTTCCCTCCAGCGCTACTTCAGACGTTAATTGAGTCTATACCACTTAGTCTTGCGGCATTTCTCAGTGCTTACGGGGAGCCTACACGATATTAGGCAGGTGTACCAGTTTCATTGGCTCTTCAGTGTAGTTTGGTGTTGTGTGATCAGTAGACAAGCAGTATCAACAGAAATATAAGGTCGGGAGAGTTCAATGGTTTCGGGTGAAGACCAGTCATTACATGTCACTTGAGTAACAAATCCATCACGGACGTTTCAAACCTACTACAACTAAAGTCCACTGTTAACGATGTGTTTGTTTAGCGGAACGACGAAAGGACAATCACAGCTAAACCAATACCAGAGAGACCTCGTGTACTGGCGGATAGAAAAAGTCGAGCATTGCGGAGGATGGTCATAAAAAATCAACGGAAGGAACCACTCGAATGTTCAAAAGTGGTACCAGCACTACAGCCAACGTAATGACTGTGTGCTGGTGGTTAAAATGAAGGGGCCAAGCAGCTCCTCATAAGCCACACGTTTCTCTGGTCAGTGATAAGCGATGCTTGAGGGGGTGTATCATCGACTCCACTGGATACTGGAAGACTGGAAACGAACGATTTGGAATGACGAACGGCGCTATACTCTGTGGCATCGGATAAAATGGTTTGGATTTAGCAAATGCCTGAAGAATGTTTCTTCGGATTACATGTAGTGGAGGTGATGCTATACATGGGGATGATTAAGCTGTGGTTCGCTTGCTACACTCAAGAAAACGCTAAATGTGGAAAGATATCAACACATTTTACAGCATGGTGTACTGCGTACAATGGAGGAAAAGTCTGCTGGCGAAGACTGTTTGTACCAGCATGACAATGCACAGTGTACTAAAGAAGCATCTGTGCGGCAAAGTTGTCAATGGTTTGTGGACAATAACGTTATCGGAACTGACTGGCCGACCCAGAGTCCCGACCTGAATCTAGTAGAATATCTTCGGTATAATTTAGAAAGTCGACTATGCTCCGGGCCCTTCGTTCAAAATCACTACCTTCGCACATTCCATCTTAATGTCCGCTAATACTTGTCCAGGTACTGTTGATCAGACAGTGTAAGTTCCTACATTGACTTTGGAATACTGCAGTATTACAAGTTCTGAGATTGCCTGTCGACATTTATGTATCAGATCTGAAGTTCTCCCATGGTCCAAATGGCACACCAATGAGAAGCCATCCACTCTTTCCTTATAAGTTGAAACTACTTACTTACTTGCTTATACTGGCCTCACAAACTGCAGCCGGTCTTTGGCCTCTCTCAGTCCAGCCTTCCACATTTTCCAGTCATCTGCATCCTCATCTCTCAGGGCCAGTATCTGCATGTTTCCCATGGTATTATGCTTCCATCTCATTCTGGGCCGTTCCAATGATCTCTTTCCTTCAACTTCTCCATGCATTACAGCCTAAATTACCGTGTTCTCCCTCTCCTCCTCGCATGTCCGTACCATCTTAGTCTCTTAATTTTCACACTCGCTACGCAGGCAGTGTGTATAATTATCTAAGTTCTCTGTTTTTCCTTAATCCCCACTGTTTATTTTTCTCAGTACTTTATTTACTATTTATTTATTAGCTGGCTTAAAATCGCATCCTACTTCATAGCCTGATTTCAACAAGCCATTGTGCAAATTACTAAAAACTTCCATCTGAGCTCCGTGTAGACTCATAAATAAGGGAGTAATACAAACATTGCATACATTTGTCTATAATGAAATGGGAAAAATATGAAATGGAAAGATACAGATTACTGCAGAATGTTCTAGGACATGTGAGAAAGAAAGAAATGTCAAAAGGCAAATGTTTGTACATGGATACTGTGATAAAATATTTTTGACATTACTGTCACATACGCTAAGCAAACATGCTTTTTCTGTCTTAGCTTTATTGTACTTTATTATTGGTTTCCTTTAAATGGCACCGAAGGTTTTGCACTTTTTAGCAATGGATATATTCATTAACCAATTCATTTATTTATTTTCTTATGTGCACCTTTTATAAAAATTGTATTAACTTTATTTTGTTGCACACAAAAACATTTAAATTCGATTTTCTTACATGCACCTTTGTAAAAAATGTATTCTTTTGAATGAAAGTGGGGTGAGTTAGCTTGAACATTTGGAGTGTAGTAGGAGTAAAAGGTAGGTTCTGGATAACTGTGTCACTTTCTGACAAACCCTCCGGGTGAATCAGGAAGTGAGCCAGAACCTACCTTTTGCTCCTACCGTTGGTGGGCCTCTTGCATGGAGCTTGTACTAGGATTCGCCTCAATATCCTGTAGGACCCGGTTCTTCAAGTGTGCTGTAGACACAGTCCGCCACCTCATTGCACATTCGTCTGCCTGAAAGGACCCACGATCACACAAACTCGCAAGAGGGCTTGAAATGTTGTGTGGTGTGGTTGGTGTCTGTGAGGGTACCTGTCTTGGTGTAGCCGGCTGCCTCTCGACCATTTCCACCTGCTCAGCCATACACGTCTACTTTCTAGGGTTGTCCCTGACACGAATACCGGACAATTCTGCTGCTCACAGCATGCTGCGTCCATCACACGGCCTGCAACACACGAGGAGCTCACGGCACGGGATCACAAGAACTGTCATTCGTCAGCGTCATCTACTGTGGCAGTGATGCATTTCCTGACACTTGTTCACAGTACCTTTTTTCGTCCATTTCCATTCAGAAATCAGACCCTGCGCTTTGTCCGGTTTACTGATGTTAAACCTGTGTTTGCTAACGAGGAAAGCGGTGACTCTTTTTCATAGGGAGTGTTCTCAGGTTCGTACCTGCTGGCAGAATACAGTCGGTGCATCTCATTACGAAAGGCAAGCCTCCCTAGCGAGATGGGCAGCTTTCGCTGATTTGGAGCTGCAGCCTGCTCCTTGCTGATGGAAAAGGATGCCATGCCATCATTCCCGCCTCCTGAGAGTAGCTGGGAATGACATCTTTCCCTTTTCTGCACAAACATCAAAGAATTAGATGCCACGGAGCCCCATGATCAGTGTTAGAAAGTCGGTTGCTTTTGCTCCAAACGTTTTGGTGTATCCAATTGAATTTGTCCTCCCTGACACCATGCTCGATGTGAAGATGCCGACCAATGGAAGACATACTGCGTCAGGCTGTTCCCAACCTCGTGGTTGGTAATGTGCATTTTGTACACCAACAATATTAACTTTCCCTACGTTTTCGTGAAATAAGCAACAAAAACCACGGATTGGTGGAGTAAACAAGAAATTGATGACACAGGAAAGCGACACAGAATGTTCTAGAAACAGCGTGTGTCGGGAATCGGTTGACTAGAGAACTTTTTACACTGATTATTTGGTGAGAGAACAGAGAGCGTCTAAACAGTTTTCTCATCGGCCAGAGTTTGGCGCACCTTCTTTCACTGGAGGGTTACGTTTGTGGAGCGGACTCTGCTCAGAGCAGCGGCAGGAAACGTGGAGGAAACACAGACTCTGGGAGGAGATGCAGTTTTAATAAAGACTCTGATAGGCAGTACACACTTCAGAGTTAAGATTTGAGCCTTCATACTTTGGCAATGTGATGCAGAGGCAAGCGTTAGCATGATAATGATTTCTGAACCCGGATTCCTTTACCGAAAACTCTGTCAATTTAATCCATGATAACTGTATCTTATTTACAGATTTCTTCCTATTAAATGTTGTTTTTGTCGTGTGCTTGATTAACATCCATATCAATATCATTATTTGAATTGTACACACTGAGAATGATAATAATAAACTTAGATTCATTTGGGCCGACGTTTTAATCTCTTAGTAAGTGAGCTCCTTTCCCATATAGTATACTGTTAATGATTTTGCGAAGCCTAGCATCCAGGACTCGTTTGAAAGGGCCATCCTTTCAATTACACCAAATCCGTTGCATACAGTTATTAATTTAATAGCTGAATTCATTGGGAAGCGATCTGTCACGCTGTACCGCTAGCCCAGCTGATACAGGTCCTTAAAGCAGCCGGAAGGCTCCCGTTCATAACACAGTCGGAGCTTCGAGAATTGTCCTACAGTTTTTCTATGGTCATGGTAATTATAAATTATTTCGCTGTCTAGGGAAAGTCATGGTGACTTCCCGTAGGATTATACCTTTGATGTGTGTTGTTGCATGACAATTTAGCAAACGACCTTGCAGTATTCAGACGTCATAAGCAGCAATACGTCTATAGCAACATCGTATCATAGCTCAGGTCAAGTGCAAACTGCCCTCGCAACAGGAGATGACAAAAATACAGCTTTCACATTTAAATGCAAAATGAATTTCAGTACCTACAAAGCTTTTTAATTTATCAAGGATTGTGTGATACCCATTCCTGTACACATAACTCTTTCCAGGAAAAATTTAGTAATAGCTGTAGTAAACACTATCCTAATGAAGGTCATGAGCTTATACAATAAACTGTTTAGTAACGAATATAGTAAACGCAGAACGTTTTTATTATTTTTATTATTTATTTAATATTAGCTACTACAAACATAATAAACGTTACCTCAGTTCACTATTTTAATCCTAAAACAGTTATATCTGTAATTATAGAGCCTTGTGACCCTCTTTAGGATAACATTTACTCTGTGATAGTTTGAGTTGATATGTATTTACCTGTACTTAGTAGCCATCTTTTGAATCAATTGTTTACTAGATTGTGGGCTTACAATACGAAACCCAGGTCGTAAGAAAATTAAATGCTATGAAACAATGCAAAAAATGTTTCGTCTAGTTTATATAAATACATTTTCATACACACCATCATCATCATCATTTAAGACTGATTATGCCTTTCAGCGTTCAGTCTGGAGCATAGTCCCCCTTATAAAATTCCTCCATGATCCCCTATTCAGTGCTAACATTGATGCCTCTTCTGATGTTAAGCCTATTACTTCAAAATCATTCTTAACCGAATACAGGTACCTTCTCCTTGGTCTGCCTCGACTCCTCCTACCCTCTACTGCTGAACCCATGAGTCTCTTGGGTAACCTTGCTTCTCCCATGCCCCATGCGTGTAACATGATCCCACCATCTCAGCCTGTCCGCCCTGACTACTACATCTATAGAGTTCATTCCCAGTTTTTCTTTGATTTCCTCATTGTGGACACTCTCCTGCCATTGTTCCCATCTACTAGTACCTGCAATCATTCTAGATACTCTCATATCCGTAACCTCAACCTTATTGATAAGGTAACCTGAATCCACCCAGCTTTCGCTCCCATACAACAAAGTTAGTCGAAAGATTGAACGGTGCACAGATAACTTAGTCTTGGTACTGACTTCCTTCTTGCAGAAGAGAGTAGATCGTAGCTGAGCGCTCACTGCATTAGCTTTGCTACACCTCGCTTCCAGTTCTTTCACTATGTTGCCATCCTGTGAGAATATGCATCCTAAGTACTTGAAAACGTCCACCTGTTCTAACTTTGTTCCTCCTATTTGGCACTCAATCCGTTTATATCTCTTTCCCACTGCCATTACTTTCGTTTTGGAGATGTTAATCTTCATATCATAGTCCTTACGTTTCAGATCTAGCTCTGAAATATTACTTTGCAAACTTTCAGTCGAATCTGCAATCACAACTAAGTCATCCGCATATGCGAGACTACTTATTTTGTGTTCACATATCTTAATCCTACCCAGCCAGTTTATTGTTTTCAACATATGATCCACAAATAATATGAACAACAGTGGAGACAGGTTGCAGTCTTGTCTTATCCCTGAAACTACTCTGAACCATGAACTCAATTTACCGTCATCTCTAACTGCTGCCTGACTATCCATGTAAAGACCTTTAATTGCTTGCAAAAGTTTGCCTCCTATTCCATAATCTCGTAGAACAGACAATAACTTCCTCCTAGGAACACGGTCATATGCCTTTTCTAGATCTATAAAGCATAGATACAATTCCCTGTTCCACTCATAACACTTCTCCATTATTTGCCGTAAGCTAAAGATGTGGTCCTGACAACCTCTAAGAGGCCTAAACCCACACTGATTTTCATCCAATTGGTCCTCAACTAATACTCGCACTTTCCTTTCAACAATACCTGAGAAGATTTTACTCAGAACGCTGATTAAAGAGATACCTCTGTAATTGTTACAATCTTTTCTGTTTCCATGTTTAAAGATTGGTGTGATTACTGCTTTCGTCCAGTCTGATGGAACCTGTCCCGACTCCCACACCATTTCAATTATCCTGTGTAGCCATTTAAGACCTGACATTCCACTGTATTTTATGAGTTCCGACTTAATTTCATCCACCCCAGCCGCTTTATTGCACTGCAATATATTGACCATTTTCTCCACTTCCTCAAATGTGATCCTAGTTCTATCATCATTCCTATCCCATTGTACGTCGAAATCTGAAACATTACTGATCGTATTTTAACCTACATTGAGCAACTCTTCAAAATATTCCCTCCATCTGCCCAAGCCATCAACAGGATTCACCAGCAGTTTTCATACACACTATACTTTCAAAATTTTTTGCCTTACATATAATTGTACCACTATTAAACTAAAAGTAGTTACCATCCTCCGACTGTGACCCAGATTTTTGGGAGGTTTCCTTTGGTTGTATGGCAAATTCTAGAACTAGATGTCCCCTTTGACATGTTCTCAATTGGGTTTCACTTGGCTTCGGTATATCTCGCCTCCTACTTGTCCCTAACACGGTTATAAAACGACCAGCCTGGTCTACCTAGAGAAGCGAACGTATAAATAACACAGTTCAGAGACATGCTAACAGCTTCGAGGAATAACAAATACATTTTATAAAATTAGTAAATACACGGCGACCTAAATAAAATAGTTCAATATGTAATAAGCATAGAACACACATAAAGTGAGATGTTCTGCAAAAAACCTGATGTACAACACCACAAACAAATATTATTATAAAAAAGAAGTCTTGGTTTATAGTGGTATCTGTACTAATTGTACATGTCTAGATACGCAAAACGAGTTTTCGGTTAGGCCACTGCGTGTTGAGGTGGGAGCCTGTAAATGTCATTTTGTACTCAACCAATAACGCTTTGAAGAAATGCCTAAAATCACTCGAAATTTTTTCTGCCCAACAGTAAAGCATAATTGTTTGTTAACTTCTCACCGTTGGGGTTCACAGTCATCTTCGCTATTGACACAGAACTTATTTATTTCACAATTGTGAAATAAATCAATTCTACAGTCAATAGTAAATAATTTTCACAGTCAACTGCGAATACATTTTGCTCTAAAAAAACACATAAAATGTTTGTTACTAGATGAAAATCTGCTGTGAAGTATAGTCTGTTGGTAAATTGAAGGATGAATAGCATGAAAAGTCGGCAGCTCCTACATTTCGGTTTAATCTTGAATGCCAAGTACTGCATGAAAATATTAGTCAGAACAAACGGTAAATGTTAAACATGTAGCTACTCCTAAATACAGTTCCCATCCCAAAGGGTAATAAGTTCAAAAATGGTTCAAATGGCTCTGAGCACTATGGGACTCAACTTCTGAGGTCATCAGTCCCCTAGAAATTAGAACTACTTAAACCTAACTAACCTAAGGACATCACACACATCCATGCCCGAGGCAGGATTCGAACCTGCGACCGTAGCGGTCGCGCGGATCCAGACTGTAGCGCCTAGAACCGCTCGGCCACTCCGGCCGGCGGTAATAAGTAGTGGAGAAATGTGACGCAACATTTCGTGACACAAAGTGCTGTGGGGGAGGGGGGTGCGTGTAGGTGGGATGATGTAGCAGCTTATAGAACGCTCTTGCTGGGAAATGCCTGTGCTGAGACGAAGGCACTGCGTAGGAAATATGAGAGAACTTACCTTAGAAGGATGGACTCAGCGAAAAGAAGCTTTCCAGCGTTAGTCGAAGAAATAGTGTTCGTCTTTAACACGTACTTTAAATCAAGTTTCCAGAAGAAAAGTTGCTGCAAGGAATATTGTCAGTTATACCACCATCAGAGACAGATAAGCTGGTAAAGAGCAAATAGTAATTACGTTGCTGAACACCACAAGGCGTACCTGTACTCCCCTATATACCATGAAATGATGTCACGTTTTACGTGTTTCCAAATAAACTGGCAATGCTGATTTGCTTGATGTGTTTGTCAAACAAAGGACATTTTTGGCACGTTTGGGGAAACTGGATTGACAAAGAGTTTAGATCGTTTACACTTAAGTTTGTCAAACAAACGTCAGGTGCAAACGCTTCCAATACGTGGGCGTCTTGCAGTTCTCAATTACGGATGGGAAGACATTTTTAAATGTTTTAACACCATAGCTGTTATTCATTTACTGGCTGACTTATTCTACAAGCCACAAATTTTGTACAGTGGGGTGGTAAAAGTCGTAAGATACGTCCTAACATCGTGTCGGATCTCCTTTTGTCCAGCGTAGAGCAGCAGGTCTTTGGAAGTCCCTGCAGAAATATTGTGTCATGCTGCCTGTATAGCTGTCCATAATTACGAAACCGTTGCCGGTGCAGGATATTGTGCACGAACTGACCTCTCGACTATATTCCACAAATGTTCGACTGGACTCAAGTCGGGTGGCCAAGAACCATCCATTTGATTTGTCTCCGAGCGAGGTGGCGCAGTGTTTAGCAAACTGGACTCGCATTCGGGAGGACGACGGTTCAAACCGCGTCCTATCATAGTGATTTAGGGTCTCCGTGGTTTCCCCAAGTCGCTTCAGGCAAATGCCGGGATGGTTCCTATGAAAGGGCACGGCAGATCTCCTTCCCCATTCTTCCCTAATCCGAGCTTGTGCCCCGTCTCTAATGACCTCGGTGTCGACGAGTCGTTAAATAATAGTCTCCTCCTCCTCCTGTAACTGTCCAGAATGTGCGTCAAACCAGTCGCAAACAATTGTGGCCATGAGACATGGCGCAGAGACATCCACAAAAATTCCAACGTTGTTCGGAAATATCATGTTCATAAATGGCTGCAAAAGGTCTCCATGAGGCCAAATGCAATCATATCCTGTCAATGATCGGTTCAGTTGGAACAGAGGATCCAGTACATTGCATGTAAACACAGCCCAAACCACTATCAGCTTGCTCAGCGACTTGTTGATAACTTGGATCCATTACTTCGTGGAGGCTGCACCACACTCGAATCCTAACATTATTTCTTACGAACTGAAATCGGGACTCATCTGACCCAGCCACGATTTTCCAGTCTTCCAGAGTCCAACCGATATAATAACGAGCCAAGGACAGGCTCTGTAGGCGATGTCGTACCTTTAGCAAAACCACTCGCGTCAGTCATCTGCTGCTGTAGCCCATTAACGCAAAATTTCGCTCCACTGTCCAAATGGATACGTTCGTCGATTTCTGCTGTTATTTCACGCAGTGTTGCTTGTCTCTTAGCACTGACACAATACCATGGAATTACCGCAGCCCTTGGTAGTTAAGAGAAGACGGTTGGGAACTGCGTTCTCCGTGGTGAGAGGCAATGCCTGAAATTTGGTGTTCTCAGCCCAATCTTGACAATGTTGATCCCGAAATATTTAATTCCCTAACGATTTCCGAAATGGAATGTCCCATGTGTCTTGTTCCAACTGCCAGTATGCGTTGAAACTCCGTCAATTCCGTGGTGCAGCCTTAATCACGTTGGAAACTTTTTCAGATGAATTACCTGAGTAAAAACGACAGTGCCGCCAAAGCACTGCCATTTTACACATTGTGTACGCGACCCTATCACCATCTGCACGGAAGAGCGAAAGAAATTGGTACAACTACCGAATATCGTGTACGGCCCCCGAGGGCATGCAGAAATGAAGTCGACTAGTGTCCGAAGTCGTGCTGGAGGCAAATGACACCATGAATCCTGCAGGGCTGCCCATAACCCCGTAGGAGTTCGAGGGGGTGAAGATTTCTGAACAGCACGTTGCAAGGAATCCCAGATATGCTCAGTAATGTTCATGTTTGGGGAGTTTGGTGGCCAGAGAAAGTGTTTAAACTCAGAAGAGTGCTCCTGGAGCCACTCTGCAGCAATTCTGGACGTATTGGGTGTGGCATTGTCCTACTGGAATTGCCCGTTGGAATGCACAATGGACATGAATGGATACAGGTGATCAGACAGGATGCTTTCGTATGTGTCACCTATCACAGTCAGTCGTATGTAGACGTATCAGGGATCCCATATCCCTCCAACTGCATACGCCCCACACAATTACAGAGCCTGTACCAGCTTGAACAGTCCCCTGCTGATATGCAGGGTTCATGGAGTCATGAGGTTGTCTCCACACCTGTAGACGTCCATTCTCTCGATACAATTTGAAACTAGACTCGTCCGACCTGACAACATGTTTCCTGTCATCAACAGTCGGTGTTCGACGAGCCCAGGCGAGGCGAGAGCTTTATGTCATGCAATCATCAGAGGCACGCGAGTGGGCCTTCGGCCTTGAAAGCCCATACCGATGATGTTTCATTGAAATCGGCCGCAATTTGGGGAAGGGTTGCACTTCTGTCGCGTTGAACGATTCTCTTTAGTCGTCGTTGGTCCCTTTCATGCAGGTTCTTATTCCGCCCTCAGCGATGTCGGAGATATGATGTTTTACCCGATTCCTGATATTCACGGTACAATCGTGAAATTGTCGTACGGGAAAATCCCCAGTTCATCGCTACCTTGGAGTTGCTGTGCCCCATCTCTCGTGCGTCGACTGTAACACCAGAATCAGATTCACTAAACCTTGATAACCTGCCATCGTAGCAGCAGTAATCGATCTAACAACTCCGCCAGATGCTTTTTTGCCTTATACAGGCGTTGCCAACCACAGTGCCGTATTCTGCCTGTTTACACATCTCTGTACTTGAATACACATGCCTATACCAGTTCCTTTGGCGCTCCATTGTGTATACGTGGACATTGCTATCCCATGGCTCTTGTCACCTTAGTATATATAGGATTTTTGTTGTGTACAATGTAAGGTGTATGCTTCGCCGGCGATGGGCGAGGCTTGACAGAATCTCTGACCAGAGAGTAGTTTATTGTTAGTTGTTGCTTGCCGCGAGTCTGCGCGAGTCGACAGTAGAAGTCAGTCTGCGCTTGTCTGCGCGAGTCTGCAGGAGTAGTCAGTCGGATACGGTAGTAGGGAGTCGGCATGCGTCGGCTGTGTGCTCTGCTCGCGACTCTGGTCAGGACTCTGGAGGATGAGTATTGTTGTAGAAGGTAAAGAAGCAGCATTGCGCATATTTAATAATGTATGTTAATTGTAATTAATTTGTTCAAAAAAAATGCCCCAATAATAATTTTTTTATAGAGTAACCCTTTTAAAGAAAAGTATTCATTTCAATTTAAAGAATTTTTCTACTCTTTTGAAGAGAAAGCATTCATCTCAATTTAAAGAATATTTCCTATGCATTCCTTCCAAGAATCAAAAAAAAAAAAAAAAAATTATACGCCGCATTGCACGAAGCTGTGTCGATAGATAAGAGCAGATATAGTTGCAGTTTTTATTGAGGTAAGAATTTTTGCTTTTTTATTCAGAATACACGGCCGTAGGTCAGCGCTGCCGTCCTTATAAAATTTACCAGATATTATTATTTCTGTTAGGAGGTTACATTTCGTTCATGGTTCATTATTTAATTGATATTATTGTGGGTTTATGGTCAATTTTCATTCCTTAATTTTTGTGGGGAGTTTAAGCTTGGCTCCATTTTGCATTATTATTAAACATTATTTTTGTTGGGAGGTTACACTTGGCTCCATTCCAAATTTTCATTTAATTAAAATTTCTGCGGGGATGTTACAACAATTATATCTATGTCGTCACACTTAAATGTATCTCAGATCTTCATTATCCAGCAAATTTATTATTCTCGGCACTCTCTTGACACTGTGGATCTCGGAAAACTGAACTCCCTAACGATTTCCGAAATGGAATGACCCATATGTGTAGCGCCAACTACCAATCCGCGTACAAAGTCTGTTAACTCCCGATGTGTGGCCACAATCACGTCGGAAGCCATTACACATGAGTCACATGAGTACAAATGGCAGCGTCGCCAATGCACTGCCCTTTCATGCCTTGTGTACGAGATACTACCACCATCTGTATATCCCATTACTTTTGTCACCTCAGTGCAAGTAAGACTCCCGCCCTAGCTCCTTGTGGGGCAGTTGCCGAACAGTGTGCGTCGACGACCTTTTGACCCCGTGCCGCCGCCCCGCTGCAACATCGTGCCACCTGTCCAGGTCCTGCCAATGCTCGTACATCACTGCACAGACGTTCTTGGTTTCCGCTCTGACACTGCCATGTGTTAGGGCAACCCACACTTAAGCCGTCTGCACACGGACCGTGCATCCGAACGTTAAGCGTTGAGCGTGCCGAGTTTCTGACGTCATAGCGTGGCATAGCACGTTCGGGAGTCTTTCCGAACGTGCAGAGCAATATCTGGCATCTCAGATACTCTGAGCGTGCGCCTGAGCGTTGACCAATGAGGTGGCACAACGCCACTACGTCACACGCACGCCGTCTCCCTTCGGTACAGAGTTGTGAGGCGCCATATTGGCATTCATTTCAAGCCTGTATGTATATATGCCGTTTTTGAGCGCCAGCAAATTGAGAATCACTGGAAAACCCGTTGTTAACTGTGTGATTCGTTCCAATAATGAGAAACATCATATTCGTGGCAAAAGATTATTGTAACTTGCGTATTGTGAGAGTGGGCTATTTGAAGGCAGCGACACACTGAAGAGCCACCCAAAACGCATTGTTCTTGGTACAATTTGTTATAATTAAATTTCAATTAGTAACATATCTACGACTAAGGTTTTCAGCAAGCTATAAGATAATATGAATAGACAACAGCACTGTGAAGTTGGTTTACCGTAATGAATGGCGTCAATGTTTTGTAGAAATGTTCGTTGGGGCGATGGTTCGCGTCTTGACACTTCCAATTTTTTTTCTTGTCATTTGCGATTTTATTAGGTTCTGATACTTTATTATTAGTTTAATGTAGGTATATACTATAATATTTGACGTTATGTAAATATAAGTTAACCTTTTTTGAGGGGTGACTTTGTTCGATTGGCTTAATCTACAGGAGAGCTTGCGCTACTTGTATAAAGATATTTTGCTCCTTTTTCTTTTACGCTTCGTAGTTCAAATGTTGCAAAGGTTCTGCTACTGCGTAGGAACAGTGGTCAAGTAACACTGACCTTGGGGTTTTACTAAAATGTGGAAATGATGAAACAATGTTTATCTTAGGCGGAGAAGTATTCCAAATTTGTACCACACTGTTTGTAATGGACATGGTACTTTCCTTTTCGTGGACGATTGTGGAAATGTACATTCTAATAGAGCTAACGTGGGAATTTTACCTGCGCCCATTGAGTAAACAGTGTGATTTACGAACTAGAAACATCCCTCAACTGCCGCTGGAGTGCGTAGCGATCGCGTATACCACGTTGGAGCCCACGTACCGTATGCGCAAGTCGCATCGTTCCTGAGCGTTCAGCAGCACGTTGAACTTGGCACGCTCAACGTTAACGTTCGACAGCACGGCCCGTGTGCCGACGCCTTTACGCAACATTTGCATACATCAAATCGCAACAGGCAACTAGCTATGGTCATCAGTGGATAGCAAAGCCTGTGTTTAAACTCGTTTGGTTCCCATTTGCGGCGGCTTAGGAAATTTGCTCTTGGACGTGTCTGTGAATTGCTCGAGATGAAGCATGTGTTTTGGTACGTCCGAAAAAACCATGTACAATTTCTTATTCTGGATACTGTCTGTAATTTAGAATGGCCCAACAAAATCAAGGCCCATACTCCTAAAAGGATATGTCTAGTAGCAAAGGTAGTTATATTTCGGCATATGGACATTTACGAATTATGTTGCGAGGCAGAAGGAAACGGAGAACTACCTTGACTGTCTTGCACATCAGTAACAACCTGGGTTTCGACACCAAAGCTACAGAAGAAAATAGAACAGAAGAAAAGAAACAATGGTTTACTTCAATTAGCAAAAGGTACTCTTATCAGTAACAGAGATACTGTGGCAGAGAGGTCCCACTGTCTGCGATATTCTTGGCACTGTTCACAACGTAAGGACTAGGCGACTGACGGTCGATGCGTAGGCCTTTCCAACAAATCCAGCGATCCCAAAATGTGAGCATCAAATGATCATCCACCTTACTTGGAAAATGTTCTGGTGTGCCATCTTACATGAACCTCAGCTGTAATCTTTCATGCCATATCACATCTTCCAGCAAGGATAGTAATAAGTTAATGAGAAAGTCCAGCTAATGTGCACAATTAACATATGCTGTGGTACGGTTTGTAAACCGAAAATGCAGGATGCATGGCACCTGCTACCGATATATAACTTTTTTTGAATTGTCTGTAAATATGTGTAATTTAAATGCTTTCTTATAATAAGTAAGGACATTGCTTCACTGTATGTGTACATTTAGGTAGAAGTCTGCTGACATTTCATTGTATTTATCTGTGTTTTACTGTGAAACTTATAAGCTCTGGGAAAAATCCAAAGGAATTGTTGTTTGCATCGGCTAGTAAAGATAATAGCAGTGCTTGTACGTCGTAAAATCTTTGGGTAGGGAGTTGTTGCGCACAGCGCGCGGAGAGAGCGAGAGACGGGTTCCATCGCTTGTAGTGTGCGGAAGTGTGGTGTTAGCGCTCTCGCAGTAGAGAGGGCCATTTTCGGCGGCATCATGTACGCGCTCCGGACAGATGTCTAGAGCAGGAGTACGGACAGTGGACAGGCGGAAGAGGCTGTATTAATTACGATTGCCCGTTCCTATAATTAGCCGAGGCTCCACAATATGCTACCATCTTCAACAACAGCAGCAGTTCCAGCAACACAGTTTCGTCGTCGGCTCCGAGTTTCGTCTAATGCACAGCACTGAAGTAAGACTGTTCATTGGTAGAAAGTATTAACGGCTAAGCCAGCAGCACAACTGAATGTGATTTGATTGATAAGAGCCGGCCGAAGTGGCCGTGCGGTTAAAGGCGCTGCAGTCTGGAACCGCAAGACCGCTACGGTCGCAGGTTCGAATCCTGCCTCGGGCATGGATGTTTGTGATGTCCTTAGGTTAGTTAGGTTTAACTAGTTCTAAGTTCTAGGGGACTAATGACCTCAGCAGTTGAGTCCCATAGTGCTCAGAGCCATTTGAACCATTTTTGATTGATAAGATTTATTTAAATAATAATCAGTTAAACTCAGGGCGATTGTGTCCTCATTGCCCCCAGACATTGTTACGAAGCAGGATCCTTGTTCCTTTTTTTTCCTAATGTGCTAACTAAGTGTCATAAGAAACAAATTGAATAGTTACAGCCATTTTATTAATTAATAATTTCTCTTTTAAGAATTTTAGCCTCAGTCTACGTTCAATTAACTGTTGTACAACAGAGGCTTCAGTATATGACTAAAGTAAACCAATTTCAATTTTCAAATTTGAGAATCAATCACTGGAAAAAATCCAAATCTAAATATATGCACCAATTAAGAGTGCGGATGTTTTATTTATTTTACATATAGCTTGGAGCACATGGCTGTTTGGTTTGGTAGGTGTTCTAATATTTAATTCTGTTCAAGTCAGTAAAAAAGGCAATTTGCAAAATAAGTAACGGCAAAGTAAAAAGTGCTTGCTTGTTTTTAAATTTCTTTGATGACGTTATGCTGAGGTCACTGAAAGTCATTGTTCACGTAACGACGTTCAGTACTAACATACAGTTTAATTGTATATTTTCAAATCATTACTCGATTGCCTTTTTCAAAATTTAATGTCAAACATAACGTAAGAGTGACTTCTCAGTTTTCTTTATCATTACATACTGACTTAAAACTAGTGTAAAAAGAAAAAGAAAAAAAAAAAGAAAGTGGCAACCTTTAGTTGCCACGTCAGAATTTAATAACACTTGTTTTTCTTTTCCATCATCTTGTACAGGATTTTGTATGTAAATTGCCCTAGTGGGCTGGCGACCGTTAATTACTTCCTTTTCGTTTATTAGTGTAACTTTTGGATTCATGATCAGTGGTACCCCTTTCTGTCCAGTGTTGTTCATGAGTGAATGCACAAAATAACTTTCATTTTCGTAATTATAGCCCTGTTCGGTTTAATTACTTTTATTTTTAGTAGACTTTCCATCAGAAGGGTCGGTTGTACACTTTCCTCCTGCTTATCGGTATTACTTCTTCGGGAAAGATAGCCTTATACAATTAGAAAAAAAAATCCATCACGCATAGCCGCGATCCACGGTCATAATTTATATGGCAAGCAGGATAGGCCGATTAGTAAGAGGAAGGTTACAGGTTGACACTATAAATCTACAGCCAAGAAGAATTGCCCATACGTTAATTAAGAATACCCCCTTTCTGCCATTCCAAGGGCGTTTCCAGTGAATCACGAACGCTACTTACCTAAATTTTCAGCGCCCTCTCATGTGAATTTCAAGAAAAAGATTATTTGACTAGGTTTTGTTTAAAACATTTTATTTCCGCTATTAGTTTCGGGCACCGCCCATTCTCAACTGTATCTGCAGTGGATACATTGTTGTCACTTCGTTAAAAAATTGTGTGCCATTCTTATTTGTGCATAATGAAGCGACAACAATGTACCCACATCTGTTACTAAAGGTGCATTTCAGAATGAGCAGTGCCCGAAACTGGTAGCGCAAATAAGATATTTTAAACACAACCTAGTCAAATAATGTTTTTCTTGAAATTCACATGAGAGGGCGCTGAAAATGGCTCTGAGCACTAAGGGACTCAACTGCTGAGGTCATTAGTCCCCTAGAACTTAGAACTAGTTAAACCTAACTAACCTATGGACATCACAAACATCCATGCCCGAGGCAGGATTCGAACCTGCGACCGTAGCGGTCTTGCGGTTCCAGACTGAGGGCGCTGAAATTTTAGATAAGTAGCGTTCGTGATTCACTGGAAACGCCCTTGGAATGGCAGAAAGGGGGTATTCTTAATTAACGTATGGGCAATTCTTCTTGGCTATAGATTTATAGTGTCAACCTGTTACCTCCCTCTTACTAATCAGAATGAGCAGTGCCCGAAACTGGTAGCGAAAGCAAAATATTTTAAACACAACGTGGTGGAGTACTGTCCTTCTTCAAATTTATTATGCTGTGGGGGCCATCCAAAAGAAAACGATCTCTTACGAACCGTGCCACATCAGTAATAAAATGTTACATGAGAGCAGTTGATCTGAGCCAAGATCCATTGAGGCATTCAGGCAAGTGTTGTTGACATAGTTGAACTCTGCCATGATGGTCTTGTGGTCTTAGGACCTGGGCGCTCTTAAGATAGTATGGACGCAGCAGTCGTTTTTCTAGCACTCTTTCTACTGCTGTTTATCGTTACACTCTGGTTTCAGCAGTTTCACCATCTTAATGCATTACACTCTCAGGCGTGCGGACTGAGCGAGGGCTCCCACTGTTCACCTCTTGGAGAGCTGGGAAACCTTCGTCCCTGGACACTGATAACGTCGACAGAGCAGCTTATCAGATGCTGCCCTTCGGCGTGGATACTTTGCAACTGAGAGGAAACGGGCTTAGAGGCTATTTCTATTTGGCAAATCGCAGCATAAAATACACTACTGGCCATTAAAATTGCTACACCACGAAGATGACGTGCTACAGACGCAAAATTTGACCAACAGGAAGAAGAAGCTCTGATATGCAAATGATTAGGCTCTGAGAGCATTCACACAAGGTTGGCGCCGGTGGCGACACCTACAACGTGCTGACGTGAGAAAAGATTCCAAGCGATTTCTCATACACAAACAGCAGTTGACCGGCGTTGCCTGGTGAAACGTTGTTGTGATGCCTCGAGTAAGGAGGAGAAATGCGTACCACCACGTTTGCGACTTGGATAAAGGTCGGATTGTAGCCTATCGCGATTGCGATTCATCGTATCGCGACATTGCTGCTCGCGTTGATCGAGATCCAATGACTGTTAGCAGAATATGGTATCGGTGGGTTCAGGAGGGTAATACGGAACGCCGTGCTGGATCCCAACGGCCTCGTATCACTAGCAGTCGAGATGACAGGCATCTTATCCGCATGGCTGTAACGGATCGTGCAACCACGTCTCGATCTCTGAGTCAACAGATGGGGACGTTTGCAAAACAACAACCATCTGCAAGAACAGTTCGACGACGTCTGCAGCAGCACGGAGTACCAGCTCGGAGACCGTGGCTGCGGTTACCCTTGACGCTACATCACAGACAGGAGCGCCTGCGATGGTGTACTCGACGATGAACCTGGGAGCACGAATGGCAAAACGTCATTTGTTCAGATGAACCCAGGCTCTGTTTACAACATCAAGATGGTCGCATCCGTGTTTGGCGACATCGCGATGACCCCACATTGGAAGCGTGTATTCATCAGCATACTGGCGTATCACCCGGCGTGATGGTATGGGGTGCCACTGGTTACACGTCCCGGTCACCTCTTGTTCGCACTGACGGCACTTTGAACAGTGGACGTTACATTTCAGATGTGTTACGACCCGTGGCTCTACCCTCGATTCGATCCCTGCGATACCCTACATTTCAGCAGGATAATGCACGACCGCATGTTGCAGGTCCTGTACGGGCCTTTCTGGATACAGTAAATATGCGACTGCTGCCTTGGCCAGCACATTCTCCAGATCTCTCACCAATTGAAAACGTCTGGTCAATAGTGGCCGAGCAACTGGCTCGTCACAATATGCCAGTCTGTACTCTTGATGAACTGTGGTATCGTGTTGAAGTTTCATGGGCAGCTGTACTTGTACACGCCATCCAAGCTCTGTTTGACTCAATACCCAGGCGCGGCCAGAGGTGGTCGTTCTGGGTACCGATTTCTCAGGATCTATGCACCCAAATTGCGTGAAAATGTAATCACATGCCAGTTCTAGTATAATATATTTGTCCACGAACACCCGTTAATCATCTGCATTTCTTCTTGGTGTAGCAACTTCAATGGGCAGTAGTGTAGTATTGTTTCTACTGCTGCTTATCGTTACACACTGGTTTCAGCAGTTTCGCCATCTGAATGCACCACACTCTCTGGCGTGTGGACTGAGCGAGGGCTCCCACCGTTCACCTCTTGGAGAGCTGGGAAACCTTCGTCCCTGGACACTGATAACGTCGACAGAGCAGCTTATCAGATGCTGCCCTCTGGCGTGGATACTTTGCAACTGAGAGGAAACGGGCTTTGAGAGTATTGCCATTTGGTAAACCGCAGCAGAAAATAGTATTCGAGATATCATAGAGTAGTACGTGTGCGTTGTTAACAGTGGGTGGAAGAAAGGAAAGAAATTGTACTGAACCATCCATACATACGAACACAGCAATAACAGCGAGAGCGGTCACACCCATTAACTATCTGGGAATATACCTACGGAGCGATTTAAAGTGGAACCACTACATGAAAATAATTGTAGGAAAGCTCATATTCTGACAGAGATTCAGTGGAACAACGCAGCAAGCGTAGTTGATCAGTGAAGAAGGTAGGTTACGAAAAAGAAGAACAGCGCATCACAGTTTCGTTTATCAAGCACCATGGCCTCACGGGGATGTACACTCAACTCTAGTGGCAGACGCAAGGAGAGAGAAGTTTTGCATTGCGACGTGGTTTATTTCTAAAATTCGCAGAAAGACGTAAAAACAGTCATTTTACCCGCGCATCATTCTCGACTGGAAGAGGAATGGACGAAGTGACAGCGAAACTCAAAGTACCCCTGCTGAACACACGGTAAGGTAGCCAGCGAAGATTGCTTGTGTTTGTAGAACAGTAAACACGATAGCGAAGTCAGTCGTGTTACTACGTGAAACAATACTATATATTCTGAAAGTTGCGAGTAAAGTGCTGTTCAGCAACATGCAGCAAATTAGTTAGTTACATCGTCTGTAGCTCATTCGAACGATTCTTTTATCGAAATGATGTGAAACGAGTCACTTTGCAGAATATATATACACTGTTAGTGTTGACATTAATGAACATATTGGTTTCTTAGTCCTACTGGTGCTAATTAACAACACAACTGAAACTGCAATACAATAGGAGTCGAGCCAAACAAATGACTGCAAAGTACCTAATAATCAAACTAATGTGTACTTAGTCGTTGCGAATCTAACTCAACAACAACTATAAATTGACAATAGTAAGAATAATTCAGCTCTTAAAGCAACGAAGCAGCACGTTCCAGGAAGGAAACGTTGCGACTGTATTTGATTATAGCGTTTACCCAGCGCCGGCACAGCGACGCCAGAAGGCAAATAAGCTTACGTGACGATAACAGGGAACCAAATAGCTTTCATGCGTCTCGTAATGATGTAAATGTACTAGTAAGTGTGGCCAGCCTCTGGGCCAGATATATAGTGTAGTGTCGGCAGACTTGCCAACACCACGCAAACTAAATGAAAGAGGCGGCCAAGATGCAGGCGCTAACTCACGCAGGGTGGCGTGAGGTCTGAAACAGGATACGTAATGAATGCTATAAAGAAAAGTACGTAGCTGCTGGAATACTTAACTTTAATCCATCATTTGTACATCGCTCTTGACGATACAAGTGAGACTCGGTAGATACATGCAATGTAATGCTAATGGCGCCTTGCTAGGTCGTAGCCATTGACTTAACTGAAGGCTATTCTAACTAGCTGCTCGGCTAATGAGCGATGCTTCGTCCGTGCAGTCGCTAGCAAAGTCGTCCGTACAACTGGGGCGAGTGCTAGTAAGTCTCTCGAGACCTGCCGTGTGGTGGTGCTCGGTCTGCGATCACTGACAGTGGCGACACGCGGGTCCGACATGTACTAATGGACCGCGGCCGATTTAAAGCTACCACCTAGCAAGTGTGGTGTCTGGCGGTGACACCACATATAGAACCTTCTAGAATGTTCTAGAAGCTTTCCGTGACGCACGAAGGTAGTATAAATAGGAGGTCAGGAGGATCCTATAGGCAGTGGAGATCTGCTGAGTATAACTATGCAAGCTCCGTGTCGTTTTACGGCAGAAGTGGGAACTTAGTACGATTCGCTGACCTCGGCTCCGCAACAACCAGGGAGATAGATTCCAGAGTAAGAGATTCCACTGACAGAAGTAGTGCAGGATAGTGCCAGTAGGGATTCTCAGTTATCAAACTATAAGGGCTCTTATGAATTCTACCCTGCAGCAGTAATCACTCTCATCGAGTTCCGTATCCTGCACCTTAGCGTTAGCTTGCTCCTTCTAGCTGTCGGAGTTACAGAACCTGCCCGCGCCTACTTATACTCTTCGAGAGATCGATTGAGGAAAGCCCCCTGAATCCAATTCGCGTCAATCTCACTGCCTCTCGGGACACGACACTTTGTCTACCCTGTTGACGAAGCACTACTGCCGGACAGTGCTCCTGTCTGCAGGCGAGCGTCTTTGAGTCCATCCTGCAAACAAGTGTTCGGATTTCCGAGAGCAGCCTTGTTTTTCTCGCTTCCATGAGTACTGCAACTCTCAGAGCTTTCGACAGCCAGTGTAGTGTAGTAGTGAAACGGCGCGCAGCCCATCTGTTGCTGAGCTGTTTCGGCGAGACGTCCGCACTTGGGTGTCGCAGCGGCGGTGGCGCCACGGCTGCCGTGGCGGCCTCATTTAGAAACATTTGGCTGTTTGGCGCCGCGCTGTGGCTGACAGGTAATTACACGGAAACTCCCCTCCACCCCGCCTCTTCCGTTCCCCTCCCCCTCCCATCATCCCCAACCCTAATGCAACCCCACGCCACGCTGCGCGGGTCTCCAGACACCAACAGCACTGGAGCTGGCAAAGACGCTGTGTCGCGGCCGCCTCGGGGGGTGACGGGGAAGTAGGATAGCACAGAATGCTGAAAATCTGCAGTGGAAGTCCCACCAAGGATAACATTTATGAACACTGCAGAAGCAGCTAGAGGATTATTTCCACTATATACTGTATGCTCATTGCCCGCTCAACAAATGTTTTCGCCACCCTCATTACCTAGTAAGACGTGTGTACTGTGTTAAAAAACACGTCTACTGTCATTAGTACTTAGACAATACTCTCATCTATACAACTATTCACTGTTATATGTCTGTTTCTACATCTAAATCTACATCTACATTTATACTCCGCAAGCCACCCAACGGTACGTGGCGGAGGGCACTTCAGGTGGCACTGTCATTACCTCCCTTTCCTGTTCCAGTCGCGAAGGTTCGCAGGAGAACTTCTGTAAAGTTCGGAAGGTAGGAGACGAGATACTGCCAGAAGTAAAGCTGTGAGTACCGGGCGTGAGTCGTGCTTCGGTAGTCAGATGGTAGAGCACTTCCCGCGAAAGGCAAAGGTCCCGAGTTCGAGTCTCGGTCGTACACACAGTTTTAATCTGCCAGGAAGTTTCACTTCACAATATTGTTCACTGCTTACAACCGATAAAAATGTCGATATTTATGTGACGTACCGTCAAAATATACGAAGATTAAGTGCCAAGAAATTACACATTAACGTGATTAATAAAATACAATGTGAGAGAAGTTGTCAGTTATGAAAACTGAAACAAATTTAAACCAGAGTTAGGTTTATTTGGTAAAGCCGGCAAGGAACATGCTAGATGGGAGTGACCGTGGTGTCAACAGCTTACAGCCATTGCTGGTGAATCCACAGCGTCCATTTGGTCACGGTATTCCGTACTCGACATCGAGATAACGACGGGCCAACAGTCTGTCTCCGATGCCTGTTGCTCCACAACATCCGTGCGGCCCCCGGTCTCCGTGCATAACACCGAGAAGCGGCAGACAGACAGACACCCCGCACTCTGTGCACACGGCTCAGGACTCCGTCCGCGCTTAGCGATCGCTACAACGACTCCCAACACAGGCCGGCTGCTACCCAAGGCACTGCAGCAGACCATGTGTTACCTTCCTCGTTGCTAGGCAGACCAGCCAAAGTTGTTCGACTTCGCCTGGGTGCCGCAGCGTACTCGCGGCGCACCTCTCTGCTACCGATTTCCAAAGACCTGCTGGCGCAGCTCAAATGCGTGAGGGGAGGAGGACGAGAAGTTTGGTGTTTAACGTCCCGTCGATAACGAGGTCGTTAGAGACGGGCCACAAGCTCGGATAAGGGAAGAATGGAGAAGGAAAGTGGCCGTGCCCTTTCGACGGAACCATTCCGACATTTGCCTTAAACGATTGTTGTCGTTGTTGTGGTCTTCAGTCCTGAGACTGGTTTGATGCAGCTCTCCATGCTACTCTATCCTGTGCAAGCTTCTTCATCTCCCAGTACCTACTGCAACCTACATCCTTCTGAATCTGCTTAGTATTTTGATCTCTTGGTCTCCCTCTACGATTTTTGCTCTCCACGCTGCCCTCCAATGCTAAATTTGTGATCCCTTGATGCCTCAGAACATGTCCTACCAAACTAACCCTTCTCCTAGTCAAGTTGTGCCACAAACTTCTCTTCTCCCCAATCCTATTCAATACCTCCTCATTAGTTACGTGATCTACCCACCTTATCTTCAGCATTCTTCTGTAGCACCACATTTCGAAAGCTTCTATTCTCTTCTTGTCCAAACTATTTATCGTCCATGTTTCACTTCCATACATGGCTACACTCCATACAAATACTTTCAGAAACGACTTCCTGACACTTAAATCTACACTCGATGTTAACAAATTTCTCTTCTTCAGAAACGCTTTCCTTGCCATTGCCAGTCTACATTTTATATCCTCTCTACTTCGACGATCATCAGTTATATTGCTCCCCAAACAGCAAAACTCCTTTACTACTTTAAGTGTCTCATTTCCTAATCTAATCCCCTCAGCATCACCCGATTTAATTTGACTACATTCCATTATCCTCGTTTTGCTTTTGTTGATGTTCATCTTATTTCCTCCTTTCAAGACACTGTCCATTCCGTTCAACTGCTCTTCCAAGTCCTTTGCTGTCTCTGACAGAATTACAATGTCATCGGCGAACCTCAAAGTTTTTAATTCTTCTCCATGAATTTTAATACCTACTCCGAATTTTTTTGTTTTGTTTCCTTTACTGCTTGCTCAATATACAGATTGAATAACATCGGGGAGAGGCTACAACCCTGTCTCACTCCTTTCCCAACCACTGCTTCCCTTTCATGCCCCTCGACTCTTATAACTGGCATCTGGTTTCTGTACAAATTGTAAATAGCCTTTCGCTCCCTGTATTTTACCCCTGCCACCTTCAGAATTTGAAAGAGAGTATTCCAGTTAATGTTGTCAAAAGCTTTCTCTAAGTCTACATATGCTAGAAACGTAGGTTTGCCTTTCGTTAATCTTTCTTCTAAGATAAGTCGTAAGGTTAGTATTGCCTCACGTGTTCCAACATTTCTACGGAATCCAAACTGATCTTCCCCGAGGTCCGCTTCTACCAGTTTTTCCATTCGTCTGTAAAGAATTCGCGTTAGTATTTTGCAGCCGTGACTTATTAAACTGATAGTTCGGTAATTTTCACATCTGTCAACACCTGCTTTCTTTGGGATTGGAATTATTATATTCTTCTTGAAGTCTGAGGGTATTTCGCCTGTCTCATACATCTTGCTCTCCAGATGGTAGAGTTTTGCAATGACTGCCTCTCCCAAGGCCATCAGCAGTTCTAATGGAATGTTGTCTACTCCCGGGGCCTTGTTTCGACTCAGGTCTTTCAGTGCTCTGTCAAACTCTTCACGCAGTATCTTATCTCCCATTTCATCTTCATCTACATCCTCTTCCATTTCCATAATAATGTCCTCAAGTACATCGCCCTTGTATAAACACTCTATATACTCCTTCCACCTTTCTGCCTTCCCTTCTTTGCTTGGATCTGGGTTGCCATCTGAGCTCTTGATATTCATACAAGTGGTTCTCTTCTCTCCAAAGGTATCTTTAATTTTTCTGTAGCCAGTATCTATCTTACCCCTAGTGAGACAAGCCTCTACATCCTTACATTTGTCCTCCAGCCATCCCTGCTTAGCCATTTTGCACTTCCTGTCGGTCTCATTTTTGAGACGTTTGTATTCCATTTTGCCTGGTTCATTTACTGCATTTTTATATTTTCTCCTTTCGTCAATTAAATTCAATATTTCTTCTGTTACCTAAGGATTTCTATTAGCCTTCGTCTTTTTACCTGTTTGACCCTCTGCTGACTTCACTATTTCATCCCTCAAAGCTACCCATTCTTCTTCTATTGTATTTCTTTCCCCCATTCCTGTCAATCGTTCCCTTATGCTCTCCCTGAAACTCTCTACAACCTCTGGTTCTTTCAGTTTTTTCCAGGTCCCATCTCCTTAAATTCCCACCCATTTTGCAGTTTCTTCAGTTTCAATCTGCAGTTCATAACCAATAGATTGTGGTCAGAATCCACATCTGCCCCTGGAAATGTCTTACAATTTAAAACCTGGTTCCTAAATCTCTGTCTTACCATTATATAATCTATCTGATACCTTTTAGTATCTCCAGGATTCTTCCAGGTAAACAACCTTCTTTTATGATTCTTGAACCAAGTGTTAGCTATGATTAAGTTATGCTCTGTGCAAAATTCTACAAGGCGGCTTCCTCTTTCATTTCTTCCCCCCAGTCCATATTCACCTACTATGTTTCCTTCTCTCCCTTTTCCTACTGACGAATTCCAGTCACCCATGACTATTAAATTTTCGTCTCCCTTCACTACCTGAATAATTTCTTTTATCTCGTCATACATTTCATCAATTTCTTCATCATCTGCAGAGCTAGTTGGCATATAAACTTGTACTACTGCAGTAGGCATGGGCTATGTGTCTATCTTGGCCACAATAATGGGTTCACTATGCTGTTTGTAGTAGGTAACCCACACTCCTATTGTTTTATTCATTATTAAACCTACTCCTGCATTACCCCTATTTGATTTTGTATTTATAAATCTGTAATCACCTGACCAAAAGTCTTGTTCCTCCTGACACCGAACTTCACTAATTCCCACTATATCTAACTTTAACCTCTCCATTTCCCTTTTTAAATTTTCTAACCTACCTGCCCGATTAAGGGATCTGACATTCCACGCTCCGATCTGTAGAACGCCAGTTTTCTTTCTCCTGATAACGTCCTCTTGAGTAGTCCCCACCCGGAGATCCGAATGGGGGACTATTTTACCTCCGGAATATTTTACCCGAGAGGACGCCATCATCATTTAATCATACAGTAAAACTGCATGTCCTCGGAAAAAATTATGGCTGCTTTCAGCCGTTCGCAGTACCAGCACAGCAAGGCCGTTTTGGTTAATGTTACAAGGCCAGATCAGTTAATCATCCAGACTGTTGCCCCTGCAACTACTGAAAAGGCTGCTGCCCCTCTTCAGGAACCATATGTTTGTCTGGCCTCTCAACAGATACCCCTCCGTTGTGGTTGCACCTACGGTACGGCCATCTGTATCGCTGAGGCACGCAACCCTTCCCACCAACGAACGGCAAGGTCCATGGTTCATGGGGGAAAACCTATATTAGGATGGACGGACGCGGGCTTGAACCATCGTCCTCCCAAATGCGAGTCCAGTGTCCTAACCACTGCTTTACCTCGCTCGGTCTCTCAAAATCCTGTTGGTACTTGGCAAGCATGTCTTATACATTTATCAAGCAGAACATTATGCTCACATACTTTTGTCACGGATAACAGCAGCGACACGCAGTGGAATGCAAGCAGTAGGACCTTGTTAGGTTCTTGGAGGGAGTTGGCACCACTTGTGCACACGTCACCAAATTCCTGGAAATTCCGAGGGGGGCAGCGAGGAGTTGAGTCACATCCCAGATGTGTTCAATCGGGTCAGAACATGAATTAAAACTCGCCACTGTGTGCCTCCACTCCATCACACTGCTAGCCTTGCGACATGGCGCATTATCATGTTGAAAAATGCTACTGCCGTCGGGAAGCATGGTCATTATGAGAGGGTGTACGTGATCTGCAACCAGTGTACGATACTCCTTGGCAATAATGGTGCCTTGCATATGTTCCACGGGACCCATGGATGCCCATGCGAATGTTCCCCAGAGCATACTCTGTGACCTGTCAAAGGCGTTCCACTTTGTGAATCACAGCATTCTTTTAAGTAAATTAAAATATTATGGCGTCACTGGTAGTGCTGCAAAGAAGTTTCAGTCATATCTTACTAATATAAAACAAAGGGTGTTGTTACATAACACTTCAGCTGTAGGCAATCAGACATCATCTGACTGGGAAGAAGTTACATGTGGTGTTCCCAAAGGTTCCATACTCGGTCCACTACTGTTTCTTGTGTATATTAATGACCTGTTATCTGTTACATTACCAGATGCCAAGTTTGTCTTATTTGCAGATGATACAAACATTGCAATAAATAGTACATCAAATATAAATTTAGAAAGGGCAGCTAATCAAATTTTTACTGACATAATAGCCAATTTACTGTCATTAAACTTTGAAAAGACCCACTATATGCAGTTCAGAACTTCCAACAGATTTCCTTCTGGTGTGCGTATAAAATATGATGACATGGAAATAGGAGAAGTTGAGAGCGTAAAATTCTTGGGATTACAACTTGATAATAAATTCAGTTCGGAGCAACAAACTAACGAACTGCTAAAGCGCCTGTGTTTGCAATGCGAATGATGTCAGACATAGGAGATATAAAAATAAAAAACTGGCATGTTTTGCTTATTTTCACTCCATTATGTCATATGGTATCATATTTTGGGGTAACTCCACAAACAGAGAAAAATTTTTTAGAGTACAGAAGCGTATAATAAGTGTAATGAGTAGTGTAAATCAAAGAACATCATGTCGAAATCTCTTCAAAGAATTGGGCATATTAACCACACCTTCTCAGTATATTTATTCCTTAATGAAGTTTGTTGTAAATAATACATCTCTTTTTCCATCTAACTGCTTAGTACACAGTATCAATACTAGGAATAAGAACAATATACATAAAGATTTAAAATCACTTACTCTTGCCCAGAAAGGAGTCCAGTATTCAGCAACGCATATTTTCAATAAGTTACCAGAAACCATTAAGAGTTTAGTTTCAGACAAGGCACAATTTAAACACAATTTAAAAGAATGTTTGGTGTCCAACTACTTGTATTCCATCCATGAGTTTCTCAACAAGTGCAGTAGACCATTTTAATGAAAATTTATTATACTTTAATTTTTGACAATACTTGGTTGCAACAGTCAAGTAACTACCTACTGTGTGAATGATGGATGTATGGAAAGCAGATGTAAGTCTTAAGTCTGTAAACAGTGGAAGTTTAATTTTAAATCTTGTACATAATCTGACTGTTCTTAACTGAGGATCACTTGAAATGAATAATTTACTTTAATTTATGACAACACTTGGTTGTAATAGCCAAAAAACTAGCAAATGTCTGAATGATGGATTTAATGAAAGCAGATGTAAATATTAAACCTGTAAATATTAGAAGTTTAAATTTAATTCATGTACAAAATTTTACTGTTTATTGACTGAGGATCAATATAATTAATGAAACTCAAGTTTTTCTAATTACATTTTTGTAATGTGTTTATCTGACACGTTTCACACCCAGGAGGATTCCCTCTTCTATGGCTCTTTGGAATGAATAATTAATCTTATCTGATCTAATCTAATCCAAGCATAATGGACCCGCCGCCAGCTTGTCTCCGTCCCGCAGTACAGGTGTCAAGGAGCTGTTCTCCTAGAAAATTACGGAATCGCGCCCGCACGTCGACATGACGAAGAAGGTATCGGGATTCACCAGGCGGTGCAACGCTCTGCCACTCCGCCAACGTCCAGTGCCGATTGTCACGTGCCAACTACAGCCGTAGTTGCCGATGTCGCGGTGTTAACGTTGGCACATGCGTGGGTCGTCGGCAGCGAAGGGCAGTCGTCGGGAGTGTTCGGTACACTGAGGGTCCAGACGCACTTTTACTCTGCCCAGCATTAAAGCCTGGTGTCAGTTCCGCCACAGTTCGCCGCCTGTCCTGTTTTACCAGTCTGTCCAGCCTGCGACGTCCGAAATCTGTCTAGAAGTGGAGTCACCTCGGTTTCGCCACGAGTTGAAGACACTCGCCACAGCACTCGTCGAACATCCGACAAGTCGTGCAGTTTCCGAAATGCTCGTGCCGATTCTCCCGACCATCGCAATCTGCCCTCGGTCAAACTCAGGTAGATCGCGCGCATTCCCCATTTTACACACGAACGGCCCGCCCACTGACACTACATGCACCGTGCGTGTGTCCGACAGTCATTCCTCGCCAGGTGACGCTGCTATCGACAGGACGGGTTTATATCGATAGTAACTCGGTGGTCATAATTTCTGGCTGACCGGCGAAGCTACGTCTACATGAATACTCTACAATACACAATTAAGTGCCTGGTAGAGTATTCAACGAACCACCTTCAGGTTACTTCTCTACCGTTTCACCCTCGAACAGCACGCGAGAAAATAAACACTTACATCTTTCCGTGCGAACTCTTTTTTTTCTCTTATTTTACGAGTATTATGATGATCACTTCTCCCTGTGTAGGTGGGCACTAATAAAATATTTTCGCACTCTGAGTAGATAATCGGTGACTGAAATTTCATAAGAAGGTCATACTGCAGCGAAAATCGCATTTGTTTTAATGACTGTCACCCAAATTCATGTACCATATCCGTGGCACTCTTATATTTTTCGATAATACAAAACCAGCTTTGAACTTGTCCGATGTCATCTATCAATCCTCCCTGATGTGGATCCCACACAGCACAGCAATTCTCCAGAAGAGAGCAGACAAGCGTAATTTAAGCAGTCTCTTTAGTAGACCTGTAAGTAGGCTGTTTAGTTTTTTATGTTGGCAACGCCACGTAGCGCTCTGTATGAAAATCACTGGCTGTGCTGTGTGCAGTCTGTGGCTGGTTGGCATTGTTGGAATATTCGCTATTGTAGTGTTGGACAGTTGGATGTGAACAGCGCGTAGCGTTGCGCAGTTGGAGGTGAGCAGCCAGCAGTGGTGGATGTGGGGAGAGAGATGGCGGAGTTTTGAGAGCGGATGATCTGGACGTGTGTCCATCAGAGACAGTAAATTTGTAAGACTGGATGTCTTGAACTGATATATATATTGACTTTTGAACACTATTAAGGTAAATACATTGTTTGTTCTCTATCAAAATCTTTCATTTGCTAACTATGCCTATCAGTAGTTAGTGACTTCAGTAGTTATTATCTTTTATTTAGCTGGCAGTATTGGCGCTCGCTGTATTGCAGTAGTTCGAGTAACGAAGATTTCTGTGAGGTAAGTGATTCATGAAAGGTATAGGTTATTGTTAGTCAGGGCCATTCTTTTGTAGGGATTATTAAAAGGCGGATTGCGTTGCGCTA
Organism: Schistocerca americana; assembly: GCF_021461395.2. NCBI lineage: Eukaryota > Metazoa > Arthropoda > Insecta > Orthoptera > Acrididae > Schistocerca > Schistocerca americana. The sequence continues at coordinate 598,562,784 of NC_060125.1, read as the reverse complement.
AAAATATTGTGTGTCAGTTTAGTGTTGATCAGAATAAGTAAAGAGAGTAATGTCTGAGTACGTTCAGTTTTCCTCAGCTGTTTGAAAATCAAATAATGTAAGAGGTTTATCAGCACAGTAATTCATTAATTTTTCTAAAGGGACGCTTCAGACCTTTTACATTTTCTATGTGTCCTGCCAATAAATCCCTGTCTGAGGTTTGCTTTCCATACAACATTATCTATGTGATCATTCCAATTTAAGTTATTCGTAGCTGCGATCCACAACTATTTAGTTGCGTTTACTCCCTTTACATTTCTGTGCTTTATTGCGTAGCCGAAATTTAGCAGATTCCTATTAGTGGATGACGTCATATTTTTCATTGTTTAGAGTTAATTGGCATTTCGTGATGATAAAGTGCCAGTGTGTTTCACAAGAAGGGTATTTTCTTAGCTGTGCTAAAAATTTGTCAATAAATTGTTCTCTTCGAGGTGATTCATAATGCTCGAATACAATATACGTTCCAAAATCCTATTGCAAATCAACGTTAATGATATGGGTCTGTAATTCAGCGGATTACTCCTATTCCCTTTCTTGGGTATTGGTGTGACCTGTGCTACTTTACAGTTTCTGGGTGTGGATCTTTCTACATGCGAGCTGGTGTATTTGATTGCTGCGTATGGAGCTATTTTATCAGCGTACTCTGAAAAGCATCTGAATCGTACAGAATCTGGACCTAAGGCCTTGCCTTTACGAGGTGCATACAAGTTCTAAGGCCTCCGATTTTTTTTCTCTGGACTGAAAAGAGATAGAAACATGCGTATTGTTTTAAAATGAGGCCGCGTTCATTGTCAATACGTCCCAGAGATGGCAGCACCGTACGGCAGATGGAATTTTACCGCCGGCGGCGAGAATGAGAACTGTTTTCAATACTTAAAATGGCGACGTTTTCCTTACTTGAACAGCGTTCAATCATTCGTTTTCTGAATTTGCCTGGTGTGAAACCAATTGAAATTCATTGACAGTTGAAGGAGACATGTGGTGATGGAGTTATGGATGTGTCGAAAGTGCGTTCGTGGGTGCGACAGTTTAATGTAGGCAGAATGTCATGTGACAACAAACCGAAACAACCTCAGGCTCGCACAAGCCGGTCTGACGACATGATCGAGAAGTGGAGAGAATTGTTTTGGGGGATCGCCGAATGACTGTTGAACAGATCGCCTCCAGAGTTGGCATTTCTGTGGGTTCTGTGGACACAATCCTGCATGACGACCTGAAAATGCGAAAAGTGTCATCCAGGTGGGTGCCACGAATGCTGACAGACGACCACATGGCTGGCCGTGTGGCATGTTGCCAAGCAATGTTGACGCGCAATGACAGCATGAATGGGACTTTCTTTTTGTCGGTTGTGACAATGGATGAGACGTGGATGCCATTTTTCAATCCAGAAACAAAGCGCCAGTCAGCTCAATCAAAGCACACAGATTCACCGCCACCAAAAAAATTTCGGGTAACCGCCAGTGCTGAAAAAATGATGGTGTTCATGTTCTGGGACAGCGAGGGCGTAATCCTTACCCATTGCGTTCCAAAGGGCACTACGGTTAACAGGTGCATCCTACGAAAATGTTTTGAAGAAGAAATTCCTTCCTGCACTGGAACAAAAACGTCCGGGAAGGGCTGCGCATGTGCTGTTTCACCAAGACAACGCACCCGCACATCGAGCTAACGTTACGCAACAGTTTCTTCGTGATAACAACTTTGAAGTGATTCCTCATGCTCCCTACTCACCTGACGTGGCTCTTAGTGACTTTTGGCTTTTCCCACCAATGAAAGACACTCTCCGTGGCCGCACATTCACCAGCCGTGCTGCTATTGCCTCAGCGATTTTCCAGTGGTCAAAACAGACTCCTAAAGAAGCCTTCGCCGCTGCCATGGAATCATGGCGTGAGCGTTGTGAAAAATGTGTACGTCTGCAGGGCGATTACGTCGAGAAGTAACGCCAGTTTCATCGATTTCGGGTGAGTAGTTAATTAGAAAAAAAATCGGATGCCTTTGAACTTGAATGCACCTCATATTAAGTGTTTTAAGCTGCTTCACTACAAGGAAGATATGTACTTCTCCGTTACTCATGTTGGTAAGTGTTCTTGATTCGAATTCTGGAGTATTTTCTTCGTCTCCTTTTGTGAAGGAATTTCGGACAAATGCGTTTAGTAACTCTGCTTTAGTGACACTAACATCAATAACATCAGCATGGTTATCGCGGAGTGAAAGTACTGTTGCGTCTTGCGGCTGGTGTACACTACATACGACAAGACATCTGGCAAATTTCGATGAGTGTCGCACTGGAAACTATTAAAAGCATCTCGTACCGAAGTTTGCACTAAATTTCGAATTTCTGTAAAACCTCGCCAATCTGGTTGATTTTGTGTTCTTTTCAATCTGGCATGTTTTTTTTTCCGTTGCTTCTGCAACATTGTTCTGACCTGTTTTGTGTACCATGGAGAATGAAGACCGTGTCTTATTTTATTTTGTATATATATCTCTCTTATGCCATCGATACCATTTCTTTGAATTTAAACACCATCTGATCTACGCTTACATAGTCAGATCTGAAGGACTGAAGACTGTGTCTCAGGAAGGCGTCAAGCGAATTTTTATCTGCTTTTGTTATTTCATCCATGTTGGATCTTGTGAAATCCGCGGCCATTACTAACAGTTGGTGAACGTATTTTGCATTTACACTGAAGAGCCAAAGAAACTGATACACCTGCTCAACATCGTGTAGGGTCTCAGCGAGCACGCAGAAGTGCCGCAACACAACGTGACATGGACTCGACTGATGTCTCAAGTAGTGTTGGAGGGAATTGACACCAAGAGTCCTGCAGGGCTGTCCATACAACCGTAAGAGTACGAGGATGTGGACATCTCTTCTGAACAGCACGTTCCAAGGAATCCCAAATATGCTCAATAATGTTCATGTCTGGAGAGTTTGGTAGCCAGCGGAAGTGTTTAAACTCAGATGAGTGTTCCTGGAGCCACTCCGTAGCAATTCTGGACGTGAGGGGTGTCGCATTATCCTGGTGGAATTGCCGATCAGAATGCACACTGGACATGGATGGATGCAGGTGATCAGACAGGACGCTTACGTACGTATCACCTGTCAGAGTCGTGTCTAGAGGTATCAGGGGCCCCACATCAGTCCAACTCACACAATTGCAGAGCCTCCACCAGCTTGAACAGTCCCTTGCTGACATGCAGGGTCCGTGGATTCATGAGGTTGTCTCTATACCCATTGAGACGTGATACTTACTGGAATTAAGGAAAAAGTAGAAGGGAGGACCCACCAACATAACTTTCTTTATATTGTGTTTTACAGATAATCGAAGCATTTAACCATCCAATTTCATTTAACAAAATGAGCAAATTTGAAAAATTCTTTGGACCTCAAACAATAACTTGAACAAGCTTTTAAACTTTGCAAAAGAAATCTAAAGTGCTGTGATGTTGCCAACCAACCGACGGGATGTCGGCCTGCTGCTTGTAATCGACGCTGACCCTGGTGAAGTACTAGGGTATCTTCACTCTGTGCAGGCCCTCGTTGCGCAGCTCGTGGCTATATATATATATCGGCAAGCAAAGACATTCTGAGGACACAATCCACAGATACCAACTCTTCCTCATAGACGTTGGCAATGGGGCAGCAAGAGGGAAGGTCGATACTAGACCTGAGTCAGTGGCGCCACACAGAACAAAATTCAATGGCGCCACGGTTCACCCATACACGTCCGTCCGCTCGATACAGTTTCTAACCTGACTCATCCGACCAGACAACATGTTTCCAGTCCAGTCCGACGTCGGTGTTGACGGGCCCAGGCGAGGCGTTTCATTGATTGGTTCACACGCTGACGTTTTTTGATGGCGCAGCACTGAAATTTGCAGTAATTTGCGGAAGTGTTGCGCTTCTGTCACGTTAAACGATTCTTTTCAGTCGTCGTTGGTCCCGTTCTTGCAGGATCTTTTTCCGGCCGCAGCAATGTCGATAATTTGATGTTTTTCCGGATACCTGGAATTCACGGTACACTCGTGAAATGCTCGTACGGGTAAATCCCCACTTCATCGATTCCTCGGAGATTCTGTGTCCCATCGCTCGTGCGCCGACACCGCGTTCAAACTCATTTAAATCTTGATAACCTGCAATTGTAGCAGCAGTAACCGATCTAACAACTGCGCCACACTTGTTGTCTTATATAGGCGTTTGCGACCGCAGCGCCGTATCCGGCCTTTTTACATATCTCTGTATTTGAATACACTTGCCTATATTACACTACTGGCCATTAAAGTTGCTACACCAAGAAGAAATGCAGATGATAAACGGGTATTCCTTCGACAAATATATTATACTGGAACTGACATGTGATTACATTTTCACGCAATTTGGGTGCGTAGATCCTGAGAAATGAGTATACCTAGAACAACCACATTTGGCCGTAATAACGGCCTTGATACGCCTGGGCATTGAGTGGAAGAGAACTTGGCTGGCGTGTGCACGTACAGCTGCCCATGCAGCTTCAACACGATACCACAGTTCATCAAGAGTAGTGACTGGCTTATTGTGACGAGCCAGATGCTCGGCCACCATTGACCAGACGTTTTCAATTGGTGAGAGATCTGGAGAGTGTGCTGGACAGCGCAGCAGTCGAACATTTTCTATATCCAGAAAGGCCCGTATAGGACCTGCAACGCCGCAACATACGGCCGTGCATTATCCTGCTGAAATGTAGGATTTCGAATAAAGGGTAGAGCCACGGGTCGTAACACATCTGAAATGTAACGTCCACTGTTCAAAGTGCCGTCAATGCGAACAAGAGGTGACCGAGACGTGTAACCAATGGCACCTCATACCATCACGCCGGGTGATACGCCAGTATGACGGTGACGAATACACGCTTCCAATGTGCGTTCACCACGATGTCGCCAAACACGGATGCGACCCTCGTGATGCTGTAAACAGAACCTGGATTCATCCGAAAAAAGACGTTTTGCCATTCGTGCACCCAGGTTCCCCGTTGAGTACACCATCTCAGGCGTTCCTGTCTGGAATGCAGCGTCAAGGGTAGCCGCAGGCATGGTCTCCGAGCTGATAGTCCATGCTGCTGGAAACGTCGTGGAACTGTTCGTGCAGATGTTTGTTGTCTTGCAAACGTCCCCATCTGTTGACTCAGGGACCGAGACGTGGCTGCACGATCGGTTACAGCCATGCGGATAAGATGCCTGTCATCTCAACTACTAGTGGTACGAGGCCGTTGGGATCCAGCACGGCGTTCTTTATTACCCTCCTGAATCCACCGATTCCATATTCTGCTGTCATTGGATCTCGACCAACACGAGCAGCTATGTCGCGATACGATAAACCGCAACCGCGGTAGGCTACAATCCGATTTTTACCAGAGTTGGAAACGTGATGGTACGCATTTCTTACACGAGGCATCACAAGAAGGTTTCACCATGCAACGCCGGTCAACTGCTGTTTGTGTATGAGACATCGGTTGGAAACTTTCCTTTTGTCAGTGCGTTGTAGGTGTCGTCACCGGCGCCAACCTTGTGTGATTGCTCTGAAAAGCTAATCATTTGCATATCACAGCATCTTCTTCCTGTCGGTTAAACTTCGCGTCTGTAGCACATCATCTTCGTGGTGTAGCAATTTTAATGGCCAGTAGTGTAGTTTATTTGCCTCTTCAGTGTAATTTGGTGGGTTTGCATTCTACAGTATTCAGTCTCGCTACAACAATTTTGTGACCACCAATCCCAGTATGTGGCATGATGCTCCCTGTTTGGTCAGGATTATTTGTTGCTAAGAGGTAAAGTATGTTTTCGCAATGATTTACAGTTCGAGTGGGCTCCTGGACTTACTGTTCAAAATTATATTGTTCACGAGGCGACAACGAGGAGCTGTATCGGTCGCCTGACACACCTAGAGCTCGCGGGGCGTTTACAGTTCCTGGGGCGCCCCGCCGTGCAGAGGCTGGTGCGCGCCTGCTATCGGCAGGTGGTGTTCCCATGGTCCGGCGACTGCTCCAGGGCCAGCGGGTGGCCGCTAATGCCGCCGCCGGCGCTAGGGGGCGCCTTGCGGCTTACCGACCCCCGCCCTGATTACGGGATTCATTCCGCGCCGGCCCGCTCCATTCTCCGTGTTTCTTGCCCCTCGTCTTGCCGGCCGCATTGTTCGAGCCGACTCCAGCCGCGCGACGACAATAATGGCCCGCGTTAAAAGGTCGCCGTTGTCCGCCCGCTCTAAGCGCTCGCGCCGCAAGAAGCCTACAACTGGTTTCTGATTAGCGGCACCAAACATGCTCCGCTCCTTTTGTCGCTGCTTACGTGAGGTAATTAAGACGACGTTTCCCGAGCTCCCGCAGCGTTACACCGTCACACTGTTTCCTCGTTCCGCTGTTATTTTCCAGTCTCAGGCACTGACTGCAGAACTACTAACGTATACCACTCACATCAGTTCATCGTCCATGTGGCGCGCTGCCAAATCACGAGTTCTTTGAAAATCGAACGACTTCCAACAGCCGGCCGCTGCTACCGAGCGGTTGTAGGCACTTCAGTCCGGAACCCCGCTGAAGCTAAGGTCGCAGGTTCGAATCCTACCTCGGGCATGGATGTGTGTTATGTCCTGAGCTTAGTTACATTTAAGTAGTTCTAAGTCTAGGGGAATGATGACCTCAGATGATAAGTCACAATAAATTAATAACTGTCATTTTCACATACCGTTTTATTCACCCCTGATTATGGATAATAAAACAGAAAATTGTACGCCGAGTGCTAAGTTTTCAATAAGGAATGGGGAGTGAATTACTTCTCTGTGTAAACAAAGGACAAGAAAATTACTTGCGTAACATGTGTCGAAAACATTGTCGTTTTGAAAGAATACAATCTTCAGCGTCGCTATGAAACAAAGCATCTATCAAAACATTCAAAGTTTTCTGGAAAGTTACGCTCCGAGAAATATGAATCCATGAAACGTAATTAAGAAACTCGAAGTAATCATCCCGCGAGAGGGTTTGCTGTAAATGATTCTGTCAACTCGTACAAACAAATGACTTAATGAAGAAGACGCACACAGAAGGAAAGCTTGTTGAATTTTGCTGTTGCTTCCTTGATTTGAATTTCAGAAAGTGAAAAAATTTGCGACTGGTATGGCATCAGTGTCTGAAACAATTTTCAAAATAAAAGTAGGCCTATATGAAGTCAGCACATCGAACGAGACTGACTGATGAACTTTTCAAAGCAATTCTCTTGATTAGGTACAACAATGCCGAATCAAACATTGACGGTATATTCAAATATCAGTTTCACGAATCCCACTAAAGCTTTTTCTCTTTTTTACGCTGCTGCTTAGTGTGTGAGATTCTTATATCTGCACGCTAGGTCTGATGTAACTATCTTTTTGCTGACGTCAACTGCTTTTCATAACACTTTTATTAAATAACTATGTTGGTTGGCCTTACTGTTAGTACACTGCGTGCTACTCACCAATGATTAATACAGAACGCTGAACTTAGTTTTCTTCTTTTTACCGTGGGTTTTGTTTTGGCTTGCGAGTACTGTACGGAATATCGATGCAGCCCACGCTCCCCATTTGGTCAGTTATCCGATTCGCTGAGAAAAGTTGCTCATCTCTGGTCTCTTTCGAAATGATAATTAAATCAAGACCTTAAGCTGTCGACAAGCGTTGATATATATCAACGGGGACAGTTGAAAATGTATGCCGCGACCTGGACACGAACCCGGGATCTCCTGCTTACATGGCAGACGCTCTATCCATCTTTTGTTTTTCCAATGTCAGACTTACAACCTATGCTGACATACATTTTGTTGTACTACCGCATAAATAGTGTCTACAATGTCCAAAGAAAATTAATTAATTAAGGAAATGAATAAAACTGGAAATGTCCAAATGAAAGACATGAAGACATTGCGGATAGTACAAATACAAAAGAAACATGCTCCTGTAGCAATGAAATGAAATTCGTGTCGGGGGCGACACCTGCTCACGACCCGACGTTCGATAGAGCAAGAGAGCCATCTATCGACTCGTTCTCCAGATGTTGGTGTAAGACTGGGTCGTCTTCTCGAAATTAACTAAGGGTCCGTGAGTGTGATCGATGTCTATCTCGGCTTCTTCGTCTATCTCATCTCTCACCCGACACACCCCATCTGGCCGGCGGGTCGATAAATGTAAGTCGCAAGTAATTAGCGAAGTCTTGCCCATATTTCTTATGCTGTTGCAGCTTCGTGTGTCCCCCCAGGAGGAAATGCCAAAAATCCATTTTGTCCTTTTCCGATTCGTTATAGACGTAGCCCACCACCATTCCCCGTACCCATGTCACTGCATTGGTTTTTTGGAATGGAAAATAAGATTCTTGGGGGAAAAAAAGTGAGTCTGATGAAATTGTGTGAGGGGCGGAGCGTAACAGGAACGCCAATATTTGTTGTGCCAATTGCCACACTGGAGCCGTCCCACTACATGCTAAACGATGTTCATCAGTGTCCACTGTTGCGGTCTTAATTTCTGTAACAGCACCATTGTCCGCATCAGTTTCAATATGCGTCGGTAGTTATCCGCTGCTGTCCGCTGCACATCCGTGTGGAACGTAACACCTAGACATTTTATGGTCTTAACTAACATGAGCGGGCCTTCCTCCCCCGGTTGTAATCCTCGACCGACATTCATGCAGCGTGACTTCTGTAGATTAAGCACGCTCCCTGCCGCTATCCCGTATCGCTGTATCCATGCCAACGCCGTACGTACTTCGTCGCCTGTCCTTGCCACCAGCATCACATCGTCAGCATAAGCGCGGCGATGAAATGTCAGTTGTGGCAACGGCACTCCCTCCAGCCGTCTTCGGAGACCATATAGACAGGGTTCCAACGCCATTGCATACAAAAATATCGAAAGGGGGCAACCTTGACGAACTGACCTTGAAGTAACAATGTAGTCAGTACCCCGCCCATTCACCGATACCTTCGATCGCACGCCGTGTAAACGTCGCATGATCACTAGAATGAAGGCTTGTTGGATGCCCAATCTGCCCACCACTGCGTGCAAAAAGATATGACCCACTCTGTCGAACGCATCATCGAAGTCAATAGCGACTAGTGCCCCACGCACTCGGCATGCCGCTGCTAATGCGATGATATCTTGGTAGTCACCGAACGCCGTATGTACGTTACTCTTACCGCCGAGGCAAGTTTGATCTAAGAGGAGTCTATCAGAATCTGAGCCACCGAAGACACAGAAGATAGAGCGACTGCAGGGACTTATCCCTTGCACGCTCCACGTGAGACCCACATTCACAACTTAATGTCCACACATTACCTTCGTAGTGCTCCTGCCCATTACACTCATTACTCGCTGCAGACAATCTTACCAAGTCCCGTAAGAGTTCGGGCAATGCGTGTGCATCCGCACAGAAGAAGAAGCTCAATGGCCGGTTAGGCTTAACATGTCCGAAAGAACAGATACCATCTTCATATACTTCGGCCGCTGTTGCATGTGCCCGATGTTCTGGGTACTGCTAGTGCAGTAGTGGTCGTCAGAATTCGCCCCGAGGGTCGTTTGTGGCCCCAGTCAGATGTTCTTGCGACCTGTGGTTCTCAGCCGTGTTTTGTAATGACATACATCTAGATGATGATGATGTTTGGTTTGTGGGGCGCTCAACTGCGCGTCATCAGTGCCCGTACAAGGTCCCAATTTTTCCACCACAGTTCACTTTTTTTTCACAGCCCAATTTAGCCACTGTGTCGCGGACGTGTCTATTGCAGCGTTGCAGTCTTTTTCTGTTCTGACAATCCATTGTTCTTGTCACTGCTATATCATTGAGATAAGGTCTATGACGGGAAATAAGTAAATCATCGCTAATCGTGTTCAGACCGATCGAAATGTTTCGTGTAAGTACAACGGACAGAAGACCAGTAGTCGCGGACTGGGGCAAGTTCTTTGCTGCAAGACGAGAGCTCTCGCCGCAGGTAACACGGAGATCACCGACCTGGGGCTGCGCAGATTGTTAGTTATTCCACTCGCACTCCCCGCTGTGGCGCCGCCTTTGCGATATAACTGAGAAAAACAACTCCGCCTCCCGACAATGGCGGGAGGAACGTTACGACGGAGCAGTGCAGAATGGGCTTCGACGGGAATAATTGACTGCGGGAACCCCGCGGGCTGACCGAAGTCACGCAGAGCCCGGCCAGGGCTGGGCGGGTCCTAATTAGATCGGTTCACACGAGGGGCCGCCGCGGTCCGCAAATTGCAGTATCGGCGGCGGGGGGCGGCGCGGTGCACCGCGAGCTGCAGCGGCGCGCAGCGGGCGCCGGCCGCAGCAGACGCAGGCGGAGGCGCTGCCGATGGTAGGCCGGGCCCGTCTCGTGGGCCGCGCCGTGAGAACGTGGCGGCCGCGACGCGCCTCGGCGGAACACACTGGCGCTCCTCTGAGCCACAGCTGGCGCTATGGTGCGACTCTTCGGATGATGATGATGATGTGTTTGAGGGCGCACGACAACGAGGTTATCAGCGCCCGTTCCCAAAAGAAATGTTGACGGATGCAGCCGAGATCTGTTAAAGAATCATCAATTCAGAGTCGATCTGTACCAGAAATGTAAATGTTCAAATTTCAAGATTCGACACAGCACATCAAACTAAAAATAAAATAGCAGTACAAAACAAGTAAAAATAATGAACGGTGGCTGAGTGACCACTTACAAATAATGGGTGACCAAACCATTTTACAGCACATTAAAGTCTCAATCCCAATATTCTGGGAACAAGTCCAGACATCACACAAAAACGTAAAACTCTAGCCACACTCGCCTCATTATTAGTTAAAATAGAGGGCAGGTCTGGTGGGAAACTGAAATCTTCTCTCAAACCCGCATATAAAACACACACAGTTAAAATATGTCGTATCGACAGCTGTGTCCCACATGTCTGACACGTTGGTGGCTCCTCACGACGTAACAGAAAACGATGTGTCAAAGGACAATGGCCTATTCGAAGCCTTGTAAGGGCTACTTCCTCAGCTCGTCGTTGTCGGAAGTAGATAAGCCACGGTCGGACAGAATCCTTCACCGCTCGCAACTTATTATCCCTCACGTCCAGCCACTGAGCCTCCCACCAACGCATGACCTTCCGAGTCACGAATGATGTTATGGCCTGCAGGGGGACGGAAAAGCGAGCAGGAGGTGGGATGGAACAAGGCTCCTTGGCAGCCGCGTCTGCAAGTTCATTTCCAGGAATCCCTATGTCCCCTGGAACCCAGCAGAAAATTACATCCTTACCCTGCTTTAGCAGGAGCAGGAGTGCGTCCTGCACTTCTTGTACCATCCGACCTGCTGGGTACATCTGTTCAAGAGCGTGTAGAGCACTTTGGTAATCGGAGCAGATGATGAATTTCGTGCCATGATGTCGTCGCATATGCGCTAATGCTTGCAGAATGGCAAACAGTTCTGCATAGTAAACTGAGAACTGCTCTGGGAGCCCTATCCTACGGACAGTATCGGGAAACACAGAAGAGCTGCCCATAAAATCTCCCTATTTAGACCCATCCGTGTAAACAGTAATAAAATCTGAATGGCGGTCAAAATTCTCAGTAAATTTAATTTTAAAAAGGTGGTCCGGGGTACAATACTTCTATGCAGCCAGATCAAGAAGTAATCTTGGCCTTTGTAGTAGCCAGGGAGATCCCCTATTCCATCCCTGGTGGAGGACCTTAATGCCCTCCAGGCGTACTGACTCGAGACTCTGCTTTGCACGGATGCCAAACGGCTTTGTTGCCTTCGGACGGTGGCGGAAGAGACGTTCCAGTGCCGGCTGTCAAAAGGTGTTGGACGCCAACGAAAGAGGAGTGGACTTGGCCCTGTATGCTTGCCGTACCACGGGGAGAAGACGCCGAATGGACAGCGGAGGCTCTCCAGCCTGGCGAGTCTTCGGACTGCATAGGAAGGGGGCAGATGGGGGCGGAGGTAAAATGGTTCAAATGGCTCTGAACACTATGGGACTTAACATCTGAGGTCATCAGTCCCCTAGAACTTAGAACTACTTAAACCTAACTAACCTAAGGACATCACACACATCCATGCCCGAGGCAGGATTCGAACCTGCGGTCGTGCGGTTCCAGAGTGAAGCGCCTGGAACCGCTCGGCCGGACAAAATAATGTCTTGGCACTACATGCATTTTTCTGAAGGTTTACATAGTGACAGCTTTTCGCACCTAAACGAGTTTTGTGGTCAGTGCCATCGCAACAGGAAGCCATGTTTGTTGTCCTCACTTCCGGGCACATTTTCTAGGCATCTTCACGCCCGAGTATCTGGAAGAATAGAGTGCCGCCGCAGCAGACCGCTTTCTTCTATGCCAAGTTTAACATAAATTCAAAACTGTTACAAAGGGATAGAATGGCGGATGACAGCTTTGTGCCCTCCGCTGTGGCCGAGTGAGTCTAGGAGCTTCAGTCTGGAACCGCGCTGCTGCTACGGTCGAAGTTTGGAATCCTGCCTCGGGCATGGATGTGTGTGACGTCCTTAGGTTAGTTAGCTTTAAGTAGTTCTAAGTTCTAGGGGATGATGACCTCAGATGTTAAGACCCATAACGCTCAGAGTCATATTTGACAGCTTTGTACATGAAAGGGTTTATAAGTCAGTTTTTTCTGTTGTATTATGACTGCTTATGTTGTTGTTTTTTTTTTAATTTCTTTTTTTTTTTTTTTTAATTCTTATTGAGGTGAACAGTTTGGCCACTGTTCCCGTCGCTTAGTGGGACCACTTCTCCCGACCGGACGCCAGTCGCCATTACTGATCCGCAGAAGGGACTATCTACCTGAAATAAATAACAAGTAACTAAATTTGTAGGTCCACGAACGTTGTTCAAACACTGATACTGTAAAAAATTATTATTCTCCATATCCGCGAGGTGTCAAGAATAATATAAACGTCTTACTTTACATCAGACTGCTCAAAAATAAAAAAAGGTTGTACTAAAAAATAACGGAACAAACAACTTTCCTCTGTGAGTCTCACTGACAACAAAGGCGATGTATAGTGGAAGACGACTTCTTGGCAGAAGCAGGGCTGTTCAGGCCAAAAAATATGCAATAGCCACCTTTCCTCTTCTGGAAATTTTACTGTTAATTGATAACCAACATAAACTATTTTGTTATATTAATTAATAACAGTGATAGCAATACGAGACATGACCACAGGCTTTTACTAAGTGTTCTGAGTGTTGTTTTTCTTTTACTCATTGCATTGTATTACAACAGCCTTAATTTGATTGCATAGTAATTGCTACAAACATGTGCCACTTTTGAAGAGGACCGTCTCTATAACGCACATTTATGAATCGCGTTACTTGAGTTTGACATTTATGTCATAGCAGCTGATTGGTGCTAGTTGCGCACACTCGTGAGTTATTAGCATCGGCGCTGGCCGGGGTGGTCGAGCAGTTCTAGGCGCTACAGTCTGGAACCGCGCGACCGCTACGGTCGCAGGTTCAAATCCTGCCTCGGGCATGGATGTGTGTGATGTCCTTAGGTTAGTTAGGTTTAAGTAGTTCTAAGTTCTAGGCGACTGACGACCTCAGAAGTTAAGTCCCGTAGTGGTCAGAGCCATTTGAGCCATTTTATTAGTATCGGAAGACAAACAATAAAATACTGTTGCTCTCACTTCTGATAACCACCGAGTGGCCGTGCTGCATTTCATTTTGCCCCTGGAGTACGTGGCAAACTTTACTTTGCTCACGGTGTAATTCACCAATGTCGATTAAAATTAAGCACATCTTAAAATATTCCTCGCTCTGTAAATATTTTTGTTTGTTAGTGAGCAAAACAAATACCGCCTTTATAAATTCTTAACGTTAGTCGACGTTTTTGGATTTGGATGATAGTTTCTAGATGCATCTGTCCGCAGCTCGTGCGTGGTCTAGTGGCTGCTGGCACGGTAGCTCAGCGTGCTCGGTCAGAGGGTTAGCTATCCTCTGTAATAAAAAAACTGAGTGAACGGATCAACAAAGGACCTGAACGGATGTCATCAGACGTCCGCCCGAACAAATTCAACGAACAATATGGAACATAAAATGAGATCTAAGGGAAAAAAAAGTGGCTAGCGTTGCTACATCTGGATCACGGGATCACGGGTTCAATTCCCTGCCGGGTTGGGGATTTTCTCTGCCCAGGGACTGGATGTTTGTGTTGTACTCATCATTTTATCATCATCATCATTCGTGACAGTGCCTAATTGGGCTGTGAAAAAAAAGTGAACTGTGGAAAAATTGGGACTTTGTACGGGCACTGATGGCCGCGCAGTTCAGCGCCCCACAAACCAAACATCACCGGCATCTAGATGTATGTCATCATAAAACACGGTTGAGAACCACAGGTCGCAAGAACATCTGACTGGGGCCACAAGCGACCAGCGGACCGAACTCTGACGACCACTACTGCACTAGCAGTACCCAGAACGTCGGCCACATGCAACAGCGGCCGAAACTTTCACCTTCGGAAGACGTTAGATGCACTTCCCCATTGCCGTTTAGTAAACACATTACCACCATACCAAATAGTGAACCAAATTTATTATTGGGTACAGGACTTCCTAGAAGATGGAATTCAAGATGTTATTCATGATGGGACGAAAGGACCAGTATATGAAGATGGTATCTGTTCTTTCGGACATGTTAAGGCTAGCCGGCTATTGACCTTCTTCTTCTGTGCGGATGCACACACATTGCCCGAACTCTTACGGGACTCGGTAAGATTGTCTGCAGCGAGTAAAGAGTGTAATGGGCAGGGGCACTACGAAGGTAGCGTGTGGACATTAAGTTGGGAATGTGGGTCTCACGGGGTGCGTGCAAGGGATAAGTCCCTGCAGTCGCTCTATCCTCTGTGCCCTCGGTGGGTCACATGGATAGAGCGTCTGCCATGTAAGCAGGAGATCCCGGGTTCGTGTCTCCGTCGCAGCACACATTTTCAACTGTCCCCGTTGATATACGTAGATCAACGCCTGTCGATAACTTAAGGTCTTGATTTAATTATCATTTCGAAAGACACCAGAGATCAGCAACTTTTCCCAGCGAACCGCTTAACTGAGAAAATGGCGAGCGTGGGCTTCATCGATATTCCGTACAGTGCTCGCAAGCCAAAACAAAACCCATGGGTAAAAAGGAGAAAAACTAAGTTCAGCATTCTGTATTAATCATTGGTGCGTAGCACGCAGTGTACTAACAGTAAGGCCAGCCAACATATTTATTTACTAAAAATGTTATCAAAGCAGTCGACGACAACAAAAACATAGTTACATCAGACCTAGTGTGCACATATACGAATCTCACAAACTAAGCAAAAGCATAAAAAAGAAAAAAAGCTTTAGTGGGATTCGTGAAACTGATATTTGAATATTTCTTTTTTTTTTTTTTTGTCATCGGTCTACTGCCTGGTTTGATGCGGCCCGCCATGAATTCCTCTCCTGTGCCAACCTCTTCATCTCAGAGTAGCACTTCCAACCTACGTCCTCAATTATTTGCTTGACGTATTCCAATCTCTGTCTTCCTCTACAGTTTTTGCCCTCAACAGCTCCCTCTAGTACCACGGAAGTCATTCCCTCCTCTCTTAGCAGATGTCCTATCATCCTGTCTCTTCTCCTTATCAGTGTTTTCCACATATTCCTTTCCTCTCCGATTCTGCGTAGAACCTCCTCATTCCTTACCTTATCAGTCCACCTAATTTTCAACATTCGTCTATAGCACCACATGTCAAATGCTCCGATTCTCTTCTGTTCCGGTTTTCCCACAGTCCATGTTTCACTACCATACAATGCTGTACTCCAGACGTACATCCTTAGAAATTTCTTCCTCAAATTAAGGCCGGTATTTGTTATTAGTAGACTTCTCTTGGCCAGAAATGCCTTTTTTGCCATAGCGAGTCTGCTTTTGATGTCCTCCTTGCTCCGTCCGTCATTAGTTATTTTACTGCCTAGGTAGCAGAATTCCTTAACTTCACTGACTTCGTGACCATCAATCTTGATGTTAAGTTTCTCGCTGTTCTCATTTCTACTACTTCTCATTACCTTCGTCTTTCTCCGATTTACTCTCAAACCATACTGTGTACTCATTAGACTGTTCATTCCGCCGGCCGAAGTGGCCGTGCGGTTAAAGGCGCTGCAGTCTGGAACCGCAAGACCGCTACGGTCGCTGGTTCGAATCCTGCCTCGGGCATGGATGTTTGTGATGTCCTTAGGTTAGTTAGGTTTAACTAGTTCTAAGTTCTAGGGGACTAATGACCGCAGCAGTTGAGTCCCATAGTGCTCAGAGCCATTTGAACCATTTTTGAACTGTTCATTCCGTTCAGCAGATCATTTAATTCTTCTTCATTTTCACTCAGGATAGCAATGTCATCAGCGAATCGTATCATTGATATCCTTTCACCTTGTAATTTAATTCCACTCCTGAAGCTTTCTTTTATTTCCATCATTGCTTCCTCGATGTACAAATTGAAGAGTAGGGGCGAAAGGCTACAGCCTTGTCTTACACCCTTCTTAATACGAGCACTTCGTTCTTGATCGTCCACTCTTATTATTCCCTCTTGGTTGTTGTACATATTGTATATGACCCGTCTCTCCCTATAGCTTACCCCTACTTTTTTCAGAATCTCGAACAGCTTGCACCATTTTATATTGTCGACCGCTTTTTCCAGGTCGACAAATCCTATGAAAGTGTCTTGATTTTTCTTTAGCCTTGCTTCCATTATTAGCCGTAACGGCAGAATTGCCTCTCTCGTCCCTTTTCTTTTCCTAAAGCCAAACTGATCGTCACCTAGCGCATTCTCAATTTTCTTTTCCATTCTTCTGTATATTATTCTTGTAAGCAGCTTCGATGCATGAGCTGTTAAGCTGAATGTGCGATAATTCTCGCACTTGTCAGCTCTTGCCGTCTTCGGAATTGTGTGGATGATGCTTTTCCGAAAGTCAGATGGTATGTCGCCAGACTCATATATTCTACCCACCAACGTGAATAGTCTTTTTGTTGCCACTTCCCCCAATGATTTTAGAAATTTTGATGGAATGTTATCTATCCCTTCTGCCTTATTTGACCGTAAGTCCTCCAAAGCTCTTTTAAATTCCAATTCTAATACTGGATCCCCTATCTCTTCTAGATCGACTCCTGTTTCTTCTTCTATCACATCAGATAAATCTTCACCCTCATAGAGGCTTTCAATGTATTCTTTCCACCTATCTGCACTCTCCTCTGCGTTTAACAGTGGAATTCCCGTTGCACTCTTAATGTTACCACCGTTGCTTTTAATGTCACCAAAGGCTGTTTTGACTTTCCTGTATGCTGAGTCTGTCATTTCGACAATCATATCTTTTTCGATGTCTTCACATTTCTCCTGCAGCCATTTCGTCTTAGCTTCCCTGTACTTCCTATTTATTTCATTCCTCAGCGACTTGTATTTCTGTATTCCTGATTTTCCCGGAACATGTTTGTACTTCCTCCTTTCATCAATCAACTGAAGTATTTCTTCTGTTACCCATGGTTTCTTCGCAGCTACCTTCTTTGTACCTATGTTTTCCTTCCCAACTTGTGTGATGGCCCTTTTTAGAGACGTCCATTCCTCTTCAACTGTACTGCCTACTGTGCTATTCCTTATTGCTGTATCTATAGCGTTAGAGAACTTCAAACGTATCTCATCATTTGAATATATTGTCAATTTTTGGTTCGGCATTGTTGTATCCAATCAATAGAATTGCTTTGAAATGTTCATCAGTCAATCTTGTTCGATGTGCTGACTTCATATAGGCCTACTTCTTTTTTGAAAATTGTTCCAAACACTGATGCCATACCAGTGGCAAATTTCTTCACTTTCTGGAATTCAAATCGAGGAGACAACAGCAAAATTCAAGTTTTCTTTCTGTGTGCTTCTTCATTAAGTCATTTGTTTGAAGGAGTTGACAGAATATTTACAGCAAATTCTCTCGCGGGATGATTTATTTAAGTTTCTAAATTACGTTTCATGAATTCATATTTCTCGGAGTGTAACTTTCCAGAAAACTTTGAATATGTTGATAGATGTTTTGTTTCATAGCGACACTGAAGATTTTATTCTTTCAAAACGGCAATGTTTTCGACACATATTACGCAACTAATTTTCTTGTCCTTTGTGTTCACAGAGAAGTAATTTACTCCCCATTCTTTATTGAAAACTTAACACTCGGCGTACACTTTTCTTTTTTATTAGCCATAATGAGGGGTGAAGAAAACGCTATGTGAAAGTGACAGACATTAATTTACAAACAAATTAAAATTTTGGGAGGGCGTGAAATATGCAGTCGCTACAATAACCAAGAAAATCTTGATACAATAATTTAAAATTTGACATAATAAAGTAAGACTCCTAGTATCCAGGAGGTTTCACGTCCGTCTGAAGATCCCAGAGTACTATGCATAATAATGAAATTTAAACTGTATCGCAGCGTCTCGTGTTCCGTATGTTTCCTCAACCAAGTTCAAGTACCGTCGGCAGGCCGGATGAACTGATGTTGCTGGTCGTATCCAGCCCGTGGGCCTTAGTTTTGTGACCCCCGAAATGGACGAGCTTAATTATAATTTCAGAGTACCTCTGGAGCGTGTTGTAGAACCACCACTCTTTTCAATATACAGCAAGCTCTCTATTATACTGGGTAACGAAGACCCCAGTCTCCACGAATAATCGAAGAACACGGATAATGCAAAATACACGTGTTTCACCAGAAACTGTTATTTATTTGAGACTTATAATCGTAAAGGTCAGTGCTGAATCTGATCCCCTAGCTTTAATTAAGTACCCGATCCAAAGATCGAATTTACGTAAGCTTTTCGTATTTACTTTAAACGTGATCTTTTCCAAATTTCGGTTTATCGTCATTCTTCAAACGCAATCACACCGAATACTACGCCTTTAGACGTTAAAATTATTTCTCTTTTACTTAAAATTACTTTTTGTAATATTCCAGAAGCTATTGCAACAACTTGATATTAACCTAAAACTATTTACGAAATTTCAACCCGCCAGGGTAGCCGAGAGCGCTAACGCGCTGCTTCCTGGACTCGGGTAGGCGCGCTGGCCCTGGATAGAATCCGCCCGGCGGATTAACGACGACGGCCGGAGTGCCAGCCAGCCTGGATGTGGTTTTTAGGCGGTTTTCCACATCCTCCTAGGTGAATACCGAGATGGTCCCCACGTCCCGCCTCAGTTACACGACTCGCAGACATTTGTAACACATTCACACTATTTCACGATTTACACCTGACGCAGACAGCTGGGGTACACTATTTCCGTCCCAGAGGGTATGGAGTGGCGGCAGGAAGGGCATCCGGCCACCCCCTACAATTAACCACGCCAAATGCGTACTTAACCCTGCCGACCGTGCGCACAATGCGAGATAAGGGCGGTAGCGAAAGAAAGCGAAAGATTTACGAAGTTTCAATGAGGCACATCACTGTGTCAGTTTTGTGTTCTATTAGTAATTATATTCAATGAGTAATTGAAATTTGGATTAACTGTTTTTCCCTATTAATCATTTATGAGATGATTTCTTTAATTTTCGACGTAAACATGTATTGCTACTAAAATTCTACTTATATAAAATTTGTAACCATATTTTATAATAACAGACCCTGTGTTCGCAGTATCAGAGATATTCAACTGTTAACTCTAATTCCAATTACGCACTAAACCGAACAGTACATTGTAAAAGTCGGAGTGCTGATGTATCTTTATAGACGGTGGCAGCGTCCGGCAAGTCAATCGCTATTACGTTCAAAGTTAAGGCGAATAGTCTGTCCTAGTTGTTACTATAGCACACTAACATCAAAACTCAATGAAGGCTATGCTTTTATTATCTGTTGAAACTAAAACAGCTGTCCGGTTATTAACGTAGTTACAAAAAATCCAGGCAATTGACAATTTTACTTCCCAGAGTTCCAAACATTTTAGAACTTTTCCTAGTTGTACATTCGCCATTAGAACTTTAACCTCACGTTGATGAACATTTACAGCTGCTCCATTAAAATTAACAGTACTCTTTCAAAGTTGTTTTGCAAATATTACAGTATGTATTGTTTTACAAAAATTCGAATGCCAAATGTCACAAAACCCCTCTGCATTGCTTACTCGTTATTTACTAAACAATACTGGAAACACTGTATTTCGTATCACTTTCAGTTTCCCTTCGGGCAATAATCACCGTTTTTTTATTTTTCCTGACGAAAGTACTCATTTTCCGGAGAGTCCCAACATTGGTATAGTAAAATGGATTTTGTAGCACATGCTCTGCTCGGCTTCATGGTAACAGTATCCTCGATAGCCTCCTTTCACTCTCTTCCTTTGCCGAGCATGCTTTCCACATTGTGTCTACGTCAGCTGATGATGCTACTGTCTGTAGGAAGGTTGCAGCGCCAGAAGTCACTTGTCCTGGTTTTCCAAAATTTTTGTTATTTAACTTCTCATAACGCGTTTCGGTTTACCCGATCATCAGATCCTTGTCGTAAGAATACATTGTAAGACAAAATTGAGAAAATAATGTAGGTTACAATATAGCAGTGAAGCAAAGTAAAGTATCTTAGACACAGAAGTTAAATAAGTCATTTCTACTCATGCCACTGCAAAATCAATTTCCGGACTTGTTCAGGCAGTAAAACATATTATAAAGTAAACAATCGTTGTCACTAGGTGGCGTTAGTGACAGCATCATAATGCCTGTGATATGTCAACGCTTATTACAGCTACATGTATTATTTATATTTCAAGCGGATTCTTTGTAAGCAACTTTCCTGCTACCAGCCCGATTTTCTCTTATTCATATTTTACACGACGGAATTCTGGAAGTGATTCCCATTTCCAAGTGCGTTTTCCCTGTATACTATGCCATTTCTGATTTTGATGTGTGAGGTTCTGCTTTGTTTTATTGACTTTACTGCAATATATAAAAAATGTGGAGTTGTTAGTTAGCTTTCGATTATTATATACTGTATACACGAAAATTGGAAGAATTTGTACTTATAATTGTCCTACGGTCCATTTGGGCCGAGTCTTACGAATGTTGGACATCACACACAATTTTCTGTGCACAGTATACATCTAGAATAACTTGCATAAACAAACAGTTACAAAGATGTTTTTAGATGTAGTCGTAGAGACAGGTCTCCCACGGAGTACGATATGATTTTGTGCAGCATCTGGATCGTCATTTACTTATATCTATTTTAAAATGGTGCTTATTTCTATATGTCAGTATTTTTATTTAAGTATACCGTCCTAGCAGCTGAAGAAATTAACTGATTCACTTTCAAGTAACGTGAATTTACTACAGATATCCATTTTATGCCCTTTACTTAGTCGTTAGAGTACTTTGATATTCCGCTCTACCTTTGCAAATGAGTGTCCTGTACTACATATGTTGAAATTTCGGCCTCTTTATCTTAGGCAGAACATGGAGCATTCCTGGAATGTTACTTTGTATAGTCCAGAGTCTGAATATGGATCACAATGACACTTTATAGAGTGTGTAATAGTTTTTGTTGTAGTTAATTTGAAATAGAAAACCGGCCGGAGTGGCCGTTCGGTTCTAGGCGCTACAGTCTGGAACCGAGCGACCGCTACGGTCGCAGGTTCGAATCCTGCCTCGGCCATGGATGTGTGTGATGTCCTTAGGTTAGTTAGGTTTAATTAGTTCTAAGTTCTAGGCGACTGATGACCTCAGAAGTTAAGCCGCATAGTGCTCAGAGCCATTTGAACCATTTTTTTGAAACAGAAAAACCAACTTTTACTTTGTGGTTTTTGAAAATATTTCCAATGTTGCGTGATATATGGCCAGTATATGGGATGCTAGGTGTACACTTGTTTATGTCTTTTTATTCTGTGGTGCACATGGTGTTCAGGTCTTTTTTCACTTTCTTTTGAACTGTGTCAACCATGGCAGCAGTATAATCATTGGCTATTGCAATCACTACGTTTATATCTCGTTGCATGGTTTCTTGGTTCAAAGGTATTTTAGGCCCCGTGTGTTGCACTGACCTGTATGCTGCCTGTTTATGGGTGTTTGGGTGACATGAAGTTAAAGACATTGTGCTGTCGATCATCATATTTTTTCCATAAATTTTCAGCGCACATGTGTTGTTGTTATATTTAGCTCCAGATAGTTGGCGAAGTGTCAATACACATTGCAGTTAAGTAAAAAAAAAAAGCAGAAACTCATACATCAAAAACATTATGTAAAAATGGCTTAGTACATATAGAAAACGCACTTGAAAAAAGGAATCATTTCCTGAAACGCGTCTTGTAAAATACGAATAAAAGAAAATCGTGACTGGTAGCACAAAAGTTATTTATAAAGAAGCCCATTGTTTTCACAGTCGCAGGTTTCACAAAATCATTTACAATGGACATGTGATGTACAATACCTGACGTCTGCCAACAATCTGTTTCACTGCTACCCAGATCCCGATTGTGAAAATCCTTTCCACATCGTGAATTCGAGCCACATAAGCATCCATCGTACCCGCTTGATTAAAACAGCCTCGGTTGCAGGGTCAGATCTTTCGCTGAGGTGGAAGATATCTCAGGAAATAGACAGGTCTCAGTAATGCCAATGGATCGAATTAGCTTGAGATGTTAGGAATTAGAGTGAGGCACATACGGTGAGTTGAAAAATCTTTGAGAAGTCAATCCCGAAAGAAATTGTGAGAAAGATACAGGCCAGCCAAATCTCTGGAGCCCAAATAGAGATGCGAAAACGAGAGAGACAGGTTCTGAACACCGAGTGAGGCTTTGCGGTGTTAAATCATTGGACACATATTCGGAAGGACAGCGTGTAACACTTTCATGCCTATGTGCTCTTTGACCATTTATTATTGTATATTCTTGCTCTTATCTTTATGTAAATTTATATGTACACGATGTATGAATTAATTAGTTTATTTTGCAGTATAATCAATTATGTATATTATTTAAATATCGGTGAGTAATCGCTGAGGGAATGTTAGAGAAACGTTAGGTTTTTGTCAACGAATAAGTGTCATTGGAGTAGCGGCGTCTCTGGACGCGGGAGGATGTTACGTCAGAGCGCGCGCAACACAGAGACAGAGAACTCTGGTGTGAGACTTGGTGAAGTGCGGACGCATGGATAGTGTGCACTGTACTGGTTGTTTAGCGGCACTTGGCAAGTGATGAGCGTGGGCGGTGGAAATGTTGGCTGCAGCAACATCAAGAACCCGCCACGCCAATATCATTGCCAACAACTCCCGTGCTCGCTAATTATCATGGAAAGGAGCCAGCAGCAGTAGCGTCGTCAGCGACTTCGTCACGGCGGGAATGGAAATATTTGATCTTAAAGCATTCAGTAATTTTAGTCTCACTAACTTTAAATTTGAACTTTAATCTGAGGCGATCTAATTGTTACAAATAGTAAATAAACTAATCAAATTAAAATGATTCCTGGCACTATAAACAAAAGCACTAACTAGAATTAATGAGTGAGTGGAAATATTAGTGACTATTGTAATTTGTTGTTAGTAAAGTTCTGGTTCTCATTTTCACTTGCAGTCGTGTTAAAGTATAATAATTACATTTTTATACAGTAATTATCAATTTCTACTTCCCTGTTCAGAAGTCAATAGAGTTTCTTTTAATTATTTTTTTGCCATTTTCCAAAATTCATATGAAAATAGTAGACGTTATTGTGAGGTAGCGCCATTGCCACCTACAACAGTAACAAACCATTAACCTGAGTGTTATCTTGTATGTTTTCAAAATTTCATCTCGATTAGTTAATGATATCTCGAGTGCAAACTATTTTCTTTCTCGCTTTATTATGTAAATGTTTCAATTGTTTTTGTTAACGTGCGTGCAGCCCTCTGTTGCCGCGCGTGTTCGTGTAATTCTTGACATTGACTGTTCGTCTCATTAATTCACCTACCGAACAAAAATTTTGCCCAATTGGACTGGCCACCGTATTTATTTTAACTATAATTATTTCAATAACTCTTATTATTCTGTTCCGATCCACGTGGTACCCCTTCTCGTTGGCACAGTACGTGAATGATAGCACAAACCTTTCGAACAACCATACTAAATTTTACAGTAATTAAGTAGGCGGAATAAGTTGTCCTAGAAGGCATCTCGTTGTTAACCTCCCCCTCATTTATCGACTTTATATTGAATCTTTGGAACGATAGCCTTTTCAAAATTTTATTCCAATTGTTTAGGCACATGCTTACACCGTCATATATTTCTAACATTGTGGATAGAAGGGAAGGGGGACGTCACAAGCGATTCAAATCCCTATCTGACCATAAGATTTAGGTTCCCCGTGATTTCGTTAAACTGCTTAAGGTAAATGCCGTGATGGATCCTTCGAATGAGCGCTGCCGATCTTCTTTCCCGCCCATCCTCAGTCCGTCTCTGGCGACGTCGACGGGACATTAAACACTAATGTTGCTTCTCCCTCCCCTGGATCGGAAGGTAATCCTAGACTGAAAGCGAAGGCCGAATCTGATTTAGCTGATGACAAAAAATGACGGGTACTGCTGGAGGAAGCAAATGCCTTCAGTTATTCCAGTAGCCACCGAGCTGATCTTTGCTCGCTGCCCAGTAAAGGAGAACTGCGAAAAGGGACCACCTGCAGTGCGCTCTCATAATCCGATTGGCGCGTGTTTGTCGAGAGGTGCCAGACCGTTGCGACCAGCAAATACTTGTGGCTGCTCCAGTGTGATGTAATCCTCGCGCCTGCCGACCTCTTTTAGCAGAGTGGCCCGGAATGCAGACGGGAAGCACTCCTTCACGACCCAGCGAGTGTTGGGCGGAGGAAGTCTGCCACCTGCAGTAATCCCTAAGTGGATGAGCGCCCTCCACACTGCTGCAGTGTACAAAGGAGCGGCGCACAAAGCCCTTTCACGGTGGATGTATCGCCACAAGGGTTCTCTTCGCCCGCTACGCAAGCAAACTGTTGACACAGCGGAATTCAGTCCCCGCAGGCGTCCGCAATGGAGGCAGAGGCGTCGAATTTCCGAAATGCCTAAAACGATTGGAGCACCAAATAGCAGGTTACGATCATACAGTGTATCTTCGCAGATATGTGATCGGCTCGAAATGGCTCTGAGCACTATGCGACTTAACTGCTGAGGTCATCAGTCGCCTAGAACTTAGAACTAATTAAACCTAACTAACCTAAGGACATCACACACATCCATGCCCGAGGCAGGATTCGAACCTGCGACCGAAGCGGTCACGCGGTTCCAAACAAGCGCTAGAACCGCAAGGCCACACCGGCCGGCTGATCGGCTCGAAATTTGACTAATAGAATCTAATTCGTTTTACTGGACGGTGAAAGTTCCACACAAACGACAGTAAATTCGCATCTGCCTCAATGAGGGGGACGTTACATTCACCTCGATAACATTTCTCTGTGAGATCACTATGACGCGTACATGCCCAGTTTCGACCGTCGTAAACATCTATCGACTTCCATCATCGTATCGAGTTCTGAGAAATGGCTAAAACCATATTCGATAGGTTTTAAACCGTTATGTATATCTTATGAATATAGATAAGTTCCTAGAATGAGATTTTCACTCTGCAGCGGAGTGTGCGCTGATATGAAACTTTCTGGTTGATTAAAACTGTGTGAAGGACCGAGACTCGAACTCGGGACCTTTGCCTTTCGCAGGCAAGTGCTCTACCATCTGAGCTACCCAAGCACGACTCACGCCCCGTCCTCACAGCTTTACTTCTGCCAGTACCTCGTCTCCTACTTTCGAAACTTTACAGAAGCTCTCCTGCGAACCTTGCAGAACTAGCAAGCCCCGGGCTGTGGCTAAGCCATGTCTCCGCAATATCCTTTCTTTCAGGAGTGCTAGTTCTGCAAGGTTCGCAGGAGAGCTTCTGTAAAGTTTTAAAGTTTGGAAGATAGGAGACGAGGTACTGGCAGAAGTAAAGCTGTGAGGACGGGGCGTGAGTCGTACTTGGGTAGCTCAGATGGTAGAGCACTTGCCCGCGAAAGGCAAAGGTCCCGAGTTCGGGTCTCGATCCGGCACACAGTTTTAATCTGCCAGAAAGTTTCATAGGTAAGTTACTTACATACTGAAGATCTCGCGAAAACGCGTAGTTGTTGGTACGATTTTTTATAATTAAATATAAGCTAAAAAGATAACGGGACGTGAAAACCGAGATAGAAGTTGCAAAGCTCTATCGTGATGTAATGGTTAGAATGTCGGGTTGCGGAAAAGAATCTACGTGATGCGTCTCCCTCCACTATTTTGAAAGATACTGGAACCTTATTAATTTAAGGAAAGTGCCTTCTGTAATATCTGATGTTATGCACATATAAGAACGTTGTCTCCCAGGAGTTAGTTGTCATTGTGAATAGTTTACAAATTAAGCATGCAACACGCAAATGCCAGTAAATGTTCCAAATACGTTGATCATTTCGCAAAACAAAGTAAGCACCGCTCAAAATAAAAAGCGCAGAAAAGACCGATTCATTTGAAAATTAATTAAAATGTATTCTTAGCTGTCTGTATACGATAAAATAAAATTTACAAGCTTGTTATTTTATGAGACTTCTTTTCCACATAATACCATATTATATGTCCACAGATGTAATGTATTCAGATACTGGTACAGGAATGTACGTACAGCTATTTTTCTCGTAGTTTCAGTTACTTCCAAACGTGCAAAAGAAGAAGTTCATTTTTCTCGCAATGCAATATAATTTTTCGCACAAATTAGAACATGTTTCACTCAACCACCACACTCTTACCATTGCAGAAGCTTATTGCTAAGTACTTTTCGTAACACAATTTTACGTTATGTAAATAACGAGTATCAAGTTCACACATTCTCCCTTTCAATGACAGAAGAGGTAAGAATAAGTTCCAAAATTGCATTGAATGTGCCATCTGAAGATATGAATTTCTGCTTTAATTCGTGAACAAAAATGGTTACCACAGTCACAACGATATTAAGTATTTACAATCTTTTTACATTTTCAAAAGAGTGTTATGATAATATTATAAGTATTATTTTGGTGTGCAACGCACACATAATTTTGTATATTTAACTGTGTGTATGATCCTAAAAGAAATAAACAGATCAATTAAGAGGAAGTAAATATACAGGTTAGATTGACTGAGATAAGGGAAGATGTGAGTTATGCACAGGTACGCAGCCAATAAATCCATTTCAAATTTTTAACACTAATTAGCACACAAACAATGACTGGGTATTTGCAGAACACTTCTGTAAAGACAGCTTTGTTATCCACACATTACTTTCGTGATTGGAAATAATTAGGTATTGAAAACTGCTACCAGTCACGTTATTACTGAAACGTCCCCTTTGAAAAATTATACACGACTGTGCTTAACCTGACACACAATATTTTTAGCGCAACGCAATCTGACTTTCAAAAAAATCCCTACGAAAGAATGGCCCTGACTAACATTAACCTATACGTTTCACAAATCACTTACCTCACAAAAATCTTCGCTACTCAAGCTACTGCAATACAGCGAGCGCCACTACTGCCAGCTAAATAAAAGATTCAAACTACTGAAGGCACTAACTACTGATAGGGATAGTTAGCAAATGAAAGATATTAACAGAGAACAAACAATGTATTTACCTTGATATCATCATATATAAATATAGCAGTTCATGACAAATTTCAAAACTCCGCCATCTCCTCCCCACATCCACCACTGCTGGCGGCTCACCTCCAACTGCACAACGCTACACGCTGTTCACATCCAGCTGCCGCTGCCCAACACTACAATGGCAGACAACAATGCAAACTAGACACAGACTGCACACAGCACAGCCAGTGATTCTCACACAGAGCGCTACGTGGCGTTACCAATAAGAAAACCTAAACAGCCTACTTACATAGCCCCCATGCTCCCCACAAAAAATTTTACAAATTATTTTGGGCAGTGGCCAATAATGATTTGATTAAATTTTTCATAATTACAATAACAAAGATATCAAATGCACACACTTATTGATACATTGTTGGTGAAAAGCTAAAATTTTCTCACAGTCCATGAAGAGAGTCCTGATCATTCATCATAATAGTAATTGCAGTTTTTTTCACAAAGTCTCATTAGTAAAATAAATTGCACACAGAAGTAGTGGATTTCCATGCAGTCTTGAAGAAGTAGTGTTGTCCTTCCAATGGAAAGACAGTGCTGACTCTCGACATGCAGACAAGTAATGGGCCACAACAGAGCAAACCCACCACAGAGTCAGTCGAAGTTTTGAAGAATATTGGTAGGTAGGTCGTCACAGAGCAGACCCATAGTAGTCCTGGTAGAGATTACGGTATTGGTGGGTCATCAAAGATGCAGACCCACTGTAGTCTTTGTAGAGATTACGGTATTGGTGGGCCATCAAAGATGCAGATCCACTGTAGTCCTTGTAGAGACGGCCAGCACCCATCTGTTGCGACTGTGCAGGTGCACAATCACCATTGAAGAGTCTTGCAGATAATATAAGATCCACTGTAGTCCTTGTAGAGACGGCCAGCAGCCATCTGTTGCGACTGTGCAGGTGCGCAATCACCACTGAAGAGTCTTGCGGATAATATATAGCAAGTCCATAACCACCACTTGTGCACTCACAAAGTTTTTGGAATTGTCCTTAGAACCAGCAATGCTGTTATCCAGTCCCTTGCTGACTTATTAACACACGTGCAAACACTAACAGTCCCTACTTCTCACATATTGTCCATATACTATGACCAACAGAAACGTGTGCAGTGAAATGTAACTTAATTTGATGAACTGGTGTCAATTACAATTTTATAACATAAGAACACAATAACAAAGGTACAAAACACATCATTAAAAACATAATAATACAGATAACATTTGTAGTAATAGGGGCTTTACAAAAGAATAGAAATAAACATATACATCAGTGTTACAGGAATTATGACATAAGTACATACATAAAAGATCAGAATAATTATTGAAACATCAACTTCACACATGAGCATTAAAACAAAACAGAATAAATAATGTCTATACATCTTTACAAAGTAAATAACATATTATTAATGCAAATTGTATTTGAGGATAACAGTATTCCTCATCATACTGAATGTAGCTGAGTATTAGAAAAATTCTACAACCTAAATCGTATCAGATAAACACACAAAGACAGGATGAACACAAATACACAAGGGTACACAAACATATAGCGGAATAATACAAAAGGAAGGGACAGGATTTGTTGTACTGCAGTATTTTGCAAACAAAACTTTCTTTACTTCTTGGAGATCTCCCTTCATTCATCATTATTCCCAAAAAGTCCTATCTATACCTCTTTCCTGTATTCTAACCATATTTCTTTCGAAATTGTACAATACTCATTTTGGCCCAAATAGTTTTCATATAACTTCTCAATGCATTCTTTCCCTATTCTCCATAGTTAGGTTCTCATATAGTCTACCCCCTCTTAAGCTAACTTAAATCTACTGAGCTCAGATGCTAAACTAAGGGCCGAGGCAATGCAGCAGCACAAAACAATTAACACAAACATCAATGACAAAATTTCAAATTGGCAAAGCAATTGCAATCTTACAACTAATATAAGGCACTGTGCAGCAAACAAGAAAACTAAATCTGTAGTAAAACTGGCTTAACAGCGTAATACAAAGTCAAATTCTGTAACATTATGCCTGGCAAACAGCAGCAGCAAATAAAAAAAACATGTATCTAAACATGACATAGCTCAAGCAGAAAAAATATTACACTAAAAATGGCCATGTCTAATACCTATGTCACATCTTAATACTAGAATGATGCATCACAATTTATTCTACAAAAGAAATTACCAAGTACTTGAAAAGAAAATTCTGTATGCAATTCCTGTGAAATGTTTTTGTGCTCCTTCGTTTTTTTTGTTTTTTTTAGTACATCATAAAGTGATTATTTACTGGATCTGTAGACAGAAAATATTTATATTAGTACATCTATAAAATTCTATTTTAACCAATGCTGCAGTGCAGCTAGAAACTAGATATTAAAGAAAATGAGCAAATATGTACAAAGGAAGGCATGAAACATCATTTATTAGCCATATGGCATTTCATAAGGTAGTACAGAAAATCTCTCAACTAGAAAGACAGTAGTCATAATCAGGTGTATAGACATAAAAATATTTCTCGTCATTTCATTAGGCATTTCAGTAAATATCATAAATTAAGAGCTCCACAGTGTAATCATATGTTTTCAAGTTCGACCATGTCGTTTTTGCGATGCTTTCTACAAAGGAACGTCAATAGCGAGGATAATGGCCTCCCTTTTTTTTTTTCACCTGTGCCTCTGGAAGGCACACGCTAATGGCTTTTTTCAAGGCGACTGTCGCACAGCTGGGTATCCACAACGCATTAGGTGCAGGTGGTCACTTAACTTTACGACACTAGTTTCCGCTACAGTGACAGTCTCATATAAAAATATTTCACAGGTCGAGAATTTGCGTTCAAATGTGTAGAAACAAAATCCTATGAATATAACAGTGTTCAAAAAGTTTTTGTCGGCATTGTGATACATTCGCGCATTTACACACATTTCATAACTCTTATAGTACGATTCTTGGTTTCCAACATCCTTTTCCACAAATCAGAGTCCCTAACCACTACTCATTATTCCTTGCTTTATTACACGTATACATATTCATTCATAGACACTTCTTCAATATTTCATCATAAGAAATACGTAGCATACTCAAATAACTCATATAGCATCAGCTTATTGATCATAAACATACCGCAACCGCATAATACACATCATCATTGTAATAATAACATCATAACACCTCAGTCAACTCTTAAAATCGCCGTAGCTTCCTCCAATAATTACAAAACCTAAAAAGAATCTCTGCTCATTTCAATAGTGTCATCTACCTCACTTTATAAATCATAATCCCATACCAAATACATCATTCAAAGCTCTCATAGCATCACAATGGTTCCGAAAAAATATGAACAGTTTACAAAGTACAGACAAATACAGTTTCATAAGTGTGAAGTTATCCAGCTGTGTAATTGCGTAAACATCTGTCACTGACGTAGTAAAAAAAAAAAAATTTTATCTCTCAGTTAAATGATCAGATAGCTGTGTAATTTGTGTGTTAGAGAAATATGGTACCGATGTGTAAAGTTGTGTAAGCAAATACCATATTAGCTAGGGCTCCTTGTGCTTGCCAAACACATGGTACACAAAGTAGGCGTGTACCCCCCTGAGGATTAGTGTAATTATACCCTCAGGTGTTACAGATTACAACAATGGAATGAAATGTATCACGGAAAACTTTCTTTGTAATTCAAAAATCTTTAAAAATAAATGTTTTAAGTATAAAATTAATCATTCAAATACGTGTACTGTAGCACTTAACTGTGCGTATTGTTGTAAGATAATCTCTGTGGAAGTGTCGTAGTTATCGTCCTCCGAAAGCTAAGTTCTGCAGAAGTCAATGTACTTACCTCATCACAAACGAAAGTGAAATGCTTTGTGTATGGATACCATAGTTATTACGTACCTTACTGTGATCAAGAAAGTACAATAATGTAACGTATTGTTGTGCTACGAAAAAGGTTGTCTCATTGTAGCTATACCACAAAAGTTACTACTAAAACATGTTTTACTTTCCAGAATAATTCAGAAAAACTGTGCAGATATAAAACAGAAACACCGCAAAAGCAACATTGTAAATTATCACTCATTAGTAGCGTCGTGATAAAATCGTGCAGCTGTCACATAAACTAACCACTGTGTCATCTGGTATCTCACAGAAAGTACTTTAAATCCCGAATGTATTTTCAAGTAAACCAAAATCTTGCATTAAAATCTCATTAGCAGTACTGGTAAATGTTCTAAGTATGTGAGCCTTATAGTCGTTACGTAATCGTGCAACTAACAAGCAAGAATGTACACACACAATAACACTGTGTCGTCTGTTCGCAATAACAATGCATTCGTAATTTCTGTTTAAATAAGTTCTCTTGGTTCTTGACTGGATATTTAACTTCAAAGATTGTTGCATGGTAACAGTTTCTAAAGCATACTAGTAACGTGAAGTGAAACGTTTTATAGCAAAGACAAAGTTAAAAAGCAGATTATCTTTCAATAAACGGTTTTACGTGTGAAATGTGGAGCAATCCTTTACTCTTCCTACTATGCAGAGGTCCAACTTCAACGCAATTATCATGTGGTACACGTCCGAAAGGAATGCTAAATCTTTTCTCAAGGTTAGCGTCTGTGTTATTTTTCTCTGAGCCAGCCGGTGCAGGTGGCTGCCTGGGGTGCAAGTCATTGTCTGTCTCTTTGTTGGCGCGCGCCGTTATTGGGATTAGGAGACCTAAGTTCTACAAATTCACCTTGCCGAGAGGGCCCTGCCCTGTTTAAATCCCGCCAGTTCTGATGGAATTCACGTCTGTCGTTATGATTATATCGTCTGTCGTCATGTCGGTAGTTCCCGTAGTTTCTTTCTTGTCGGTTAAGTGGTGGTGAATTTCTCCCTGAATTATCACTGCACAGTGGACCGTTGCGTCTAAAGTTATTCTGTCTCCCGTAATAATAATTGTTTTGGTTCCCATATTGTCTGTTTCTCTGATTGTCTCTGTGATAGTCATTATCACGGAGAGGTGATCTTTCCCTGTAATTATTACTACTCTGCCAATGGTTGTCATACGGGTGGTGTCTGTTATGGTCACGATATGTGTTGTGAGAATAGCCTTGTCGTGTCCAGTTATTATTTCTTTCATTGCGGAATTGTGACAGATGTGACCTGTAATTGTTGTGCTCCTGTTTCCGCGTTCCCCGATTGTCAGTGTCAATTTCCAGTTCTTGTAACAGTCCCTGAAAAGCCTCAATGTCTTCTTTGCAACGTCCTGCTAAAGTAATATGCTGTAAATGTTCAGGTAATTTGATTAAGCAAATGCGGATGAGTTCTGAGGGGCTGTATGGGTGTGACAGGTACTGATTCTTGTGCAACATGTCTTCAAAATATTTCACAAGACTGGAATATTCAGATTGTTCGAAATGTTTCGTCATTATGATGCCATGTTTTACTCGGTCTTGTGTGGCTTGAGACCAATATACTGAGAGGAAGGCATGGTAAAACTCTCCTTCACTGTGGCAATCGTGAATGACCGATCGCATTCTTACAGCTGGTTCATTCTCTAAGTAGCCACACATAAATTCTAATCTGTGCTCTAATGACCAGTTGGGAGGAAAACAATGAGAGAATTGATGGAGCCACCCTTGTGGATGAATGTTGTTGCCAGAATTCTTAAATGTTTTGAATTTACGTGTAGTAATGAACAGCTTATAGTCAAAGTCATCGTGTCGGCGAGTAGCATATCGGTCATTGTTACGTCGTGTCGGCGGTTCCATTTCAAAATTCGGTGCACCTTGCCAATTTCTTTCATAATTTCCGAAATGCGCTGTGTTATTATTTTGTGGCTCTTCCGTATTTCTATGTCCCTCTTCCTGTATTGGGGCGCGAGTGTCCTCTGAAATACGTAATTCTTGTATTACCTGTGTCAGCTGATCTTGTACTTCCCGGATTTCTCTTTGGTGTTGCGTATTAATTTGATTCTGATTTTGTTTTAATTTTCTAATTTGTTCATACTCTTCTGTGTCAGTGAAGGCTACAGGTCTTGTGTCATTCAGATCATCATCTACCTTTGTAGATAAGTTAGTGACCTGATCCGAAAGTTCAACTACTTTCTCTGATAATGTACTAATTTCCTCCATGTGTCTTTCTACTGTGTCCTTTAAGTTTTCCTGAGTTTTTGCAAGTTGCGTAACCGAATCGGTAGATGCAACTGAGTCAATTTTAGCTTGCAAGGTCTCATGATTTTCATGAACAATAATTTGCAGTTCTTTTATGGCTGCTTCGTGATTCTGTAATGCATTTTCATGCCGCGAAAAAATAGGTTGAAAATGCTCACAAATTTGTGTTTTTACGTCGTTACAGACTTTTTGACATTTCGATTCGATTTTATGTAACTCAGTAGTCAAATCTTCACGTGTTTGTTCAAGCGTGGTGTAAAGATTTTGTTCCATTGCGTATAATTTTTTAAGATTTTGTTCCACTGTGTCTAACTTTTGAAGATTTTGTTCCATTGTGTCTAATTTTTGTAGCCTTTGTCCCATTTGTTGCATTAACTGTAATAACAATGCACTGGTGTCTGAAACATGTTCCTCAGTGCTTTTCGGCAGTGAAGTTGGACCGGCAACATTCACATTTTGACAAGCAGAAAATGTTTCTTGACTCATTTGAGAAAACGGTGAGAGCCCAAAACCTGAGTCTACAGTATTTGCAATATTGTGTTCTGTCATTCCCGGTTCCTGAGGCGAGCTGTTGCCGACCGATCGATCGATAATGCTTCCCTGTTCACTACCTGTTTCACTGTCTATACCATTATTTGACGCCCGCTCCATTTCTCTATGCACAGTTACCAAATTACTACTTTGAATGTCTGTTAATTCATTACACAGCGGTGCTGGTAAGCTACACTCGTCGTCACTATTATTTCTCAGTTTACTTTGGAGCCTAGTGTTACGTTTTTCACACGCCATTATTGTCACAATATTTCACACGATAACACAGAAAAGCACAATTTGAAGAGCAAAGATAAGAGAACACATTAACATAGCACTGAAAATAATATCTAGTTAATTGCAAGCGCAGCTGCGAAATACTTGGTGCAAATCTACATGCATCCCACAACAACAATGAAAGACTGCAACTACAAAGGAGATTCTCTCTACAATTACGCGCTAGCAATAAACAAAATCTACACTAATTACACAAACTACAAGAAAAAAATCAGAAGATTCCAGTGAGGTATCCTAGGCTAAGGGTCGCCATATGAAACGTCCCGTTTGAAAAATTATACAAGACTGTGCTTAACCTGACACACAATATTTTTAGCGCAACGCAATCTGACTTTCAAAAAAATCCCTACGAAAGAATGGCCCTGACTAACATTAACCTATACGTTTCACAAATCACTTACCTCACAAAAATCTTCGCTACTCAAGCTACTGCAATACAGCGAGCGCCACTACTGCCAGCTACATAAAAGATTCAAACTACTGAAGGCACTAACTACTGATAGGGATAGTTAGCAAATGATGGATATTAATAGAGAACAAACAATGTATTTACCTTGACATCATCATATATAAATATAGCAGTTCATGACAAATTTCAAAACTCCGCCATCTCTCTCCCCACATCCACCACTGCTGGCGGCTCACCTCCAACTGCACAACGCTACGCGCTGTTCACATCCAGCTGCCGCTGCCCAACACTACAATGGCAGACAACAATGCAAACTAGACACAGACTGCACACAGCACAGCCAGTGATTTTCATACAGAGCGCTACGTGGCGTTACCAATAAGAAAACCTAAACAGCCTACTTACATTACAAATCTGTAAACTGCTATTATAGAAAAGTTCCCTAGATGGTAGTTCCAACTGCCAAGTGTAATTGTGAGCCTGTAGGCTCACCGTGATGACATATCCCCGGAAACACAAGATGGACGATCGTTCCACGCGAGCCTCACCGCGCTTAGATCGATACGACTGCGAAAGTCGATAGACGTCCCCAACGATCGAACTGTGTATGTACACGTCGCAGTTCCGTCATGGAGAATTTTCACCGAGGTGAATCTAGTGTCTCCCCCCCCCCCCCCCCCCCGCTCCCAAGGAAGTATAATACGATCTCTGTTGTTTTGAATAATCATCGATTTATCAGGTATTATCAACAACAACATCAGATTTGACGCTGACGATCGATATTGAGTACAGGAGGGTATTGGGGACGATAACTAAGGGATTCAAGAAAGACCTGGACAAAATTTCTACTTGGTGTAATGAATGGCAATCTCTTTAAATGAGAATAAGTATAAGATCATGCCTGTAATAAAGAAAAGAACTGTACAGTATCTGATTACAAGGTTAGTGTCGAATGTCCTGAGTACGTCACATAGTAATAGTAAGTAATTATGTGTAATACTAAGTAGTGACATGAAATGCAATGGTCACGTAAAATCAGTATAGTGAAAGCGAATAGAAGACTTAGATTTGGTGGAAGCGTTCTGGAAGTATTGTTCCATTTTATGGGGACTTTACACGTATTCGACAACGAACACCTAATTAATGCAAATGCACGCTTCTAGGATCGTATATCTAACGATCGGGTAACTTAAATCGGAACCTTTTGAAGAAAGATGTCGTAGCTCTTGTGAAGCAATGTTACAAATGTTTAGAAAACTTTAATTCTAAGATGAGTGTGCCACAAATACGCCGTCATCGCCATTTAACTCTGGGGATCATGAGAAGAGAGATCAAGGCACATACACAGGCGTATAGACAGTCATTTTCTCCTCACACAGTACGCAGAGCAGTCAGAAAGAAAACTGGTAATACCTTTCGCCATACACTGTACAGTGATTTGTACAGAATATATTTGTAGATGTAGAAACTTCACGAAACTTAGTAGTATGTACAACTCTTTTGTTGTTGTGGTCTTCAGTCCAGAGACTGGTTTGATGCAGCTCTCCATGCTACTCTATCCTGTGCAAGGTTTTTCATCTCCCAGTACCTACTGTAACCTACATCCTTCTGAGTCTGTTTAGTGTATTCATCTCTTGGTTTCCCTCTACGATTTTTACTCTCCACGCTGCCCTCCAATACTAAATTGGTGATCCCTTGATGCCTCAGAATATGCCCTACCAACCGATCCCTTCTTCTACCCCTCTAATCTTCAGCGTTCTTCTGTAACACCATCTATCGAAAGCTTCTATTCTCTTCTTGTCTAAACTATTTATCGTCCATGTTTCACTTCCATACAAGACTACACTCCATACAAATACTTTCAGGAACAACTTCCTGACAAATCTATATCCGATGTTAACAAATTTCTCTTCTTCAGAAACGCTTTCCTTACCCTTGCCAGTACACATTTTATATCCTCTCTACTTCGACCATCATCAGTTATTTTGCTCCCCAAATGGCAAAACTCATTTACTACTTTAAGCGTCTCATTTCCTAATCTAATTCCTGCAGCAGCACCCAATTTAATTCGACTACATTCCGTTATTCTCGTTTTGCCTTTGTTGATGTTCATCTTATATCTTGCTTTCAATACACTGTTCATTCCGTTCAGCTGCTCTTCCAGGTCCTTTGCTGTCTCTGACAGAATTACACTGTCATCGGTGAACTTCAAAGTTTTTATTTCTTCCCCATAGATTTCAATTCCAACTCCAAATTGTTCTTTTATTTCCTTTACTGCTTGCTCAATATACAGATTGAATAACATCGGGCAAAGGCTACAACACTGTCTCACTCCCTTCCCAACCACTGCTTCCCTTTCATGCCCTTATACTCTTACAACTGCCATCTGGTTTCTGTATAAATTGTAAATAGCCTTTCGCTCCCTGTATTTTACCCCTGCCACCTTCAGAATTTGAAAGAGAGTATTCCAGTCAATGTTCTCAAAAGCTTTCTCTAAGTCTACAAATGCAAGAAATTTAGGTTTGCCTTTCCTTAATATATTTTCTAAGATGTAGGGCCAGTATTGCCTCACATGTTCCATTATTTCTACGGAATCCAAACTGACCTTCCCCGAGGTCGGTTCCCACCACTTTTTCCATTCGTCTGTAAAGAATTCGTGTCAGTATTTTGCAGCCATGGCTTATTTAAAGTGATAGTTCGGTAATTTTCACATCTGTCAACACCTGCTTTCTTTGGGATTGGAATTATTACATTCTTCTTGAAGTCTGAGGGTATTTCGCCTGTCTCATACATCTTGCTCACCAGATGGTAGAGTTTTGTTAGGCATGGCTCTCCCAAGGCCGTCAGTAGTTCTAATGCAATGTTGTCTACTCCCGGAGTCTTGATTCGACATAGCTCTTTCAGTGCTCAGTCAAACTCTTCACGCAGCATCATTTCTCCTATTTCATCTTCATCTACATTCTTTTCCATTTCTACAATATTGTCCTCAAGAACATCGTCCTTGTATAGACCCTCTATATACTCCTTTCACCTCTCTGCTTTCCCGTCTTTGGATAGAACTTGGTTTCCCTCAGAGCTCTTGATATTCATACAAGTGGCTCTCTTTTCGCCAAAGGTCTCTTTAATTTTCCTGTAGGCAGTATCTACCTTACCCCTAGTGAGATATGCCTCTACATCCTTACATTTGTCCTCTAGCCATCCCTGCTTAGCCATTTTGCACTTCCTGTCGATCTCATTTTTGAGACGTTTGTAGTCCTTTTTCCGTTTCATTTACTGCATTTTTATATTTTCTCCTTTCATCAGTTAAATTCAATATCTCTTCTGTTACCCAAGGATTTCTATTAGCCCTCGTCTTTTTACCTACTTGATCCTCTGCTGCCTTCACTATTTGGTCTCTCAAAGCTGCCCATTCTTCTTCTACTGTATTTCTTTCCCCCATTCTTGTCAATCTTTCCCTAATGCTCTCCCTGAAGCTCTCTACAATCTCTGGTTCTTTCAGTTTATCCAGATCCCATCTCCTCAAATTCCCACCTGTTTGCACTTTCTTCAGTTTTAATCTACAGTTCATAACATATAGATTGTGGTCAGAGTCCACATCTGCCACTGGATATGTATTACAATTTAAAACCTGGTTCCTGAATCTCTGTCTTACCATTATATAATCTATCTGATACTTTCTAGTATTTCCAGGCTTCTTCCATGTATACAACCTTCTTTCATGATTCTTGGACCAAGTGTTAGCTATGATTAACTTATGCTCTGTGCAAAATTCTACCAGGCGGCTTTCTCTTTCATTTCCTACCCCCAATCCATATTCACCTACTACGTTTCCTTCTCTTCCTTTCCCTACTATCGAATTCCAGTCCCCCATGACTCTTAAATTTTCGTCTCCCTTCACTAGCTGTATAATTTCTTTTATCTCATCATACATTTCATCAATTTCTTCTACATCTGCAGAGCTAATTGGCATATAAACTTGTACTACTGTGGTACACGTGGGCTTCGTATCTAACTTGGCCACAATGATCCGTTCACTATGCTGTTTGTAGTAGCTTACCCACATACCTATTTTCCTATTCATTATTAAAGCCTCCTCCTGCATTACCCCTATTTGATTTTGTATTGATAACCCTATATTCACCTGACCAGAAGTCTTGTTCCTCCTGCCACCAAACTTCACTAATTCCCACTATATTTAACTTTAACCTATTCATTTCCCTTTTTAAATTTTCTTACCTACCTGCCCGATTAAGGGATCTGACATTCCACGCTCCGATCCGTAGAACGCCAATTTTCTTTCTTCTAATAACGACGTCCTCTTAAGTAGTCCCCGCCCGGAGATCCGAATGGGGGACAATTTTACCTCCGGAATATTTTTCTCAAGGGGACGCCATCATCATTTAACCGTACAATAAAGCTGCATGCCCTCGGGAAAAATTACGGCCGTAGTTTCCCCTTGCTTTCAGCCGTTCGCAGTACCAGCACAGCAAGGCCGTTTTGGTTATTGTTACAAGGCCAGATCAGTCAATCATCCAGACTGTTGCCCTTGCAACTACTGAAAAGGCTGCTGCCCCTCTTCAGGAACCACACGTTTGTCTGGCCTCTCAACGGATACCCCTGCGTTGTGGTTGTACCTACGGTACGCCTATCTGTATCGCTGAGGCACAGAAGCCTCCCCACCAACGGCAAGGTCCATGGTTCATAGGGGGACAACTTTTTTAAGGTTTTTAAAATTTTTCTCACTCGTTTAATATGGCTCCCTTCTTCTTTTTCTCAGAGAAACATTTACACACACCGTCCTCGATTATTTACTGCATACATTACAACTTCCGTTTTCCCTCACAGTTTTTGCCCTTAACGGCTCGCTCTAGCAGATCCTACTGCGGAAGTTATACTCAAATGTCTTAACACATGGTACAGGATATTGTTCATTCTTCTGTTTAGTTTTTGCTTATATTTCGTTAATCGACGATTCTGCGAAGAACTCATTTATTACCTTATCCGTCTACTTGCTCAGCGGCATTCGCCCCTTACTTAGCTTGCATTTATCGCGAATCTCTCGCCCCGTACAAAGACCCAAACGACCATAAGAAAATGCAGGTGACTCCTGTGTATAAGAAGGATAAAAAAATGGACTCGCAAAACTACAGACCAATATCCTTAATATCGGTTTCTGCGGAATTCTTGAACATATTCTGAGTTCTAATGTCATTAATATCCTTGAAGCCGGAAAACATGTCCACGAATCAGCACAATTTTAAAAAGCAAACTCAGCTTGTCCTTTTCTCTACATCTACATGGATATTCTGCAAATAACACTTAATTGACTGGCAGAGGGTTAACTGAACCAGTTTCACGCTATTTCTCCTCCGTTCCAATGTCGGCCAGCACACGGGAAAAGCGAACAGTTAAATATTTCCGCGCGAGTCTGATTTCCGTTATTTTATTATGATGATTGTTCCTCCCTAAGTAGATTGGTGTCAACAAAATATTTTCTCATTCGGAGGGAAAGTTGGTGATTGAAACTTCGTGAGAAGATACTGCCGCAACGAAAAACGCCTTTCTTTTAACGATGTCCACGCCAAATCCTGTATCATGTACGTGACACTCCCTCCCCTATTTCTCCATAATACAAAACGTGCTGCCCTTCTTTGAAGTTTCTCGATGTACTCCGTCAATCCTGTCTGGTAAGGATCCCACACCGCGCAACAGCACTCCGAAACTGGACGTCCGAGCGTAGAGTAGCCAGTCTCTTTATCAGATCTATTGTATCTTTTATGTGCTCTGCCAATAAAACGTAGTCTTTGGTTCGCCTTTCAACATTTTCTGTGTGTCCTTACCAATTTAAGTTGTTCATAATTGTTATTCTTAGGTATTTAGTTGAATTTAGGCCTTCAGATTAGAGTGATTTATCGTGTAACCGAAGTTTAACGGATTCGTTTTAGCACTCGTGTGGTTGACCTCACACTTTTCATTATGTAGGGTCAATTATAAATTTTCGCATCATACAGATATCTTTTCTACATCTTTTTGCAATTTGTTTTGATCTTCTGATGAAGTTACTAGACGATAAACGACAGCATCATCTGCAAACGACCTAAGACGGCTGCTCAGATTGTCCTGCAAGGTTCGCAGAAGAGCTTCTGTGAAGTTTGGAAGATAGGAGACGACGTACTGGCAGAACTAAAGCTGTGAGGACGGGGCGTGACTCGTGCTTGGGTAGCTCAAATGGTAGAGCACTTGCCCGCGAAAGGCAAAGGTCCTGAGTTCGAGTCACGGCCCGGCAAGCAATTTTAATCTGCCAGGAAGTTTAAAATATGATGCACTTGGTACTTGTGTTCTACCACATACCTGTGGCACTAGGCGACCCTGCTAAAACCGCTGTCTGCACACGTTCGGACTGTTTAAGTACACTAGAATGGCCTTTGGAATTCGCTGCCCAAAAATGTCAACGATTAACAGAAGATTTTACACGCGACCTAGATATTTGTTATGTGTAGATAGACGACATTTTGGTCATGTCAAGCACTGAGGAAGAACACTTGACACACTTTTCGCTCGTCTTTGTGCACAAAGTCTGCTCATCAACCCATCAAAGTGGATTCTGTGGTCCAGTTCCTAGGCTACACTATCAATGCTCAATGTATACGGCCGCCACAGGAGAAAGTCGAAGCTATAGTTAATTTCCCCCCGCATACGACAATTAGAGAATTACGACGATCCTTGGTGTCACCAATTTCTATCGTCGTTTCATTCTCAAGCATGTCCTCCTGGCTGCACCGTTGAATGAATTCTTGCGTGGTGCGCTTACGC
Organism: Schistocerca americana; assembly: GCF_021461395.2. Classification (NCBI taxonomy): domain Eukaryota; kingdom Metazoa; phylum Arthropoda; class Insecta; order Orthoptera; family Acrididae; genus Schistocerca; species Schistocerca americana. Next base: position 598,520,880 of record NC_060125.1, on the reverse strand, counting down.
CAAAGGACAAACTGCCGTGGGATAGCGAGGCTGAGTTGTAATTTAACAGGGTAAAAACTGCCATCATACAAGCTACTCTGTTAGCCCACCCAGTTTCACAGGCGCCTCTCACCTTTATCTTCGAATCGTCCCTCTTGCAGTCCGTGCTGCAGTGCAGTAGCAAGTAGGCCAACACTGGCAGCCCTCGGCCTTTCTCACTCAAAAGCTATCGCCGTGACAGCGGAACTGGTCGACGTAAGACCATCATGGCATATGCCTTCATTAAGAAGTTTCACCTCTTGTTACAGGGGCAACAGTTCTCTCTAGTCACAGGCCACAAGGCAGTGACGCACGCTTTCCGCCAGCGCCAAGAGAAAGCATCGGTGCGTCAGCTACGCTATCTAGTCTGTATCCAACAGTTCACCAGGCACAGAGCCGTCGCAGATCTGATTGTGCCAGTAGACACCCTCTCTCGACTCAGAGCGATATTGACGCCGTTGATTTCAGAGCTGTCCCTGCAGCGCGGCAAGCACACACCGGGCGGCGATATTTTCTGATGCAGGGAGCAAGTCTACAGATCCGTCATGTTGCAGCATCACCGTCAAACACGCTGCTATATTGTGCCATCGCAACTACTAAACCGCGACCGATTGTGGCTTTTGTCTTTTGGCAGCAGGCAATCGCCTCCTTACATGACCTGTTGCATAGCACTACTAACATGGTGAAGTGAGCTTTTATGTGGCCAGACATGGACAAAGATTATAATCAATATGTGCTCGTGCGTGTGGCCTGCTAATGGAACAAAGTTAGCCAGCATGTCGGGGCACTTTGTGACACGTTCTTTCCCCCAAATCAAAGATTTGAGCACCTGCATCTGGGCATCATCGGGTCGCTCTCACGATTACTGTCCCACTACTGTCTTGCAGTTATTGATCGTTTCATATCCTTGCTGGATGTGTAGCCTAAACGGCCGAAACTGTCGCGACCATGTTCTTCCGGGGATGGATCGCCCGTTTCGGCGTTCCACTGTGAGTTACAACAGTCCAAGCAAGGTAATTCAACTCATATGTTCAAAACACTCGTCAACCTACTGGATACAAAGCTTATTATAATCACAGCTTACTACCTGACAGCGAATGACTTAGTTGAATTAATGCACCAGCAATTAAGAGTGTCTCTTCGGAGCCATGATTCGCAGCGGTGGACACAGACGTTACCCACCAGCCGACACGATTTATGACTTAATTGAAGTGTAGTGCTACGCTCGCAAGTGATGACTCGGTGCAGTGATTATCTTTGACACAATCTCTCTTTGACTTAGGTTCGCTCTCTGTTTTTGTAATTATCCTACTGTCTGAATTTTCTATCTAGAAGACATTGTATGAGTTATGCGATAGTTTTTAATGGTGCATTAAAGTGAACTTGTTAAACCCACAGCACAATCATATGCATGTTTGCATCCTTTCTCACATAACTTGCAGCCGCGCGGGATCGGCCGAGCGGTCTAGGGCGTTGCAGTCATGGACTGTGCGGCTGGTCCCGGGGGAGGTTCGAGTCCTCCCTCGGGCATGGGTGTGTGTGTGTGTGTTTGTCCTTAGGATAAATGGCTCTGAGCACTATGGGACTTAACAGCTGAGGTCATCAGTCCCCTAGAACTTAGAACTACTTAAACCGAACTAACCTAAGGACATCACATACATCCATGCCCGAGGCATAATTCGAACCTGCGACCGAAGCGGTCGCGGGGTTCCAGACTGTAGCGCCTAGAACCGCTCGGCCACTCCAGCCGGCTGTCCTTAGGATAATTTACGTTAAGTAGTGTGTAAGCTTAGGGACTGATGACCTTAGCAGTTAAGTCCCATAAGATTTCACACACATTTGAATATTTTTTGAACACGGAACTTGCAGTCTAAATTGTTTGTTATGCAAAGTCCGATTATTCTTGCTACACAGTGGGATATTCATTGCCTCATTGTGTTGCATTTTAACGCGGTCAACCATCACCTAACTTATCTCTCTTCTAAAAGTGTCTCTGCACCTGGTTTCACCATAACAGGAAAGTTAAAAGACAACAAAAAGCAGATTAAGGTCCAGTGTGGAGTTTCCTTTGGATCATATCTTAACTGCAGACTAAATATAATTATTTTCACTCCATTTGTGGCTCTTTTTCATCTCAGACTAATTATTATGCTGAGATAAAATTCAGTCTAGCATTCCAGTTCTATACTAACCCCACATTTTTTTAAAGAGTCACAATTTCGTTGAGTTACAATTTTTGTACAACAGTGGCCATCAACACAATACAGTGCTAATCTCAATAACAGATTTAATTTCTAGTCCATTTTGTATCAAAGCTCAGAAAGAAGTCTCCTAAGTATTGTGTTTCACATGCTATTTTCACGCCAAGGAATAACCATCATTCACTGACCAGAGACCAAAAAACTGGCTTTCGAAATCAGTGTTATAACATAGTGTAAATTTACATTAAATATGGAAAATGAAATGTCCTTCATAAAGTCACAGTTTCTGTATACCACAGTGCCAAGATATTACCTGATACGTATGAATTAATGTTCGCTGGGAGATGGTGATAGCCTAGTGAGTGTGGTCCTCTATACAATTCGTGGTACAATGAACAAACAACTGACACTTTTACGAGTACATCTATCTGTTCGTGACAGTAAAAGAATCATGGAACAAAGATCCAACAAACGATGTTTTCAACAGTGCAGCAACAGTGCATTGTTGGTGACAGTGAGAAGCTGGGACATGAAACAGCAGTTGATTTTATTTTGTGGTTTTGAATGTTTGCGGGGTAGTATTTAAAGTAAAAATCATATTTGACCACTACATACTACTAATTTGTTAACTACATGTCATAAGCAAACATTGGTCTTTAATGATTTGTAGAGAGTATGTTATTTACCCACTCCAAAATTGCATAGCGAATGGTATATAGCTTTGAATGAGTATTACCAATGTTTCTGACAAGCCAGTCCACAAACGATTTTTTTGGAATCCACTAATGCATATTTAGTTCATCATTGTTTATGCAATTCAGATACTTTGAGTATATTTTTGAAAAATATTTTGGGTACTTTTGAACACAGCCCAGACGGAGCTACGCTGCAATAGTTGGCTATGATTGGAGAGGAGAAGAAAAGGGACAGGTGAGGGACGTACTTTTTCATAAATAATTCAGGTCATTCGGATATTTTTGGGCACATCTTAGATGGTCTTAGTTTCGAATCTGAGAAGCTTCTTCTGCTGTTTTCTGGCTGGTTTCAGTGGCTGGTCCCTGATGTACAGATAATGAATAAGAGGAAAAATCTGATTTTTATAGTAAAAAAGGGAAGGGGATGGGAGGAGGAACTTGATCCGTATGGGGCAAGAGCAAATTGCCCAAAAGCAGTGTGGTTCTACAGCTACTGCCGGATAGCAAGATGATGTTGATGGGTGGTTGACCGAATGCAAAGTGGGGGAGGATGCAGGGGGAGAGGGAGAAGTAGAGGAGCACATTTACAGTGAATATAACAAGAACATTTGTCTCAGCTGTAAACTGATGCCAGTGACCTTGAAGATAAAGAAAACAATTTACTCAGCTGCGAATTGACACAAGAAACAAATGAATCGCCTGATGTTTATTCTTGCTAGAAACTGAAGAGCTACCCTACTCATATCCTAAGGCATCAAAGAATGATTAATTTGGTGATAGAGGAGAAGATGGGTTGGAGGGAGTAAAATTTCTAGACTGAGACGATGTCGGACTGATGATCCCGAAGGCCACAACAACAATCTTCTTTCAGTCTGCAAAAATGCTCTTGTACCAGACCAAATGTTGCCTGTTCTGTGAGGGCATGTTATCCGGCTTTGTGGACTGATGTCCCACCTCTTACCCCAGTTGGTGTGCGCGGTTTGACTAAGAACACTTAACTTCACTTGTTGCCGGCAGGCATCTTCCAGCCAGGCCGCTCCCTGGAACTGCCTCTCTCTGCCTCCTGCGCTTCCAATTTCCTCCCTCTCTCTGTCCGCAAACGGCCTTAATGACTCTATTAAAAGATTTCCGCGCCATAAAGCAGCCACCTTCGAAGATGCCTGCGGATTTTTTCCCGCGACCTGCGATTTAATTGCGCCGCTGAGAGCTTTTTTCCGACAAATTGCGCCTTCGTCGGAAACAGGCATTTATCCCAGGTCGCCACTTGAAGGCTTCCTTTCTTCTCTCTAGCGTAACCACTGGTAAGCCCGAGTCAGTTGACGCAGCCGTAGCTCAGTGCAGAGTTACAAAATATCACGTTAAGATACTGTGTAACTTTCGAACATAAGTATCTACGTAACTACCACCTTAACATCCAAATGCCACGTTCTCCAGCATCAGTATTACGGTGAACATTGACACTGTGCAACAAATTACACAGGTACGAAAGATATAGAAAATAAAACAGAAACTAAGAAGCAACTCCCACGAAAACTCTCAAGACAAATGTCCAAATACCAGCAGTCGCCGGCCGCGGTGGTCTCGCGGTTCTAGGCGCTCAGTCCGGAACCGCGCGACTGCTACGGTCGCAGGTTCGAATCCTGCCTCGGGCATGGATGTGTGTGATGTCCTTAGGTTAGTTAGGTTTAAGTAGTTCTAAGTTCTAAGGGACTGATGACCACCGATGTTAAGTCCCATAGTGCTCAGAGCCATTTGAACCAACAGGCGTTGGACAAGATTATGAAAACACCGAGAAAAATGTATGCTTGAACGTAAATGCAGATTCTAACCAAGGCTGCAGTTTGCGCTGTTCTGTTTGACCACGGACGGCACCTGTGCAACTTCGTCAATACGATGCAAGTCCCTTTCACTGTTAGAACAATGTTCTTGTAGTTGCCAGTGCACTGTGTCGCATCTTAGTGAATTCGAACGAGTGCTTTACAGTGCTTTATGTCGGAGCTTAGTGAATTCCAACGAGGGCAATTTGTTGATGTTCGTGTAGTGGACGCTTCCGTAACCGAGATAGCCGAAGTGTTTGCTGTTTCAAGAGGCAACATACCGAATTTATATCGCATACCGGGTAAGCGGAATTCCGCATACGGGGAAGCCCCCCCCCCCCCCCCCCTTCCTACATTAACCATGGACCTTGCCTTTGCTGGGGAGGCTTCCGTGTCTCAGCGATACAGATAGCCGTATCGTAGGTACAACCACAACGGAGGGGTATCTGTTGAGAGGCCAGACAAACGTGTGGTTCCTGAAGAGGGGCAGCAGCCTTTTCAGTAGTTGCAGGGGTAACAGTCTGGATGATTGATCTGGCCTTGTAACAGTAACCAAAACGGCCTTGCTGTACTGCTACTGCAATAGGCTGAAAGAAAGGGGAAACTACGGCCGTAATTTTTCCCGAGGGCGTGCAGCTTTACTGTATGGTTAAATGATGATGACGTGTTCTTGGGTAAAATATTCCGGAGGTAAAATAGTCCCCCATTCGGATCTCCGGGCGGGGACTACTCAAGAGGACGTCGTTATCAGGAGAAAGAAAACTGGCGTTCTACGTATCGGAGCGTGGAATGTCATCACTTAATCGGGCAGGTAGGTTAGAAAATTTAAAAAGGGAAATGGATAGGTTAACGTTAGATATAGTGGGAATTAGTGAAGTTCGGTGGCAGGAGGAACAGGACTTTAGGTCAGGTGAATAGAGGATTATAAGTACAAAATCAAATAGGTGTGATTCAGGAGTAGGTTTAATAATGAATATAAAATAGGAGCGCGGATAAGCTACTATGAACAGCGTCGTGAACGCATTATTGGACCCAAGATAGACACGAATCCCACGCCTACCACAGTAGTACGAGTTTATATGCCAACTAGCTCTGCAGATGATGAGGAGATTGAATAAATGTATGTTGTGATAAAAGAAATTATTCAGATAGTGAAGGGAGACGAAAATTGAATAGTCTTTGAGGACTGGAATTCGATAGTAGGGAAAGGAAGAGAAGGAAAAGTAGTAGGTGAATATCGACTGGGGTAAGGAATGAAAGAGAGAGGCACCTGGTAGAATTTTGCACAAACTTAATAATCGCTAACACTTGGTTTGAGAATCATGAAAGAAGGTTGTATAAATAGAAGAGACCTGGAGATAATGGCAGATTTCAGATAGATTATATAATGGTAAGACAGAGATTCAGGAACCAGGTTTTAAATTGTAAGACACTTCCATGGGCAGATGTGGACTCTGACCACAATTTATTGGTTATGAATTCTAGATTAAAACTGAAGAAACTGCAAAAAGGTGGTAATTTGAGGAGATGGGACCTGGATAAACTGAAAGACCCAGAGGTTGTAAAGAGTTTCAGAGAGAGCATTAGGGAATGATTGACAAATACAGGGGAAGGAAATACAGTAGCAGAAAAATAGGTAACTTTGACAGATGAGATAGTGAAGGCCGCAGAGGATCAAGTAGGTTAAAAGACGAGGGCTACTAGAAATACTTGGGTAATGGAAGAGATATTTAATTTAATTGATGAAAGGAGAAAATATAAAAATGCAGTAAATCAAGCAGGCTAAAAGGAATACAAACGTCTCAAAAATGAGATCGACAGGAAGTGCAAAATGGCTAAGCAGGGATGGCTATACGACAAATTTAAGAAGATAGAGGCAGCATATATCACTAGGGCTGAGATAGATACTGGCTACAGGAAAATTAAAGAGACCTTTGGAGAAAAAAGAACCACCCGTATGAATAAAAGCTCAGATGGAAAACCAGTCCTAAGCAAAGATGGGAAAACATAAAGATGGAAGGAGTATATAGAGGGTCTATACGAGGGCGATATAGTTGAGGGCAATATTATCGACATGGAAGAGGACGTAGATCAAGATGAGATGGGAGATATGATACTGTGTGAAGAATTTGACGGAACAGCGAAAGACCTAGGTCAAGAAAAGGCCCCAGGTATAGACAACATTCCATTGGAGTTACTGATAGCCTTGGGAGAGACAGCCATGACAAAATTTTACCATCTGGTGAGCAAGATGTATGAGACAGGCCAAATTCCGTGAGAGAATATAATAATTCCAATCCCAAGGAAATCAGGTGTCGACAGGTCTGAAAATTACCGAACTATCAGTTTAATAAGTCATGGCTGCAAAATACTAACACGAAGTCTGTACAGACGAATGGAAAAACTGGTAGAAGGCGAACTTGGGGAAGGTCAGTTTGGATTCTGAAGAAATGTTGGGAAACGCGAGGTAGTACTGACCCTACGACTTATCTTAGGAGATATATTAAGGAAAGACAAACCTACGTTTCTAGCATTGCAGACTTGGAAAAAGCTTTTGACAATGGTGACTGGAATACTCTCTTTAAAATTCTGAAGGTGCAGGGGTAAAATACAGGGAGAGAAAGGCTATTTACAATTTGTACAGATACCAGAGGGCATTTATAAGAGTCGAGGGGCATGAAAGGGAAGCGGTGGTTGGGAAGGGAGTGAGACAGCTTTGTAGTCTACCCCGATGTTATTCAATCTGTATATTGAGCAAGCAGTGAAGGAAACAAAAGAAAAATTTGGAGCTGGAATTAAAATCCATGGAGAAGAAGTAAAAACGTTGAGGTTTGCTGATGACATTGTAATTCTGTCAGAGACAGTAAAGGACCTGGAAGAGCAGTTGAACGGAGTGGTCAGTGTCTTAAAGGAGGATATAAGATGAGTATCAACAAAAGCAAAACGAGGATAATGGAATGTAGTCGAATGAAGTCAGGTGATGCTGAGGGAATTAGATCAGGAAATGAGGCACTTAAAGCAGTAGATGAATTATGCTATTTAGGGAGCAAAATAACTGATGATGGTCGAAGTCGAGAGGATATAAGATGTAGTCTGGCTGCGACAAGGAAAGCGTTTCTGAAGAAAAGAAATTTATTAACATCGAGTATAGATTTACGTGTCAGGAATTCTTTTCTGAAGGTAATTCTATGGCAGTGTAACATGGACGAGAATAGTTTAGACAGGAAGAGAATAGAAGTTTTCGAAATGTGATGTTACAGAAGAATGCTGAAGATTAGATGGGTAGATCACGCAACTAATCAGGAGGTACGGAATAGAATTGGTGGGGACAAGAGGAATTTGTGGAACAGCTTGACTAAAGGAAGGAACCGGTTGGTAGGACACGTTCTGAGGCACCAAGGGATTACCAATTTAGTACTGGAGGGCAGCGTGGAGGGTAAAAATCGTAGAGTTAGACCAAGAGATGAATACACTAAGCAGATTCAGAAGGATGTAGTAGCATGGAGAGCTGCATCAAACCAGTCTCAGGACTGAAGACCACCACCACAACAACAACAAAAGGGTAAGCGGAAAAATATCATCCGCTAAGTCACGACGCAGACGAGAGTGTAGGCCTGTATTGACTGATCCTGACTGATGGTCACTGAAGCGGATTGTACCGAAAATTAAGAGGACGACAGCTGAGAACGCCACTGTAGAACTGAATGTCGTATTCGTGGATCCTGACTGCAGCAAAACAACGTGAAGGGAGTTTCATAAGCAGGTAATCAAGGGCGATCTGGAATTCCAAAACCACTCATGAGTGATGCAAATGTATGTAGCAGGAAAACGTACTGCCGAAACCATAAAACCGGGACTACGGAGGAATGGAAAAAGGTTATTTGACCGGTTGAATCTTGGTTGATACAGTTGCCACCTTCTGGCCGAGTTTACGTCCTAAGAATGAAACGGGGCGTAGGTTCGGTGGTGATACGAGCACCGTGGCATCCCAAAGTCGCATTACTGCCAAGGATTATGCGCCTATTTTATTTTTTTAATTTTTGTTTTTCATCGGGTCCATCGCTTGCTACAAGGTTTGTCCCCCAATGGTAATGCTGAGTTGTAAGACGACAGAGGGTCTCTTCACACAGTCTCGTTTTGTGAGCACCAGGATGAATTGTCACATCTCCACTGGTCACCAAAGTCACCAGATCTCAGTATTGTTGATCCTTTGTGGTCTGCTTTGGAGAGACAGGTGCTTGATCGCTACCCACCACCGTCATCACTTCCTGAACTTGCCACTGTTAAGTGGGAGGAAAGATATAAAATTCCCTTGAAAACCACACAGAACCTGTGTTGGTCATTTCGAGACAACTGGAAGCATTTCTGAAAATCAGTGGGTTTCCTAAGCATGGCAATGTGATGTGTTTTTGGTGTTTCCATATTCTTGTCCACTCCATGTAGAGAACTAAGGGCAAATGCCAGGCTGATTCCTCCTAAAAGGTCACAGTCGGTTTCCTTCCGCAACCTTCCGCATTTAGAGCATACGCTCCGTCACTAACGACCTAATATTCGACGGGACCTTAAACTTCGTTCTTCGATTAAACTATTAAGTCCGAATACTATTGCAGAAAAATAATATCATCGAATCACTGAATCATTCTTCAGTCTTCTATACTTTTGGAAAACGCATGAAGCATTAAATAAAGGACCAGCAGACGTACATTCGTGTACCTAGCATAGAAGTCAGTGAATTAACATACTGCCCATGCTGGCGTAGCATTAAACTAGTGCTGTGTGGCGTAGCAATATGTCGCTCTCTTCACCACTCTGAGAGAACTGACGCAAGATACAGAACAGAAAGCACACATACGCAAAAGAACCACTTCCCCGTCACACACACAAATAAATGAACAGCAGTCGTCAGAATTCCCGTTGCTGCTTTCATAGCCTTCTCGCAACATGCGATATATTTCTCGCGACGCACGCGAACGGCAAGATGTAATGTTTTGGATCATAAACAAAGTGCGAAAGTTTTGCTTTTCTGTGTGCAGAATTAGCAGCACGCCCTCTAACGAACGTGACTACACGACAAACTAAATACCAGCCTAGTACACACCGAAAGAGTACCCACAACACTACCGAAACCCCAAGTATATAACACTGACATACGTTTACCTTGCAGTATTAGTTTACTAACAGCTGCTCACACAGTTGCAGATGACATGATGACGCCGAGAAAAACGGCAACAGAAAACGCACTGAAAATATGCCGCAAACAGCTTCAACAACACTGACTGCATTGCCATAGAAGGTTTAAAATTTTCGCTGGCAAGGGTCGATACAACTTAATGTGTGACATAAATTTGAACTTCATACGTCTAAACGTTTCTGAGGAAGGGTTCTTAACAGTCGGAGAGACAGGTAGACAGACAGACGGACAAGTAAGCGAGCCTATAATGGTTTCGTTTTTACAGACAGGCACGGAACCCGGAAAACGACGCACCACGAAGGAATTATCCAAACGAGACGCAAATCTATAGATGTAATGTATATGTACAGACAAAGAAATGATTACAATATCAGAAAAATTTGATGATTTAATCAAGAGGAAGAACTTCACAAATTGAGCTAATCAATAACGCGTTAGTCCACGATTGCAAGCAGTTTCTGGACTTGGCACTGATTGATAAAGTTGCTGGTTGTCCTCCTGAGGGACAGCACCCCAAATTCTGTCCACTCGCTGCGTTAGATAGTCAGAATACCGAGATGGTTGGAGGGCCGTGTCCATAATGCTCCCAACGTTCTCAGTTGGGGAGAAAACCGGCAACCTTACTGGTCGAGATAGGGTTTGGCACGCTGGAAAACAAGGAGTAGAAATTATCACCGTGTGCGTGCAGGCATCATCTTGCAGAAATACAGAAGGGTCCAAAAACATGTATCGACTGTTTAAAAGTCCATAACTTGCAAACTAATTGACGGAGTTGTCTCATTTTTGGTGAAAGTGTCAGTTAAAGTCCAACTTTAAGATATCACTGTAGGTGTTCGAAATGGTCACCATTAACATCCACACACAAACGATGCCGCCGAACTGCAGCACGAACTACTGACTGCAGCGTGTTCAGTTGCATATTTGTACATGAATGTACGTTGGATTCTCGAAGTTCACCCAAAGTGCGTGGCTTTTGTCGACAAACGTCGTCCTTTAGTGTTCTCCACGGGTAAAAGTCCAGAGGAGTTAGGTCTGGGGAACATGGTGGATACTCCACAGCACCTCTACGGTCTATCAAATGGTTCAAATGGCTCTGAGTACTATGGGACTTAACATCTGAGGTCATCAGCCCCCTAGAACTTAGAACTAAACCTAACTAACCTAAGGACATCACACACGTCCATGCCCGAAACAGGATTCGAACCTGTGACCGAAGCAGTCACACGGTTCCGGAATGAAGCGCCTAGAACCGCTCGGCCACCGCGGCCGGCTACGGCGTATCCATCTTCCTAGTAGATTTTCGTCTAAATACGCTCTAACAGGATTTTGTTAGTGGGCTGGGGCACCATCTTGTTTAAAGTAATCTCTTCCGTCTCCATACAAGTCTCGGATGGCGGGTAAAATGGATGTCTGAAACTTCTGATGGTACACCTCACCGGTAACTGTGCCGTCAGAGAAGAATGGCCCAATCAAGCCCCGGTAAGACAACCCACACCACACATTTACTACTGGCAAATGCACGTCTTTGTCTACATGGACGTTCGGATTTACGGCGGCCAGTAGATGCAGTTGTGGCGATTTACTGCACCACTGAGTTTGAACTGTGCCTCATCAGACCACACAATCATCTCCGCAAACTCTTCATCGTTGCGCACCATGTTAGTAAACCACTCGCAGTACTCCATTCTACGATCTGGGTCGTCCTCGTTCATTGCGTGTAGCAATCGTGGGATGTAGCACTTCCATTTCGCTGTCTTCAAAATTTGCCGAACACTTGAGCGACTCACTCCAGTTTCACGGGCACACTATCTCACAGACGTCTGCGGTGAGCGAGTGAATTGTTGTAATACACGACGGGAGTTAGCTGGACTTGTTACTGTTACAGATCGTCCAGGTCGTTTTTTTTGTACATCTTTAACACAGCCTTTGGCTTCAAATTTGTCTCGAATGCGACGAATCGTTAAACGTGTCGGTGGCTCTGTTTGATACTCATTTCGCCATTGCCGTTGAACCTCATTAATGTTTTCGTACTTAAAATAACACTTCAAAACTGACTTCCTTTCATCGAATGTATGCCTTGCGCCAGCCATGTTTACTCGAGTAACTAGGTGCAACTAAGAACTAACCACTGACTATCTGGCGACTGTCATCTGACAAAACAAAACAACGCAATACAACGCTTGTGTGGCGATTGCCGGAACTACAAATTATTACACTACAAAAGATGACACAACTCCGTCAATTAGTTTGCCAGTTATGGACTTTTAAACAGTGAATACATTTTTTTGGACCCCTCTGTATAAGCTCAGGATCACTTGCCATAAAGGGCAACAAAACGGGACGTAGGATGTCGTCGACGAACCACTGTCCTGTAAGCTGTTTGGCGGATGGCAGCCAAAGGGGTCCTTCTATTAAATGGAAGGGCAGCCTGGATCATCACTTCTGGTACGCCCCCGCTCTCTGGGGCGTCTGCAAACGCGTCTTTGCTGGTCATGGGGGCTCAGTTCGAAGCTGGACTTATCACTTAAGCTATTTCTGCTTCAGGCAACGAGATTCCAGGTCTGATGGCCCGACACCACTGCACGGGCTTATTGGTGTACGAAGGTCAATGGCAGTCGGCGCAAGGGCCACCGTGAGCTCCGACCCCTTTCTTTGAGTAGCCTGTTGTGGTCACTGAGGTACCAGTTGTACGATGTATCGATGATGATGGCGAATCCGCGGCATAGTCACTGTCCAACTGAGTACAGGGAATGAAATTCGCTAGGACTTTATGCCCTGGAATCGACATGTCCCCTGTTTACCGTCCTTGCCAGCTGCACACTGAAATTGGGCTGTAGCGTAAGTGGCCGCCAGAGTTTATAATTTTGCATTTTCATACGATTAGTGTATGAATATCTATTTCCGGGCGATTTGCATAACTTCTTTACGGAGCGTCGTTCTTTTTATGTCTCACAATTTTCATAGAGGAGGCACTGGCCAAAGGTGCCTTCCATAAAAAGAAGAACCCTCTGTTTATCAAGCACATGAACTCCCAAACTAAGAACAGATCTGTAAAGATCTTTGAATGAAGTGTCCTGACATACGGATGTGAAGTCTGTACGTTTTCAGAGCGAGAGGGAAGTCACCTGAGAGCTGCGAGAATGTGGTTCTGGTGGAGAATTACAAGAACTATTGAGGCGTAGCGCCGTATAACGATCCTGCCTTGGAGGCAGTTCAGTGGGAGATGTGACTCACAGCTGGATAGTGACAGATGGTGACGCGAGACTGGACGCACACGTAGTTTATGTATCAGCCGATAGAGGACAATATTGGATAGGGGGACTGTGATTTTAGTGTCGATTGTGCCCACTAGAGTGCAGTAAAGTAATAGAATGTGTTTCATAAACTGTTCTAGCATTTTCATTAAGTGTTATTATGCCTTTTTGTGTATGTAAAATGTTATAAATGTGTTTTATCAGTATGAGTGATGCGTGAGTGTGGTTTAAGGTTAATATGAAGATAATTGTTTAACGAGTTATGTAGTCTGATTTATTGAGGGAACATTTCGAAAAAGTATGGATATGGACAAAGGGGATCTTTGTAGAATAGTTTTGTAAGGTAAGTTTATGGTAAAGGGAAAGTTAATTCAGGTATAAACAACAATAGTAAATAACTTTATGCATAAACAAAACTTCAGCATATTAGATAATTACGTCGGTAAAAAGTACAGTCGTGAGGTTTACTATTTTGCGATTGGTTATTGATGAAAAGCGCGGACTGACGCGGGAGAGTGTTGTTTCGCTATTGGCTGTTGAGTAAACCGACCAATGGTAAAGCAATATTCTTCGCGCGCCTTTCTCTGATGGTACAGAAGACTTAGAGTATTCTAGAGAGGAGCCGAAGCCTAGCCATGAAATAGATCGGACGTGTGTAGTAGTAGTTCCGATGGAAACGATAAGTTGCCGGATCTAGCAGTGTTTCATACATCAAAAGTGTTGGAAAGTGACGGCACAATTATTCCGATGTGTGTGTAGAAATTTCGGAATTTTTAAGTGAATTTTGTGACGAGAAAACACATATATTCCGCGTAGCGTATTGAGTAGGTCGGTGGCTAAAAACTGTAACTGAATTTGGTACCGACAGACTTAATATTTGGCGAACATTATTGTAGCTATTACGTTTTCGGGAAATGCAACACCATAAACTTGCTAACGTGAGTGAAAGGAGTTGTGAGTGACTGTGTTAAGACTAGCACGGGCTTGGCAGTGATACTTGTTCACCTAAGTTTCAGAATATATTAATTGAGGACAAAATTTCCAACCTTTCATTTCGTGTTTCTCCCGAAACGTAAATCAGTGACTTTAATTGCAGCCTGGTTCAAGTCGAAGTACAGTAGGTTTCACTCGGCTTTCCTACTGATGATCGGCTGAGACAATGTTCACAGGTAGGTGCAGGTGCATCGTAAAGGGACGGAAAAAATGATTCAAATGGCTCTGAGCACTATGGGACTTAACATCTATGGTCATCAGTCCCCTAGAACTTAGAACTACTTAAACCTAACTAACCTAAAGACATCACAAAACACCCAGTCATCACGAGGCAGAGAAAATCCCTGACCCCGCCGGGAATCGAACCCGGGAACCCGGGCGCGGGAAACGAGAACGCTACCGCACGACCACGAGCTGCGGACAAGGGACGGAAAGACCCGCGCCGCCGCACTATCTGGAATGGTAGAGAAACGAAATAGTTCTACAAGAAATAGGAAAGAAGAAAGAACTTCTGACAGCTATAGTCAACGCAAAGAAAAACTCATTGGACACTTAATTAAGCATGATGTTCTTCTATAAAATATTTTCTAAGGCAAGATCGTTGGGGAGAAAACGAAGGGATGACCGAGAACATTCTATGTAAAAAGTATGGTCAGTGAGTTGGGATGATCTTATTCGTGAAGATGAGCAGCAGTACTGAAGAGAAGACTGTGGCTGCAGAGGCTAGGCTTCTGCCGTCGGCACACGGACCGTGCTGTCGAACGTTAACGTTGAGCGTGCGAAGTTCAAAGCTCAGGAACGATGCGACTCGTGCATACGGTACGTGAGCCGCAACGTGGTATATGCGATCGCAACGCACTCCAGCGGCAGTTGAGGGATGTTTCTAGTTCGTAAATAACACTGCTTACTCAACGGGCGCGCGTAAAATTCTCACGTTAGCTCTGTTAAAAAGCATATTTCCTCCGTCGTCCACAAAAAGGAAAGTACCATGTCCAATGAATAAGGACACAGGTTTATAAAAGTACCATTACAAACAGTGCGGTACAAATTTGGAGTACTTCTCCGCATAAGCTACATATTATTTCATCATTCCCACATTTTAGCAAAACCCCAAGGTCAGTCTTGCTTGATCACTGTTCCTAGCCAGTAGCAGAATCTTTGCAACATGTGAAGTACGAAGCGTAAAAGAAAAACGAGCAAAATATCTTTGTACAAGTAGCGCAAGCTGTCCTGGAGATTAAGGCAATCGAACAAAGTGACCCCTCAAAAAAGGTGAACTTATATTTACATAATATCAAATATTATAGTACATACTTACATTAAACTAATAATGAAGTATCAGAAACTAATAAAAACGTGAATGTTAGGAAAAAAATTTGGAAGTTACAAAACGTGAACCGTCGCCGCGACACTCAACAGCGGCCAGTGATGCTAGTCATTACGCTACACCAACAACACCCTCTTCGCCTCTAATCATAATATGCTACCCCTGCTGAAAACCTCACTCGTTCGTATGTTACTAATTGAAACTTAATTATAATAAATTGTACCAAGAACAATGTGTTTTGGGTGGATCTTCAGTGTGTCGCTGCGTTCAAATAGCGTACTCTCATAATACGCAAGTTACAACAATTCTTTTGCCACGAATATGACGTTTCCCATTATTTTATTGGAAGGAATCACAGAGTTAACAACGGGTTTTCCAGTGATTCTCAATTTGCTGGTGCTCAGAAACGGCATATATACAGGGTTATTACAAATGATTGAAGCGATTTCACAGCACTACAATAACTTTATTATTTGAGATATTTTCACAATGCTTTGCACTCAAATACAAAAACTCAAAAAGTTTTTTAAGGCATTCACAAATGTTCGATATGTGCCCATTTAGTGATTCGGCAGACATCAAGCCGATAATCAAGTTCCTCCCACACTCGGCGCAACATGTCCCCATCGATGAGTCCGAAAGCATCGTTGATGCGAGCTCGCAGTTCTGGCACGTTTCTTGGTAGAGGAGGTTTAAACACTGAATCTTTCACATAACCCCACAGAAAGAAATTGCATGGGGTTAAGTCGGGAGAGCGTGGAGGCCATGACATGAATTGCTGATCATGATCTCCACCACGACCGATCCATCGGTTTTCCAATCTCCCGTTTAAGAAATGCCGAACATCATGATGGAACTGCGGTGGAGCACCATCCTGTTGAAAGATGAAGTCGGCGCTGTCGGTCTCCAGTTGTGGCATGAGCCAATTTTCCAGCATGTCTAGATACACGTGTCCTGTAACGTTTTTTTCGCAGAAGAAAAGGGAGCCGTAAACTTTAAACCGTGAGATTTAACAAAACACATTAACTTTTGGTGAATTGCGAATTTGCTGCACGAATGCGTGAGGATTCTCTACCGCCCAGATTCGCACATTGTGTCTGTTCACTTCACCATTAAGAAAAAATGTTGCTTCATCACTGAAAACAAGTTTCGCACTGAACGCATCCTCTTCCATGAGCTGTTGCAACCGCGCCGAAAATTCAAAGCGTTTGACTTTGTCATCGGGTGTCAGGGCTTGTAGCAATTGTAAACGGTAAGGCTTCTGCTTTAGCCTTTTCTGTAAGATTTTCCAAACCGTCGGCTGTAGTACGTTTAGCTCCCTGCTTGCTTTATTCGTCGACTTCCGCGGGCTACGCGTGAAACTTGCCCGCACGCGTTCAACCGTTTCTTCGCTCACAGCAGGCCGACCCGTTGATTTCCCCTTACAGAGGCATCCAGAAGCTTTAAACTGCGCATACCATCGCCGAATGGAGTTAGCAGTTGGTGGATCTTTGTTGAACTTTGTCCTGAAGTGTCGTTGCACTGTTATGACTGACTGATGTGAGTGCATTTCAAGCACGAAATACGCTTTCTCGGCTACTGTCGCCATTTTGTCTCACTGCCCTCTCGAGCGCTCTGGCGGCAGAAACCTGAAGTGCGGCTTCAGCCGAACAAAACTTTATGAGTTTTTCTACGTATCTGTAGTGTGTCGTGACCATATGTCAATGAATGGAGCTACAGTGAATTTATGAAATCGCTTCAATCATTTGTAACAGCCCTGTACATATAGGCTTGAAATGAATGACAATATGGCGCCTCACAACTCTGTACCGAAGGGAGCCGGCGTGCGTGTGACGTTGGTGGCGTTGTACCATCTCATTGGTCAACGCTCAGAATATCTTACATGCCAGATATTGCTCAGCACGTTCGGAAAGACTCCCGAACGTGCTATTCCACGCTATGACGTCACAAACTCGGTACGCTCAACGTTCGGATGCACGGTCCGTGTGCCGACGAATTTAGGCTTTTCAAAGAAGAAGAATAATTGCTTTCATTCGAATTTCAGGAGTAGGATGGAAAGGCAGTGTGGCTGCCGTGTGCGGACGCAAGCTGCAGTTCAGTTCCTGAACAGCTGAAAGCGCTTTTGGCTACGATCAGCTGTCTGCAGGCTCCTGTGTTGCAGTGTTGGAGTGTTACGCTGGCTGAGTGACTAGCGCGCTGCATAGGGAACGTCAAGCGTCGTCTGTTCCGCGCGTGTGCTCCGCTGGACAAGACACCTTGAAGACCGCGCAGCGCGTGGGTGCCACACTCCACTCACGGGGAGTGGTAGGTGCTCACGCGTTTGCGTTGCTCGTGGCTGGAGATACACACTGGGACCGGCCATCTGACCTCGTCCATTCACGCTACGAGTGGTCACGTCAGCAGCGCCAGGGCAGACCAAGCGTGATAATAGTTATCACGAATTCCTACACTACTGGCCATTAAAATTGCTACACCAAGAAGAAATGCAGATGATAAACGGGTATTCATTGGACAAATATATTATACTAGAACTGACATATGATTACATTCTCACGCAATTTGGGTGCATAGATCTTGAGAAATCAGTACCCAGAACAACCACCTCTGGCCGTAATAACGGCCTTGATACGCCTGCGCATTGAGTCAAACAGAGCTTGGGTAGCGTGTACAGGTACAGCTGCCCATGCAGCTTCAACACGATACCACAGTTCATCAAGAGTAGTGACGGGCGTATTGTGACGAGCCAGTTGCTCGGCCACCATTGACCAGACGTTTTCAATTGGTGAGAGATCTGGAGAATATGCTGGCCAGGGCAGCAGTTGAGCATCTTCTGTATCCAGAAAGGCCCGTACAGGACCTGCAACATGCGGTCGTGCATTATCCTCCTGAAATGTAGGGTTTCTTAGGGATCGAATGAAGGGTAGAGCCACGGGTCGTAACACATCTGAAATGTAACATCCACTGTTCAAAGTGCCGTCAGTGCGAACAAGAGGTGACCGAGACGTGTAACCAATGGCACCGTATACTATCACGCCGGGTGATACGCCAGTATGGCGATGACGAATACACGCTTCCAATGTGCGATCACCGCGATGTCGCCAAACACGTATGCGACCATCATGATGCTGTGAACAGAACCTGAATTCATCCGAAAAAACGACGTTTTGCAATTCGTTCACCCAGGTTCGTCGTCGAGTACACCATCGCAGGCGCTCCTGTCTGTGATGCAGCGTCAAGGGTAACCGCAGCTGTGGTCTCCGAGCTGATAGTCCATGCTGCAGCAAACGTCGTCGAACTGTTCGTGCAGATGGTTGTTGTCTTGCAAACGTCCCCATCTGTTGACTCAGCGATCGAGACGTGGCTGCACGATCCGTTACAGCCATGCGGATGAGATGCCTGTCATCTCGAC
Organism: Schistocerca americana; assembly: GCF_021461395.2. Classification (NCBI taxonomy): domain Eukaryota; kingdom Metazoa; phylum Arthropoda; class Insecta; order Orthoptera; family Acrididae; genus Schistocerca; species Schistocerca americana. The sequence goes on along the minus strand of NC_060125.1, from coordinate 598,501,975 downwards.
TGCTAGTGATACGAGGCCGTTGGGATCCAGCACGGCGTTCCGTATTACCCTCCTGAACCCACCGATTCCATATTCTGCTGACCGTCATTGGATATCGACCAACGCGAGCAGCAATGTCGCGATACGATAAACCGCAATCGCGGTAGGCTACAATTCGACCTTTATCAAAGTACGCATTTCTCCTCCTTACACGAGGCATCACAACAACGTTTCACCAGGCAAAGCCGGTCAACTGCTGTTTGTGTATGAGAAATCGGTTGGTAACTTTCCTCATGACAGCACGTTGTAGGTGTCGCCACCGGCGCTAACTTTGTGTGAATGCTCTGAAAAGGTAATCATTTGCATATCACAACATCTTCTTCCTGTCGGTTAAATTTCGCGTCTGTAGCACGTTATCTTCGTGGTGTAGCAATTTTAATGGCCAGTAGTGTAGAATCGTCCGTCCTGATGCTGGAGATCGAGCTCATCAAAGCCCTGGATGATCCTAGGTTTAATGTCATTTAACGTTACACAGCACTCTGGTGCGATTTGAACCGTCCTCCCAAACAGCTGGGTGCTGCAAAACATCTGGGGCTATAATGGCATTATATCTCAGAGCATGTCAATCACCGAGTGATGTCGTGAATCCACCTTGAGTGCAATACTAGACTGAAGTAAGAGGGTCAGCTAAAACAGTTAGCCGAATACTACATCTCAACAGCCTTATTCATGCCTATGATCCGTTAAAAGGAGGGTACAGTTATATAAAATTCCCTGAGGATATTAAGAACAACCAAGCTTGTATTAACTTTGAAAATATAAATGATAATACTTGTTTTGTATGGTCAATCCTGGCTTGTGAGAGAAATTACTATTACAAATACCTTTCTGAATGCACAACAGCATACAATGTACCAAAGAATAAAATCCCCTGATGTTAAAATTTTCATGGTCTCAAGTTCCCCCTAAAGATTCAGAACATACCTCCTAAATTTGAAGCACAAAAGCCTGGGATATTGGTCACTTTTACGCCCCAAACAAGAAGAAATGGAAGCCAGGTGCAGTTGATGATGATGATGATGATGATGATGATGATGATGATGACAGCAGCAGAAGTGGGACTAGCAAACTGCAGGCAGACCACTCATTTTTCGAAATATGCAGGTGAGCGTGATCTCCATGTAAACATGCTGCTCTTCTCTGTAGGTGAAACCATGATATGCGGATCAAAGGCATGTCACACCTTCTCGGCCCCTTGATAAGTAAACGTAAGGGTAAAGAGGATTTTTGCTTCATGCCTCTAATACATTTTCGGAAAGTAAGTATTTAAAAAAGGATCTGAAGGACTGTGAATTCAAGAACCAGTACATGTTGATATGCCTTCACAAGAAAACAAGTTAAGTTCCAGAACGCTCACCACCAGGAGCGATGTCCCCAGGAGGTTCGCCGCTCTTTGGAGGGTTTGTGGTTGCCTACCACTGGGCCCCAGCCTTTGTAGCATCTTCTGCCTTCTGTGCTGCTTGTCTGTCCTCTTGCTATTCTTTTTACCCTCACTTGGGGAACATGTTTGGGGTGTTTTTCGGAATGTGGTTCAAAATGGTTTAAATGGCTCTGAGCACTGTGGGACTCAACATCTGAGGTCATCAGTCCCCTAGAACTTAGAACTACCTAAACCTAACTAACCTAAGGACATCACACACATCGATGCCCGAGGCAGGATTCGAACCTGCGACAGTAGCAGTCACGCGGTTCCGGACTGAAGTGCCTAGAACCGCACGGCCACCACGGCCGGCTTCGGAATGTGTTCCGCATTTTCAGTGGCTGACATCAGAACAGTCTCACCCACTGTTTTTCGTTCCTTTTTTCTTTCTTTGTTCACCTTCTCCGAGCCCTCCTCTACTTTGGCGTTTGAAGTTCCTCTTTTTCTTCTTCCTCCCAGTGCGCTCTTGAAGGCCGTCCCATGTGTCTGATGCATAACAGGTGACTGGGTAACGCGCAGTTCCCAGCCCCGGTTCGACAGGTATGGTTCGCACATACACCCTGAAGCAGACCAGGCCGAGACAGGTGTTACCTTGCCAAATTGGCGATTGGTCCCTCTGTCAAGTGTTTGGGAGGCGTGATCTCAGGTGTGAACAATCACCTAAGGTGGGTGGACCCCCCTCTGAGGGGGGGGTGGGGGGCAGTTGGAAGGAACATGCCATGGATGCTGTCAATCATGGGGGATTTTCTCGCAATGAGTCAATCATCATCTTCATAGTCAGTGTCTACCAGCGTTTCTCATTAGTCATTTACCATACAAATTAATTACATTTCGTATCACAGGTATACAGCTGCGTGTAAGAGCTCTTGCTTTACAATGGAACGCCATCACAGGAAGAGCGCAAGTCAGTTATGTAAAAGAATCTCTCGAATTTGTTATTTTATGAGGGTCGACTGACGTCAACTGCAGTAGGACAGAAAAAAAAGAAGAGAGGTAACAAATCACGCCTTTTAAACACTGGATTTATTCTCTAAACTTTGAAACGTCCCCTTAGAAAAATTTCTGAATTACTGTGCTGACAAACCCCTTACGTTATTTTATTTTCAAACAGCTGAGCAGAACTGAACGTACTCACACATTTCGCTCTTTACTTATTCTGATCAACACTAAACTGACACACAATATTTTTAGCGCAACGCAATCTGACTTTCAAAAACCCCTACAAAAGGATGGCCCTGACTAACAATAACCTATATCTTTCATGAATCACTTACCCCACAAAAATATTCGTTACTCGAACTACTGCAATACAGCGAGCGCCAATACTGCCAGCTAAATAAAAGATTCCAACTACTGACGTCAGTAACTACTGATAGGCATAGTTAGCAAATGAAAAATTTTGATAGAGAACAAACAATGTATTTACCTTAATAGTGTTCAAAAGTCATCATATATATATCAGTTAATGATATCCAATATTACAAATTAACTCTTTCTGGTGGACACACGTCCAGATCGTCCGCTCTTAAAATTCTGCCATCTCTCTCCCCACATCCACCACTGCTGGCCGCTCACCTCCAACTGCACAACGCTACACGCTGGTCACATCCAACTGCCCAACACTACAATAGCGAATATTCAACAATGCCAACCAGCCACAGACTGCACACAGCACAGTCAGTGATTTTCATACAGAGCGCTACGTGGCGTTACCAGCATAAAAACCTAAACAGCCTACTTACTACTTCATCACAATTAAAATGAATATTTATTCGTAATTGAGATATAAATGTTTGCTTAACTGAAGCTCAGTGAAGAGCAGTTAGCTCTGAAAAATCTCACATACTGTATTCCACAAATGAATGCACATCTATGTGCTCAGAAGCACTGTACAATAAATGACCGCTTGAGCGAAGCTTACTTGGGACAGACTGTTCTCTTAACAAGTGGTGGAAACCTGTAATTGATAGGAAGACTGCTGTGGAACCATGAATGAGTTTTCAATATCAGTGTAGCTCACAAATGCAAGCTATAACTGAATCCAAGATCCAAATAAGTAAAGACACTGAAAAGCAACACTAGCTGCGGAACTGCTGTCGGCGTGAGCCGCTCAGCGCAAAAGCAGCACTAGCGCTAACAGAGCGACATTTAGCCGATCGATTCAGAGCAAACTGCGCCACAGGCCGCGTCCAGGCGCCCCTCTGTCTCTCTCTCTCTCTCTCTCTCTCTCTCTCTCTCTCTCTGTCAATGCACTCTCTAGGCCTCACGTCACCGCACCGACTCCTCGACTCTCTCGCATCCCTCTCCGCTTCCAGAAAATTATCTCTCGGAGGGAAGGATTCACAACTTTCGCCACAGTGGCGACAAACAACTCCACTCGACATGCCGAGCCGCAGGGTGAGCCTGCCGTAACTTCTCCACTATCGCTTACAGTGCGCCTGTTAACTGGTCACACCCTTCTGACTGGCTGACATCATCCAGACGCGTAGGTGCTGGAACTTTCCCACAACGAACACGGAGCAATGTCTGTGTCGCGTATTTGCAGCGACCGAGAGGAAACGCAGGTTGGTCGCACCAGAGCCGTGCCGGAAACCGGCCAGCGTGCTGCCACGTCACTTCTGCAGCCCAGCAGCCCAGTGAGCCCGCGAGAAGGGGGAATGGGAGCCTTACCTACCTCCTCCGGTATCACCAAGTTTAATCTATCTTTTGCCTTACGCCTCTACACTTTCTTCAACTTCACTTGTATTTTTCCCACCACAAAGTTGTGGTCTGAATTTATGTCTGCTCCCGGTTAAGCTTTGGCATTCTTCAGACAGTTCCTAAAGTTCTTTTTACATCACAATGTATTCCAATTGATAAAATTCTCTGTTCAAATTTGAGGTACATGTATAACGTTTGCTTTTGCGATTTTCAAATAATGTATTATCCTTCATTAGTGAGTTTTCTTTGCACAACTTAATTAGTCGTTCACCTCTCTCATTTCTTATCCTTAATCCTACTTTTCCTATTGTATCTTCTTTTCTTTCTTTATACACCACTGCTCTCCAGTTCCCCGTTATGATAATCCAGGTATTTTCATTTTTCTTTCTCGATAAGTTGCTGAATCCTTTAATAATATTCTTACACCTCCTCATCTCTATGCTGGCTCGTCGGCATGTGTACCTGTCTTTCGAACTACGCTAAGTCGTATCATCTTCAATCTTTCGTCAATATATTGCGTCTTTGTTATCTTATTTTTCAGTTCGTGTCCTAATAAAATGGTTCAAATGGCTCTGAGCACTATGGGACTTAACATCTGAGGTCATCAGTCCCCTAGAACTTAGAACTACCTAAACCTAACTAACCTAAGGACATCACACACATCCATCCCCGAGGCAGGATTCGAACCTGCGACCGTAGCGGTCGCACGGTTCCAGACTGTAGCGCCTAGAACCGCTCGTCCACTCTGGCCGGCTCCTGTCCTAACAGTTCCTGTCCTAACATTATCCACAACTCAGTGCAATGTCCACTAATTCTTTATTAATAAAAAGTCATTGTTGATCTTAAAACATTTACAAATTACTAACACAACTACACCAACAAATTTACAGGCAGAAAAAATATATTAATCTTGTATGCCCCAATACGTCTGATCTACAAAGACTTAGGGTCCTCTGCACATCACTCAAAGTTGTAGGACTATGCATATTTAGTACACCATATTCTGTTTCGGCGAAATAGCTTCCTGTTGGCAGAAACATAAAATTTCGTGTGTGATTATACCAACCGCGTGACCGCTACGGTCGCAGGTTCGAATCCTGCCTCGGGCATGGATGTGTGTGATGTCCTTAGGTTAGTTAGGTTTAAGTAGTTCTAAGATCTAGGGGACTGATGACCTTAGAAGTTAAGTCCTATAGTGCTCAGAGCCATTTTTTTGTGATTATACCCGTCACAAGAATACACGGAAAACCTAAATTTAAATACATTTTACTACATGATTTTTCCCAGACCGGCAAAACTGTTACATCGTTTAATTACCTATATACAATACTGGCCATTAAAATTTCTACGCCACGAAGATGACGTGCTACAGACTCGAAATTTAACCGAAAGGAAGAAGATGCTGTGATGTGCAAATGAATAGCTTTTTAGAGCATTTACACAAAGCTGGCGCTGGTGGCGACACCTACAACGTGCTGACATGAGGAAAGTTTCCCACCAATATCTCATACACAAACACCAGTTGACCGGCTTTGCCTGGTGAAACGTTGTTGTGATGCCTCGTGTAAGGAGGAGAAATGCGTACTTTGATAAAGGTCGAATTGTAGCCTACCGCGATTGCGGTTTATCGTATCGCGACATTGCTGCTCGCGTTGGTCGATATCCAATGACGGTCAGCAGAATATGGAATCGGTGGGTTCACGAGGGTAATACAGAACGCCGTGTTGGTTCCCAACGGCCTCGTATCACTAGCAGTCGAGATGACAGGCATCTCATCCGCATGGCTGTAACGGATCGTGCAGCCACGTCTCGATCCCTGAGTCAACAGATGGGGACGTTTGCAAGACAAAAACCATCTGCACGAACAGTTCGACGACGTTTCCAGCAGCATGGACTATGATCTCGGAGACCATGGCTGCGGTTACCCTTGACGCTGCATCACAGACAGGAGCGCCTGCGATGGTGTACTCAACAACGAACCTGGGTGCACGAATGGCAAAACGTCATTTTTTCGAATGAGTCCCGGTTCACTTTACAGCATCATGATGGTCGCATCCGTGTTTGGCAACATCGCGGTGAACGCACATTGGAAGCGTGTATTCGTCATCGCCATACTGGCGTACCACCCGGCGTGATGGTATGGGGTGGCTCTGGTTACACGTCTCGGTCACCTCTTGACGGCACTTTGAACAGTGGACGTTACATTTCAGACGTGCTACGACCCGTGGCTCTACCCTTCATTCGATCCCTGCAAAACTCTACATTTCAGCAGGATAGTGCACGACCGCATGTTTCAGGTCCTGTACAGGCCTTTCTGGATACATAAAATATTGTACTGCTGCCCTGGCTAGCACATACTCCAGATCTCTCACCAATTGAAAACGTCTGGTCAATGGTGGCCGAGCAACTGGCTCGTCACAATACGCCAGTCACTACTCTTGATGAACTGTGGTATCGTGTTGAAGATGCATGGGCAGCTGTACCTGTACACGCCATCCAAGCTCTGTTTGACTCAATGCCCAGGCGTATCAGGGCCGTTATTACGGCCAGAGGCGGTTGTTCTGGGTACTGATTTCTCAGGATCTACGCACCCAAATTGCGTGAAAATGTAATCACATGTCAGTTCTAGTATAATATATTTGTGCAATGAATACCCGTTTATCATTTGCATTTCTTCGTGGCGTAGCAATTTTAATGGCCAGTGGTGTATTCACATACTATATAATCAACAGTATCCAGACACCCATATAATATGCGAAATTGACCATTAGATGTCACAAGAGGCAGAATTGTGCTGTCAGTAGAGAAGCAGTAACAGAAAAACTCAGTGACTTTAGACGTGGGCTGTTATTGGACATCACCTGAGTAACACATCCATCAGGAACCTTTCAACCCTTCTAAAGTTGTACAGACGGACTGTTGGTGAACTGACTGGGAAGCAGACAGGCAAAGGAACAACCGCAGCTAAGAAAAGGCCATGAACACCTCACTGACTCACAAACAGGGACCGTTGAGCGTTTCGAAGTGTAGATGTAAAAAAATCGAATCAAATCAGGGGAAGGAATAAATCGTGAGTTCCGGAGTGCAATTAGAAAAACTGCTGAGCACAAAGAGTTGGAAATAAAAGGGTAAAATGTCGAGCAGCACCACATAAGCCAAATATTTCTGTAGTCAGTGCTGAACGATGCCTGCGACTCCTGAACTGGTGTGAAGTGCGTCGCCTGTTGACAGTGGATGATTGGAAAAGAATGATTTGGGGTGATGATTCGCACAGTGACCTTTGGCAATCCGATGGAATGGTCTAGATTTGACGGATGCCTGGAGAACCTCACTTTACGTACGTGGGTGTTTTACATAGTTTTGGCATGGTCCCCTTACTGTGCTTAAGAAAACTCTAATTGCGGAAGGACTGGACACATTTTATACCATTCTGTACCTGTGCGCAGTAGAGCAACAGTTCGGAGGCGCACCCCGTCCTAAAGCAGCAACTGCGAGGTAGTGGTATGTGGACAGTAACATTCGTAACACGGACTGGTCTGCCCAGAGTCCCAAACTGGCCCCAGTGGCACACTTTCGGGATGCGTTAAACGTCGACTTCACTCCATACCCTACAGTCCAAATTCATTACCTTCTCTGGTTTCGGCTTCTGAGGAAGAACGGCCCGTCATTCTACCACAGACATTCTTTGAAAACGTTCATTGAAGGTATTCGCAGCAGGGTTCAAGCCGTCAGAGGTGGAGGAGAAAATTAGTGTTTAACGTCCCGCCGACAACGAGGTCATTAGAGAGGGAGCACAAGCTCGGATTAGGGAATGATTGGGAAGGAAATCGGCCGTGCCCTTTCAAAGGAACCATCCCGGCATTTGGTTCAAATGGCTCTGAGCACAATGGGGCTTAACGTCTGAGGTCATCAGTCCCCTAAAACTTAGAACTACTTAAACCTAACTAACCTAAGGACATCCATGCCCGAGGCAGGATTCGAACCTGCGACCGATGCGGTCGCAGGTTCCCAGACTGTAGCGCCTAGAACCGCTCGGCCACAATGACCGGCTCCCGGCATTTGCCTGAAACGATGTAGGGAAATCACGGAGAACCTAAATCAGGACGGCCGGAGACGGGTTTGAACCGTCGTCCTCCCGAATGCGAGTCCAGTGTGCTATCCACTGCGCAAGCCGTCAGAAAGGTGAAAGGTGGGCACGCCTCATTTTAATGTCCGTCAATTGTTGTCTCGATACTTTTGATCAGATAGTGGTAACATTGTCAGAAATTACCATGTACATGTTTTTGCTCACGTACTTTGTGCGTAGCTCATTAGCTCATCACCATTATAATAATCTGTGTGGCATCGTTTTGGACGATTATGGAGGTGAAACATTCCTCCGACTGTGTCAAAAAGAAAACGCACACACACAGAAGCTAGATATAGCGTGTTTATGGTCTCCCACTCTTTCAAAAAAGCACAGAGCGGCGCAGTAGTCGAAAGGTGAGATTTACTCGCGAGTCACCTGGCTCCACTGGCCAGCTGTCCTTCCCAGTCGATCGTATTTCTGCTGGGGTAGAGTTGCTGGTACTTTGTTTCTCGAGGACGGGTTCGATGCTTCGCTATTTGCACAATCGAACGCAGTTTGTGACTGTCAGTGCGACTTGGATTTGTGTGGTCTTCAAAAACGGGCAAGCAGCTTTGGAATGTAGCGTTGATAAATCAGTGCACCGTGAAACTGGAGCGCACAGGAAACTAAGTGTTGGTTATCGTAGCACCGAGACACGGAATTAAGGGGTAACGAGAGGTAGCAAGGAGCCGGGACAAAGTGGAAGCGTTAACTGGAGACTAACTGGCTGCGGGCTCTGGAGAGGCCCTCGGCCTGGAACTGGAGGGCCCTCCAGGAGTAGACGGGGGCCGCGTGCCGTAACTTTCCAGCCTTCTCCACCACTCCAGGCGCCTGCGGGAGCAGCCCCTCCAATGGAGAAACCTGCCGCCCGACTTCCAGTCGCTGAAGAGCGCGGCTCGCTGTGTATTCCGTGTAGAAGACTGTTCGTTGATGCTGCAGTTCTGTAGAGGGAAGTATCGCTTTTGGACTATCCTGTGGAAGTGCAAGAAGACATGGACAGCATTGCCACTTTCTGTAATGAATGACAGATCTATACAAATGTGGATAAATGTAAGATTGTGTCTGTAACAAACAGGACGTGTACTATCTGATTACAAGATTACTGGTGAGCATACACCGAGAAGAAACTTTATTCCTTCAGACAAAAACATTACGAAAGAAAATGAGTGTACGAACGATTCCTAGTGACAGCACGACGGGGCACGACTCAGAACTTTACATCTTTGTTTTGAATAATTATTGAAGTATCAGAAGTTATACAGGGTGGTGGGAAACAGTATGAAAAGCTCGTAAGGGCGTTGCAGGCTAGGTTGTACTGACAGATAACTGTTAAGAAAAAAATTCGGTATTTTGCACCCTTATCGAGTTAATTAGCATTGAAGTTAGCCAATCAGGCCATTGAGCGCGTAAATTCAAGCGACCGCCAGATACGGTGCCGCCAAATGTATTCTTTTTTGGTTTCCTAAAACAGAGCAAGGGAAGGATATCAAAATTGGACGTGGGATGGCAGTAGGTATCGAACCCAAGCCATAGGCTGAGCAGTCTCGTGCGCTCCTATCTACACTATAAAAGCAACTGACGCTAAGGCTGATCGCAAACTGAGACGCGTACTACACGTGTGACGAGACACGTTCCGCACGTGTCACGCTGGTCCTGCGCATGCACATTCTTTGCACGTGCCAGTTCGTGATACGTAGTACTGACAGAATCGAAGCGCGCCCACCCCGTAACCTTTCTCAAACCATTTTACAGAAACTATTCAGTAAGAGCATTTGATTTTTCCATTACATGTAGTGTTATGTGTCAGCTTTGTGTAGACGTGCCCATCATCTCGCTAATGGTCATACTTATTGTGATATACCCATTTGAGTAAGACACTGCGCAAAATTCGAAAAGTTTGCAACGATAAATAGGGGTTGCTCGGATTTTGCATTTGGTGCGTATTATGCCACATGCTGCTGTGTGAAATTTAACTAACATATGGAATTTTTCTTTAGACTTGAGAGGTGGTCTCTGTCTGCCTCCAATCTCGAAAAAAAGGATCGTACGCAGCGCGTTCACTCTCGATCGCATGCCCGCTAGAATGAAATATTCGTAACATTCCTCACAGCTCCTAAACAGGTCGAGGTGTCGAAACGAGATTTTGGCGAATGACAGCGCACAAGGAGAAGAACATTTTCCCAAATTGATAACATACGGAACTTTCTTATATATATCAGAAGTTGTAGTTTTTATTTTTTAATTTTTCGCTCCAGTGACACATTTTTTAAGAGTCGTCGGTAGCTAGTAAAACGAGAATTCCCTAGTAAAAAAAAATAAACATGAAATTTCTTCTCTTATGTTACAGAGAACCGACAAAATGAGATTTTCTCTAAGCTATTGATCTCTCTGCTCGCCAACTGCTTGTTTAATGGGACACTCTGTTTCAGAATTCTGTCGCAATAGCTGATGCGAGGTAAGTTTGTGAAAATTCTATTGTGTTTATGCGGCTGTACTCGTAAATAGTGAGGCTTCTTCGGATGAGAAAAGATTAACAACTCATACAAAAATAAATCGGCAACTCTGTTGCAGTTTTGGTTGAATCCCTATAAGCCATTGTATTTTTACCACTGAATGACTGGAATGGAAACTTACGAAAGGGTTTTATTCCTGTTCATCATCTGATCAATATGAAAATAATGCCGAACTTACCCTACATGCGTAGTGACTAGCACATGCCAGACGTTGGTTGTATTTTAATGTATTGTATGTTAACCGGGGACCTAGAAACGACGGAGAGGCTCCGTCCCCGCCGCGGCCGCAGTGGCCCACAACCCCACGACGACTACCGCAGTCCACTTCACCCCTCCGTCGCCCCACACCGAACCCAGGGTTATTGTGCGGTTCGGCCCCCGGTGGACCTCCCAGGGAACGTCTCACACCAGACGAGTGTAACCCCTATCTTTGCGTGGTAGAGTAATGGTGGTGTACACGTACGTGGAGAACTTGTTTGCGCAGCAGTCAAATGGTTCAAATGGCTCTGAGCACTATGGGACTTAATTTCTGAGGTTATCGGTCCCCTAGACCTCAGAACTAATTATACCTAACTAACCTAAGGACATCACACACATCCATGCCCGAGGCAGGATTCGAACCTGCGACCGTAGCGGTCGCGCAGTTCCAGGCTGTAGCGCCTAGAACCGCTCGGCCACCCTGGCCGGCGCGCAACAATCGCCAACATAGTATAACTGAGGCGGAATGAGGGGAACCAGCTCGCTTTCGCCGAGGCAGGTGGAAAACCGCCTAAAAACCATACACAGACTGGCCGATTCACCGGACCTCGACACACATCCGCCGGGCGGATTCGTGCCGGGGACCAGGCGCTCCTTCCCGCCCGGAAAGCCGTGCGGTAGACCGCACGGCCAACCGGGCGGGCCACACGTTGGTTACTCACCTATGGCTCGTCAAACTGACAAAATGTGATTCGCGAACAGAATAATCGCTACCGAGAAAAATGAAGAATTGATCTATCGCACAACAAGATGGTCAGTGTACTGTCAGTAGCTGAGAATAATGCGTGTGATAGGAATGCGGAAGCTAGCCGGGTGTGCCTTGTGTGGGGAAGAGTTCACGTGTTTCGAAAAAACATTGTCATGAATGTAAGCCTGCGTTGTCAGCAGTACATGCCTTTTCTCTACACTGCACGCCAATTAAAATGTTGTCGTGCAACATAGGCAGCAAGTAGACTTTCTTGTTTCACGGTATAGTATTTAAAATTTCGGTTCACTACCCTCGCTATGAATTGTCTATTCCTTCTTGCAAGTTGAAAAAAAAATGTTCTAATGTGTGTGACTTACTAAGGGACCAAGGTCCCCAGATTTACACACTACTGAAGTTAACTTATGCTAAGAACAGCACACACACCAATGTCAGAGGGGAGGGGCCGAGCAGTCCGTGACATGACGCCCCAAACCGCTCGTCCACTCCGCGTGGCTCTTGTAATTTGAAGACATTGTGGAAGCAGAAGACATAATGCCAGTGGCTGATGGTTCACAAAGAAAAACAATAACGAACTAAAACAACAAAACTATATAGATATAACTGGAAAATATAATGAACTAATGAAAAAAATATGGAGCGCTTAAATGGCGAAAAACGCAACACTACACAGTGACAATAAAATTCAGTATACCGTAAGGCTATATTTTTCGGATTGCCAGTGCTACCACCGCCCATACGCGCCATGCCGAAGTGAGCATATGGCGCCGGCCGTGGTGGCCGTGCGGTTCTAGGCGCTTCAGTCTGGAACCGTGTGACTGCAACGGTCGCAGGTTCGAATCCTGCCTCGGGCATAGATGTGTATGATGTCCTTAGGTTAGTTAGGTTAAAGTAGTTCTAAGGTCTAGGGGACTGATGACCTCAGATATTAAGTCCCATAGCGCTCAGAGCCATCTTTGAGCATATGGCAGGACTGCCTTCCCTCTCCCCGCCTCATCCCTTCCTTAGTACTAGCGTGGCGCGCGGCGCGAGAAACTGTGCCGCAACCGGAACCCCGCGAGACCTGACGCAGACCTGTGTCGCGTCACCGCCGCGTCGCATCCCAGTTTGTGCGGTCGCACTTGAACCTGTTGAGTTACAAAAATGCGACCGGCGTTGCGCCGCGCCACACGAGCTATACGCATCTTAATTTGGGACTGGCGTAATTGTATCTGACGGGCCTCTTGACTTTGTGACCAAAACAGCCTGATTGGCTAACATAAGTCCTAATTAAATCGGAAATGGCGTACGTACCGAATTTTTTTTTAAATTACAAGGGGCGTTCTATAAGTAATGCAACACATTTCCTTCCTGAAAGAAGACTGGTATCATTGAGGATTCCAAGACGCTGTATTATTCCCCTTTCTTTTCGCTACAAAACCATGTTTTTCAACACATCCCTCGTTCAGTACGACGGCCTTTCACCACGGAAGCGGCTGCGTGTCCAAGTGGTACCACTGTTCAAGTCGACGTCGGAGCCAACGTCTTGCCGCATCGATAACATCCCCGTCATCGACGCCGTGCTTCCCGCAGAGTGCATCCTTCACTGGGCCAAATACACTACTGGCCGTTAAAATTGCTACACCACGAAGGTGACGTGCTACAGACGCGAAATTTAACCGACAGGAAGAAGATGTTGTGATATGCAAATGATTAGCTTTTCACAGCATTCACACAAGGTTGGCGCCGGTGGCGACACCTACAACGTGCTGACACGAGTAAAGTTTCCAATCAATTTCTCATACACAAATAGCAGTTGACCGGTGTTGCATGGTGAAACTTTGTTGTGATACCCCGTGTAAGGACGACAAATGTGTACCATCACGTTTCCGACTTTGATAAAGGTCGGATTGTAGCCTATCGCGATTGCGGTATATCGTATCGCGACATTGCTGCTCGCGTTGGTCGAGATCCAATGACTGTTAGCAGAATATGGAATCGGTGGGTTCAGGAGGGTAATACAGAACGCCGTGCTGGATCCCAACTGCCTCGTATCACTAGCAGTCGAGATGACAGGCATCTTATCCGCATGACTGTAACGGATCGTCCAGCCACGTCTCGATCCCTGAGTCAACAGGTGGGGACGTTTGCAAGACGACAACCACCTGCACGAACAGTTCGACGACGTTTGCAGCAGCATGGAGTATCAGCTCGGAGACCGTGGCTGCGGTTGCCCTTAACGCTGTATCACACACAGGAGCGCATGCGATGGTGTACTCAACGACGAACCTAGGTGCACGAATGGCAAAACGTCATTTTTTTCAGATGATTCCAGGTTCTGTTTACAGCATCATGATGGTCGCATCCGTGTTTGGCGACATCGTGGTAAACCCACATTGGAAGCGTGTATTCGTCATCGCCATACTGGCGTATCACCCGACGTGATGATATGGGGTGCCATTGGTTACACGTCTCGGTCACCTCTTGTTCGCAACGACGGCACTTTGAACAGTGGACGTTACATTTCAGACGTATTACGACCCGTGGCTCTACCCTTCATTCTATCCCTGCGAAACCCTACATTTCAGCAGGATAATGCACGACCGCATGTTGCAGGTCCTGTAGGGGCCTTTCTGGATACAGAAAATGTTCTACTGCTCTCTGGTCAGCACATTCTCCAGATCTCCCACCAATTCAAAACGTTGGTCAATGGTGGCCGAGCAACTGTCTCGTCACAATACGCCAGTCACTACTGTTGATGAACTGTGGTATCGTGTTGAAGCTGCGTGGGCAGCTGTACCTGTGTACGCCATCCAAGCTCTGTTTGACTCAATTCCCGGACGTATCAAGGCCGTTATTACGGCCAGAGGTGGTTGTTCTGGGTACTGATATCTCAGGATCTATGCATCCAAACTGCGTGAAAATGTAATGACATGTCAGTTCTAGTATAATATATTTGTCCAATGAATACCCGTTTATCACCTGCGTTTCTTCTTGGTGTAACAATTTTTAATGGCCAGTAGTGTAGATAGAAGACGAAAGATGAGAGGTCCGGGCTGCAGGGAGTACGAGGAGAAGAATGGAATGAAGTTTTCTGAGCTCCTGTAGTGAGGAGGTCTTCCGTTGTCATGGGGAAGGAAATTGCCGTTTGCGTCCCACACACATGATCCTTCGTTTGTTTTTTATGGTATTGTGTTGGTTGGTGAAGAACCCTGAGGGCACAGACCTTCGAGTATCTGAACTGGTGGACATGTGTGTCAGCACTACCAGCAGAGACGTCCAGCTGAGCAGCGCGGTTTGTGACTGCGACCCGTCGAGCACCACGAACGGGAGGCTCCGCGCGTTCCCACATATCTGTAGTCAGATGTGTGTGGCCAGCCGGCGTGAGAGCGGCAGGTTTGCGCGACCTTGCTCGCGATGATGACAAACGCCTCGCCCGAGGACTCACCGCGCTTTCGTTCACTGCTAGGTACCTGTAGACATTCTGCAAACGTCCATGAATATCTGCGATGCTCGGGTTTTCTGCTGAAAGAACGTCAATGATAGCCCTCTGCTTGGAATCGACCTCCATTATAGACGACATTTTGAAGGCTACGTATAGCACCGACACCTATTGGTACTTTATGAAAGTATAGGAGCCGAAATGGAAATGTCGTGTGGCTAGGGCCTCCCGTCGGGTAGGCCGTTCACCTGGTGCAATTCTTTCGAGTTGACCCCACTTCGGCGACTAGCGTGTCGATGAGGATGAAATGACAATGATAAGGACAACACACAGTGACTGAGCGGAGAAAATCTCCGACCCAGCCAGGAATCGAACCCGGGCCGTTAGGTATGACATTCCGTCGCGCTGACCACTTAACCACTCAGCTAACAGTGGCGGACAGTATAGGAGCTGAAACGGGAATATTCCACGATGTCCCACAACAAATTCCGCATTCTGTTCAACCGAAATTGGTCGAGAAAAAAAAATGTGTCGCATTACTTACTGAACACGATTCGTGTTTCTCACCCCCACACCTCCAGATGTCAGACACTCAGATCGGTACCAAACGTTGTACGTAGATAGAGTATCGGCCAAAACACCGATCTAATTCGTGCTGTGTGCTGTCGTCCAGTAGAAGATGTGTAAACGGTAACTGAAAGTAACGCCAAAACTACGGAGCAAAGGAAACCGAATCTGTGAGCGGTGAATCTGAAGATCTTTGTTAGGTGAGATGGTAGAGCGTCAGATCGATGTACTTCAGGTCATGTGTTCGAAAGCTACTGACAGCGACTTTTTTAAACATATTACGCGTGAAATTGTTATATGGAAAACATTTTTCTTCCACGTAAAAGGATGTTTCAGAGTTTGTAGCGATGTTCTTTTGGTAGTCTGCTTTCGCTTCGTTAGTTGAAAGTAGAAACCTATAGAGTACATTTCTATAGGTAGCTGTGGTGTTATTTATACAAATGTAGTCTATAGGATTGCTACTTTCACCTAACGAAGCGAAAGCAGACTACCAAAAGAAACCGTGAAACGACCTTTTACATGGCAGAAAAATGTTTTCCATATAACAATTTCACCCGTAATCTATTAAAAAATTTCGCCATCAGCTTGTTTCGAACTCGGGCCCTTTATCACGACAATCTGATGTTCTACCAACTTTTCTTTTACTTTTATTTATTTATTTATTTTTTTATTCGGATCAATTACTGGGTTGGCGGAGGCAGTTAATATTTGTATTTTTTAAATTTTTACATGTTTTTTTATTTGAGTTGTTTTTTCCAGTGGCTGTTGATTCTTTTGGCATTTATAGGTGCTAAGCACAATATACAAATACTAAAGGTGCCATTCAACACATCCAAACGCAAAAACAGCTCCCAACGCCGTCTAGATTTTAGAGTTCACTAAAAATAAAGAAAAAAAAACGGAACCCTGCGACGGCCGTGTTGGCGTGTATCCAGGTCGGCTTCTCGCTAACTTAAAAACGAGATACAGTCCCCTGAATGCACAGGCAAGGGCGTTAGTTCCTGAACGTTGAGCTATCTTCTCATTTCACTTCTCATACCCGGAACACCTCAACTAGCCGGAGAGTCCGTGAATAACGAACCCAAGTACACTACTGCCCATTAAAATTGCTACACCAAGAAGAAATGCAGATGATAAACGGGTGTTCATTGGGCAAATATATTGTACTAGAACTGACATGTCATTACAGTTTCACGCAGCTTGGGTGCATAGGTCCTGAGAAATCAGTACCCAGAACAACCACATCTGGCCGTAATAACGGCCTTGATACGCCTGGGCATTGAGTCAAACAGAGCTTGGATGGCGTACACAGGTACAGCTGCCCATGCAGCTTCAACACCATACCACAGTTCATCAACAGTAGTGACTGGCGTATTGTGACGAGCCAGGTGCTCGGCCATCATTGACCAACGTTTTGAATTGGTGAGAGATCTGGAGAATGTGCTGGCCAGAGAGCAGTAGAACATTTTCTGTATCCAGAAAGGCCCGTACAGGACCTGCAACATGCGGTCGTGCATTATCCTGCTGAAATGTAGGGTTTCGCAGGGATCGAATGAAGGGTAGAGCTACGAGTCGTAACACATCTGAAATGTAACGTCCACTGTTCAAAATGCCGTCAATGCGGACAAGAGGTGACCGACACGTGTAATCAATGGCACTCCATATCATCACGCCGGGTGATACGCCAGTATGGCGATGACGAATACACGCTTCCGATGTGCGTTCCCCGCGGCGTCGCCAAACACTGATGCGACCATCATGATGCTGTAAACAGAACCTGGATTCATCCGAAAAAAATGAAGTTTTGCCATTCGTGAACCCAGGTTCGTCGTTGAGTACACCATCGCAGGCGCTCCTGTCTGTGATGCAGCGTCAAGGGCAACCGCAGCCACGGTCTCCGAGCTGATACTCCATGCTGCTGCAAACGTCGTCGAACTGTGCGTGCAGATGGTTGTTGTCTTGCAGACGTCCCCATCTGTTGACTCAGGGATCGAGACGTGGCTGCACGATCCGTTACAGCCATGCGGATAAGATGCCTGTCATCTCGACTGCTAGTGATACGAGGCCGTTGGGATCCAGCACGGCGTTCCGTATTACCCTCCTGAACCCACCGATTCCATATTCTACTAACGGTCATTGGATCTCGACCAACGCCAGCAGCAATGTCGCGATACGATAAACCACAATCGCGATAAGCTACAATCCGACCTTTATCAAAGTCGGAAAAGTGATGGTACACGAGGCATCACAACAACGTTTCACCAGGCATCGCCAGTCAATTGCTGTTTGTGTATGAGTAATCGGTTGGAAACTTTTCTCATGTCAGCACGTTGTAGGTGTCGCCACCGGCGCCAACCTTGTGTGAATGCTCTGAAAAGCTAATCATGTGCATATCACAGCATCTTCTTCCCGTCGGTTAAATTTCACGTCTGTAGCACTTCATCTTCGTGGTGTAGCAATTTTAATGGCCAGTAGTGTAATTAGAGAAACATGTTCTGTATTTCATGTGTCGCCGCAAGATCGCATGTTGCTCTTGCATCCAACTTAGCCACTAGAGATCTGCATATTCAGCTCTCACATATACTGTATTGTCTGCCTAAACTCCACAGCTCTGGTGTTACTTTTAGTTACAGTTTACGCATCTTCTACTGGACGGCAGCGCACAGCACGAACTAAATGGGTGTTTTGGTTGATACTCTATGGACATACAACGTTTGGTACCGATCTGAGTTTCTGACATCTGGAGGTTTGGATGTCAGCACAACCCACCCTGCAACAGCCTTACGAGTTTTCAGACTGTTTCTAACCCCCCTGTATTCTGTTAATGGCATGTAAAGTACTGTACCTTAAGAAAAGCAAGGTATTTTTCTTGTTTCGCGTGGCTTATAGTTTATTTTCCTGCTGCCCTCGAATCTAATGTGACGAGCAGTGCAAAGCATTAGTGACTAGTGCGACCTTTCAGTTTCGTACTTCGCGGAGCGTCGGGCTTTGCATTTCTCTGCAGACGTGCCTTCCCCTGGCGCTGGGGTGGGGGCTGCGGCCTCACCTGTTCCGCTGAGGTCCCCGTGTCGATAATGAGCGCCGGCCACGAGTCGGCGCGGCCCACCTGTGGCCGCGGCGGTTAGGGCGGCCACGCCCCGCGTTCCCGTGGGACGCGCCACAATGCCGCCGGCAGGGCAGCGCAGCGCTGGGCCCCTTCCTCCTCGCCTTCCCTTATCGACAGCTCTCTGTCGGCGTGCCGGGCCGCAATTAACTGGCCTCCCCGGGACTCTGCTGTCTGCGCCGGTCTGCGCGCCCGCGCTGACGTGTGACTCCGACCCTCCGCCATCACTCATTATGCTGTCGAAGACGGTACGTTCACGGTCCACTAGAAACGTTAGGGTTTGTTTGAGGTTCTAGCAGAGCAGCGCGGTTTCCCATACGGAGATGCCGAACGGCTCCACTGTTCCCGCCCAAAGCGTCTCAGTGTTCGTCGATTCCTCCTTTCTCTCTCCATTCCTCACAGCAAGCCTCTTGTTTCTGACGTCTCTGACCTTGTCGTAAACGATAATGACAACAGCGTGAGAAGCGTTCGGTCAACTCGAAGGTAAGATTCTAGATGGTTTAATTTATATAGGTCTATTCGATGGCATCTACGAGTGTTGATGATGTGCATCAGATGCGTTTTATTCAAAAAATGGTTCAAATGGCTCTGAGCACTATGGGACTTAACTTCTTAGATCATCATTCCCATAGACCTTAGAACTACTTAAACCTAACTAACCTAAGGACATCACACACATCCATGCCCGAGGCAGGATTCGAACCTGCGATGGTAGTGGTCGCGCGGTTCCAGACTGTAGCGCCTAGAACCGCTTGGCCACTCCCGCAATTTTTTTTTTATTCAACCTTTACCCTTTGATACTGGGCAGTGAAATGAAAACTGAACACTCTCCTCAACGGGACCATTCAAAACTAATCACCACACCCGTTAACACATTTATCCCACAGGGAGACGAGACGAGCAATTCCTGGTTCTTAGAACGCGCCCTGCTGCTGACGGATCCTCAAATGCATCCACTTCTGCACTTCCTCGTCCGAATGATACCGACGTCCACGCATGTCTTTCTTCAGATGGTCAAAGATGTGAAAATTGCAGGGTGAACGATCAAGGCTTTTAAGTAGGCTCTTTAGGTTTTCATGTTGGTAACGCCACGTAGCGCTCTGCGTGAAAATCACTGACTGGGCTGTGTGAAGTCTGTGGCTGGTTTGCATTGTTGGAGTATTCGCTATTGTAGTCTTGGCCAGTTGGATGTCAACAGCGCGCAGCGTTGTGCAGTTGGAGGTGAGCCGCCAGCAGTAGAGGATGTGCGGAGAGAGATGCCAGAATTTTGAGAGCGGACGATCTAGACGTGTGTCCATCAGAAAGAGTAAATTTGTAAAACTGGATATCATGAACTGATATATATATAATGACTTTAGAACATTATTAAGGTAAATACATTGTTTGTTCTCTATCAAAATCTTTCATTTGCTAACTATGCCTATCAGTAGTTAGTGCCTTCAGTAGTTTGAATCTTTTAATTAGCTGGCAGTATTGGCGCTCGCTGTATTGCAGTAGTTATAGTAACGAAGATTTTTGTGAGGTAAGTGATTCATGAAAGGTATAAGTTATTGTTAGTCAGGGCCATTCTTTTGTAGGGATTATTGAAAGTCAGACTGCATTGCGCTAAAAATATTGTGTGTGAGTTTAGTGTTGATCAGAATAAGTAAAGAGAGAAATGTCTGTGTACGTTCAATCCTGCTCAGCTGTTCGAAAATCAAATAACATAAGAGGTTAACCAGTACAGTAATTGATAAATTTTTCTAAGGGGACGTTTCAGGCTGTACGGACGATGTTGCAACGTTCCCCAACCAAATCGTTGAAACGTAGCTCTCGTCCTATTGGCAGTTTGAGAGCAGGCGTTATCGTGCAACAGGATGATTCTGTCCGGCAGCAGCCGGCCGCGGTGGCCGAGCGGTTCTAGGCCCTTCAGTCTGGAACCACGCGACCGCTACGGTCGCAGGTTCGAATCCTGCCTCGGGCATGGAAGTGTGTGATGTCCTTAGGTTGGTTAGGTTTAAGTAGTTCTAAGCTCTAGGGGACTGATGATCTCAGATGTTAAGTCCCACAGTGCTCAGAGCCATTTGAATTTGTCCGACAGCATTCCTGGGAGTTTTGCAGTTGCAGTTGCAGTGGCGCGTTGCAGTTTCTGCAAAGAGCATTGATAGCGCTGCGCTTTGACTCGGCGAGCAGGGGAACAACAGCGCCCGTCCCCACACTGCCAATCGGACGAACGCTACGCTTCAGAGATTCGGTTGGGAAACATTGCAACATCGTCCGTACAGCTCGGATATTTTACTGTGTGTTTTTCACATCTGTGGCGACATGCAAAAAGACAGACGTGAACACCTTATTGAATTCATATATTTTCGCGTATTCGTTCGTTCAGCAGGAGACAGCGGGCTTAAACTTCAGCAGTATTCCACTACGGGCCAGATAAATGTTGGCAAGAGATCTCCTTCCAGACAGACTACAGAAAACCATTATCCTAGCAATAGAGGCTAATCACTTGTGGAAAATAAATGGCAGATATGATTTGAAAAAACACTGCAGTGAACGGATACTTCGAAAAAAATTATAAAATAAATGTTGTCCAAACGAATGTTTGGATGCATTTTCAAATGAGAGTGAAACTTGTGTAATACGTCACTACATTTTATTGCAGTTAAGATGCTTTTTTGTTTCGTTTTCGAAGTCTCAGAGAAAATGTTTTTCCTGTCGTCTGGTTGAGCAGTGGTGAAATTCTTCAGAAACGGATGCAGTGAAACACCTTTCTTTTTCCTAAATGAAAGTCAGCAACCTTTTCCTCCTGTTACACCCCTTGAGTAACGTTTCAAAGTAAGAAGGAATAGATGAATGATTTTGAAAGTACTGATATGGTGCAGGTCATAGAGAATCACCCGAATTAAAAGTAGTACCAACTTGCCTTGGACCCCACAGCTTATACACTCACAGAAAAAAAATCGCAATATCGGAGAACTGTACGACGTAAACGAAAGTTGTTAGTCGTGTTTCTTCATTTGAAAGATGATGTCTGTTCAGTCGCGTAAGAACGGTACTACACTACTGGCCGTTAAAATTGCTACACCAAGAAGAAATGCAGATAATAAGCGGATATTTAATGAACAAATATATTATACTAGAACTAACATGTGATTACATTTTCACACAATTTGGGTGCATAGACCCTGAGATATCAGTACCCAGAACAACCACGTCTTGCCGTAATCATAGCCTTGCTACGCCTGGGCATTGAGTCAAACAGAGCTTGGATGGCGTGTACAGGTACAGCTGCCCATGCAGCTTCAATACGATACGACAGTTCATGAGCAGTAGTGACTGGCGTATTGTGACGAGCCAGTTGCTGGCCAGACGTTTTCAATTGGTGAGAGATCTGGAGAATGTGCTGGCCAGGGCAACAGTCGAACATTTTCTGCATCCAGAAAGGCCCGTACAGGACCTGCAACATGCGGTCGTGCATTATCATGCTGAAATGTAGGGTTTCGCAGGGATCGTATGGAGGGTAGAGCCACGGGTCGTAACACATATGAAATGTAACGTCCACTGCTCAAAGTGCCGTCAATGCGAACAAGAGGTGACCGAGACGTGTAACCAATGGCACCCCATATCATCACGCCGGGTGATACGCCAGTATGTTGTTGTTGTTGTTGTTGTGGTCTTCAGTCCTGAGACTGGTTTGATGCAGCTCTCCATGCTACTCTATCCTGTGCAAGGTTCTTCATCTCCCAGTACCTACTGCAACCTACATCCTTCTGAATCTGCTTAGTGTATTAATCTCTTGGTCTCCCTCTACGATTTTTACCCTCCAAGCTGCCCTCCAATGCTAAATTTGTGATCCCTTGATGCCTCAAAACATGTCCTACCAACTATAAAATAAATAAAATAAATAAATAAAATATATATATTGTTATTTAGATATTGATTATTCTATCTGTATGATGGTGATTGTGATTGCAATTGTATTTGCTTATCTGGAATGTGGACGTTTAATTATTCGGTATCAGACGCTTGACAATGGCTTTTCCGTAAAGGCAATGTTACTCGTAGTTGACCGTGAAATAAAACTGAATAATCGGACTTCGTAATTAAATCGTTTCCAAAGACTGCTGCGGTAGGTGCGGACTCATAATCTAAATCTCAATATTACAATAATTTGCCAGCCATGCCAATACGTCGTACAGAGGTGATTGTCTACTAAACATAAAAAAGGTTACACAGTTAGTTAAAACAGATATATTCAATGAATAAGCCTACAGTTCATAATCCTACTTACTTTTATAAATATAATTCTTTACAGAATCGAGTGCCTAGTGTGGTTGCAACTCGCAGTATTCTTCTATAACATGAAATATGGCGGTGTGCCAGACAATAAAATAAAATACGTGCTTCTCGCACCACTTCAACCAGAGCTCTCTCTTTCTTAATCAAACATAAGAGTAACGTAATTGTGCTTTTGTTTTATCAGCGACACAGCGCTGCAGTTGTGTGCCATAGGCTTTATTTATTTGTCACTGATTATTTATTTAATTAATATTTCGCGTTTCCGAGGAAACTCACGCTCGGCATGCAAATGTGCCTTTATATTGCCCCCTGAATTGCGAGGCGAAAGGACACACCTGCAGGCGAGCAATTCACCTAAAGGCACAAGAAAATCTAAGTTATCTACAACTATTTGCATGACTTACATTACACATTATGCACATTATATACAAAATTTGAATGACGCGGGTGCGCCGTTAAAGTTCTTATGTTGGCAGATAGAGTGCGCGCATGCGCAGAAGCGTCTGTGTAACTGCGGCACTGCCGTTATTTCGTACAGTTAGATCACGCGGCACAGTATTGCAGATCATATTGTTCGTGTGCGCGCGTTTTTCAGTCGTTGCACAAAGAAAATATTCAACCAAGATTACATATGAAGACTACATTCTATGACAGGTAACTTAGTTTTAAATTTACAATATTTGTTATAACACAATACAACTAGATTGTTGAATGTTCTTAGTTACATAGTATTGTTTTGAAATACTTCAAAGAAAAATGTCCGTATTTTTCAGGTGCGTTGACCTATACACATCGTGTCGTTATTACAGTTCATATTCATCCGCTGCACAATAATTTTTTACAGGTTAGTATCGTCGTGGTAAAGTTTTTTGATCACAGTAACATCGTTGTATAACAACGTGATTAATACATAAGCGTGTCCATTTCTCATTTCCATTATAGTCGTAGTGATGCAGTTCGTTGTGACTAAATGCATTGCTTATTACAGATCAGACGTGACCCGTCGAGTAATTGGTCCACGTGCAGTTCGTTTTTTACATTCCGTGGAAGCTTGGTTGCAGAACCTCGGACGGCACATAGCTGGCGTCGATCCTTGGACAGTCCAGGTAAGAGTGTCCGTCACATTTCGAGAACATTTCATTCCCTGAAGTTCCAACCAAAATTCTTCCACCCGTCGTGTTGTTTTCTGGACAGGCACTTTGTGTCCATTTAATCCAGTTAACATCTTGAACTTAGGTACTGTAGTAATGTCACTAGACGATGCACGAATTATGCACTTCACATTTTCAGTTTTTTGCTGAATATAGCTCACCTAAATGTTCGTAGTTATTAATCAAGGAAATCGTTCATCGCGTTTACATAGATACGCTGCATAATGAATGGCATTAACAGTTTCTTTCACATAGGTTTCGGCGTAGTTGCAGAGTTAGTAATGTTCGTTAATGTCCGTGAACAGTGGTTCACTATGCAATGTCTTTTTGGCACTCGTTTTGTTCAAATTTTTACATAGTAACAGTTGCACTATACATCAGTTAAAAAAATAAGTAATTATACATACACACGTCACATATTTTCTTAGCATAAACATAATATAGTTGCACATAAACATGTTTACATCATCATTACATCGCTATAGGTTATTACATTGTGTCACATTTGATCACATGAATTGCAGATATTTACATCCTCTTTAGCGGTTTCGCTGGGATATTATCGATGTTTTTTGTGATGTCATCTGAAATTAAGATAGGTTAGACACAACATTCATTACATCAGTAGGCAAGACCAGGCGTTTTCACTACTCAATAAATATTCAAAATAGTAAGAGAGAGAAAATGTTCGATTCCTCGCGTTTTGTGCGTGTGTGTAGAGTGTCTGTGTGGCCTTGACTACTGATAGATGCTTTTCGTGTTGAGAGATGTGCGTCTAATCTATTTCTCAAAGTAAAAGATCGCTTCACAGATGACGTCTGTCAGTTCGTCAGGTGTCACACCAAGTCAGTGGTACCTTCAGTAACAAATGTTCCGTGAAAAATTAATATGTCATCCACTGCTACGTAATCATAAATTTTACTTTAATATTCCGTCTTTCAGGTGGAGGCGCGCGCTGAAAGAAGAGTTCTTCTGTCTTCAACTGCGTCACTGGAACCGCTGAAATGAAAATTTCTATACTACTTATTATCTGTGTTGTAACAACAGAGTTTTTCGAGTTGCTTAGCAATATTTTGATGGGTATGACTTTGACATTATTCAGCATGAAATGCTCTATGATCTCGGTGTGCGTATAGCCCAATAATTTTGTTAGTTCTAGGATGTTGTAACAGATACGCACCAGGATGCGGTATGTTAACAATTATATAAGGTCCTTCATATAGCAGACGCCACTTAGCGTTGCGTCGTTTGAGTGCTACAGATTTATGATGAGTACGAAGTAGTACAAGCATTCCTACCTCGAATTTTTGTTTTCTTTTTATTATGTTTCTGTGATGTTTGTTTCGTATTTGTGCGTGATGTGTCAATGTAGTCAATACTTCTTTTATTTTCTGTTCAGGTGTGATTTCCTTGTCCGACAACTTAGGTAATGGTTCTATCCACTGATCGTTCTGTTTGCAATTGAACATGATCTCGTTAGGTGTGTAATTCGTATCGTAAATATTTAAGTTATTGTGTACGTCTTCGAAAAGACTTAGGTAGGACACCCAATTAGTATGTTTTGATGAAATATAGGTCGTCATGAATCGATTTAATTCTCGGAAAAGTCTCTCAGTCGCGTTACATTGTGGACTAAACCTCGAAATAAATATACTTTTGATGTTATTGTCCTTCAAGAAATTTCTCCATTTGTACCCAGAGTAGTATGCTGCATTATCTGATAGAATTGCTTTAGGTTTTCCCACGTGCGTCAGGTAATCTCTTGAGAATCTTCGTATTATAGCATTTGCAGTGGCGGATTTTAAAGCATAAAGTTTTACATGTTTAGAAAATATATCGTAAAAAGCTAAGATATATTTGACGCCTCCAGAGCTTGCTGGATGCGGTCCACTGATGTCAGTACACAGAATTTCCAGGGGTTTACTAGGTAAAATAGAATGTAAATCTGTTTTTGTGGATAAATTCTGAGGTTTTGATTTTTGACATATGACACATATTTTTAGTTCCCTGTAAATTTTTCTTCTCATATTGCTAAAATAACAGTATGTACTGAGCTTTGCCAAACACTTTTTCGTCCCATAATGACCCCAAACTAAGTGTGTGTGCCAAATTAGATTACGTTCAGACTCTTTGGGAATGCATACACACCAGTTAGTAGCATTTGGATGTCGGCGGTAAAATAACACATCATTGTGTAACTTGTAATACTTAGTCAAAGGATGATTGTGTTTTTCTACCAGTAATGTTATTATCTTATACCAGTGAGGATCAGATTTTTGTAATTCAGCCATGTTTCTGCACATATCAATATAATATTGGTGATACTGCTTGTCTTGCATTAAGAGAATCCTGTAGTCATTTATATTTTCTAAGTCACTGTTGGTATCATTCATACCTTGTGGAAGTCTAGACAAAGTGTCTGCAATGGTGTTGTCCTTACCTCTTATGTACTTAATTTCAAAAGAGTAGTTCTGAAGTGTAACTGCCCATCGTGATAGTCTAGGATGTACAAGTTTACAAGTTAACATAAATGTCAGGGCCTGGTGATCGGTGTAAATTACCGTATGTTTTCCAAATAAATAATAATTGAATTTCTTGAATGCCCATACTATGGAAAGTGTTTCTAACTCAGTAGTGGAGTATGTACGCTCACATTCAGTTAGAGTGCGACTCGCAAACCCAATAATTCTTATCTGTTCCTCCTCTTTATTCTTTACAACTTGAAATAAGCAACAGCCCAAGCCAGTACGTGAAGCGTCACAAGTCATACAAAAATCTAAATTGAAATCTGGATGGCTCAATATGTTAGCATTCACTAAAGCATGTTTAATTGTATTAAAGTCATTCTGGCACTGTTCCGACCAGATCCAAACTTGATTCCTTCTGAGTAGATTTAGCAGATGTTTACTGTTCAAAAGTGGTTGTGGCAAAAAACGTCTGAAAAATGAACATAGCCCAAGGAATGATTTTAACTGCTTTTTAGTTCGAGGGCTAGGAAAGTTTCTGATAGCATCTAATTTACTGGGATCCGGACGTATGCCCTGTGAATTAATGATATGTCCTAAATACTTTATCTCACTGCAACCAAATTTTGATTTTCTTAGGTTGGCTGTGACTCCAGCTTGTGCAAATTTTTCTAAAATTCTTTGAAGAGTGTCAACGTGTTCATTCCAAGATTGTGTAGCTATCAGTATATCATCTACATAGTGTGTGACTGTCTCAACTAAATCGTCGCCAAGCACGGTATCCAGGGCTGTAATGAATACCCCCGAGCTGACATTCAGTCCGAAGGGTAGAACACAAAACTGATAGGTTCGCCCCCCGAACATAAATGCAGTATATTTCCGAGAATCAGGAGTGATACCCACCTGCCAAAACGAATTAGCGAGATCTATTGTGGAAAAATATTTTGCATCTAGAAATTTCTGTAATTGCTCTTCTAAATTTTCAGGTTTTGTGTGAACCGGTAAAATTATTTCATTAATAGCTCGTGCGTCTAACACTAACCTAATGCTTCCATTTGATTTTTTGACAACAAGTAGAGGACTACAATAAGATGAGGTGGATGGTTCAATGACCTTCCAGTCTAACATTTGTTTTAATTCTTGCCACACAGCAGGTCGTTGAGATAACGGTACGTTATATGTCTTATGGTAGAAGATCTTGTGAGGCTTAACTTCAATCTTGTACACATACGTGTTGATAACACCTAATCGTTTGGTAAAAACTTGTAAATATTTGGATAACACTTCCTGTAGTTTTATACGTTCATGTACACTGAGAGCTGTAGCTTCACTTATCTTATGATCAAGCAATGTTTTCAAGTCCATTAGCTCTGCGTCAGATGAGCGTGTTTGCATGTCTTGAATGTCTTTGTCAAGTACTAACTGAACCTTGTACCCTGTACAGTGTTTGTCATGCTTTAGAGTTCTCCTGTCCAAATCAATAATAATTACCCTGCTTTTATCATTTAAAATACATTTACCTTTGGAGAAGTCTATAATGCAGTCCTTCTCGCTCATAATATCTATTCCTAATATGCAATTTGTCACAAGGTTTTGTACAACCAGGAATGGCCATTGTACGGTTCCATTACCTATTTTAACGTTTACAAAAACTTGCTTCGTAACCCTACATGACTTCTTACCTAGTGCAGTAGTTATTTTACAGTTTTGGGCAGGAAACTCAGGCACAGGTTCCAATTCACACATCTTTTTATAGAAATTAAAAGACAAAACGCTCACAGCTGCACCTGTATCTAGGATAATAGTAGTTGGAATCCCACCTACTACACCAGTAGTAGATGCTAAAACAATTTCATTTGTGTTTAAACGACATTGTGTACTGTCCTGTAAAAGTTCATCTGATATATTGTTATTGTGGTTGTATCTTATAAATAAAACAGGTAGTTTTTGTTTAGAATTACTCGGTATATCATTATTCTGTTGTTCAAGTGTGGTGTCAAATAACTGATTAACATTGAAGTCGCCCCCCAAGAATTCTTCAGCCACGACCTGGGGCAAAGTAGTGACTGTTTCCAGTTTGTTGGATTAGCATTTGTACTAGGTACTGACACAGATTGAGGTTGTGCATCAGGTGTCATTTCTATTATATTCACATTCGGATATTGCCTATTATGATCTCCAAACTTTTGCGGTTGTTGTTGCTGTTGCGCATTATAACTTACCTGTCGGTCGTAAGGTATGCTCCAATTTTGACCTGGTGGCTGCTGTGGTAAAGCAGAGTTTGAATGAAAGTACTGATCGTTACGAGTCCAACCTTGATGCTGTCTTGGCTCGTAGTTATTATTATTTCTATTTCTGTTTGTGTTTTTGTTATTACCTTTGTATCCGTTGTTACCGTTGTAGTTATTACCGCGGTGCCTCTTGTATGGATTGCCGCATGAAATGTTATTACTGTTGTAACTATTGTTTGTATTGGAATACGCGTGTTGATTTTGATTTCCGTACTGAGACGGCATGTGAGTTTGCTGTTTTTGTTGTACCGCGTATCCAACTGTGGGCGCGCCAGAATTGTGTTGGCAAGCCTGCATGTTTTGCATACCACTAGTGTAAACATTGTGGCTGCTGTTTTGCCGCGCGAAGCGCTGATCTTCAAGTAACATGTCAACCGAATCTAAAGCTGTTAAAAAATAATCTGAATCGTCATCCGGGATATGTAGGAGTTTTTCTTTAATGTTGAAAGGCAATTTGGCCTTCAACGCACGGAGTATATCACGCGTTGCGTCTGGTTCGTCTAAAAAATGTCCCATGTTCAAGTATTTTTCAAAATATCTGCGTAAGTTACCATTTTTACTGTTAAAAGTTTCAGGTTCTAAAATTTGTCTTCTGAGTCGCTCCTGGACGGATTGCGACCAGAATTTGTTCAGAAAAACACGCTCAAACTCACTGTACGTGGTACATACGTCAGCTTGACTGTATGCCCAGACAGCTGCATCGCCTTGGATGTAACCGACAATATATGAAATCTTTTTCCGGTCACTCCAAGTGCGTGGAAATGCGTTACTAAAAGATTTAAGAAAAATCACCGGATGAATGGTTCGTTTTTCTGGGATAAAAATCTGAAATTGCCTGTGTTTCATTAAGCTTTCATCTTCCTTCGCATTGTGATATGGATTTATTCCACTGTAATTACTGGTATGTTCAGCTGGCGAGTAATTACGATAATGTTGCTGTGGTTTACCATGATAATAGCTTGTGTTTGTGTTTCCACATCGTGGTATGTGTTGTAGTCGTGGTGTGTTTTGTTCTTGTGTATTTGTCGTGTGCGGAATGTGTGTATCATACTCGAATGTATATTGGTTTCTGAACTGTACATTTTGACTGATATTTTCGTTACATTCAGACTGTAGTTGATCGGTGAATTGTCTCATGGGTGCAGTGACGGATTGTACTGCGTCACTGATCAGCTGTTTGTTATTAGTAATGTATTGCGCTACGGAGTCGTGCACAATTGTTGGTAATTTTTCACGTAAGCATCTATCAAAATGTTTGTCTTTGTTCTCAATCCAATCATGAAATTCTTTATTAATATTTTGAAAATGAGCTGTGGCATCTGATTGTAAGATGTCAGTCAGGTGTTGTTCAACATTGTCAAATTTATTCTGTACGTCAGTAATTCGTTTTTCAAGGTTGTCATGTACTGAAGGATATGTTTGAATTTGTTCAGTAAGAACTTCACACGTGACATTAAGGTTTTTTACTTGTGTCTGTAAAAGTGCTACGTCAGTTTTAGTCTTTTCTTGTCTCGTATTAAGCTGGGAAAATTTAGTACTGAGTTCAGTCATCTGTTTGGTCAGTGTGGCGTCTATAAGTTCCACACGTTTACACAAAGTGTCATTACCTATCTTGATTGCTATGAGATCAGATTTGATTTCGTCATTTTGTGTTTTTAACTGTTCATTTTGTGTCTCTAATTGTGCCTTTAAGGTTGCCATGTTTTCGGCGTTCTGTTTCCTTATGGTTGCCATATTTTCTGCGTTTTGTTTCATTAGCATTTGTAACATGTCGGCAATGTTTACCGTTTGCAAGGTCTCTGCCCCCGCCGCGTCATTAGACGTGACGTCATGCATTAACATGGGCTCTGATTGAGATTTTGAAATTTTTGTAGTGGACGGCCTATCGTCAAAATTTTCGTCAACACTTGCGTCAATGTTTGATGAATCGTCACTACCGGTTGCTGTCGTAAAGTCATTTTCTAACACTTGTCTCACGTCCGAGTCGGATTGCGTCTGAATAGTACGTCCTTGCTGTTCCATTTTTGCGTATTGTTTTCTAGTTATTACCATGCCACACGTGATATATGTTTCAAAAAAATTTTTGACACTGATTTTAAAATAAAATGTAGTTGAGCATGAATCGCTCGTAGCAACAATGGCTGTCTGTTAATTTAAAAATATAAACTGAATTTGAGATTATTGGTAATGGCTGCTGGCCATGTTACATGATATCGTACAGAAGTCGGCCATATTGTACACTCGTGTATTGGTATTGTTGCATACGTTATTGTTTAGGGAAAAGTACTGAGAATGAAATTTATCACTGAAACTGTTATGCAGAAAAGAAACATTACAGAATTTACTGAAAAGCTAATACACTGAATTATACGTCTGGTCAAGCCTACCAATGCAAAGATGCTGCGTCTTACCTTATTTTGCTGGAAGTTTCATTGCGTCTTCCCGCAAAATTTCAGAATTGGAAAATATCTTCAGATTTTGTTATCTCTCATACATTGACGTCCAGGTCCAGAAAGTTGATTTTTTACATGAAACAAAGAGAACAATGTAACAAATGACAAAACAACAAGTCCGACACGCAGTCGCCAATATAAAATAAATAAAATAAATAAAAATATTGTTATTTAGATATTGATTATTCTATCTGTATGATGGTGATTGTGATTGCAATTGTATTTGCTTATCTGGAATGTGGACGTTTAATTATTCGGTATCAGACGCTTGACAATGGCTTTTTCGTAAAGGCAATGTTACTCGTAGTTGACCGTGAAATAAAACTGAATAATCGGACTTCGTAATTAAATCGTTTCCAAAGACTGCTGCGGTAGGTGCGGACTCATAATCTAAATCTCAATATTACAATAATTTGCCAGCCATGCCAATACGTCGTACAGAGGTGATTGTCTACTAAACATAAAAAAGGTTACACAGTTAGTTAAAACAGATATATTCAATGAATAAGCCTACAGTTCATAATCCTACTTACTTTTATAAATATAATTCTTTACAGAATCGAGTGCCTAGTGTGGTTGCAACTCGCAGTATTCTTCTATAACATGAAATATGGCGGTGTGCCAGACAATAAAATAAAATATGTGCTTCTCGCACCACTTCAACCAGAGCTCTCTCTTTCTTAATCAAACATAAGAGTAACGTAATTGTGCTTTTGTTTTATCAGCGACACAGCGCTGCAGTTGTGTGCCATAGGCTTTATTTATTTGTCACTGATTATGCAAATGTGCCTTTATACAACCGATCCCTTCTTCTAGACAAGTTGTGCCACAAACTTCTCTTCTCCCCAATCCTATTCAATACCTCCTCATTAGTTACGTGATCTACCCACCTTATCTTCAGCATTCTTCTGTAGCACCACATTTCAAAAGCTTCTATTCTCTTCTTGTCCAAACTGGTTATCGTCCATGTTTCACTTCCATACATGGCTACACTCCATACAAATACTTTCAGAAACGACTTCCTGACACTTAAATCTATACTCGATGTTAACAAATTTCTCTTCTTCAGAAACGATTTCCTTGCCATTGCCAGTCTACATTTTATATCCTCTCTACTTCGACCATCATCAGTTACTTTACTCCCTAAATAGCAAAACTCCTTTACTACTTTAAGTGTCTCATTTCCTAATCTAATCCCCTCAGCATCACCCGATTTAATTTGACTACATTCCATTATCCTCGTTTTGCTTTTGTTGATGTTCATCTTACATCCTCCTTTCAAGACACTGTCCATTCCGTTCAACTGCTCTTCCAAGTCCTTTGCTGTCTCTGACAGAATTACAATGTCATCGGCGAACCTCAAAGTTTTTACTTCTTCTCCATGAATTTTAATACCTACTCCGAATTTTTCTTTTGTTTCCTTTACTGCTTGCTCAATATACAGATTGAATAACATCGGGGAGAGGCTACAACCCTGTCTCACTCCTTTCCCAACCACTGCTTCCCTTTCATGCCCCTCGACTCCTATAACTGCCATCTGGTTTCTGTACAAATTGTAAATAGCCTTTCGCTCCCTGTATTTGACCCCTGCCACCTTCAGAATTTGAAAGAGAGTATTCCAGTTAACATTGGCAAAAGCTTTCTCTAAGTCTACAAATGCTAGAAACGTAGCATTTGTAGACTTAGTATGACGCCAGTATGACGATGACGAATACACGCTTCCAATGTGCGTTTACCGCGATGTCGCCAAACACGGATGCGACCATCATGATGCTGTAAACAGAACCTGTATTAATCCGAAAAAATGACGTTTTGCCATTCGTGCACCTAGGTTCGTCGTTGAGTACACCACCGCAGGCGCTCCTGTCTGTGATGCAGCGTCAAGGGTAAACGCAGCCGTGGTCTCCGAGATGATAATCCATGCTGCTGGAAACGTCGTCGAACTGTTCGTGCAGATGGTTGTTTTCTTGCAAACGACCCCATCTGTTGACTCAGGGATCGAGTTCGTGGCTGCAGGATCCGTTACAGCCATGCGGGTAAGATGCCTGTCATCTCGACTGCTAGTGATACGAGGCCATTGGGATCCAGCACGGCGTTCCTTATTACCCTCCTGAACCCATCGATTCAATAGTCTTCTAACAGTCATTGGATCTCGACCAACGCGAGCAGCAATGTCGCGATACGATAAACCGCAATCGCGATATGCTACAATCCGACCTTTATCAAAGTCGGAAATGTGACGGTACGCATTTCTCCTCCTTACACGAGGCATCACAACAACGTTTCACCAGGCAACGCCAGTCAATTGCTGTTTGTGTATGAGTAATCGGTTGGAAACTTTCCTCATGTCAGCACGTTGTAGGTGTCGCCAACCTTGTGTGAATGCTCTGAAAGGTTAATCATTTGCATATCACAGCATCTTCTTCCTGTCGGTTAAATTTCGCGTCTGTAGCACGTCATCTTCGTGGTGTAGCAATATTAATGGCCAGTAGTGTAGTTACATCACTATGAGGATGCAAATCAGCTTCACTGTAAACACACGCTGTAATAGTCGGAGCGTTAGTTGTGTTTCAGATTGGACGCTGTGAGTTCATGTTAGTCAAGAATACCTTTAACGCGACGAAGATGCCATTATTAACACGTTAATGAGTTTGAACGAGGT
The DNA here is from genome assembly GCF_021461395.2 of Schistocerca americana. Taxonomy (NCBI): domain Eukaryota; kingdom Metazoa; phylum Arthropoda; class Insecta; order Orthoptera; family Acrididae; genus Schistocerca; species Schistocerca americana. Next base: position 598,467,837 of record NC_060125.1, on the reverse strand, counting down.
CGTGTAATAGCACTACGGGAAGCTGGATGTTGCTTCTGCGATACTTGGCAAGAATGTAGCTACTGTACATGATTGCTGACAGTGGTGGTCAGGACAATGTCCGGTCGCAAGAAGACTGGACTCTCTCGAGAGGGACCGAGCGAGGTGGCGCAGTGGTTAGCACACTGAACTCGCATTCGGGAGGGCGACGGTTCAATCCCGTCTCCAGCCATCCTGATTTAGGTTTTCCGTGATTTCCCTAAATCGTTTCAGGCAAATGCCGGAATGGTTCCTTTGAAACGGCACGGCCGATTTCCTTCCCCATCCTTTCCTAACCCGAGCTTGTGCTCCGTCTCTAATGACCTCGTTGTCGACGGGACGTTAAAAAACACTAACCTAACCTAAATCTCTCGAGAGGGAAGACCATTGTGCGGCCCTGGCGCATCTTACTGGATCTGCAGCAGCAAGTTGATCAGCAGTCGGCACCGCAGCGACACAACGAACTGTTACAAATCGGTTGCTTAAGGGCAGCTCCGAGCCAGACGTCCTGTACTGTACATACCACTGACCGCGAACCACCGCCGTTCGCAACTTCATTGGTGACAAGCGAGAGTTCTTTGGAGGTCTGTTGTGTTTTCTGATGGAAGATGGTTCTGCATCGGTGCCAGTTATGGCCGTATCTTGATTAGAACGACGACAGTTGAAGGCCTGCAACCAACCCGCTACGTGGTAGACACGTTGGACCTTCACCTGACATTAGGCCTATGGTCTGAGGTGCTGTTTCGTATGACAGCAATAGCACTCTCGTAATTATCCCACCCACATTGACTGCAAATTTGTACGTCAGTCTGATGACTCGACCTGTTGTGTTGCCTATCTATATAGTCCTTTCGGAAATCACAACTGAGGTACTGCCCTTATCTGACTTAATCACGATTGCGTTGTTAGAATCCAGTTTTAAGTTAATTTCTTTCACTAACCTCATCTCACTATATTTACCGTTTTTAAAACTTTTCTGGCATTCAATTGCCTCTTTGGCTTTTATGGCGATACATGTCTCCTGGAATTTAGTTAACTTAGCGTCCCTACATGCTACCTTAACTTCTGCGATCATTCTCTTGATGTCTCGATCTTGCAAGTTCGTTCGCGGATTATGCTTAAGCCCCTTATCCAAAAGCTTCTGCTCTTCATTAGAAAAGACAATATCTGTTAGGTTAACGGTTTTGTCATAAAACGTATGTACATACTGTATTTCATCTGTTTCCCTCTCTACTTTGCTATTGCTCTACACACATTAGTAATTTTCTTATTGCGTCTCCTTACGATTTCGTCCCTATGTACCTCGATTCTTGCTTCAATCTCTTATTCAATTTGTCTAAACTGCAGTGGCGACAATAGGTTACCTAACTTCATATGTAAATCGTACGCAAGTTTATTGAGTGTGTCTTTCTCGATGTACCCTGATTTGATCTCCTGTCTTATCCATGACTGTTCTGCTCTCTTCTTAACTTTTGTGGCTGAGAAACTGCTGTTATTTATCTTTACCCTTGCGTACTTCGGTGCAACACCTAATTTCAAACAGTTCTTATTGAAATGTATTTTTAAATTAGTTTTCACTATATTAAGCTTAGCTTTAAAAAGTGTTTTCACATCTCCCACAACCTGGTAGTTTTAATAGTTTCATCTTTAACGATAAAGTTTTTATTCAAGATGAAGGTTTAGCTATGGGAAACAGTCTATCAGGCATTTTAGCTGAAATTTTTATGAATGACTTTGAGAACAAAGTTTTCAGCTCTTTTCCAGAAATTAAGGAGAAGTTAATTTATTACAGACGGTATGTTGACGACGCTATTTTATTATTCAAAGGGGAAATAGAAGACGTAGAGGAAATGACTAAAGTTTTAAACGAGCAGCATCCAAAAATTCAATTCACACTAGAAATGGAAAACAATGGGGCGATTAACTATTTAGATTTGACCGTCAGAAAGGAGGGAGGCAGGCAAGTTTTCGGCGTCTATAGAAAAGACACTTGCTCCGACAACATCACAGTAGCGACGTCGCACCACCCGGCACAGCGTAAAAGAGCGAACTTTCATGCAATGTGCAACAGAGCCCTCAGATTGCCATTAACGGAAGATGAGTTGCAGAAAGAACTAGGTATTATTAAGCAAGTAGCAGCAGCTAATGGAGACAGGACACAAGATGTTACACGTATGTTTAACAAGATCAAAACCAAATCCGCGGGTATCAGTAGCGATTCTAGGAAAATTAAAGTTAAGAAGAAGTTTGTCACCCTGACATAAAAAGGGCGTGTGTCGGAAAGAATTACTAAATGCTTTCCAGAAAACATCGCAGTGGCATTTCAGAATGAAGGGCAAATGGCACATAGACTAAGACAAAAACCAGCAACGACCAAACAAATGAAATACAATAATTGCGGAGTATATAAGATCAAATGTGCTGAATGTGACAGTTATTATATAGGACAAACAGGGCGGAATTTTGAAAGTCGATACAGGGAAAATTGCAGTCATAGCAATCGAACAGCATTTAGAACACATGGTGGGGTTTCCGGTTCTGCTGGATAGGAGTCCACTACACGCAACAAGCGGCTACATGGGTAGCAGGGGTTGTGTGGCGTGCGCTGGGCGGTTTTTTAGGTTAGATGGCCTTGGGCAAGTACAGAAAGGGCAACAGCCTCAACGGGTGCGGGGCAAAGTCAGGACATGCGGGGACCAAGCAGCAATCGGTATTGTAATTGTCAACTGTCGAAGCTGCGTTGGTAAAGTACCGGAACTTCAAGCACTGATAGAAAGCACCGAAGCTGAAATCGTTATAGGTACAGAAAGCTGGCTTAAGCCAGAGATAAATTCTGCCGAAATTTTTACAAAGGTACAGACGGTGTTTAGAAATGACAGATTGCATGCAACCGGTGGTGGAGTGTTCGTCGCTGTTAGTAGTAGTTTATCCTGCAGTGAAGTAGAAGTGGATAGTTCCTGTGAATTATTATGGGTGGAGGTTACACTCAACAACCGAACTAGGTTAATAATTGGCTCTTTTTACCGACCTCCCGACTCAGCAGCATTAGTGGCAGAACAACGGAGAGAAAATTTGGAATACATTTCACATAAATTTTCTCAGCATGTTATAGTCTTAGGTGGAGATTTCAATTTACCAGATATAGACTGGGACACTCAGATGTTTAGGACAGGTGGTAGGGACAGAGCATCGAGTGACATTATACTGAGTGCACTATCCGAAAATTACCTCGAGCAATTAAACAGAGAACCGACTCGTGGAGATAACATCTTGGACCTACTGATAACAAACAGACCCGAACTTTTCGACTCTGTATGTACAGAACAGGGAATCAGTGATCATAAGGCCGTTGCAGCATCCCTGAATATGGAAGTTAATAGGAATATAAAAAAAGGGAGGAAGGTTTATCTGTTTAGCAAGAGTAATAGGAGGCAGATTTCAGACTACCTAACAGATCAAAACGAAAATTTCTGTTCCGACACTGACAATGTTGAGTGTTTATGGAAAAAGTTCAAGGCAATCGTAAAATGCGTTTTAGACAGGTACGTGCCGAGTAAAACTGTGAGGGACGGGAAAAACCCACCGTGGTACAACAACAAAGTTAGGAAACTACTGCGAAAGCAAAGAGAGCTCCACTCCAAGTTTAAACGCAGCCAAAACCTCTCCGACAAACAGAAGCTAAACGATGTCAAAGTTAGCGTAAGGAGGGCTATGCGTGAAGCGTTCAGTGAATTCGAAAGTAAAATTCTATGTACCGACTTGACAGAAAATCCTAGGAAGTTCTGGTCTTACGTTAAATCAGTAAGTGGCTCGAAACAGCATATCCAGACACTACAGGATGATGATGGCATTGAAACAGAGGATGCCACGCGTAAAGCGGAAATACTGAACACCTTTTTCCAAAGCTGTTTCACAGAGGAAGACCGCACTGCAGTTCCTTCTCTAAATCCTCGCACAAACGAAAAAATGGCTGACATCGAAATAAGTGTCCAAGGAATACAAAAGCAATTGGAATCACTCAATAGAGGAAAGTCCACTGGACCTGACGGGATACCAATTCGATTCTACACAGAGTACGCGAAAGAACTTGCCCCCCTTCTAACAGCCGTGTACCGCAAGTCTCTAGAGGAACGGAGGGTTCCAAATGATTGGAAAAGAGCACAGGTAGTCCCAGTCTTCAAGAAGGGTCGTCGAGCAGATGCGCAAAACTATAGACCTACATCTCTGACGTCGATCTGTTGTAGAATTTTAGAACATGTTTTTGCTCGAGTATCATGTCGTTTTTGGAAACCCAGAATCTACTATGTAGGAATCAACATGGATTCCGGAAACAGCGATCGTGTGAGACCCAACTCGCTTTATTTGTTCATGAGACCCAGAAAATATTAGATACAGGCTCCCAGGTAGATGCTATTTTTCTTGACTTCCGGAAGGCGTTCGATACAGTTCCGCACTGTCGCCTGATAAACAAAGTAAGAGCCTACGGAATATCAGACCAGCTGTGTGGCTGGATTGAAGAGTTTTTAGCAAACAGAACACAGCATGTTGTTATCAATGGAGAGACGTCTACAGACGTTAAAGTAACCTCTGGCGTGCCACAGGGGAGTGTTATGGGACCATTGCTTTTCACAATATATATAAATGACCTAGTAGATAGTGTCGGAAGTTCCATGCGGCTTTTCGCGGATGATGCTGTAGTATACAGAGAAGTTGCAGCATTAGAAAATTGTAGCGAAATGCAGGAAGATCTGCAGCGGATAGGCACTTGGTGCAGGGAGTGGCAACTGACCCTTAACATAGACAAATGTAATGTATTGCGAATACATAGAAAGAAGGATCCTTTATTGTATGATTATATGATAGCGGAACAAACACTGGTAGCAGTTACTTCTGTAAAATATCTGGGAGTATGCGTGCGGAACGATTTGAAGTGGAATGATCATATAAAATTAATTGTTGGTAAGGCGGGTACCAGGTTGAGATTCATTGGGAGAGTGCTTAGAAAATGTAGTCCATCAACAAAGGAGGTGGCTTACAAAACACTCGTTCGACCTATACTTGAGTATTGCTCATCAGTGTGGGATCCGTACCAGATCGGTCTGACGGAGGAGATAGAGAAGATCCAAAGAAGAGCGGCGCGTTTCGTCACAGGGTTATTTGGTAACCGTGATAGCGTTACGGAGATGTTTAATAAACTCAGGTGGCAGACTCTGCAAGAGAGGCGCTCTGCATCGCGGTGTAGCTTGCTCGCCAGGTTTCGAGAGGGTGCGTTTCTGGATGAGGTATCGAATATATTGCTTCCCCCTACTTATACCTCCCGAGGAGATCACGAATGTAAAATTAGAGAGATTAGAGCGCGCACGGAGGCTTTCAGACAGTCGTTCTTCCCGCGAACCATACGCGACTGGAACAGGAAAGGGAGGTAATGACAGTGGCACTTAAAGTGCCCTCCGCCACACACCGTTGGGTGGCTTGCGGAGTATAAATGTAGATGTAGATGTTGATGAAAAGAGAGTAGACATGAAGTGAGTAATATAAATGAACAAATGGAGGTGCTACATAAAGCTCCAAAAAGTCTCTATCTCAACGTGCTCGAAGAGATTGAAATATACGCTCATCAAAGAAAAACCCCAGGTCTACTACTTAATGAGCAAAGTGATTTTGTGCACAGGAATTACAATGAGATTTTTAAAGACCTGTTTTAGGCTTACTCTTGAATGCAACAGCATGCCCCAGTAAGAAACAGCTACAGCGGAACGGCCCTCAGCGTAGTGGCCGCGAGGTGAATTGGGCGCGGCGCAAGAGTACTCGGCGTGGCGTTGTATACGTTCTCACGTAGGGAAATCCACTCCACCACCAATCAAAACAAAGAAGAGGAAACGCACATTTTCGAAAGAATATCTACATTTTAATTATATTTTATGTTTCCTTATAAAGAAATTAGTGTAAATTTTTCGTTTTATGGTCCACACAAAAAAGATTATTCATATGTTATTACCTTAAAAATTGTTTTATTAAAGACAATATTCGCCATTAATATATACGGTGAAATAATAACAGATGCACAATTGTTATAGGTAGAGGGCACTTTTTACTGTTACCAATCAGGTTACTCTTAAAAACTGCGATATAAAGTTTTAACAGATTAAAATTTACTTTACTTATGACAGCCAGCCGAGTGTTCTGTACGGACAAGTTACTCTGTAACTACAATATATGGTATGTTGGCATTTAATACGCTCCAAAATTTCTTTTTGTAAACTACGATATTTCTATCACTAACTGTATCTCTCTTATTAAATATATTTTTAACTTTGTCTAACAGATCTGAAGATGGGCAGCTACCCCGAAACCGGTAATTGAAAATAGAGAATAGCGATCGAACACTGAAACGTCATATTTTATTTTATTCCTCTTTTGGTCTCCCTCTACGGTTTTTACCCTTCACGCTGCTCTCCAATACCAAATTGATGATCCCTTGATGTCTCAGAATATGCCCTACCAACCGATCCCTTCTTCTAGTCAAGTTGTGCCACAAATTTATCTTCTCTCCAATTCGATTCAATACCTCCTCATTAGTTATGTGATGTACCCATATAATCTTCAGCATTCTTCTGTAGCACCACATTTCGAAAGCTTCTATTCTCTTCTTGTCTAAACTATTTATCGTACACGTTTATACTCGACGTTAACAAATTTCTCTTCTTCAGAAACGCTTTCCTTGCCATTGCCAGTCTACATTTTATATCCTCTCTACTTCGACTATCATCAGTTATTTTGCTCCCCAAACAGCAAAACTCATTTACTACTTTAAGCGCCTCATTTCCTAATCTAATTTCCTCAGCATCACCTGATTTAATTCGACTACATTCCATATCCTCGTTTTGCTTTTGTTGATGTTCATCTTGTACCCTCCTTTCAAAACACTGTCCATTTCGTTCAACTGCTCTTCCAGGTCCTTTGCTGTGTCTGACAGAATTACAATGTCATCGGCGAACCCCAAAGTTTTTATTTCTTCTCCATGGATTTTAATTCCTACTCCAAATTTTTCTTTTGTTTTCTTTACTGTTTGCTCAATATACAGATTGAATAACATCGGGGATAGGCTACAGCCCTGTCTCATTCAATTCCCAACCACTGCTTCCCTTTCATGCCCCTCGATTCTTATAACTGCCTTCTGGTTTCTGTACAAATTGTAAATAGCCTTTCGCTCCCTGTATTTTACCCCTGCCACCTTCAGAATTTGAAAGAGAGTATTCCAGTCAACATTGTTAAAAGCCTTCTCTAAGTCTGCAAATGCTAGAAGCGTAGGTTTGCCTTTTCTTAATCTTTCTCCTAAGATAAGTCGTAGGGCCAGTATTGCCTCACGTATTCCAACATTTCTACGGAATCCAAACTGATCTTCCCCAAGGTCGGCTTCGACCAGTTTTTCCATTCGTCTCTAAAGAATTCGTGTTAGTATTTTGGAGCCGTGGCTTATTAAACTGATAGTTCGGTAATTTTCATATCTCTCAATACCTGCTTTCTTTGGGATTGAAATTATTATATTCTTCTTGAAGTCTGAGGGTTTTTCGCCTGTCTCATACATATTGCTCACTAGATGGTAGAGTATTGTTAGGCCTGGCTCTCCCAAGGCTGTCAGTAGTTCTAATGGAATGTTGTCTTCTCCCGGAGCCTTGTTTCGACTTACGTCTTTCAGTGCTGTGTCAAACTCATCACGCAGTATCATATCTCCTATTCCATCTTCATCTACATTCTTTTCCATTTCTATAATATTGTCGTCAAGAACATCGCCTTTGTATAGACCCTCTATATACTCCTTCCACCTTTCTGCTTTCCCTTCTTTGCTTAGAACTGGGTTTCCATCTGAGCTTTTGATATTCATGCAAGTGGTTCTCTTTTCTCCAAAGGTGTCTTTAATTTTCGTGTAGGCAGTATCTATCTTGCCCCGAGCGAGATAAACCTCTACATCCTTACATTTGTACTCTAGCCCTCTCTCCTTAGCCATTTTCCACTTCCTGTCGATCTCATTTTTGAGACGTTTGTATTCCTTTTTGCCAGCTTCATTTACTGCATTTTTGTATTTTCTCCTTTCATCAATTAAATTCAATGTCTCTTCTGTTACCCAAGGATTTCTACTAGCCCTCGTCTTTTTACCTACTTGATCCTCTGCTGCCTTCACTATTTCATCTCTCAAAACTACCCATTCTAGTTCTACTGTATTTCTTTCCCCCATTCTTATCAATCGTTCCCTAATGCTCTCCCTGAAACTCTCTACAACCTCTGGCTCTTTCAGTTTATCCAGGTCCCATCTCCTCAAATTCCCAACTTTTTTCAGTTTCTTCAGTTTTAATCTACAGTTCATAACCAATAGATTGTGTTCAGAGTCCACATCTGTCCCTGTAAATGTCTTACAATTTAAAACCTGGTTCCTGAATCTCTGTCTTACCATTATATAATCTATCTGAAACCTAGTATCCCCTGGCTTCTTCCATGTATACAACCTTCTGTCATGATTCTTGAACCAAGTGTTAGCTATGATTAAGTTATGCTCTGCGCAAAATTCTACCAGGCGGCTCCTTCTTTCATTCCTTAGTCCCAATCCATATTCACCTACTACGTTTCCTTCTCTTCCTTTTCCTACTATCGAAAAAATGGCTCTGAGCACTGTGGGACTTAACTTCTGAGGTCATCAGTCCCCTAGAACTTAGAACTACTTAAACCTAACTAACCTAAGGACATCACACACATCCATGCCCGAGGCAGGATTCGACCCTGCGATGGTAGTGGTCGCGCGGTTCCAGACTGTAGCGCCTAGAACCGCTCGGCCACCCTCTACTATCGAGTTCAAGTCACCTATGACTATTAAATTTTCGTCTCCCTTCACTATCTGAATAATTTCTTTTATCACAACATACATTTATTCAATCTCTTCATCATCTGCAGAGCTAGTTGGCATATAAACTTGTACTACTGTGGTAGGTGTGCGCTTCGTGTCTGTCTTGGCCACAATAATGCGTTCACTCTGCTGTTTGTAGTAGCTTACCCGCATTCCTATTTTCCTATTCATTATTAAACATACTCCTGCATTACCCCTATTTTAAGAGCCCGAAATATTAACGTCGCCAAACAAGTCGCCTTAAGAAAATTGACGAGTGAAGACAAAAGAAAAAGAAAACAGACCTATTTTAAAAGTACCTAGAGATGTAATCCTCACTTATGGAGAAAGTATTTCAGGAGTTAGGAACTCTTTCTTGCATCATCGTGAAATGATGCTACCTATAAAGAAAAATCTACTGAAAACAGCCGAGAAGAAGCTATATAGACTTGTGGCGACGGACGCAGCAAAAAATAATGCGATACTACTTGCTTGTGGCCAGAGTACTAAACTTGTAAACACCAAATTAGATGGATACAGCATTTGACTTGTTATCACACCAGCGATTATTAACTGAAGTGTGACTGTATAATAATTTCGGGTATCAAACAATATTTGTGATTAGATTAAGGATTTCGTGTCAGGGACAATGCAGCATATTATTTCAACTGAGAGTCATCGACAGAATAATAAATAACTTCAAGTGTGCTTAAGGGAAGAGTATTGTGACCCTTCTTGCTCATGTTGTGTATTATTGACTTGACAAAGCAACCTCATAGTTTTCGCAGGTAATGCAGTTATCTATAATGGAGACCATCTGAAAAAATCTGCACGAATAACTAGTCAATGGCTACTTGTCTTAAATGTTCTGAAATGTCGAACTGGTCACTTCACAAAATGCCGACGAGTAGTCGACGTTGACTCAAAAACCAGCGAGAATCAGTCTACTAGTACAAATGCCGGGATGTAAAATGTTGTGTGGATGTTATGAAATGATAACATTAGCAAATTACTGAGAAACTACAGTCAGTCTACAAAGGAGAGAGCTTACAGATCGCTTATGCATTCCACCTTGGAAAACTGCACAAGAGTGTGAGACGCATGCTAAATAGTACTAACAGGGGACGTTGTAAATGGGCAAAGAAGATTGGCACGAACGGTCAGAGGTTTGTTACACACACGCGAAGTTACGGAAGTGTTGAAGAAACTGAATTGGTAGACGCTTGAAGACCTATTGCATTGATACCGCGGAACCAACTTACAGAGTTTCGAGAACAAGTATTAAGCGTAGGATCTAGAAATATTTTGTAAGCCCATACGAACACAATGTGATCAGAAGTATCCGGACACTCCAAAAACATACGTTTTTCATATTAGTGGCATTGTGCTGCCGCCTACTGCCAGGTACTCCATATCAGGGACCTCAGCAGTCGTTAGACATCGTGAGAGAGCAGAATGGGGCGCTACGCGAAACTCACGGACTTCGAACGTGGTCAGGTGATTGGATGTCACTTGTGTCATACATCTGTACGCGAGATTTCCACAGTCCTAAACATCCCTAAGTCCACTGTTTCCGATGTGATAGTGAAGTGGAAAAATGAAGGGACACGTACAGCACAAAAGCCTACAGGCCGACCTCGTCTGTTGACTGACAGAGACCGCCGATAGTTGAAGAGGGTCGTAATGAGTAATAGGTAGACATTTATCTAGACCATCACACGGGAATTCCAAACTGCATCAGGATCCACTGTAAGTACTATGACAGTTAGGCGGGAGGTGAGAAAACTTGGATTTCATGGTCGAACGGCTGCTCATAATCCACATATCACGCCGGTAAATGTCAATCGACGCCTCGCTTGGTGTAAGGAGCGTAAACATTGGACGATTGTACAATCGAAAAACGTTGTGTGGAGTGACTAATCTCGGTACACAATGTGGCGATCCGATGGCGGGGTGTGTGTATGGCGAATGCCCGGTGAACGTCATCTGCCAGCGTGTGTAGTGCCAACAGTAAAGTTCGGAGGCGGTGGTGATATGGTGTGGTCGTGTTTTTCATGGAGGGTGCTTCCACCCCTTGTTGTTTTGCGTGGCACTATCACAGCACAGCCCTGCATTGATGTTTTAAGCGCCTTCTTCCTTCCCACCGTTGAAGAGCAATTCGGGGATGCGACTGCATCTTTAAACGCCACCGAGCACATGTTCATAATGTTTTAAGGACTTTGTTGCTTTCCACTGTTGAAGAGCAATTCGGGAATGACAATTGCTTCTTTCAACACCATCGAGCACCTGATCATAATGCACGGCCTGTGGCGGAGTGGTTACACGACAATAACATCCCTGTAAGGGACTGGCCTGCACAGAGTCCTGATCTGAATCCTACAGAACACCTTTGAGATGTTTTCGAACACTGATTTCGTGCCAGGCCTCACCGACCGACATCGATACCTGCCCTCAGTGCAGCACTCCGTGAAGAATGGTCTGCCATTCCCCAAGAAACCTATGCCTGCGAGTGTGGAAGCTGTCATCAATGCTAAGGGTGGGCCAACACCATACTGAATTCTAGCCTTACCGGTGGATGGCGCCACGAACTTGTAAGTCATTTTCAGCCAGGTGTCCGGATACTTTTGATCTTATAGTGTATCTATCTTGCATGGAGGGCTAGTAGCCGCCCGGGATTAGCCGAGCGGTCTAAGGCGCTGCAGTCACGGACTGTGCGGCTGGTCCCGGCGGAGGTTCGAGTCCTCCCTCGGGCATGGCTGTGTGTGTTAACTTAGGTTAAGTAGTGTGTAAGCTTAGGGACTGATGACCTTAGCAGTTAATTTCCATAAGATTTCACACACATTTAAACATTTTTGAGGGCTAGTAATTACCACGCATACAGAAGCTCTTAATTGGTCGTTTTTCCAGCACCGTACTTGAATGGTAGAGGAAGAAACCCCATTACGTCGTAGAATGGGAAGTACCCTCCACCAAGTTCTTCAGAGTGGTTTCAAAATATGTATGTAGATGTAGATGTGACGCAAATGTTTAGTATGAAACTGAACACTTCCAAAAACATCGAAACATTCAGCAGCAACAGAGGAGCAGAAACAAGTACGTTTGGATGGAGGAACTGCGGAGCTTTAAGGAGCGCAGCGGGATGGGGTGAAGACGCCGCTCGGGACAGCCTCAGCTCCCCCAGCCTGCCGCGTCCTCCTCTGGTGACGTCACGCGCAAGCGGCCGGAAAATGAATCCTAATGCCGAAGCGGATCAATCAGCAGCGACGTATGAAATTAACGGCGCCGTCTGCGCACGCCGATAAGACGTGGGCCGCTTCGCCAGACGGGGATGGGGGCCTCCTTAGCGACGCTGGATGCCGGGTCGTGGGTGCCGGATGTGCCGGCTGCTTGGGTGGTGGGAGCGAACTCCGGCAAGGCGGTCTGCAGCGAGTCAGTCGATTGAGCGGAGAACGCTTTGTTAAGGCACTGTGCTCGCAGTCAAAAGAAGCTGAGCTGAAACCACACCGTGGTTTAATAGGGCGCTAATGCTCGTGGATGAGTTTTCTGTCAGATTTCGGAGATTTTTCCCGGATGCGTAGAATTTTTTTTTACAATCAACCACCTTCAAGTTGTGTGTAAAATATTTATTCTTTAACAGGAGTTTGGGAACTGGCCCATCCTCGGCAAGCTAACGGAGGATACGATGGACAAAAATTACAAAAATTAGATAAAACTGGACATATTTGTCATCACAAAGGAGGAAGAGGTCGCGACTCTGCATTGTGAGTAATGAGAGATCCGTGATCCTTTTCTGCGAAAAATTAAAATAAACATTAAACAAAATAAGCATGCTGTTTATTAATCAGCAATCGACAGACACAGAGAAAGTGCTTTTTACAAATTGGACGTTTATTAAAACGCAGTCATCACGTTAGATAAGAAATTGATTGCAAGGGTAAACGTGATACACGAATACAATGGCATCAACCACATACGAGAAATTTAAACTGAAGTGGAAAAAAGAGTTGCGATAAGTAACAGCCTGCCACGCACTAAAAAAAAACTGTGTTGAATAACAATGTAACATCCCCTTAGAAAAATCAGTGAATCACTGTGCTGATAAACCTCTTACGTTATTTGATTTTCAAACATCTGAGCAGAACTGAACGTATTCAGACATTTCTCTCTTTACTTTTTCTGATCAACACTAAACTCACACACAATATTTTTAGCGCAACGCAATCTGACTTCCAATAATCCATACACAAGAATGGCCGTGACTAACCATAACCTATAACTTTCATGAATTATTTACCTCACAAAAATCTTTGTTACTCGAACTACTGCAATACAGCGAGCGCCAATACTGCCAGCTAAATAACAGATTCTAACTACTGAAGGCACTAACTACTGATAGGCACAGTTAGCAAATGAAAGATTTTGATACAGAACAACAAAGTATTTACCTTAACAATAATCAAAAGTCATTATATATATATATATATATATATATATATATATATATATATATATATATATATATATATATATATATCAGTTCATGATATACAGTATTAGAAATTTACTCTTTCTGATGGACACACGTCCAGATCGTCCGCTCTCAAAATTCTGCCATCTCTCTCCCCACATCCACCACTGCTGGCGCCTCACCTCCAACTGCGTAACGCTACGCGCTGTTCACATCCACCTGCCCAACACTACAATAGCCAATATTCCACAACAGCGCGTAGCGTTGCGCAGTTGGAGGTGAGCCGCCAGCAGTGGTGGATGTCGGGGGAGAGATAGCAGAATTTTGAGAGCGGACGATCTGGACGTGGGTCCATCAGAAAGAATAAATTTCTAATACTGTATATCATGAACTGATATGTATGGTGAATATTATTAAGGTAAATACGTTGTTTGTTCTCTATCAAAATCTTTCATTTGCTAACTATGCCTATCAGTAGTTAGTGCCTTCAGTAGTTGGAATCTTTTATGTGGCTGGCAGTATTGGCGCTCGCTGTATTGCAGTAGTTCGAGTAACTAAGATTTTTGTGAGGTAAGTGATTCATGAAAGTGTAGGGAAGCAGCCTACTTACGCCGTATAAAATTCACATCAGTCTTTGCATTATGTGCCAGCCTAGTCCGCTGTAACTAGCTCTGACGTCATAAATGTTGCGCAATACTTTAAAAATCAAGTAAATAACCTGAAACGTTTCTAGCATGTCAGGAGTAATACTAAATCAATATGTGTTGAATGTCAGTTCAATAAGTTTATCCATTTTCGAAATTTGGACGTTTTTCTGTAGATATCATTGGCGCAACAGAAAAGAGCTAGAAACTTAAAAATTTGTATGTAGATTCCTTTTGCATAATAATTTAGTAGAAACAGTATTCTGGATCTCACAAATTAAAATTTTAGTTGAAATTCATGATTTTTCTGGATTTTGTCTTAGAAATTAAGGAAGCAAGATAGATTAAGTAGGCGAATAATAAGGCTAGGATGTTTAAATTTAAGTAGAAGGGAGATCCGCTATAATCATAAAGATGTGAGAAGTTTCAATTGAATAACTATAAAACTATAGCGATAGCGTATGTCCAAAGGGCAAGTTCAGAGCTCGTCTACTGCGTGTAGTGTAATTAAATTAATTCTCTCGCCCAAAATATTTGACTTAGCCACGTCAGACTTTTATTATGCCGGCCGGTGTGGCCGTGCGGTTAAAGGCGCTTCAGTCTGGAACCGCGTGACCGCTACGGTCGCAGGTTCGAATCCTGCCTCGGGCATGGATGTGTGTGATGTCCTTAGGTTTAATTAGTTCTAAGTTCTAGGCGACTGATGACCTCAGAAGTTAAGTCGCATAGTGCTCAGAGCCATTTGAACCATTTGAACTTTTATTATGATTACTTACCTGTGTGCTGAATGCACATTTAAATTGAGAGCTTCATCGGCCATCAGCAAAGGAAGCGATGATTATTTATTCAATAACTTAAAGTGGTGCATTACTAGCCCAGCGGCTATTCGGGAGAGCGGAATTGATCAGGCGTTCCCTTAGCCGTCCGCACCGCGGCTTTATATATCAGAACGCTGCGCGAGAGAAAAAGGCCCCAGTTCTCTCCAGACGCTGAATAGCACACCACCTGTGCCGGGAGTCGCGTCGCGTCGGTATCATTGCTATAAACAGCCTCCGATGCCGTAATAAGTTACTCGGGATACGCGTAACCATTAAATCGTTTTCGAGTGAAGTGTTAATTCTGGGATGACTTTAATGATCTATCTTCAGTTTGCGTATGTCGTATTTTCACGTGCCGTCACGGGATAGACATTCTACCATTATTTAGCGTGGCGTTCGATGAACATTATCATCAAATTACGGCGAGCATTCACTTAAACATTTAGTTTGAACAGTTATAGTTGCATCAGCGCATTAGACTCTGAACTGCTCTGGTAGTTGGATTGTGTGGATTCTTTTTGGTCTGTGACTTTCAGAATATAGTGAACATTTTAGAGAAAATGGTTTTTGATTATGAATCCCAGCCAATCTCCTAATTCCTCAGAGCTATAAGCTGTAGCTATAAGTGTATTTCTCAGATGAAGTGGGCACTAGGAATTCTAATTACAGGCTTCACGTTTTGCTAATCACTTTCTGGTTGCCAATATTGTAGTTAGAGAGCCAGTGTTGAGAACGGCAAAAGACTGAATAAATAATAGGAACATTTTTATAACAAGTAATTCCACCCGCCGCCCACATATGGTTAATCGGCTGGGAAATGCATCTTTTCTACTTTACATTCTACATTTATAAACCATTTATTCCACCCGCCGCCCCACAAAAGGTATAGATTATTGTTAGTCACGGCCATTCTCGTGTAGGGATTATTGAAAGTCAAACTATGTTGCGCTAAAAATATTGTGTGTCAGTTTAGTGTCGATCAGAATTAGTAAAGAGAGAAATGTCTGAGTACGTTCAGTTCTGCTCAGCTGTTTGAAAATCAAATAACGTAAGAGGTTTATCACCACAGTAATTCACTAATTTTTCTAAGGGGATGTTACAACAAGCCTGTAAAAACATAGCATAAGGGCCAATCAAAAAGTTTTGGTTCGGAGGCCGTACAGTCCAGACTTGGTATGCCCATCAGGCAATATTCCATGAGAACTGGGGCAACTCTCCCACGGACGTTGAAGATACGCGTTTGGTAAAATACCGTGTCCTGCTGCGCGAAGAAATTTGTAACTGCCTGCTGCACTTCATCGTCCAGCAGGAATCGTCGACCGTTCAACGCAGTTCTTAAGGGACTGGAGGCGTGACAACCGCATGGACCGAGACGAGGACCGTACGGCGGTGGTCGGGCGTCTCTCAGCTGAGTTGGTGTAACCTCTGCGTTACATTTGCGACATGGGGACGAGCGTTATCATGAAGCAGCAGTATCCCTTCTCGCACCATTTCTCAGTGGTGGCTTTCGACGGACCTGCTACCAGATAACCATTCTTCATTCTTAAGGTTTTTAACATGGCTGTCAATCAGCGACTGTTGTATAATACAAAATTATGACAAACACAGCCCTCAGTCGCAAACGCAACTAATTTGTAACCTAGGTTTCGGTGTCACAAGGAACGCCTTCTTCGAAGAAAATTAAAACTAAATGTTACAGCCTAACGTACCAAAAAATACGAAAGCTGCGGTCATACCTGAAGCGTCAGATAGTCGGAATTAAAATAAAATGCAACAGAGGTGCAAGCCACTAGGGGCTGCCATGTGTCCTCTGCAACAGTCAACACAAAACTGAAACATCATGTGACTTGTGCGCCACGGCAACTTCAAGACAATACCGCCATCCGGTGGCTAATTGGTAAAACAAGCTATTTTGTAAACATCTCTCGTAACTGCAGAGAGGGAAGTAAACAAACACCTGAATGGTGTACATGAAGTAATTACAATAGCGGGATACTGCATGATATAAAATACAACTAATGAATGACTGGCTGTAGTACAAAAATTCCAGAATGAATGCATGAAGAAGACATAAACGAAATAATCCATTAAATGACATTTCTGCTTGCTACAACAGATACGTTATAAAAACCAAAAAAGTTTATTCAATTTACGTATATGAGCCGTAAAAAGTAGAAAGAAAAGGTATCTCTGAATATGCAACAAGTAGTTGGTACATCTCCTCAAGCAGCGGCTTTATACCATTGAAATAATTTCTTCCGCGGAACTGCACCTGCTCGTTGAGAAAAAGTCCTTCATTCGAAACTAAATGCTTGAAAATACCCAGCTCCTCCAAAACATCAAGTTTACACCCTTTTTTTTCAATATGCAAAATTTTCAACTTCTCAACCCCTTTAGGAGAGTGCCCTGTGATTAACAGGTGATCTGCAAAAGAAGAATTAGGGGCACACGAATCGTTTTCCCTCAGAAAACGTTCTTTACAGCGAATTGAAAAGGCACGTCCTGTTTGACCAATATAATAGACACCGCAAGTGTCAAATGAAATCTTGTAGACACCAGAATTCTGCAGAGGACTATTAGTTGACTTTAAATTATGGATGACATTTTTTCTCAAGTTGTAATTTGTAGAAAAGGCAATATTACATTTGTATTTAATCCGAAGCAACCTTTGAATCTGGTATGGCACTGGACCTAAAAATGGAATTGAGAAGGATTTTTTCAACGATTCTTCTGGGACGCTGATGAAAGAACCAAGTGTAGTACCTTCCTTGCCAATCTTCTTTCTGAGGATATCATCTACCAACCGAGCTTCATAACCATTATTGACCGCCACAGTTTTAATAAGATTAATCTCACTATTTTGCATTCTTCATTCTCCGATGGGTGTCTGCCTTCGTTTGTCCTTCGGCAGCAAAAAAAAAAATACATTACAGCAACGCCCTGAAACGGAAACTTTTTGACCGCGTCGCGTCTTATAACTACACTGAAGCGCCAAGGAAATTGGTATACCCATACACAGAGATGTGTAAACTGCCAGAATACGGTGCTACGTTCGGCGACGCATAGGGGTATATGACAACAAGTGTCTGGCGCAGTTGTTAGATCGGTTACTGCTGCTACAATGGCGGGTTAGCAAGATTTAAGTGAGTTTGAACGTGGTGTTATAGATTGTGCCCGAGCGATTTGACACAGCATCTCCGAGGAAGTGATGTAATGGGGATTTTCCCATACGACCATTTCACGAACGTACCGTGAATATCAGGAATCTGGTAAAACATTAAATCTTCGACATCGCTGCGGCCGGAAAAAGATACTGCAAGAACGGGGCCAACAATGACTGAAGAGATTCCTTCAACGTGACAGAAGTGCACACCTTCCGCAAACGGCTGCAGATATCAATGCTGAGCCACCAAAAAGTGTCAGCGTGCGAACCATTCAACGAGACATCATCAAAATGGGCTTTCAGAGCCGAAGGCCCACTCGTGTTCCCTTGACGACTGCACGACACAAATCTTTATGCCTCGCCTGGGCTCGTCAACACCAACATTGGACTGTTGATGATTGAAAGCATATTGCCTGGTCGGATGAGTCTCGTTTTAAACTGTATCGAGCGGATTGACGTGTAAGGGGATGGAAACAACCTCTTGAATCCATGGAGCCTGCATGTCGGGAAGGGACTGTTCATACTGGTGGAGGCTCTGTGATAGTGTGGGGCGTGTGTAGTTGGAAGGATATGGAACATCTGATACGTCTAGATACGACTCTGACAAGGGACCCGTACGTAAGCGTCCTGTCTAATCATCTGGATCCATTTATGTCCATTGTGCATTCCGACGGACTTGGGCAATACCAGCAGAACAATGCGACACCACACACGTCCAGAATTGGTACAAAGTGGCTCCAGAAATAGTCGTCTGAGTTAATAAACACTTCCGTTGGCCACCAAACTCCCCAGACATGAACATTATTGAGCATATCTGGGATGCCTTGCAACATGCCGTCCAGAAGAGATCTCCGCCCCCTCGTACTCTTACGGATTTATGGGTTAGCCCTGCAGTATTCGTGGTGTTAAGTCCCCTCCAGCACTACTTCAGACGTTAGTCGAGTCCACGCCACGTCGTGTTGCGGCACTTGTGCGAGCTCGTGGGGGTCCAACACGATGTTAGGCAAGTGTACCCGTTTCTTTGGCTCATCAGTGTAGTTAGCAGAAAGAGTTTGAACCAAAAGTTCATCTCACCTTCAAGTTAATATGTTACCTGATCAAAAATCTCAGGACACCCTACGTAATTGATCACTAGTGGCCAACGCGCCAGTAGAGAAGCAGTGACACGGGAATGGATGGGTGAGGAGACCCCAGTTAATTTGAACGTTGATTAGTCACTGGATGTCACCTGAGTAACAGATCCATCAGGGATATTTCGACCCATCACTGGTGATGTGATAATGAAGTGGAACAATTAAAACAAGGGCAGGCAAACCTCACGTGTAGACGGATAGGGACCGTCTAGGATCGCGGATGGTGATTACAAAAATCCCACGAAATCAGTGGAAAGCATCACTCGTGAGTTCCAAAGTGCTACCAGCAATCCATCCAGCACAGTTACTGTGCGTAGGAAGTTAAAGAGAATGGGGTGCAATGGTCGAGCAACTCCTCATAAGCAACACATTTGTGTAAGCTAGAGGTAATGTAAAGGACGACGTCACTGGGCAGAGGATGGCTGTGATTTGGAGTGATGAATCACGATGTATCCTGTGGCATCCCGACGAAACGGTTTGCTAATGTCTGGAAAACATTAACTGGATTAATGTGTGGCGCCAGCATTGAAATAAGGAGGAGGTGGTGACACAGAAAGGCGGTGTTTTTCACGTTTAAGGTGTGGTCTCTTTACTGTGCTAAATGCAGATACAAACACATTTTACGGCATCGTGTACTAGACAGAGTAGAGGATGAATGCGGGGACGATGGTTGTCTCTGCATGGTAAGGCAGCTTGTCATAAAGCAGCATTTGTGATACATGTCGATTCACGGTTTGCCAATGGCGACTTTGGCTACTGAGGCAGGATACATCTGAATAGTCTGTGGAAGACAGATGGTAGAGAGCTGAGAGACGGTATAGTTATCAGGTCCTCGTAAGGCGTACGGTGTCTACATTGTTGAAGAAGCCTTTGACCATTCGTGCCACCCTTCTTTGCAAGCATTCGATGTCTCCTGTTAATCTAAGCTGATACAGATTTCATACATTCGAACAGTATTCAAGTACAGGTTGTACAAGCGTTCTTTTTTTTGTCATTTTGTAAACAGTCTGCAGTTTCTCATTATTCTACCAATGACCCGCAGCCTGGCATTTGCTTTACCTAAAAGTCAGTTTATGTGCTTTCTGCATATTGTTAGTAACAAATACTTTTATGAGATGACTTAACCTAGTTGTGACTCATTAATCCAGGCCGGCCGGAGTGGCCGAGGGGTTCTAGGCGCTACAGTCTGGAACCGCGCGACCACTACAGTCGCATGTTCGAATCCTGGCTCGAGCATGGATGTGTGTGATGTCCTTAGGTTAGTTAGGTTTAAGTAGTTCTAAGTTCTAGGGGACTGATGACCTCAGAAGTTCCATAGTGCTCAGAGCCATTTGAATCATTTGAACCACTAATCCTGAATTCAAAGGATACCACGATTTACGGTCTGCACAGCTTTGAATATCTGTACATAAAGAGCAGATTTTTTGTCTTGACATTAGGCTGATATATACTTTCACTTTGTCGAGATTTAACTGGATATTACTGCAATTTTTACTGGACCGTTCTTTATCATAAGTAACTGTTTGGTGTGGGAAAAGTTTGTGACCGCAACTTACGCTATTCGCTAAGACAGTAACGTAATTCGTGAACAGCAATGGTCCAATTACACTCTCCTGGATCACAACAGACGTTACTGCGGATGACTCTCAGTCCAGAATAATGTGTTGTGTTTTGTCTGTTCGGAAATTTTCGATCCAATCCCAAACCTCGAACGTACTTTCTTTAGACGACGTCGACATGTGTGTCGAATCAAAAGCTTTTCAAAAGTCCAAAATCACCGAATGAACTTTCCCTGTGCCCATGGCATTGAGGAGATCATATGAGAAGACGATTCGAGTTTCCCATGTTTGTCTTTTACGAAATCTGTTTTTTTTACTATCCACGAAGAATGCTTTTTCGTACCTTTTGTCTGAAACAGATGCGGTACATGTAGAACGACCATTGTGTTACTCAGTTATTTTTTCATTTTTGTACATCGATATGATATCCTGTTTCATATTCAAGGAGAACTTACCTCTGCTCAAGCGATCTGCGATACATCTAGAACAGAGTTAATTCACTCGTAAATTCTGTATACGATTCACCTAATTAGGATTAGGAGAACAAAACAGTCTTGGTTGCGATACTGTAATTACATCAGTGTCACATGTTTCGCCTAATTCAAGGACTACATTAAAATAAAATCTTATAAGAAACGTTTGGCCCTACTTTGGGATTGGACGAAATTAGGAAAATTCAAAATTGGAGTTACCGATAAAAGTTGAGAAGCCGAGTTAAGGACATCGATGATAAAATATCACCAAAAATAATTGCCCTCGTCATGTGCGAGTATTGTGTACTTGGTGGCGGAATGTAAAACGACAATTTCAGCATGTTTACCGTTTGACAAATTATACAGGCCTGATCCTGCCTTGTATTCACTGGACCACACTACGCGTCCCAGCAAGGTAATTCGCATATTTTCCCCTTTTTTCCTCCATCAATTTCTCGACTATAGATTTCATGAAAATGACCAACCGTAGCTTTTGCTTTTTAAAATTTATCCCGTTTATTTCAATGTTATCGAATGGTATGCTTTCAATACATGACGGGAGCATCATATATTTGCCTCGACTATTTTCCTTGCACATGACGAAGGCTGTTTATTTTTGTGGATATTTTATCAACGATGCCGATGACGTGCTTATCAACGTGTATCGGTAACTCCAATTTTTAATTTTCCTAGTTTCGTCAAATCCCAAGATAGTGTCAAGCCGTTCTAATTCGATTGCATTTTAACGCTGGCCTCTGAAGAGGCCCTGAACTAGCCGAAACGCGTGTCGTTGATGAATAAATAAACAGTAATTTCAACATGACAACAAAGGCTGTTTCTTTTCCACATTCTAGATACTGGTTGCTGTATTACCAAGCCATGGAATGAAAAAACTTTTTAATTAGGATTAGGAAAGAATGTGGAAGAGTGTTAACATTGGGACACTTCTGTCCATTGCACTAAGATACTTGTACACCCTCATTTCCGACTTCATAATTACAAAAGGGAAGGTTTTCCGGATACGTTCGGTGACTTGATCTTTTTGTGACTCGTGTAAAATAATGGCTTCATGGCAGACATCTTCGCTTGAACTTCACCTGGTCTTTTTGTGACTCGTGTAAATTAATGGCGTCATGGCAGACATTTTCACTTGGAGGGATCAGAACCAGATGTAAGGTTAGACGTGAAGAAAATGGGCATTTATAACCAGGACAGCTACGAACTATTAAGTTGTAGAATAGATTGACTCCTAATTGGTCTTTCACCCTGCACCGAAAAATGTCACTTCTGTCTGGATCAGGGGCACCTGTTCACTCATGTTACTTTTAAAGTCAACTTTGATAAGGTGTTAGCGGAACTATCGACGCAAACAACATTGGCTCACACAAGATAAACACGGCAATTAGTAGTAATCAAATTTTTAGGATATTTCCCCGGACATAATTGTGGTAATGCTTCATAGTTTTCAAGAGCAGTTCCATTCTTCCCATACCGTTTCATTGCCGTGCAAGAGGAATGTCAATATATATCAAAAATGTATTCGAGTTTTAAGAAGTATTTGTTTACAAACACATGTTATAGTATTCTGAAAAAAGGTTCATTGTTTTCCAAGAAGGTTCATCATTTTATTGTTATATGGCCTTTCAAGGAAGGCTCTTAATGTTTTGCCAAGAATACTTTTATTCTTTCTCGAGAGTTTTGCGTTTTTCCCAAGACGATTGTTTTGTTTCTTGGAGATATAATTCGTCATTATTATTGAGGACATGCAGCTTTACTGTATGATTAAATGATGATGGCGTCCTCTTGGGTAAAATATTCCGGAGGTAAAATAGTCCCCCATTCGGATCTCCGGGCGGCGACTACTCAAGAGGACGTCGTTATCAGGAGAAAGAAAACTGGCGTTCTACGGATCGGAGCGTGGAATGTCAGATCCCTTAATTGGGCAGGTCGGTTAGAAAATTTAAAAAGGGAAATGGATAGGTTAAAGTTTGATATAGTGGGAATTAGTGAAGTTCGGTGGCAGGAGGAACAAGACTTTTGGTCAGGTTATTACAGGGTTATAAATACAAAATCAAATAGGGGTAATGCAGGAGTAGGTTTAATAATGAATAAAAAAATAGGAGTGCGGGTTAGCTACTACAAACAGCATAGTGAATGCATTATTGTGGCCAAGATAGACACAAAGCCCATGCCTACTACAGTAGTTCAAGTTTATATGCCAACTAGCTCTGCAGATGATGAAGAAATAGATGAAATGTATGACGAGATAAAAGAAATTATTCAGGTAGTGAAGGGAGACGAAAATTTAATAGTCATGGGTGACTGGAATTCGTCAGTAGGAAAAGGGAGAGAAGGAAACATAGTAGGTGAATATGGATTGGGGGGAAGAAATGAAAGAGGAAGTCGCCTTCTAGAATTTTGCACAGAGCATAACTTAATCATAGCTAACACTTGGTTCAAGAATCATAAAAGAAGGTTGTATACCTGGAAGAATCTTGGCGATACTAAATGGTATCAGATAGATTATATAATGGTAAGACAGAGATTTAGAAACCAGGTTTTAAATTGTAAGACATTGCCTGGGGCAGATGTGGACTCTGACCACAATCTATTGGTTATGAACTGCAGATTGAAACTGAAGAAGCTGCAAAAAGGTGGGAATCTAACGAGATGGGACCTGGATAAACTGAAAGAACTAGAGGTTGTAGAGAGTTTCAGGGAGAGCATAAGGGAACAATTGACAGGAATGGGGGAAAGAAATACAGTAGAAGAAGAATGGGTAGCTTTGAGGGATGAAGTAGTAAAGGCAGCAGAGGATCAAATAGGTAAAAAGACGAGGGCTAGTAGAAATCCTTGGGTAACAGAAGAAATATTGAATTTAATTGATGAAAGGAGAAAATATAAAAATGCAGTAAATGAAGCAGGCAAAAAGGAATACAAACGTCTCAAAAATGAGGTCGACAGGAAGTGCAAAATGGCTAAGCAGGGATGGCTGGAGGACAAATGTAAGGATGTGGAGGCTTACCTCACTAGGGGTAAGATAGATACTGCCTACAGGAAAATTAAAGACACCTTTGGAGAAAAGAGAACCACTTGCATGAATATCAAAAGCTCAGATGGAAACTCAGTTCTAAGCAAAGAAGGGAAAGCAGAAAGGTGGAAGGAGTATATAGAGGGTCTATACAAAGGCGATGTTCTCGACGACAATATTATAGAAATGGAAGAGAATGTAGATGAAGATGAAATAGGAGATTTGATACTGCGTGATGAGTTTGACACAGCACCGAAAGATTTAAGTCGAAACAAGGCTCCGGGAGAAGACAACATTCCATTAGAACTACTGACAGCCTTGGGAGAGCCAGGCCTGACAATACTCTACCATCTGGTGAGCAAGATGTATGAGACAGGCGAAATACCCTCAGAGTTCAAGAAGAATATAATAATACCAACCCCCAAGGAAGCAGGTGTTGACAGATGTGAAAATTACCGAACTATCAGTTTAATAAGTCATAGCTGCAAAATACTAACGCGAATTCTTTACAGACGAATGGAAAAACTGGTAGAAGCGGACCTCGGGGAGGATCAGTTTGGATTCCGTAGAAATGTTGGAACACGTGAGGCAATACTAACCTTACGACTTACCTTAGAAGAAAGATTAAGAAAAGGCAAACCTACTTTTCTAGCATTTGTAGACTTAGAGAAAGCTTTTGACAATGTTAATTGGAATACTCTCTTTCAAATTCTGAAGGTGGCAGGTATAAAATACAGGGAGCGGAAGGCTATTTACAATTTGTACAGAAATCAGATGGCAGTAATAAGAGACGAGGGGCATGAAAAGGAAGCAGTGGTTGGGAAAGGAGTGAGACAGGGTTGTAGCCTCTCCCCGATGTTATTCAATCTGTATATTGAGCAAGCAGTGAAGGAAACAAAAGAAAAATTTGGAGTAGGTATTAAAATTCATGAAGAAGAAGTAAAAACTTTGAGGTTCGCCGGTGACATTGTAATTCTGTCAGAGACAGCAAAGGACTTGGAAGAGCAGTTGAACAGAATGGACAGTGTCTTGAAAGGAGGATATAAGATGAACATCAACAAAAGCAAAACGAGGACAGTGGAATGTAGTCTAATTAAATCGGGTGATGCTGAGGGAATTAGATTAGGAAATGAGACACTTAAAGTAGTAAAGGAGTTTTGCTATTTAGGGAGTAAAATAACTGATGGTGGTCGAAGTAGAGAGGACATAAAATGTAGACTGGCAATGGCAAGGAAATCGTTTCTGAAGAAGAGAAATTTGTTAACATCGAGTATAGATATAAGTGTCAGGAAGTCGTTTCTGAAAGTATTTGTATGGAGTGTAGCCATGTATGGAAGTGAAACATGGACGATAACTAGTTTGGACAAGAAGAGAATAGAAGCTTTCGAAATGTGGTGCTACAGAAGAATGCTGAAGATAAGGTGGGTAGATCACGTAACTAATGAGGAGGTATTGAATAGGATTGGGGAGAAGAGAAGTTTGTGGCACAACTTGGCTAGAAGAAGGGATCGGTTGGTAGGGCATGTTTTGAGGCATCAAGGGATCACAAATTTAGCATTGGAGGGCAGCATGGAGGGTAAAAATCGTAGAGGGAGACAAAGAGATGAATACACTAAGCCGATTCAGAAGGATGTAGGTTGCAGTAGGTACTGGGAGATGAAGAAGCTTGCACAGGATAGAGTAGCATGGAGAGCTGCATCAAACCAGTCTCAGGACTGAAGACCACAACAACAACAACAACATATTATTAATGTCCAAATGTTCAAATGTGTGTGAAATCTTATGGGACTTAACTGCTAAGGTCATCAGTCCCTAAGCTTACACACTACATAACCTAAATTATCCTAAGGACAAACACACACGCCCATGGCCGAGGGAGGACTCGAACCTCCGCCGGGACCAGCCGCACAGTCCATGACTACAGCGCATCAGACCGCTCGGCTAATCCTGCGCGGCTATTATTTATCTTCTTTCTCTAGAAGAAGCTTGTTTTAATGATACGTTGCACAAGCAACGCGGGAGATGCTTTCGGCGTGCTTATGGCGAGTGTTAGGCCGGGCTGACGGGCTGGATTAAGTACCTTAAAACAAAGTAATGGAGGTCTTTTACGGACGCTTAGCCGGTGGCGCTCAGCTCGGACGTAGCCGATTCGAATTTTGGTGGTGAAAGACATTTTTGCCCCAAGTATTGACGAGCAAGGGTAAGAGACGTGGGTTCGCAAAGTTACTGATCGCCAGGCCTCGCGCCACGGTGCTGGATTAAATCGCACATCTCTGCACAGTGCCTCATGAGTTGATGGAGATCCGTGCCTCTGTTGGGCACCTGCTTCGAAAATTCTAAAGAACATAACCGCTGATTTTTATTACTATTAGAACGAGTGAACTTGAGTCAATCACAGTTTCACTCCCTTTTCCTATTTTCTTTTCTTTCTTAAGCCTCTTCATTAATTCACTCTGCTTTTTCTTTCTTCTCCCCGTCTATTTTGTCCCCGTTGTTTCTTTCCTTCGCACTTGTTCAGTTTTCTTGCTTCTGATTTTATTCCTGTAATTTTCAACTCCTTAATTTCTTCTCCTGTGATTTTAAGTCGTTTCTGTTCTTCTTGTGTTTTTTTAATCGAACTGGTCTTCAATTTACTTGCATTGATTGTGTTAAAAATGTTGATAAATAGTTTGTTTTTATCCATCCTACATAGATGTCTAGAACTGTCGGCATCTTTTCTAAATTTATCTGTGCTGATGTCTCTGTTTTCGCTGAGTTTCTTTGTATGTCTTCTGACCCATGTTCCGCCTCAGTGAACAGCCCCATTGATTTTTTAAAATAATTTTTCGTTCTCATTTCTCTATGTCGTGAATTCTTGTCATCCCTCTAGTTATTATGGTTTCTGCGGCATACAAGACTTCTGGTAAAATAACCACCCTGCAGTTCGGAGTTTTGTATTACGAGATATTGCTCTTTTGTTGTAGTGATTCGTGTCAATTTGTTCAACTTTCACTGTTCGAAAATCCTTTCTGCGTTGGAGGTTGGGTACCGTCCTGTTGGTTGGATGGCTTACCTTAAGAACTTCAACTGAGTCACCTTTGAGATTTCTCTATACTGCGTTTTCAGTGAGAATGTTTCTGTTAATTTGGTGTCCATATGCTGAGTTTTTTTCATCGGAGGTCTGAGTCCGGTTTTACACGAGATTTCATGTAGTTTGTCCAGCGGTAGTTTGTCTCCATCTTTGTTATTCGCTGATACAGGCAGCTCATCTGCAGAGACCAAGCATTTCACAGTGACTTTTGTCCCTCCTTTCAGCTTTCCAGTTTGTATAAGTTTGGCGGGCTATTCACATTCACTGATTATTTTTTCCTGTCCGCTGTTGAACAAGAGCGGCGATAAGCCATTCCTTGTCACACTCCTGTGCGAATTTTTAATGAGTTCCATGTTTCTCCCACGAATTTCACTTTTGAAGTGATTCTCAGTAATGTTTTCTTAATGATGGCCATGGTCCTTCTATCGACTCTTAAGTCTTCTAGGTTATTAAAGAGAGTGTTTAAAATCCAGGAAAGTGACTGTTGTGTTCCAGCATCATCTGTCGTATAGTACGGTTTTGAGGTTCCAGACCTGTTTAATAATCCCGCCTGATACTCGTCATATGTTGGTCCACTTGCGGCTCAATTCGCCTCAAGAAAGTTTTCGACGGAATTTTATAAGTTACTGGAAGAAGTAAAATTCCTGTGTAAAATTCGGATCTATTTTGTCTCCTCTGTTTTCCACACCTCCGATATTATTTTGCTGATTTTTGGTGTAATGTTTTTGTGGTTCGATTTGCATTATTCTAAAATAATTCAATCTTCTTTTTTTCAGTGATTTGATTACTTTCACTATTTACTCGTGTGCAGACGGAAAGGAATCAAGATTTGATCCGGGTTTCCCAAATCTGAGTTGTTCAGATGATGTTTGGCAGTTGAGGAGTATGCTGGGATGTATTACTACCCTTTAACAAGTATTTTTATACTAGGATTTTCCCCACAGCTTTAGCCATGTACGCGTCTGACATATATATTGAACATATGTCTTCCGCCCTCTCCCTGTGTCCACCTCTTTCTCCTCCTGCCTGTCCACCTCATCCTCCCATCTCCATCTATATCCTCCTCCCCACTCTCTCTCTCTCATCATCCCCTTCTTTTTGTCCATTTCCTCCATCCCCTTTCTCTGACAATGTTTTCCTCCTACCCCTCCCTCTGATCACATCCCCCTGCCACTCTCTTTTTCCACATCCACCTCCCTCTCCTACTTTTCCAACTATGCACAACCCCCAGCGCTTTCCAACTGCCTTATGCATCACCTCCTCCTCCCATCTCTTCCTCTCTCTGCCAATCTCCTCCTTCATTCCCTCTGTCCATCCTCTCTCTATCTCAGCTTCCCCCAACCATGCTCACCTGCTTGTGTAATCCCTGCAATAAAGTTCAATAAAACTGGCCAATACTATTCCCACAACATGTCTGCTTTGCAGGCAGTTTACACATCAGTGGCATGAAAATCATTTATTTGTACCTGATGTATAGGCCACCATACAATGCAGGTCGATACAGCAGGTCAATATTACTCCAACACAGGGCAGCCTAGATGTCAGGGCCCAAAAAACTGTTTCTTGTCCCTGACATGTAGGCTGCCCTGTAAATCAAGTTGATTTGCAGGCTGTTACCGTTCACACACAACATGCATGTCATACAGGGTTGCGTATATGCCAGGGGCGGGAAACAACTCGTTTCTGCCTGTACCTCCCCTCCCATTGGAACTAGGAGCTTATAAACCCCACAGTGCTGATATTCGTGAGGCCTGCTGTTTCTGTGGCTAATTTGGCTAAAATCAATCTATGTGTTTGGAGTAGGAGGTTAGAGAGCCAGCTAAACTTTCTCTGAAAGTTTTGTAAAAACTATGGATAGTTGTTCTTGCTAATGTCCCTTTCTATTTCATCCAGTCTGTAACTGACATAGTTGTGCTTTTCTTGTTGAGTAATTTTATAGATGTTTTGTCATTTTGTCTGTTGTTTTATTACTATTGGCATTATTTCATGCTTAAATCATAAATCTGATAGCTTGATCGAATGCGATGTTCCATCATATATGTTTTCCCTTTCTTTGGAGTTGGTGTAATTTTATCGTTTATTTCACTTTCTCTGTGAGTTCAGACCAGCTCATGGCATCCACCCTACAGACTTCTTCAACGATTGTCTGATAGTTGAGTTCTAGGTATTCAGGATCAGTCCAGAAAATATGGGTTACCTTGATCTGTTTACTTTTAGGTTGAAATTTCACTTTGATTTGGAGTAACTGGTCTGACTCAAAGATCCTCTCCTGATTTTTACACTGACGACTTCTTTTGCGATTCTCCATTAGACAGCAAATGGGGTGAATTCCTTTGAGTGTTTCTGTGTATGTTTCTGGATTTTTTAAAACTGCCCTTTAAAGTCAGCTAGCAGAATCTTGATGTGATATTCTGGGAACTTGTTTGTGATTCCTTCCAGAAGTTCTCTGAACTCTTTTACACCCATGGGTGTGCATGTTAATGAGTATTTGTGCCTTGTAGCTTGATATTATTGGTAGTAGAGTTTCTCTGAAGGTGATATAAAATCAGTGACTGCTGATCTCTTTAATATGTAGAAGTTTCTAAATTTCCGAAAAATAGTGTTTTAAATTACACAAGAAGGGTTAATTGAATATAGAGTAGTTGAAGACAACGACTAGATAAACAGCAACAGAAATAAACAGAACAAAAATATTGGATATAATATCCACCCATTATGAAAATAACTGATGTGCTTTTCTTAAAGTAATCAGAGGCTTCAAAACTAAGTTTGCAACATCTTTTAAATAAATATTGCAATCAATGTTCAATATCAGTTATGGCTTTGAAACATGACTTCTAATACGAAAACTTGTAGTTTTAACACACAAGTTTTCATTGCCGTTCATGTAGGATATACACTGTATTTGATCAAAAGTACCCATATACCTATTCGTGGACATTAACATGGAGTGTGTCAGCTCTTCACCTTTATGACGGCTTGAACTCTGCTAGATATACTTTCAATGAGGTGTGTGAGTGCCTGTGGACGAAAAACAGTCCATTCTTCCGTACGAACCGAAATCTGAGAAGAGAATGATGGCCTTAGGATATAAGTCTAGCTCCTTCGAAAGGTGTTCCATTCGGTACAGGTCGGGACTCTAGACAGACCAGTCCATATCGGGAGTCTTATCGTTCACAAACCTTTGCTTTCCTGAAATATTTACGTATTAGTTTATCTAACTCACCAACTTGAAGGTTCCGAGATAAAGTATTTACAAGACAAAAGAAAGGGAAGTAAGCGAAAGAAATTATATCATCTCTGTATTCTTTCAATCGAAATTTATAATTTATGTTTCGAAAAGGAGTAGTGCAGCTCCACTAAATTAAAATCAAACTTCCTCTACATTTTCAAGTATACTAAAACAGAAGAAAACAAATAGGAGAAAGTCATTTGATATCTCAACTTATCATATGGTTCAAATGGCTCTGAGCACTATGGGACTTAACTTCTGAGGTCATCAGTCCCCTAGAACTTAGAACGACTTAAACCTAACTAACCTAAGGGCATCACACACATCCATGCCCGAGGCAGGATTCTAACCTGCGACCGTAGCGGTCGCGCGTTTCCCGACTGTAGCGGCTAGAACAGCTCGACCACCCCGGCCGGCTCAGCTTATCTTTCTGTAATGTACTATTGCAAAATTAATTAATCAAGAGAAGACGATATCGTTAGTTTAAGTCTGAAATGAGAATGGAATTACTTTCATTTTTCATTATACGGTGTCTAACAAAACAAGTGAAGCTCCCAGAAGTGGAAGAGGAAACGAAATGAAACTCCACAGGTTGAGAGGGTGTGTGATTTTATTTTATTGATAACAGAATCGAGGAAAATTTACAAAGGACTTGGCAGTGTCGCACAGTCGTTATATGCTCTCCTGAGGCAAGCTGGCTAAAAACTGTTGTAACTGGTCCTTGATGTCCTGTATATTAGCACAGGGACAGGGCTGGGGTCCGAGCAAGTTCCACACATATTTAATCGACGATATATCTAGAGATCTTGCTGCTCACAGGAATACCTCTACATTATGCAGATAGTTCACCGAGCCCCGTGCTGTGTGTGTACAAACACTGTCCTGTTGAAAAATGGCACCACGATACTGCCATATGAGGAATAAACATCGACTCCACTCCGTCTACAGGCCACAAGTGGCCCATCGGGACCATCCGACCGCCGTGTCATCCTCATTGGGGCATGCGGATAGGAGGGGCGTGTGGTCAGCACACCGCTCTTCCGCTCGTTATGATGGTATTCTTGACCGAAGCCGCTACTATTTGGTGGAGTAGCTCCTCAACTGCATCACGAGGCTGAGTGCAGAGGGATAAAGATAAGGACAAAGGATGTACGTGACGTACCGTTTTGCAGTCAGAGTTCACTCAGTCACTACCAGCCATGAACTGAAGTCATACCCTACGGCTTCCGACACCAAGACTCCTGCAGTAGCACCGCTGGGCCTCTGTAAAATATTGGAAGAATGGGACCTCTTCCCAGGTCTACGCCATTCTCACCAACGATAGTCATCCAGATAACACATCGCTGAACACAATACACTCCATTCGTCAGCAGTGACGGCACCACTCCAAACACAGACGTTCCTGTTGTGGTCTTTACGGCAACCTGCACGTGTGATAGTGATTTCCCAGCCAGCTGCTGGGGTTAGGATGTGTTTGATGCACCCCCCCCCCCTTGTGGTTGTAAGACGTGGTCTGTTGTGATTTGGCAAGACAGCCAAGTCACTATGAGAGGAAGCCGAAAGGTACGCGTTTAAGCTCACGCAGGCTGGCGTGAGGTCTGGAACAGGTAAAGTAATTGAGACTAGCAAATAAAGTACGAAGCTGCTGGAATACTTAACTTTAATCCATAAGTGGTGAACATAGCTCTTGACGGTACATGCATCACAAGATAAATAGCAAATGATAATGGCGCCTTGCTAGGTCGTAGCTAATGACGTAGCTGAAGGCTATGCTAACTATCGTCTCGGCAAATGAGAGCGTAATTTGTCAGTGAACCATCGCTAGCAAAGTCGGCTGTACAACTGGGGCGAGTGCTAGGAAGTCTCTCTAGACCTGTCGTGTGGCGGCGCTCGGTCTGCAATCACTGACAGTGGCGACACACGGGTCCGACGTATACTAACGGACCGCGGCCGATTTAAAGACTACCACCTAGCAAGTGTGGTGTCTGGCGGTGACACCACATGGTCGATGAGTATGCCTGGTCTCACGTCACCACGAAGTCCAGTATCTGGCCAGTGTCACATCCAAATGCGCCACAAGTCTGTACATTGGACGACTCGACCAGCCAGCCAAACGGTGACACACAATGAGGCCCCTTTCAAACTATTTTGCGAATATCTTTTGCTGACACCGACCTACATAGGGAGGAACGATCACCTCGATAAAATAAGGGAAATAAGAGCTCGTACGGAAAAATACAGGTGTTCATTCTTTCCGCGCGCTATACGAGATAAGAATAATAGAGAATCGTGAAGGTGGTTCGATGAACCCTCTGCCAGGCACATAAATGTGATTTGAAGAGTATCCATGTAGATGTAGATGTAGATGTCAGTTGCTGATACCGCTATCTCGCACGAGTACACGGCACCTCAGTGTCCTCCACAATGATCCATCAACATCTGGCACAGTTCACGGCTTTATGTACCATACCAGGCCTGGTAGCAACACTAAATACGAACAAAAGTAATATACTCTACTGGCTCCTGTACCTGCCACGGACAGTTGCAACTCAATCATTTACATACGCGCCGACGGTGTTTACGTGTACGAATTTAAACGACGTCCAACTACGTCTGTTGGGTGCTTCACTTTTTTTTTCTTCTGAGACAGGACAAGAATGGCAATGATATGAGACTGAAAAGGCAAATAAATAATTATATGTGTGTGTGATGCCTGTTCTTTCGAACATGTCCGAAAGAACAGACACCACGCATTTATATAACTGATATGCCTAGCTGGGAAATGGATCCATTTTCTTCAGTGCGGGTGCACAAATACGTCCGACCTCCAATGGGAATTCCAGTGTAGCCAACATTGGGTAAAACGGACAGGGACCGGGGACAGGTGACGTTCGGTGAGAAAGTGAATCGGCCGAGAGGCGTGCCGAGGCGGTCCGCCCAGTCGCCATAGCGCAGTGCTCACCGCACCTGCCTAGTAAGCAGGTACACACTTTCACTCCTCGTCGCTAATTCTGCGTAACGTCCTGCTGCAGCTGACAGCTGTGATCCCCTTTAATGGACATATAAATTACCGAGAGAAAGGAAGAGATGAAAGAGGTGGAAAGAATCTATTTTTATAGTAAAGTAAAGCTTCGTTAACACGAATCCGAAGAAACTGAAAAATCAGTAGTTCGCGTTAAAAAAATTCGAGTTAAGTGAAAAACACTGATTTTAATAAGTATACATGTACAGCAATACACTACTGTGTAATACACTACACTATCAATCACGTTATTGTAGACTTATAACACTATAAAGTGATTGTAAAATTACAAGTACTCACAAATTATGTACGTTACTTTCTTGGAAAAAATTCGGTCATGGTTCGCTGACGTTCGTGGTTCAAAAAATGGCTCTGAGCACTATGGGACTTAACAGCTGTGGTCATCAGTCCCCTAGAAGTTAGAACTACTTAAACCTAACTAACCTAAGGACATCACACACATCCATGCACGAGGCAGGATTCGAACCTGCGACCGTAGCAGTCGCGCGGTTCCGGACTGCACGCCTAGAACCGCGAGACCACTGCGGCCGGCGACGTTCGTGGGAACGACAATATTTTGTAATTTCACAACCAATTGTAATGATAGCGTCCGTAAACCCAGCAGTGATGTCGGATGTTGAAGCGAACCGTCCTAACAGTCCAAGGCTGTAAACATCTCCTGACTGGTAGGTGGAATGTTATCTGTACTCTCTTCCTCTTCACTTTCTTCTGATGGCCCTTCTTGCACCTCGTTCACAGCTTTTGGCACATCCGATTCCACAGAAGCACACACGGCAACACCGTCGTCTACACTAATGAATTCTTCGAAACTAATCCCAAGGTTCGCAACGTCCTGCAGAACTGTCCACTCATCAGGTGAAGTGGCATCTTGTAACTCGTGGACATATTCAGTGTTGCTATGTCTCCAAGCTCTGTTAAAGCACTTCCCTATATGATGTGGCGATACTGAGTTCCAGGCTGCTGCGATGGCTTTTATTGCGTCAAGCAGATTCCAATTTTGGGTTGCACTATTGTTTTCAGCAGCACGAACTGCACCTCTTACAAGTCGCTTACGATAAGCTCTCTTTGTGAGAGAGAGATTATGCCTTGATCCAAAGCCAGAAGGCGGCTTGTGGCGTTGGGTGTAAAAAACTGAACCTTTATGTTGGATAGGTTCAGATCATGAACGTTATGAGCAGTACATCTGTCCAATGTAAGAAGAACATATCTACACTCCTGGAAATTGAAATAAGAACACCGTGAATTCATTGTCACAGGAAGGGGAAACTTTATTGACACATTCCTGGGGTCAGATACATCACATGATCACACTGACAGAACCACAGGCACATAGACACAGGCAACAGAGCATGCACAATGTCGGCACTAGTGCAGTGTATATCCACCTTCCGCAGCAATGCAGGCTGCTATTCTCGCATGGAGACGATCGTAGAGATGCTGGATGTAGTCCTGTGGAACGGCTTGCCATGCCATTTCCACCTGGCGCCTCAGTTGGACCAGCGTTCGTGCTGGACGTGCAGACCGCGTGAGACGACGCTTCATCCAGTCCCAAACATGCTCAATGGGGGACAGATCCGAAGATCTTGCTGGCCAGGGTAGTTGACTTACACCTTCTAGAGCACGTTGGGTGGCACGGGATACATGCGGACGTGCATTGTCCTGTTGGAACAGCAAGTTCCCTTGCCGGTCTAGGAATGGTAGAACGATGGGTTCGATGACGGTTTGGATGTACCGTGCACTATTCAGTGTCCCCTCGACGATCACCAGTGGTGTACGGCCAGTGTAGGAGATCGCTCCCCACACCATGATGCCGGGTGTTGGCCCTGTGTGCCTCGGTCGTATGCAGTCCTGATTGTGGCGCTCACCTGCACGGCGCCAAACACGCATACGACCATCATTGGCACCAAGGCAGAAGCGACTCTCATCGCTGAAGACGACACGTCTCCATTCGTCCCTCCATTCACGCCTGTCGCGACACCACTGGAGGCGGGCTGCACGATGTTGGGGCGTGAGCGGAAGACGGCCTAACGGTGTGTGGGACCGTAGCCCAGCTTCATGGAGACGGTTGCGAATGGTCCTCGCCGATACCCCAGGAGCAACAGTGTCCCTAATTTGCTGGGAAGTGGCGGTGCGGTCCCCTACGGCACTGCGTAGGATCCTACGGTCTTGGCGTGCATCCGTGCGTCGCTGCGGTCCGGTCCCAGGTCGACGGGCACGTGCACCTTCCGCCGACCACTGGCGACAACATCGATGTACTGTGGAGACCTCACGCCCCACGTGTTGAGCAACTCGGCGGTACGTCCACCCGGCCTCCCGCATGCCCACTATACGCCCTCGCTCAAAGTCCGTCAACTGCACATACGGTTCACGTCCACGCTGTCGCGGCATGCTACCAGTGTTAAAGACTGCGATGGAGCTCCGTATGCCACGGCAAACTGGCTGACACTGACGGCGGCGGTGCACAAATGCTGCGCAGCTAGCGCCATTCGACGGCCAACACCGCGGTTCCTGGTGTGTCCGCTGTGCCGTGCGTGTGATCATTGCTTGTACAGCCCTCTCGCAGTGTCCGGAGCAAGTATGGTGGGTCTGACACACCGGTGTCAATGTGTTCTTTTTTCCATTTCCAGGAGTGTATTTTGAGCAACCATTCGACTGTTGAAACGAAGAAGCCATTTGCGAAATGATGTGCCATTGATCCAAGTTTTCTTGTGGTGAGAGTAGATGCAAGGTAATGTGTCCATATTTATGTTTTTTAAAACAACGTGGTTTCTCGGATTTACCGATAACCCAGGGACGAAACTTCTCACGGCCGTCAGCATTACAGCACAGTACAACGGTCACACGGTGTTCGCTCGTGCTCCACCGTGACACATATCACCTTCTATCCCCAGGGTGTGATTTGGAAAAAGATTGTAGAAAAATCCAGTTTCATCCATGTTAAACACATCACACAAGGCATACTTTTCCCTCACTTGGTTGAATTCATGCAACCAGCTGTTCGCGCTTTCCTCATCAACTTCGTTTGGTTCACCACAAATTTGTACAGATGAAATTGAATGTCTCTTTTGGAACCGATACAACCAACCAGCAGAACAAGGGAAGTCTTCGATGCCCATATCTTTAGCAATATCATTAGCGTTTGCCTGAATCACAGGGCCAGTTAAAGGTATGTTAGATGCACGCATATGATTGAACCATTCTAGCAATTACGTCTCGATATCTTCATACTTGGCGGTACGAAGTCGTTTAGATTTGTTTCCAGAACCTGATGCCGCAACATTAATAATTTTTTCTCGATTCTTAATAATCGTAGATAAAGTAGATTTAGGTATTCCAAACTGCTCTGCAACTGCTATTTTCTTGGTACCACAGTCCACTTCATCTAGAATCTTAAGCTTTAAATGTACATTTAGAGCTGTCTGTTTCCTCTTTGCCATTTTCACGTGCTACGGTACCGGTTGTAACTGTAGTTTTTATTCAGTATTCCAACTCGATACGGCTACGACTAACAGAACACCTGTCAAATCTGGCACTGAGTAGGTTCCTAAACGCTGCTGCACACATTATTGAATGTCATACATTGTACAGCATACGCTGATTGTTGGGGTGATAATCGCGGTTACCGACCTACAATACGTTAAAAACGAGTCAACAATAAGTATAATTAGCTTTGTAGCTACATTTTTCCTACATTCATTTCGGGAAAAAATACGCTTTAGAATACTCTAAGGTCGGAAGTTTGTGTTTCAGTGAAATTTAATTACGCTAGGACTTCGTAATTCACCTTAACCGAAATTCGTGTTAACCGAAAAAAGATCCCATAAGAACTAATGTATTCCTGGTGCGACCAATATTTTCTTCGCGTTAACAGGGAGTTCGTCTTATGCGAGCTCGCGCTAACGAAGTTATACTGTAATAACAATAAAAGATGGTAGAGGTGCCAGACTAGAGTCCAAAAGTCTCGGAGTCGATCCCCGATTAGCCGGAGGATTTTTATAAGTAGTGTATCACTTCTTTCATTTCTAGCAAAACAAAACGATAGAAAAAAATTACAAACGCACTCCTGTGCCGCAGCAGTGAACTAGTGGGGGTAGCCGATTAAGGTACAGGTACTGGAAAAAATTTTCGCCACCAGTGTTTTGAAGGAAAGGGGAGAAGAGGTCGGGGTGTATAGTTCCTCATCACTAGTATTTGCGATAGTATCGCAACCTCTCCACTTATTAAGGTAGGGCGTGTAACACACAATGACGAATATCCGTCCGTCGGGTGGGGACACTAAGCCCGGCAGATTCAAGTGGAGTATGGTGTGTGCCGGCTCCTCACCCACTTATTTCTTCGTGATTCCCAGACAGTGGACGTAGTTGTAGAAACGAATAATCAAAGATAGAAAAGAGTGCCTTATGAAAGGGACGCAGCAATTTGGTGTGGCGTTTTAGAGCGCGAGCAGAGCAGAATTATGAAGGATCGTTAATCTAACTGCAGACCCAAGACCCCTCCTTTCTCTCATCATCACACAACACAAATACAATACCTCGCTTTACACACTCCATTACTTTCACTTATTCCTAAAA
The DNA here is from genome assembly GCF_021461395.2 of Schistocerca americana. Classification (NCBI taxonomy): domain Eukaryota; kingdom Metazoa; phylum Arthropoda; class Insecta; order Orthoptera; family Acrididae; genus Schistocerca; species Schistocerca americana. Next base: position 598,429,736 of record NC_060125.1, on the reverse strand, counting down.
GATACACTTGAGACTTAACTGACACACAGCGAGGAATGGTGTTACTGTACGGTGAGAAAGAGAACCATCTCCGATTAAGCGATTGAAGAGAATCATTTCCCTTTAGGCCACTGAATCTCCCATTCGTGATCATCCAGCAATTCCAGACGACTCTTTCTTTCTTTTTTCAGATAAAATTAGGCAAATAAGATCTGACACATAGGCGAACAGTCATTCTTGCGTCGCTATTTCCACGAAAGGGATGGCAAGACACGTGAAATATTTGGTGCTATCAAAAGTATCCTCACCCACTTATTTCTCCATGATCCCCAAACAGTGGACGTAGTTGTAGAAAGGAATAATCAGAGACAGAAAAGAGTGCATTATGAAATGGATGCACCAATTTGGGTAAGGCGTTTGGAGCCTGAGCAGAGCAGAATTCTGAAGGATAGTTAATCGAACCGCAAACCCAAGAATACTCATAGAAACAATACATTTTTACAATGTTGGAACAACATTTAGTTCAGACCTGAATCAGAACTTATCAAATGGCTCTGAGCACTATGGGACTTTACCTTCTGAGGTCATCTGTCCCCTAGAACTTAGAACTATTTAAACCTAACTATCCTACGGACATCACACACATCCATGCCCGAGGCAGGATTCGAACCTGCGACCGTAGCGCTCGGCCACTCCGGCCTGCCAGGACTTAACAGATAAAGAAATCAGTCAGGAGTGCAGCCTTTCAAAACCGTTTAGTAAATACCAGTACCAACAATATGCCGCTTCCCCCCCCCCTCCCCACACACACGCACACACACAGGAGCTTCCTGCCTCCGCTGTGGTTCGTGAACACACGGACACCAGTGGCTTACGAGAGCTTCAGGTGCGCCCGGCGCCTCTGCGCCGCATTCGAATCGAAGACGCTGAGTCGATGCCAGGCTGCGTCCACCAGACGAAGGTATGCACCCATCTTCGCTCCGGCTCGACGTATAACAAAAAAAAAAAATTGTTGTGTAATCCGTCTGGTGTAATCCGTCTGTCTTGCTGCGACCACCCTGAACCACACCACCTGGATGGGAGAGCGGCTGCACTTCCCCGAGAGACCAGCAAGGACGAGTTGTTCTTTTACTTTCTCTTCTCTGGAAATAGCTCAAAAGTGCAATGGTCTCTCTGTATCTATGAGAAACAAAGTAAAAGTATTATGCTCTTCTGATTTAGTTATGGGAAAAGAGAAGGTGATAGAAAACAAGAATCGGTTTGTTGATTAAATCAGTAGGGGTGAGACAGTAAGCTGAGCTTATCAACTAACAATAACGATACACAAATCCTAGTAATGAATCTGAGTGCTTAGTACAAAAAAAAAAAAAAAAAAAAAAAAAAAACACGATAGGCTTGTAAATTCCTCCACCACTTACATTGCATCAAAGAAACTCTTCCATTTCAGGTTTGAGTATGTACTAGAAGTTTCCACTAACAATCTACTACGTTACTTAAAAAAATGTACCTTTGCATTACATTCTAACATTAAATTAGAGATATTCGAGCCCACATGGAGGTTTACCAGCAATCGTTGTTCCCGCGAACGACATGCGACTGGACCAGGAATGTTAACAGTGGTGCTCAAAGTATCCTCCGCCACACGCCGTAAGGTGGCTTGCAAAGTATAGATGTAGATGTAGATGAAACTGTAGATGAATACTTATAATATTAGTCCTGCAGTCTCTCATTGTCCTCTAGCGGTGGTCGAACTGAAGTGACTGTAACGACGGAAATTCAGGGTGTACCCGGACTCCGCCAACAAAACTTCTAAGGTTGTTGGGCGATATTTTGTGAGCTCGTTACAGATGGAAACTACATTACGTTTGGTTTATTACCGGCATTTATCCTTGTATGTGTACTGCGGTGAAAATATCTGTACCAAAGTGTAAAGACCGACGGTGTGCTTCTGTCGCGGTACTTGTCGTTCACTACGCATCACTCCCCATTCTCAAGCTTGGCATAGAGTACTGCTTCGTTCTGTCTCGTGTCTGTTTTTCTGACTGTATTGAGTACACGATAAGAGTACATCTGTACATCTGTATGCACCTCGACGTTAGGGTTCACTATGAAGGATAACCGTTTAGAAAGGGTGTATTCCATGAATCACAGGACTTCTCCACGCTCGAGAAATGACTTATTTTGATCAGTCAAGCGTCACCTCTTTCTGCTAGAGCGGGGTGTCACTACCAGATCTAGATAGTGTGAGACTCTCTTAGTGCGAGCTAATGACTTTCATCGGTATCAGCCAAAGAAAACGCTGGGTAGCAGAACGCGCTTTTCATTACGCCTCGGTTCGTGAGACAAAACTTATGTCTCTTCTTGTTCGTCGCCCAGGGAAGTATGCTGTAGCAAGTAGTCTTGCAGATATTTAGTCGAGTGTGAGCATGAAGACATTGACCAGCAAACAGCGGTATTTCTATAAGACGCGGCCTGTCATAGGCATTGCAGTCGCTTTCAGTTGATTGGGAACTACCTCAACAGCCAGGTTAAGTAAAGTCCCTCGTGTCTTTGTTCACATTCTCCTTGCTTCGTGATATGAATCTGTCTCTGAATTAGGTGTACGTAAACTGAAGCGACTTACAAGTAGCCTTCTCACTCATTTCAAAGTCTTTAAAGGATCGGTAATATTATTTCTTAAAATGAAGAACTATGCATTTCTGCATTTCGAGCCCTGGAGGCTCATCTTCAGGTGCTTTTTAGTGATTTACATCACGTATTTTAGTTGTTTGCCTGTTGATATTACATTTTTCTGTTACAACATGGTATATTGTAGATATAAGTTTAACAGCGTTAATAATATGAAATTAACTTACAGTTTAACATTGTATGATGTCTCCTTCTGTTGTGCGATTGGTACACACAATACACATCTTTAATTTTGCAGTACACACTGGGATATATACATAGTCACACACTTTTTCGCACATTGTAGTAGCAGAACGTAAACATGCCATAGATTCTCGTTCATACAGATGTTCTACTTCTAAATGTAAGCGATTTTCTTGTTTCACAGAAGATCATATGATATAGTGTTACTAGTACACAGGTATTATTAAAATAATTATTTGGCGCCATGTTGTAGGTTGTCAGCTGTTTGTATTATTATAGATTTGATTCCTCAGGAAAAAATAAACTTTTAAAGGTGTAGAAAAAATTGTGGCTGTTAAACTCTGTTTGTTCATTCCACAAGTTTTCGGAATATTTTTCTTGATGTAACATTATTTCTAACTGTTCTAGTAGATTAAGTTTTTTACTGTTGGATTCTGTGTGAAGTACAGTTAGGCTGTTGTGGATGTCGTCAAGTCTGTGTTTGTTAATATACATGTGGTTAGCTATTGTAGATTTTCCAAAATGGTTTAGTCGAAAGGCGTCGGTGTGTTCTTTACACCGTGTGTACAAGGTTCTTCCAGTTTTTCCTATGTAAAATGCAGGGCAACCGTTACATTGTAATTTATATATTCCACTGTGTTGTGTTATTGGCTTGTTTGTGCTCACTGTGTGAGGCAAGTGGTATCCAAGTTTGCTGTTTGTGGAGAAAGATATTTTAATATTGGTTTTTTTGAATAAGTTAGCTATTTTTTGTGACACTGTGCCTAAGTATGGAATGCTTGTGAAGATTTGTTTTGTGTCGGTAGTTTCCTTTCCAGTGTTTTTGTGAGTGATGTTGGTCTGAATTTTTTTAGATAGTTTATCAATTGATTTTACAGAGTAACATTTATTTACTGCAATTGTATTGATAGCCACAATTTTTTCTACACCTTTAAAAGTTTATTTTTTCCTGGGGAATCAAATTTATAATAATACAAACAGCTGACAACCTACAACATGGTGCCAAATAATTATTTTAATAATACCTGTGTACTAGTAATACTATATCGTATTATCTTCTGTGAAACAAGAAAATCGATTACATTTAGAAGTAGAACATCTGTATGAAAGAGAATCTTTGGCATGTTTACGTTCTGCTACTACAATGTGCGAAAAACTGTGTGACTATGTATATATCCCAGTATGTACTGCAAAATTAAAGATTTGTATTGTGTATACCAACTGCACAACAGAAGCAGACATCATACAATGTTAAACTGTAAGTTAATTTCATATTATTAACGATGTTAAATTTATATCTACAATATACCATGTTGCAACAGAAAAATGTAATATCAACAGGCAAAGAACTAAAATACCTGATGTAAATCACTAAAAAGCACCTGAAGATGAGCCTCCAGGGCTCGAAATGCATAGTGCAGTAAATAAACGCAACTTGTGACTGAAGGCGGTTTGTTCTTCATTTTACGAAAGTAAAACAGTCGCGGACGAAACACTGAAAAACAGTGGATAAAATTAAGAAATATTATTTCTTTTGTGAACCTGAGATGTTGTTCTGAAGGAGTTCTGAGCATTCATACTCAACGTGTACCTATCGCTACCCTGCCGAAACTGTGTAGCTTACCTACCGGTAAATTATACGACTCATTTATTTCACTTATATTCGGTGGATTCATTTATACCTTTTCGTCATCTCATCCATTTCAACCGCCTTTATTCTCCTCCATGTTGGAACTTTCACGTACTGTCGTGGGATGGTAAGTTCCTTTCTACACTTGAACTTATAATCAGTGCCACACTGCACATGCGTTCCGACCTCAGCATTTGTGTGGCAAACAGTTTTCAGCAAACAAGGTAAATCGCTTCCAACTGTAGCATCGGCCGTCATGCCTGGCTCAGCCACACCCTGCAGTGATCACCAGCGGCGTGCAGCAGGCTTCCCAACTGATACACCATTTCAACGATGCTGTCCTTAGGAGATGTTGCGTGTTTCAGATGGAGCGCGCGACTGCCTTCGTCTGACTCATGCTGCCCCAGCAGCGCCAGCTGTGGCACCAGCGCCGACAACTGTGCCCTCTAATCAAACACCAGTGCAAGGGCAGCGCTGATGCAGCCGTCCAACTGTCTAATCGCTTTGTAACTACCCAGTGGAGACCATGCAAATATTATATCAAAATGCTAAGGAACTACGCCTAAACAAGTTCCGATGTTTTGTCGCTAGAATTCGGGTGTTACCTGTACGCTGACGATATCTAAAGCTGGGACAGTACATCAATACACATGCTACATCCTTTACAATTTTTTTTGCGTCCTCAGCCATCTGACTAAACTGATCACAGAGGCCACCACGGCAACCTGTTCATCTCCAAATACACCACTGGCCATTAAAATTGCTGCACCCCGGAGATGAGTTGCTACAGACGCGAAATTTAACCGACAGGAAGAAGATGCTGTGATATGCAAATGATTAGCTTTTTAGAGCATTCACACAAGGTTGGCGCCGGTGGCGATACCTACAACGTGCTGACACGAGGAAAGTTTCCAACCGATTTCTCATACACAAACAGCAGTTGACCGGCGTTGCCTGGTGAAACGTTGTTGTGATGCTTCGTGTAAGGAGGCGAAATGCGTTTCCGACTTTGATAAAGGTTGGATTGTAGCCTATCGCGATTGCGGTTTATCGTATTGCGACATTGCTGCTCGCGTTGGTCGAGATCCAATGACTGATAGCAGAATATGGAATCGCTGGGTTCAGAGGGTAATACGGAACGCTGTGCTGGATCCCAACGGCCTCGTATCACTAGCAGTCGAGATGACAGGCATCTTATCCGCATGGCTGTAACGGATCGTGCAGCCACGTCTTGATCCCTGAGTCAACAGATGGGGACGTTTGCAAGACAAAAACCATCTGCACGAACAGTTCGACGATGTTTGCAGCAGCACGGACTATCAGCTCGGAGACCATGGCTGCGATTACCCTTGCCGGTGCACGACAGACAGGAGCGTCTGCGATGGTGTACTCGACGACGAATCTGGGTGCACGAATGGCAAAACGTCATTTTTTCGGATGAATCCAGGTTCTGTATACAGCATCGTGATGGTCGCATCCGTATATGGCGACATCGCGGTGAACGCACATTGGAAGCGTGTATTCCTCATCGCCATACTGCCGTATCACCCGGCGTGATGGTATGGGATGCCATTGGTTACATGTCTCAGTCACATCTTGTTCGCATTGACTGCAATTTGAACAGTGGACGCTACATTTCAGATGAGTTACGACCCGTGGCTCTACCCTTTATTCGATCCCTGCGAAACCCTACATTTCAGCAGGATAATCCACGACCGCATGTTCCAGGTCTTGTACGGGCCTTTCTGGATACAGAAAATGTTCGACTGCTGCCCTGGCCAGCACATTCTCCAGATCTCTCACCAATTGAAAACGTCTGCTCAATGGTGGCCGAGCAACTGGCTCGTCACAGTACGCCAGTCACTACTCTTGATGAACTGTGGTATCGTGTTGAAGCTGCATGGGCAGCTGTACCTGTACACGCCATCCAAGCTCTGTTTGACTCAATGCCCAGGTGTATCAAGGCCGTTATTACGGCCAGAGGTGGTTGTTCTGGGTACTGATTTCTCAGGATCTATGCACCCAAATTGCGTGAAAATGTAACCACATGTCAGTTCTAGTATAATATATTTGTCCAATGAATACCCGTTTATCACCTGCGTTTCTTCTTAGTGTAGCAATTTTAATAGCCAGTAGTGTAGTACTTGCACATATGTCTACAGTTATATATTGAACATATCCCACACTCTGTCTTCCCCCACAGCTTGTCCCCTCTACAGCTCCTTAGTCTACCATGGAATTTACTCCCTGACACGTTAGTATGAGTCCCGCCATACCATCACTTCTTTTTTTTCTGTGCTTACAAACTATGTTTTCCTGGCCTATTTTGTGGAGAAGCTCATTTTTTATCGTATCAGTTCACCAAATTTTTCTTTGTTGCAGCACATCACAAATGCTCCGATTCTTCTTCTTCTTTTTTTTTTTTTTTTTTTTAGTTTCCCGTAGTCCATGATTCAGTTTCATACAGATATACAATCTCACAAATTTCTTCCTAAAATTAAGGCAAATGTTTTATAGCAGTAGACATGTTTTGGCGGGGAATGACCTCTTTGCCCGTGCTAGTCTATTTTTATGCCTAGATCGCTCTGACCATTATGTATTATCCAGAATGAGATTTTCACTCTGCAGCGGAGTGTGCGCTGATATGAAACTTCCTGGCAGATTAAAACTGTGTGCCCGACCGAGACTCGAACTCGGGACCTTTGCCTTTCGCGGGCAAGTGCTCTACCATCTGAACTACCAAAGCACGACTCACGCCCGGTCCTCACAGCTTTACTTCTGCCAGTATCTCGTCTCCTACCTTCCAAACTTTACAGAAGCTCTCCTGCGAACCTTGCAGAACTAGCACTCCTGAAAGAAAGGATACTGCGGAGACATGGCTTAGCCACAGCCTGGGGGATGTTTCCAGAATGAGATTTTCACTCTGCAGCGGAGTGTGCGCTGATATGAAACTTCCTGGCAGATTAAAACTGTGTGCCCGACCGAGACTCGAACTCAAGACCTTTGCCTTTCGCGGGCAAGTGCTCTACCATCTGAGCTACCGAAGCACGACTCACGCCCGGTCCTCACAGCTTTACTTCTGCCAGTATCTCGTCTCCTACCTCCCAAACTTTATAGAAGCTCTCCTGCGAACCTTGCAGAACTAGCACTCCTGAAAGAAAGGATACTGCGGAGACATGGCTTAGCCACAGCCTCGGGGATGTTTCCAGAATGAGATTTTCACTCTGCACACGATTTTAATCTGCCAGGAATTTTCATCATGTATTATTTTCAAGGTAGCAGAATTTCTTCATTTCGTCAATCTCATAGTCCCCAGTTTTGATGTTAAGTTATCTGACTTCCGATGCTCCTCATTACTTTCGTTCTTCTTCAGTTAAATCTGAATTCATATTCTGTGCTCATGAGACTTTTCATTCCATTCAGCGTGTCCTGTTATTCTTCCTCAGTCTCTCTGCGGATAACAATGACATCAGTCACCCTTATTACTGAGATCACTTTATCCTTATTTTTAACCTCACTCTCCAGTCTTTCTAATATATTGCTTCTTCGATGTACAGATCGAACAATAGTGGAGAAAGACTGCATCTCTGTCTTACATCTTTTTAATCTGACCACTTTATTCTCAGTCTTCCATTATTATTTTCCTGTCTTCATGCTTGTACATACTGTATATTGCCCGTTTTTCGGTACAGCTTTCTGAGAATTTTGAGTATCTTGCAACATTTTATATTGAGAGGCACCAACATGCCTAGCTCATACTGTGGCTTCAAGCAATCAGGCCTGCAAGATGAGTGGTCTGCAAAGAGAGTAGATTTATTCTTATTTCTCGACTAACATCAATGACTGATTATGAGCTCTAGTACCCACAATTAAGCTACAAATTATTTTCCTGTTTGAATATTACACAACGGAAACGGATAACGCACATCTGACTATTAGTAATTTACACAACTCTCATTGTTCACGACACTCTGGCAATACCACATTTTCTTTCTTACCCAACGACTTTGATCAACACGTGGCCATCGCACTGAATATGAATGGCACACACATTGGTCAGGTGACTACAGGGTTATAAATACAAAATCAAATAGGGGTAATGCGGGAGTAGGTTTAATAATGAATAGGAAAATAGGAATGCGGGTAAGCTACTACAAACAGCATAGTGAACGGATCATTGTGGCCAAGTTAGATACGAAGCCCACGTGTACCACAGTAGTGCAAGTTTATATGCCAACTAACTCCGCAGATGACGAAGAAATTGAACAAATGTATGATGAAATCAAAGAAATTATTCAGATAGTGAAGGGTGACGAAAATTTAATAGTCATGGGTGACTGGAATTCGGTAGTAGGAAAAGGGAGAGAAGGAAATGTAGTAGGTGAATATGGATTGGGGCTAAGAAATGAAAGAGGAAGCCGCCTGGTAGAATTTTGCACAGAGCAGAAGTTAATCATAGCTAACACTTGGTTCAAGAATCATAAAAGAAGTTTGTATACATGGAAGAATCCTGGAGATACTAAAAGGTATCTGATGATTATATAATGGTAAGACAGAGATTTAGGAACCAGGTTTTAAATTGTAGGACATTTCCAGAGGCAGATGTGGACTCTGACCACAATCTATTGGTTATGAACTGTAGATTAAAACTGAAGAAACTGCAAAAATGTGGGAATTTAAGGAGACAGGACCTGGATAAACTGAAAGAACCAGAGGTTGTACAGAGTTTCAGGGAGAGCATAAGGAAACAATTGACAGGAATGGGGGAAAGAAATACAGTAGAAGAAGAGTGGGTAGCTCTGAAGGATGAAATAGTGAAGGCAGCAGAGGATCAAGTAGGTAAAAAGACGAGGGCTAGTAGAAATCCATGGGTAACAGAAGATATATTGAATTTAATTCATGAAAGGCGTAAATATAAAAATGCAGTAAATGAATCAGGCAAAAAGGAATACAAACCTCTCAAAAATGAGATCGACAGGAAGTGCAAAATTGCTAAGCAGGGATGGCTAGAGGACAAATGTAAGGATGTAGAACCGAGTATCACTAGGGGTAAGATAGATACTGCCTACAGGAAAATTAAAGAGACCTTTGGAGATAAGAGAACCACTTGTCTGAACATCAAGAGCTCAGATGGAAACCCAGTTCTAAGCAAAGGAGGGAAAGCAGAAAGGTGGAAGGAGTATATAGAGGGTCTATACAAGGGCGATGACCTTGAGGACAATATTATGGAAATGGAAGAGGATGTAGATGAGGATGAAATGGGAGATACTATACTGCGTGAAGAGTTTGACAGAGCACTGAAAGACCTGAGTCGAAACAAGGCCCCCGGAGTACTACTGACGGCCTTGGGAGAGCCAGTCCTGACAAAACTCTACCATCTAGTGAGCAAGATGTACGAGACAGACTAAATACCCTCAGACTTCAAGAAGAATATACTAATTCCAATCCCAAAGAAAGCAGGTGTTGACAGATGTGAAAATTACCGAACTATCAGTTTAATAAGTCACACCTGCAAAATACTAATGCGAATTCTTTACAGACAAATGGAAAAACTAGTAGAAGCCGATCTCGGGGAAGATCAGTTTGGATTCCGTAAAAATGTTGGAACACGTGGGGCAATACTGATCCTACGACTTATCTTAGAAGCTAGATTAAGGAAGGTCAAACCTACGTTTCTAGCATTTGTAGACTTACAGAAAGCTTTTGACAATGTTGACTGGAATACTCTCTTTCAAATTCTGAAGGTGGCAGGGGTAAAATACAGGGAGCGAAAGGCTATTTACAATTTGTACAGAAACCAGATGACAGTTATAGGAGTCGAGGGATATGAAAGGGGAGCAGTGGTTGGGATGGGAGTGAGACAGGGTTGTAGTCTCTCCCCGATGTTATTCAATCTGTATATTGAGCAAACAGTGAAGGAAACAAAAGAAAAATTCGGAGTAGGAATTAAATTCCATGGAGAAGAAATAAAAACTTTGAGGTTCGCCGATGACATTGTAATTCTGTCAGAGACAGCAAAGGACTTGGAAGAGCAGTTGAACGGAATGGATAGTGTCTTGACAGGAGGATATAAGATGAATATCAACAAAAGCAAAACGAGGATAATGGAATGTAGTCGAATTAAGTCCGGTGATGCTGAGGGAATTAGATTAGGAAATGAGACACTTAAAGTAGTAAAGGAGTTTTGCTATTTAGGGAGCAAAATAACTGATGATGGTCGAAGTGGGGAGGATATAAAATGCAGGCTGGCAATGGCAAGGAAAGCGTTTCTGAAGAAGTGAAATTTGTTAACATCGAGTATAGATTTAAGTGTCAGGAAGTCATTTTTCAAAGTATTTGTATGGAGTGTAGCCATGTATGGAAGTGAAACATGGACGATAGCCAGTTTGGACAAGAAGAGAATAGAAGCATTCGAAATGTGGCGCTACAGAAGAATGCTGAAGATTAGATGGGTAGATCACATAACTAATGAGGAAGTGTTCAATAGGATTGGGTAGAAGAGAAGTTTGTGGCACAACTTGACTAGAAGAAGGGATCGGTTGGTAGGACATGTTCTGAGGCATCAAGGGATCATCAATTTAGTATTGGAGGGCAGCGTGGAGGGTAAAAATCGTAGAGGGAGACCAAGAGATGAATAAACTAAGCAGATTCAGAAGGCTGTAGGTTGCGGTAGGTACTGGGAGATGAAGAAGCTTGCACGGCATAGAGTAGCATGGAGAGCTGCATCAAACCAGTCTCAGGACTGAAGACCACAACAACAACAACAACAACAACACATTATAAATTCTGGATATCATGACTACACACTATTCGAAGAACAAAGCCACCAATCTTTTTCTTTTAACTATCTTTTTTATTCTCATAAATTCTATTATGATTCAAAGACAACCTAAATACTCCATTACATTTTATACAATATTTGCACATGAGAACCTCCGCCCATTGGGCAAGGCATTACATTGGTGATTCTGTATCTTATGGTCTCGTAACTATCTAACGCTACAGTGCACTTTCTGGATAGGATGGTGGATCTTTTGCTATATCTCATACTTCGACTCTCACTCCCATCATAACGAAAATTTACTCCAGACCGAGCGGTACAAAAAGGAGCATGCATAACCCACTGCCTCTGAACCTATCTTACTACTCTCCCATGCAAACCACACATACTTAAATTACATGAAATACATCACACTGGCAACATAGAATACATCACAAAGAATAGTCACTACGTTAGAATCACTTCACTTTCAGCTTTCCCACTTCAATTAGTATTCATCCCAGTTTCACACGACACTGCCCCACTTCGCAACTTTTCTTTCTTACTACGAACTCTGGAGGATATATGCACGCCTTCCTGTGCAATGCAAGCCAAGTGGCGTTGCTGGATAGACGGCTGACTCACCTTGCTTCTCTCTCAGAGTATTAGAGTTTGAATCTAGCGGCACACGGAAACATAACACGCAAAGTAATATTGAGATCATATTCATCACACCCGCGGCTCCTCAACTGATACCTTGGACGAGTACTTCTCTTTATCCTTTGTCTCATACACGGATTGAGACTCATACAGTACTCACCACGTAGAAGTGCTTGTCTCTAATTTCAAGTCCTGCACACGCCATTTCTTAAATATTTCCAACTAATAGTACACACGCCAGTAATTCAGCTTAACTTTAGTACTAGCAGTTGCAAGTATTTAAACTTAGTACTAGCACTCGCAAGTATTTCAACTTATTGCTGCACGTGGTTTCATTGTGACAGTTGGTTACTTCCAAAGATTACTACGATCCCCTTAATATTACCTGCCTGTCATTTAATTCTCCCCCCAAAAGTTCCTGAAATAGAGAAATAATTATTCCAAGCTACTCTTAAGTATTTCACATGCATACCATTTTCTCCACTCTTTTGTCTTTACGGAGCACACCTAAGACAGGTCTTACCAACACAAGATCCAGCGCCAGAGTGCTGAAACATGACCGTTCTTCAGGTCAGCTCGCACCTCCGCCGAGGTGGGGGAACACCATGTTACCATATTGGTCAGGCACATCTCAGGCGCTCAAAGCTCAGGTAAATTTCATCTCTTTGATTCCACCAAAGATGACCAAAGGACCATCTCAAAGATGATCATATATAGCAGATTCACTATCTGCGGTTAGCAGATGACCATACATCCATTCATTTCACAAATCTCAGCAAACTGGATGTCGGGATTTATTTTGTGGGAGTGCACATGTGATCAATTAAATAAATAAATTGTCATTCTTTCCTACTCTGGTATCCGGCTTCGGTGTATTAAGTGAAACTGAGTTATTATTACAAAAAATATGTTGTTCTGACAAGAATAACGAAGAATGTTGTACCTATTTTCAATGTTAGGCGGTTCTGTATCCTTTCAATGTCATCAAATACTTTCCCTTGGTCAACAACTCGCATAACAGTGTCTCAATTTTTCTTAAGTTTTGGTTGCACTGGTAAAGAGCTAAACTTTAAAACTGCCTCTATCGTACCTTTACCTTTCCTAAGGCCAAAGTGGTCATCTAACAGAGTCTCAATTTTCCTTTACCTTATCGCTTGCTCTCCACTCTCAACTGTGTACAATAACCACATCTAGGAAATGTTACATTAAGATCATTATACCATCCAGCTTACAGTTGAAGATCGTAAGCATCATTGTTTTATCAAATGGAGATAATATGTTTTATCAACGTCATTGTATTTTTACGCGTTTAATTGTTTTACTCGAGTGCTCGAGAGCAATAAATTGGCTCTCGGTCCCCCACCCCCACACCAAGGAGGGAATGTAAAGAAGAGTTAAATAAAAAATGAGACGCTACCATCGACAGATGTGTTATTAGCCTCGAATTAGTGTCAGCTAAACAGGGAAAGTAGTACGTTACACGCGTTAATTGGATTCCGTGAGCTCGGTTGGCCCGCGCTTTCGTTGTTTGCGCTGCTGGAGCCGGGGAGTGTGCGGCGGCCGTGGGAGGTGATACGATAAGGCCGCCGTGTATCGCTGCAGGCGCGGAAGGCGGCAGTCGGGCGCGGCGCGGGTTTACTCAGGGCGGAGCGGGCAGCGGCAGGAGCGGAGAGCAGCCGTTTGTTTGCCGGCTCCGCGGAGGATGTCTGCGCCCCGCCTAGGGACGGGGCGGGGGAAGCAGAGCCAGGCACGGCGCGCCGGCTAACGACCGTAATCAAATTAATTTTAAATTTTCGTCGCCTGCCAGCGGGGGCGGAAAAGTCGCTGCCGCTCCGCCTTGCTGCGCTCGGCTTGGCTTTCCGGGGCTGCGCGCCCGCGGCGCGGCGCGGCGTCGCATTTAATTGCGACCGTCGCTGCGCTGGCGCAGGGGTGGGTTTGTTAGCCCGCCGCCCTCACCTTGCCCGCTGCTCGGAGCCCGCTCCTTCTCCGACTGCCGGCAAATCTTGCGCCGTAGGCAGTACACAGACTGGTTGGCCCCCTACACTTTTATACACCGCTCTCGCCTGGCTCAGTTCACTTGCAGCCTCCAGCTGCTGTGTTCACCTCAGTCATTTCCACAGCTATAAGAAAACAGCTTCAGTATCACATACGACTACTACGATTCATCGTGTTCCATTCTTCGGGTGGAGGGTGCAATCTTCAATCCCCTCTAGCCCGTATTTCAATGAATAATAGCTGTCGCAAATTTAAAGGCAATCGGAAATTATTTAGTTGATGGTTCTAACAACCTTACGACAACAAAGGTCAAAAATTAATTATGATTGAAGTGTCGCTCACGCTGCTAAATATTGCATTTTCGGACAACAACAAAGTTATATTGTGTGGCAGGTGTCATTAGAGCACAGTTAATAAAGTCATTTCTTGAAATTATGGATAAACTAGGCACTCATTTTTTCGTGTTTCCCTCGCTGGTCTCGTTGTGAACTCATGGCTTAATCGTTGAAAATCTAGGTAGTGAAGATTCCAAGCTCGGATGCAAAGAGGCCTAGGTGTTATTCTGCGATATTCAAATGTTTTATAGTTGTGTTTCATTAACCACTCTTGAAGATTAAACTTTAGCAAGGTAGGACAACGGTGACGTAAAAAAGTAATCAGCACTCCGAATTTAAGTTACACTTCTTTTTTATTGCTTTTGTCGCAATATCACGTAACTCGTTCCAAAACATAACTTCACAATATAAAACATACTTGAAAATATCTTCCTCACTGTTAAAGTTCACATTTCATAAACTGACTACAATTTGCGTCTTTTTAACATGACGACCAAATCTTGACTCTCTAATAACGGCTTACGCGCCCAAAAATCAGAGTTACAACTACGTCCAAGATCATAGTGACAAAATAAAGAATACACATAAGAATAATATCATTGCAACATATATATATATCGATGGATCGAAGTACCTCTACATTAATGAAATCAAATCTGAATATTGTCAAAGAAATATGTTAACTATTTTACAGAAACACAGTAGAATATAGCTGGTATCGAGAGGTTAAGGTGAGGTGCCGTAATGGTTATGTAATTCAAGTGCCATTACACGGTGAAGGAAAAAAAAAACAGAGTAATATTACCGTGGGCAGAGATTGTGTAGTACGTACAGGGTGACACATGGGAGACGGACGGTTTTTAATGAAATAATACTCAGCCACCTTTCAACATTTTCTGGTGTCGTTACTCTGCGTCTCGAGCAAGGATGCTTTTTATCCAATATGTTTCCAGTTGATTTTATTTACACAAAATCAAAGCTCATTATTTACCATTTTAGTTAACAAAGTTATTTGTGAAAAATAACGTCGTCAAGGTGATGTCCATCATTTCGAATGCAGGACTCAAGTCTTTTCTCAAAATCCTCCATCACACGGACTAAAAATCTCTGCAGGGATGGCAGTAATTTCTTGAATGATTGCATTCTTCAACTCATCCAAATTTCGTGGTTTGTGGTTAGAGGCACAGTTCTTAAGCTACCCCCACAGAAAAAACTCCCATACTGACAAGTCGGGAGACCTGGGAGGCCAAGGAATATTGCCAAAACGTGAGATACTCCAGCCAGGACACATGCGTCTAAGAACTGTCATTGAAGTGTTTGCGGTGTGCGATGTTGCCCCATCCTGCTGGAACCAAATGCGTTTTGAAGGGATTCGTCGGCTTCTTAGTTCTGGTTTAAAGAATGTTTCAAGCATACGAATGTAACGAACCGAATTAACAGTAACTGTGGCCCCGTTCTCCTCAAAAAAATAAGGTCCAATAATGCCAACAAAGCCAATATCACACCAGACTGTACTTTTTCTGAGTGTAGAGGACGCTGGCGGATAAGGTGTGGATGCTCTGGAGCTCAGTAACATAGCTTTTGCTTATTCACGGTCCCGTTTAAATGAAAATGAGCTTCATCGGTCATCAATAAAATCTCATTTTCAGTCGATCCCAAAATCACTTGCGTTCTGTAAGCAAAGTTGTTGGACAGTAAGCATTTTTAGGGATGAAATTTTAATTCTTTATGCAAAATTCGTCCAACCGATTCACGATTAATTCGTAACTCACTAGCATGACGTCTAGCTGACCGGCCTGGGCTTCTGACTGCCGCTTGCCTTACCCTTTCAACATTTTCTGGTGTCGTTACTCTGCGTCTCGGGCCAGGATGCTTCTTATCCAGTATGTTTCCAGTTGATCTGAAGTTTTTCACCCATCTGAGGATTGTGTTACGGATCGGAACAGCTCCATGTCGACCGCGCACGAAACAATCGCTGCGTAACAATAATAGACTCACGACTTTTCACGAAACTGTCATAGACTAACACTCGACGTTGGAAGCCACACTGCTCCATAGTGACTGAGTAAATGAAATGGCGTCTTGTGTGGATCAGAACTATCCCCACCACGACCACCTCCCACCACCGCGCCCTCAGTAAAAAATGATTCAAATGGCTCTGAGCACTAGGAGTCTTAACTTGTGAGGTCATCGGTCCCCTAGAACTTAGAGCTACTTAAACCTAACTAACCTAAAAACAACACACACATCCATGCCCGAGGCAGGATTCGAACCTGCGACAGTAGCGGTCGCGCGGTTCCAGACCGTAGCGCCTAGAACCGCTCGGCCACCCTAGCCGGCGCGCACTCAGTACTACGCAGTTCAAAATCGTCCGTCGCTCGTGTGTCATCCTGTATTTCTGCCGCTAGGCGTCTAGCACAACTCATTGCCAGTTCAGTGCCGCCTGTGTTGTCGACATGGCTTGTTCTGATCATCTGCAGTAATTATTTTTGCTAGTGCTCTTTTGTTCTTGTTTCGTTTTTAAAGATGGAAAGTTGGAAGAAGTGTGTCAGGATTCCCCATTTTATTGAAAACAATATAGTCAACTTAACGCTTTTCTTTGCATTATGTAAGAACTCAGATATCGATAGTAACAATCTGAATTCAAAACATAGCAGCGCGATTCTAAGCATTGTTGTGAAACGAGGTCTGTCAGCGAAAGTGGAAGAGTAGCGTCAGTCGAGATCTCGGGGAGAGAAGACGTGTCACGCTGTCCTCACGTCGATGATGGCAGACCTCACCACACTCAAGACCAGATTTCATTTATATAGCCAGGAGAGATTTAGGTGGCTTCACTACGCTTGAAGATGGAATTCAAGGTAAAACTTGCAAGCATAGTCCAAAAGCAATTGCAGTGTTAGGCTCGTGATTGTTAGCCCGAGTTTGCAATAATCCCACGTTTTGCTTATCAGTAAAAGAAGCCTTCTTATCCTCCAAATAATAATAATTATTCTCCACATCTAATTAATAAATAAATATGCTGTGGTTATTAAATGTTAATGTAACTCTGAAATTGAAATTTGTTAATCTGGCACTCAGTCATTATTGATACTTATACTGTCATTGTGAGGCATTTCGCCATTATTACTACTTAGTCATTAGAATTTCTGACGTTTCAAATAGACTTCATTTACGAAATCCCTTCTCACAAGTTATTTCGTAGTTAACAGGATCCAAGCATACTCCTTTTTATTAAATTCATTCCTAGTAACAGTAAGCTTTAGCCGCTGCTACTACATGCTGCTGCGAATTGCTCTAAACCACGTGGAAAAAGGCAGTCACCTAAAGAGGTAAGTGCAAAACTTAGAGCCAAAACAGAGACTCTCACACAGCACAACACGTCATGTACTCTAATCCAGTAAATTCCGTTGCACAAGCCAGATTCTGTGTCACTTGTAAATTATTATTCAAATACGCAGTCAGATAGCATATCCAAATGTTAGTTTTAAGTTTTTTGTGTAACGATCTGTTAAGGGCTTAAATGACAGCGAGACTGACGCTCATAGAACACGCACACAGTGTTATGTAGGTTAGATTCCATTTACTGATAGCTCCGGTTGCTTATCGAGTACAGTTTCACAGACGAACATAAGCATATTGGCTGTAGCTACGTTACAGATACTTGTTGCACATACGTTACAAAGCTTAACTGAACAACGTGCAGCTGTGAAATTTTGTTTTCCACTCGGTAAAAATGCTGCTGAAACTGTTTTAATGTTGAAGACACCTTAACCAGATGACGAGTGGTTTGCTCGATTTAAAAATGGCGACATGTTTATTGATGACAAACCTCATTCTGGACGTCCATCAACTGCCCGAATCGACGAAAATATTGAAAAAATTCGAGAGCTTGTGCTCACAGACCATCGACAGACAATTGATCAACTGTCAGAGATTTTCGGGTTACCTTGGAGATCGGTTCAGCGAATTTTGGAAATATTTGGGAGACAAATTGGGTGCTTCCAGGTTAGTTCCTCGTGTTCTGACTAACAATCAAAAGGAACGTCGAGTCGAAACAAGCCATGCCTTGAAACACTAGCTTGAAACTGATCCAGATATTTTGTCAAAGGTCATTACTGGTGATGAGTCATGGTGCTGTGGTTACTACCCAGAAATAAAGCAACAGTCAAGCTAGTGGAAGACTTCATCGTCACCCCGTCCAAAACAATATCGCCAAGTCAAATCAAACATCAAAACAATGCTAATTTGCTTTTTTGATACCAAGGGCGTAGTTCATTTACAGTTTGTTACCCCAGGTCAGACCGTCAATCAAACCTTTTATTTGGAAGTTTTAAGAAGACTGCGCAACAGTGTTTGTCAAAAAATAACCGATTTGTGGCAGGCGGGATACTGGCTTTTCCACCACGACAACGCATCTGCACACACAGCCATCTCTGTTGGACAGTTTTTGGCTAAAAATGGCATGGTTCCGCTGCCCCATGCACCTTACTCGCCTGATGTGGCTGCGTTCGAATTTTTCTTGTTCCCACGCATGAAAAGGGGCATGAAAGGACACTGATTTGACAGCACTGAAGAAATTAAGAAAAAAACGAGGGAGGAGCTGTCAGACATTTCTAAGAATGACTACAAAAAATATTTATATCTGTAGAAGCACAGGTGGGACAAATGTATTAGTTGTAATGGAGAGAATTTTGAAGGGGATAAAGTTGTTTTGCAAACAGTTTGAAAATATGTAGCTTTTAAAAAATTATTCCGTTTCTTTTTGGCACTCCCTCGTAGGTTAACAACTGTGCCTATGTGCCTAGTTCCAGTCCGATATCCTTATTTCCAACTTTGAATACAGTGCACTGAACTTTTCATTTTAATACGTAACAGGATGTGCGTCATTTATACTCAGTAATTAAGAAGGAGCACGTAATTACTATCATTGGTTACTTGACGAGAATTTCACCCTAACAATGCTTAAGTCTCACTCATCATTGCTCAGTATTATTTTCATTGGCGTTAGTGTCATCTGCAAATTTCACCATGACGGTTACTGCAGTTTATACGAAAAATCCTACAGACCAATTTCTCTTCCTCTTCTTTCATGTACTATTCTTAGCCTTCTACTCTTCAGTCACTAAAAATGCGAGCATAACCTCGTTAATGACCTCTTTTCCTCCGAATTCTCCCCCCCTCATCAAATTTCTACTTCTAAACTATCGTTGACATTCTTAACTCAAAACTTCCGGGTTGACAGGTAGTGGTCGATATGTAAAACCTTGGTTCAAATGGCTCTGAGCACTATGCGACGTAACTTCTGAGGTCATCAGTCGCCTAGAACTTAGAACTAATTAAACCTAAATAATCTAAGGACATCACACACATCCATGCCCGTGGCAGGATTCGAACCAGCGACCGTAGCGGTCGCTCGGTTCCAGACTGCAGCGCCTAGAACCGCACGGCCACTCCGGCCGGCTGTAAAACCTTCCACTAGCGTTTCGTCTCTGGCTCCGGGAGACACCTGCGGTGATAAAACGGCGAACTGTGATCAGAATTCTAGAGAGCGCCGAATATGTAGGAAGTATAGAGGGTCCCACGGTCGACCACCTGTCACCGGCTAAAAGAGATTCTCGATTGACAATAATCAGTAGTCATCTGTCAGTGCAAAGTCGACATCCATATTTCATCTAACTTGACGCCTTCCTCTGTTCTGTTAAAATTTTTTACGGTGTTAATAAATCTCAATAACCTCTCTATACATGCGCCCATAATAATGCGATGTTTTCGATATAACGCTCGTCTCACAGAATTCTATTTCGTGATTATGCTCTTGGAACACACGTTCTGCTAGGACGCACTACTCTTTTATATAGCTGATACATTGCTTCAGTCTACCAGTCACAACTCGGAGACTCCACAATACCCATGTCCAGAATGACTCGGAGCACCGAATACATCCAGTGCGGATTCTTTTTAATGTGACCCACATTTTCCCGTCAAATTCGATGCCCACAGTATCAATGGTACACTCCTGGAAATTGAAATAAGAACACCGTGAATTCATTGTCCCAGGAAGGGGAAACTTTATTGACACATTCCTGGGGTCAGATACATCACATGATCACACTGACAGAACCACAGGCACATAGACACAGGCAACAGAGCATGCACAATGTCGGCACTAGTATAGTGTATATCCACCTTTCGCAGCAATGCAGGCTGCTATTCTCCCATGGAGACGATCGTAGAGATGCTGGATGTAGTCCTGTGGAACGGCTTGCCATGCCATTTCCACCTGGCGCCTCAGTTGGACCAGCGTTCGTGCTGGACGTGCAGACCGCGTGAGACGACGCTTCATCCAGTCCCAAACATGCTCAATGGGGGACAGATCCGGAGATCTTGCTGGCCAGGGTAGTTGACTTACACCTTCTAGAGCACGTTGGGTGGCACGGGATACATGCGGACGTGCATTGTCCTGTTGGAACAGCAAGTTCCCTTGCCGGTCTAGGAATGGTAGAACGAGGGGTGCGATGACGGTTTGGATGTACCGTGCACTATTCAGTGTCCCCTCGACGATCACCAGTGGTGTACGGCCAGTGTGGGAGATCGCTCCCCACACCATGATGCCGGGTGTTGGCCCTGTGTGCCTCGGTCGTATGCAGTCCTGATTGTGGCGCTCACCTGCACGGCGCCAAACACGCATACGACCATCATTGGCACCAAGGCAGAAGCGACTCTCATCGCTGAAGACGACACGTCTCCATTCGTCCCTCCATTCACGCCTGTCGCGACACCACTGGAGGCGGGCTGCACGATGTTGGGGCGTGAGCGGAAGACGGCCTAACGGTGTGCGGAACCGTAGCCCAGCTTCATGGAGACGGTTGCGAATGGTCCTCGCCGATACCCCAGGAGCAACAGTGTCCCTAATTTGCTGGGAAGTGGCGGTGCGGTCCCCTACGGCACTGCGTAGGATCCTACGGTCTTGGCGTGCATCCGTGCGTCGCTGCGGTCCGGTCCCAGGTCGACGGGCACGTGCACCTTCCGCCGACCACTGGCGACAACATCGATGTACTGTGGAGACCTCACGCCCCACGTGTTGAGCAATTCGGAGGTACGTCCACCCGGCCTCCCGCATGCCCACTATACGCCCTCGCTCAAAGTCCGTCAACTGCACATAAGGTTCACGTCCACGCTGTCGCGGCATGCTACCAGTGTTAAAGACTGCGATGGAGCTCCGTATGCCACGGCAAACTGGCTGACACTGACGGCGGCGGTGCACAAATGCTGCGCAGCTAGCGCCATTCGACGGCCAACACCGCGGTTCCTGGTGTGTCCGCTGTGCCGTGCGTGTGATCATTGCTTGTACAGCCCTCTCGCAGTGTCCGGAGCAAGTATGGTGGGTCTGACACACCGGTGTCAATGTGTTCTTTTTTCCATTTCCAGGAGTGTATATTTCCCGATCCATCACCGTTCTTGGCAATTTCCGATGTATTGGCAGTTCTCTTTCCAGAGATCTCTTACTTTGGTCTTACCTGCAGCGTATGGTAGCGGCGGGTGACTCGAACAAAGCCTATTTCTTAGTAAGACAGGTATGTCGTGATGAACGGGTAATACCTTATTCGCTTGTATTTGTGGTAAACTCTAAGCAGGGTCTTAATTCTGCGAATCTGTGGTGGGTAGATATTGCTCAGCAGAGGAAACCATGAGACAGGAATTAGTCCGTGGCCCAAAAAACCAGTGCAAGAGTCGATGTTCGTAAAGTCTCAGGTGAAGCCCCCCAGACTGTGTCATGCAGTCTCTGATGTTGTTGCTAGTTTTTATCTTTTCTGAGGTGTTTTCCAGATGATTTTTATGAGATAGAATGCGATCGAGTGTGATGCCAAGATCTTTGAGTTTTCTGAAAGAGTATATTGCCATCAAATTGCACCTTGAGCTCTGTGTTAGCTTGCTTGATGTTAAGGTGAAACGCACAAACCTCCCTCTTACTGGTACTGGGCATGAGTTTCCATTTTTTTTAAATATGAGTTAAAGACCGCTTGCTCCTCTGTTAGTGGTCCCTCTGACTGACAAAGCCATTTTGACTGACAAGCCAGAGTGATATCGTGTGCATAGCAGAATTTCCTGAAGGCTGAAAAGGAGAGGTGTGAGAATTGAGCCCTGTGGCAATCCATTAGTTAGGTTCCTCATTGAGCTTCTGTTTGCACCTTAGCAGATTTGAAATTGTCGCTTACTTATCGTGTTATTAATAAGAGAGGCTGCTGGATGGCATTTAATTATTTTCAGTAATCATCCCCTCCCACCAGAGGGTGTCCTATGTTGGCATAAGGTCGATAAAGGCCACAGACGTTTTTAATTTCTCCTGGAAACGCGCCCCTAAGAAAGCTACCAAAGTTAGTACCTGGTTGTTGCATCTTTAGCGAACCCTAAATCTCACTTGGTCTATTGGGATGTGTTGCAAAATACAGCTACTAATTCTACTGCAAATAAGTATTTCCAAGAGACTATATGTGGCACTAAGCTGGGACACTAGCCAACAGTTCTGGAGGAGATTCAGTGATTTGTTATGTTTTAAAGATAGCGATAGTTTTAGCATTTTTCATTTCCTTGGTAAATGCTACTGTCTTCAAAATAATGGAGAAGAAGCCAGTGTTTGGTGGTTTTCCCAAGATGAGATAAAAATTCTGGATGTACATTATGAGACCCTGGACCCTTACCATTTTTAACCTCCGCTAAAGCTACCTCTATTTCATATAGGGTGAATGGCGTAGAGAATTTTGAATTGTTTGGAGATTGAGCTTTCAGATTTGTTAGCTCTTTATCTGTCCTGGAGATGCCATTTATCCCTGGGCGCTGCTGCCTCTGGATCACAGGGCCCCGGGTTCGATTCCCCGCCGGGTTGGGTATTTTCCCTGCCCGGGGACTGGGCATTTGTCATGTCCTCCTCCTCCTCCTCCTCCTCATCATCATCATCATTCGTGACAGTGACTGGCTTGGGCTGTGAAGTATTGGGACTGAGTACAGGCGCTGATGACTGCGCAGTTGATCGCCCCATAAACCCAATTTCATCATCATCATCTTTATTCGTGGTCGATATGGACGTTTTTATTAGATATACATGAAATGTATTCGCAGTTGAGAGTATGGGCAACCATCAACTGTATAATGCAATGACGACAATGAAAATTTGTACCCGATCGAGACGACAACTCGGATTTCCCGCTTAACTCGAGCGGTCGCTTCACTATTAGGCTATCTGAGCAAACCTCATAGAGAGACCAAAATTTCCATATTCTGTCAATCATACGTCTATAACCTACACTAGGACATGCATTGCATTTCTGAAAAGCACAGGCACCACAGTATCGTATTCTACTACATGGTTAGCAATATCGTTGGCTGAAACAACAAGCTTCTTATAAGATTTATTGAAGAAGCCACTAAATTTAGGAGAAATGACTAAGCTTTAATGCTTGAATGTTTAAAATTCAAGTTTTCTGCTATTTCAGATCAACACACTTACTTTTTATTGTATAAAAATGTTTCTGCCCGTTTCGTTCGCGCAACGAACGCGGACTCCTTATAGATCTCCCAGCGTGTTGTCAGACTTATTCTGTCTTTAAGTTCTCCGTGGGAATTCTACGCTATCTGATCAAAATTATCCGACCACCTATTAGTGAGTATTAATATGGAGTTTGACCACCCTTCGCCTTTATGACGGATTGAACTCTGCTGTGAACACTTTCAATGAGGTGTCTGAATGTCTGTGGAGAAATGGCAGCCTATTCTTCCTCAAGATCCCAAACCAGACAATTGTTCGGGCTCGGAAATGACCGACCGGAGAAGTGATGGAGGAAACGACTGTACAAAGGTCAGTATGAGGCACCACTTTCTTTGTCTGGACGTTGGTTGAGTGTGGTGGTGGTGGTGACTAGAATCGCTACTAAGACTGAATTAAACGTTTATTTAGGTACATTGGTGTGGTCTCTGTTGGAGTGGAGGCTGTTGGCCCTAGGAGAGCCGCAGAAGCTCAGCGAGCCGCCGTCAGCAGGACCATCTGGGCAGCTGAGTGCATGGTTGTTGTCAGCAGTAGGGCGGTAGCTGACAGAGACGGCGCGCTGTGGATGTTGAATGGCAGCATTATCCGGGCTCATTTCCCACCTTAGGTCACGAAATACGGCACGGGAAAGGACGGATGTCAAACGTTATCTCCAAGAGTGTTTGACGTGAAATGTGTGTATCCACCCTGGATGGTGATCAGCAACAAGTTGGTCCACAAGGACTAGTACACCGACAGGATATCCAGACAGCTACCAGCCCACCAGGATGGCGCGAAGGTGGATACCCGCATGAGGTAGTCACTCAGTAGGTGACTCGGCTGTGTGAAGACATCAAGTATCCGACACACAATCTTCTGCTCCGGTGGATGTCTGTAACGTCTGGAGCGTAAGTCCAGAGTAGGTGACTCACTGCATCACCGTGTACTGCGAACGTCTTCGTCTCGAAATCAGAGGCTGGTTTTGGAGGCATAGCTCGGCATCAACACCTGGATGAGAGCACTGAGGGGCATAGTCCGATTCAAATACTATTTATGAGAACCATGCGACCTATTCCTTTTGCCAATATATTAGCCCAAAAACCAATACGAATGGCTCTGAGCACTATGGGACTTTACTTCTGAGGTCATCAGTCCCCTAGAACTTAGAACTACTTAAACCTAACTAACCTAAGGACACAACACACATCCATGCCCGAGGCAGGATTCGAACCTGCGACCGTAGCGGTCGCGCGGTTCCAGACTGTAGCGCCTCGAACCGCTCGGTCACTCTGGCTGGCAAAAACCAATACAAATTAGCGCACTCGCTCGCCACCGTAAAGCAACTGTGTCTTCACTTGGCTCGCGTTTCTAATCCAGTCAACTTTTCTGGACGCCCTGTCATAGCTGCAAGTTTTCACAACTCCGCTTTTGAGAAGCGTAGCGGGCGTATTTTGCAGCGTCAGCGTACTGAATATGTGGTCTTCCATTCTCAGTATGTCTTCTTCATTCATCGTGCGTGGTCACTATAATGATGGCACCTCGCTCTCTTGTGGCGTCGTTTGGTGAATTGACGCCAGACGGTTCAGAGCTCCAGACTCCAGACCAGGTGGTGGCCCAACAGAAGAGAGTGATGGTGGACGCTGGAGTCTGAAGCGAAATTGGCATTCTTACTCGCTCAACAGATTTTCCACTGGGTTCAGACCGTGACTCTGGGCAGGGTAGTCCGCAGCTCGTGGTCGTGCGGTAGCGTTCTCGCTTCCCGCGCCCGGGTTCCCGGGTTCGATTCCCGGCGGGGTCAGGGATTTTCTCTGCCTCGTGATGACTGTGTGTTGTGTGATGTCCTTAGGTTAGTTAGGTTTAAGTAGTTCTAAGTTCTAGGGGACTGATGACCATAGATGTTAAGTCCCATAGTGCTCAGAGAGTCTGGGCAGGCCAGCACGTTTCTTGGCACTGTTGTCACACATTATGGCAGCTAACATTCTCCAGATATTCGTCAGACGCAAACGCTCCTATCATATTGCCATGGGTAGCGTGATGCATCACACTAGATCATTCATTTACAACCTTCCACTGTCCAGTGACTTCGCTCTACCTCAATCTTCACTTAGCAATGAGTGCAGGAATGCATGGCTTACGAGAGGTTGTTCGACAATTATAGACCAGTCCTTTTAACGTCCAATGTATCGTCATTCTTTACGCTACATGGACTGCTTGAAGCACTTTTGGAACTCAAGCTCACGAGTTTCGGCTGATGCCGTGCGACATTTTACAACCAGCCTACGATTCCTGTTTGTCAGTACCTGAGGTCTATCTGGTTTTGGTTCAGCTGCGGCTGTTCTTTCGTGCCGGCCAGAGTGGCCGAGTGGTTCTAGGCGCTACAGTCTGGAACCGCACGGCCGCTACGGTCGCAGGTTCAAATCCTGCCTCGGGCATGGATGTGTGTGATGCCCTTAGGTTAGTTAGGTTTAATTAGTTCTAAGTTCTAGGGGACTGATGACCTCAGAAGTTAAGTCCCATAGTCATCAGAGCCATTTGAACCATTTGGTCTTTCGTGTTTTCACTTTAGAGTCTCATCACCAACAGTCGACCTGGCCAGCCTTAGAAGAGGTGATATGTCCCTGATGGATTCGTTTCTTAGGTGACATCCAATGAAGACCACGTCTCAAGATCTCCTGACCGACCCATTCCGCTGTTACCATTGCCCTGCTGACAACGCAATACTCCCTACTTTCTTTGATACCTGCGAGTTCGGCTCTATGGCATTTAGTGGCCTATTCAGCGTTTCATAGGAGTGTCCGGATACTTTTGATCAGACTGTGAGCATAGGGGGCTGAAAAGTGCGAATAGCTTACACTCTGTAAACTGTTTTTTTTTTTCAATATTATTAGTAAATTATCTCAGATTTCTGTGACTACGTTTTCGCGTCTCTGACAGCTGTTGTTTACCTGAAGTTTCCTTACAGCGTACTTGTGACCATACGTGTTTTACTTCTGTGTGTACAATCTACATCAGCTCTGTGTATGAACCACAAAAAAATGAGCATTGTGATCTTAAGTGGGTAAATGCCAGACAGCAAATGCAGAGATCCATAATTCTTTCCTCACTACGTTCTGCTACTTTCTTTGTCAACTATCGATGTTTTCACCTCTGAAAGTTATTTATATATTGAAGTATTATTCATATGCCCGCCCGGCTGGCCGTGCGGGAAGCAGCGCCTGGTCCCCTCCAGGCGGCTTTGTGTCGAGGTCCGGTGAACCGGTCAGTCTGTGGATCGTTTTTAGGCGGTTTTCCATCTGCCTCGGCGAATGCGAGCTGGTTCCCCTTATTCCGCCTCAGTTACACTATGTCGGCGATTGCTGCGCAACCAAGTTCTCCACGTACGCGTACACCACCATTACTCTACCACGCAAACATAGGGGTTACACTCGTCTGGTGTGAGACGTTCCCTGGGGTGTCCACCGGGGGCCGAACCGCTCAGTAACCCTGGGTTGGGTGTGGGGCGACGGAGGGGTGAAGTGGACTGCGGTAGTCGTCGTGGGGTTGTGGACCACTGCGGCTGCGGCGGGGACGGAGCCTCTCCGTCGTTTCTAGGTCCCCGGTTAACATACAATACATACAATACAATACAATTATTCATATATTTTATATTTATTTATATATTCAAACATTCACAGCTATTTAGTGCACATGTTTTTATTTCACTTCGTGTCGCTGGCGGCTCTATTACCACAAGTACCGTCTGAATCACTC
Source organism: Schistocerca americana (assembly GCF_021461395.2). Lineage (NCBI taxonomy): Eukaryota > Metazoa > Arthropoda > Insecta > Orthoptera > Acrididae > Schistocerca > Schistocerca americana. Next base: position 598,402,236 of record NC_060125.1, on the reverse strand, counting down.
ATTTTTACACTCTTGATGAACCCTCTCCAAGTCTTAAATCCATAGCACTTCAGAGGAGAGTACACCTTTCATCGACTCTACGTATCTCTCGGAGTTCTGCTGCGTTCCACAAGAAGTGTGGATCCAGTACACCGCTCAGTCCGTTGCCCGTTGTCCGACACCTCTGCTCCATGGACTTCGCACTGCCTGTATCTACATGTACATCTGCACGGGTACTCTGAAAATTGCTCTTAAGTGCTTGCAGACGGCTCATAGAACCATCTACACAATAGTTCCCTATTGTTCCAATCTTGAACAGCGCGAGGAAAAAACGAACACCTCTGTCTTTCCGAGCAAGTTATGATTTCCTTTATTTTATTATGATGATCGTTTCTCCCTACGTAGGTCGGCGTCAACAGAATATTTTCGCATTCAGAGGAGAAAGTTGGTGATTGTAATTTCATGAGAAGACGCTGCCGCCTTTATTTAAATGATTTCCGCCCTATATCCTGTATCATATTCGGACACTCTCTCCCCTCTTTGTCGATAACACAAAAGGCGCTGCTCTTCTTTGAACTTTCTCGATGTACACCGTTAATCCTATCTGGTAAGAACAGTAATTCGTAAAATGTCACTAAATCGGTTACTTCCCTGTTGCTGCTCTGTCTTGGCCGGCAGCTGCTCCTTGACTGACTAATACCAACAAGCGACGACTAACTTTCAAAACAATAGAAACGACTATGGACACGCGCTACTAAACTCTGCTGTAGACACTGACGAAAATGCGAGAAATGTGTCTAATAAATTAGATTAACATGCAGAAAAATGAAGAATGCTGAGAATCTTACGGACCAATTAATGAGGAGTTAGTGAATCGAGTTGCGGAAACAGGAAATGTATGGCACATCGCCGGCCGGAGTGGCCGAGCGGTTAAAGGCGCTACAGTCTGGAACCGCACGACCACTACGGTCGCAGGTTCGCATCCTGCCTCGGGCATGGATGTGTGTGATGTCCTTAGGTTAGTTAGGTTTAACTAGTTCTAAGTTCTAGGGGACTTATGACCACGGCAGTTGAGTCCCATAGTGCTCAGAGCCATTTGAACCATTTTTATGGCACACCCTGACTGGCCACATCTGAGGCTTCGAGAAATCTTCAACTTAGCATCGGAGGCTGTCAGTTCCTGTAGTTATTCAGAGATATAGAGGTTTGCACAGGATACTTTAGCGTGGAATGCTGAATCAAAATGGAAAGTTGCTCAGTGGTGTTGGATCCATGCTTAACTATAGCCTTAGCGCTTCATTCAGCTTTGGTACTTTAGCAAAAAGTCACCACTTCCAACAGTAGATATCTGAGGTGCAATCCTGAACTTCGCGTTGGAGACAACTTTACCTTTAATAACTGAGCAATATTTCTGTGGGACATTTACAAGTGTCGCAGTCGTGTCGTTGGTGTACTCAGTATCCTGGCATAGACAAGGCCTACCTTTCGCTTTGCCTGTAACTTAACCTATGTCATTGTTCTAGCGCTTTTTTGCTTGGTGCGACCGGTTTTATTGTGTATTATTAGAGCTTTAGATTTTCGAAGTATACAAATTTGGACCTCTTTACATAAAGAGACGTTTGCTAATCTGTACACCATACTGATGTATCCTGAAGATTGGGTTGGTTATTATTACAGCTTTTATTGAATTACGTTTCCTCGCAGACATCTATATCATAGCACAAAAATACACTCCTGGAAATGGAAAAAAGAACACATTGACACCGGTGTGTCAGACCCACCATACTTGCTCCGGACACTGCGAGAGGGCTGTACAAGCAATGATCACACGCACGGCACAGCGGACACACCAGGAACCGCGGTGTTGGCCGTCGAATGGCGCTAGCTGCGCAGCATTTGTGCACCGCCGCCGTCAGTGTCAGCCAGTTTGCCGTGGCATACGGAGCTCCATCGCAGTCTTTAACACTGGTAGCATGCCGCAACAGCGTGGACGTGAACCGTATGTGCAGTTGACGGACTTTGAGCGAGAACGTATAGTGGGCATGCGGGAGGCCGGGTGGACGTACCGCCGAATTGCTCAACACTTGGGGCGTGAGGTCTCCACAGTACATCGATGTTGTCGCCAGTGGTCGGCGGAAGGTGCACGTGCCCGTCGACCTGGGACCGGACCGCAGCGACGCACGGATGCACGCCAAGACCGTAGGATCCTACGCAGTGCCGTAGGGGACCGCACCGCCACTTCCCAGCAAATTAGGGACACTGTTGCTCCTGGGGTATCGGCGAGGACCATTCGCAACCGTCTCCATGAAGCTGGGCTACGGTCCCGCACACCGTTAGGCCGTCTTCCGCTCACGCCCCAACATCGTGCAGCCCGCCTCCAGTGGTGTCGCGACAGGCGTGAATGGAGGGACGAATGGAGACGTGTCGTCTTCAGCGATGAGAGTCGCTTCTACCTTGGTGCCAATGATGATCGTATGCGTGTTTGGCGCCGTGCAGGTGAGCGCCACAATCAGGACTGCATACGACCGAGGCACACAGGGCCAACACCCGGCATCATGGTGTGGGGAGCGATCTCCTACACTGGCCGTACACCACTGGTGATCGTCGAGGGGACACTGAATAGTGCACGGTACATCCAAACCGTCATCGAACCCATCGTTCTACCATTCCTAGACCGGCAAGGGAACTTGCTGTTCCAACAGGACAATGCACGTCCGCATGTATCCCGTGCCAACCAACGTGCTCTAGAAGGTGTAAGTCAACTACCCTGGCCAGCAAGATCTCCGGATCTGTCCCCCATTGAGCATGTTTGGGACTGGATGAAGCGTCGTCTCACGCGGTCTGCACGTCCAGCACGAACGCTGGTCCAACTGAGGCGCCAGGTGGAAATGGCATGGCAAGCCATTCCACAGGACTACATCCAGCATCTCTACGATCGTCTCCATGGGAGAATAGCAGCCTGCATTGCTGCGAAAGGTGGATATACACTGTACTAGTGCCGACATTGTGCATGCTCTGTTGCCTGTGTCTATGTGCCTGTGGTTCTGTCAGTGTGATCATGTGATGTATCTGACCCCAGGAATGTGTCAATAAAGTTTCCCCTTCCTGGGACAATGAATTCACGGTGTTCTTATTTCAATTTCCAGGAGTGTAGTATCCTTTACCAGAATAAGTTACGAGCACTAAAGCTATAATTTCATCGGTTCTTGAGCTACATTGAAAATCACTTCCGTATCCGCCGCTGAGGATTCTTAATATCATGGGGGTTGCTGTTTAACACCCACAGCCAAAGATTACTGAAAAGGCCTTGATGTATCATACGGTCGAAAGAAATACACTAATATGTGTACTATTTAGACCTATCAAACCCCGGTGTGTATTCTGTGCATAGCCGAGACAGCTTTGTAGATAAGAACGCGTGGTATGATACAGAAACTGACAGTTGAGGTTCATTGTTAAACTTGCCACAAGACAGTAAATGTACGAATTTTCGAGAGAAGTGACTAACTGTTAAAGCGAGGAGTTCACCACAGTACGCAAATGGAACCCCCTTCGAGGTATCGCATCGTCTTTCACCACCTATTTGAAGAGAGCTCAGCGCCTACACACTTATACAATTGCATATCGCGGCACGAGAAACATGAGACATATAAGTGCAGCGGACTTCTGACTGCGAGTACGGCTTCCTTCAGCACCTCTAAGTGTACGTTTACACTGCCCGCGATACGATGCGACGCGACGCGGCGCGATGCGAAGCATAATGGCCAAAGCGATGCAATACGATGGAGCGTTCACATTGCACACGATACAGCGCGCGCGCGATCTGGCCAGCAATTGAGCAGTCTCGGCACGATGTCGTGTTTCCTCGACCCAGTAAATTCTTTTTTATTAGAAAACAGTGCTCTGAGAATTCAATGCAGTCGTGAATGGGTGCATGAAATCAACAAGGAGAGGAGGGCTTTAGGAGAATTTCATCATTTGTACAGTGACTTGAGACAAGCTGAGGATAAATTTTGGAGTTACTTCAGAATGAGTACAGAGACATTTTATTATACAGTGTCATCTGTTTCAAATAGATTACAGAAGCAAAACACGAATTTCAGAATGGCTACTACCCCTGAAAAAGTTATGATCACCATTAGGTAAGTACAATATTAAGTTTACAGCAATCATTCTATTATGAAAAATTTACAAATTGTGATAGATTCAAACTTTCTTTTAATAAATTTTGACATAGTTGACAATGAGAAGTAAAATACATCACAGTTCACTCACTTAAGTATTAAAGTTTTCAGAATCTTGGTGGCTTGAAATAACAATGTCATCAGGTTCAATTTCAGAAATGACTATTATATTCTGCGGATTTCCAGCAATTAAGATTTCAACTGGATTTTCAGGTGCATACGGTGACATTAACGAATGTGCAGTGGAAGTGGTTTATTGTTCCAATTCTTCCAAAAGAACTTGCTGAATTTTTAACCTGGCTCTCAACTGAGCTGCTGGTGATAGTTTTCGCATTGCTGGCAGCAAACTCACTACAAAATGATAGCTGTCATCTTGCGTTTCTGATTTCGACATTTGTTGCTCAGTTAGCTTCAACTTTTGCTTCTCTGTATTTAGCAACTCAGAGTTTGTTGATTTCTTGGATCTCTTGTTTTGGTTTGTGTGTATGGTGGGTGAGGGAGGACGCATCGAAACGCTACCCTCTGAACTTACAGACACTCTTGAAGACCTGTCTTGGTTGGTTTCATCAGGTGAAACACTCTCTTTCTCTGTAAGAGCTGGTGAAAATGGTACGTCGTTGTGTGCGTCGTCGTGTTGCGATGCTGTTCTTTTACTGTGATGAACATTAGTCTTGGTCTTCCGTGGCGTCATTATGTCAGTCAGGAAGGTCATTAGCTCGTACCACGGCCAATTGGATTGGAAATGCGGCATGCCACCTTCGTCTCCTGAACGTTCAGCATGAGTTTTTTTGAGTTCAGAGCGGAAAGTGTCACGTAGGTTCTTCCATTTATTCTTCAGTACCTCGCCTGAAAATATAGACGTGAAATTGCAAAATGACAGAGCAAACAGTAGTGCTTCAAGAAGAGCGAGGAGTGTCAGAGAGGCCTTCAAAAAATATGTCAACAGTCATTAACGCAAATATATTTCATGTCGAAATTATCAAATACTGTAACTATTGTGAACGTCATTTCATTATCAAAATACTGTATCCATACACAATTAAAATTAGAAAATAAACGAAGTTGTTTGTGTTACTTATTTCTTGGAGTCTTGTAGCTATTTATTTTACTCTTTTGTACTTACTGTCTGTTCCACAATCTTCAGCTATTTCATTCCATGCTTGACGAACAAAAATCCCTATTGTGGTAATATTTATTTTTCTGCTCGCACAACACGGAGCGTTCACGCACACTGTTAATTAGTCTTTCGATGTCCATTGCAAGCAAGCAATTACTCCAGACGCAAGCACAAACAAGCAATCGCTTCAAACACTCGCGCGAAACGCAAACTCGGTTGCGACTACAGCGGAGTCATCGCATCGCACCGCATCACATCGCTCGGCCCAGCCTGCAGTCTAAACGGGCACCGCTCTGTTGCCACTGTTACACCAAGCCTGCCCATTGTCACGCGATTTCAGCGCTTCATCGCTCCGCTCGGTTCGGCATCGCATCGCATCGCATCGCATCGCGGGCAGTGTAAATTTAGCCTAAGAAGAATGTGACGCCAACTCCCCGTAATAAACGTTGGTGTCTCAACTTAACATATATTTGTCCGTTGCTCCGCAAATCACGTTGAGATGCTTTCGTGCTCATTCTTACGCATTAGCATCATCTGTTGGGACCTATGAATTTGCTGCGCACGTCGTCCTCGAATTCTACATTGAGTGTACACTGGCAGCGCAGTTTCCGTCTCTGTCACTTGAGTGAAACAACAACGAAGACGAACAGGTTCAATGAAAAATGCAGTTTTCACTTTTCTGATTTTGATTCCTTTTTCCAAGACTCCTTTATAATCTTGCGTAACATTCCACGTCATAACTATTTAACTCCATTGAAATATTCATTGGCCATGTCTAACTGATATACTGACATGAATCTGACAATGAGAGGCTACACTCCACCTTTCAGCCTCCTGACACTGCGTCACTATCACCCACTATCGCTCAGTCGCTGTCGCATTTATTCAGCTACAATTTTCTGCCTGCCTGTAGTATGAATGCTGTATTAAATGGCGTTTGTTTGCGTTGACACGTTTCCTATGTTGGCAAATACTTTTGCCTCTACTTCCGTTCGTCTTCTTATTAATTAAAGGCAGCCGCAGCTGACAGACCTAAGAACGAAGGGCATAAAAACAGTGTAATGGCATGGTGTGACGACGGGCTATGAAATTCAGGTACCTCGAAAATATTTTTAATACTGGACTAGCTATCGTGATAGTTTAAGTAAAAGTTCTATTTGTACTGAACATACGTTCTGGAGTACATTGGTTACTTTCCTGTACAACAGATGTTACCCTCTGGCCACCTAACACTTAATTTGCATGTCCCTCAGTCTTAACTGCCCGCTGTGCACCCACTTCATGATGTCAAGTCCGCCTCCTACAGAGCGTGCGTTCTCTGTTCTATTGCAACGTAAAGTAACTTATGTCTCAGATCACGCGTTTAACTACTTATTATATTTCAATAGAGACTGTGAGCGTAATGTGACAAGGTCTCGTCTGTTGCAGTTCTATAGACCATTTATGAGATCCCGACAAGAGAATGGAGATAATAAAGAAAATCTTGAAAGGTGTCCAGAGGGAACAAATATCTACAAGGGAACAAATACCTACACGCAATAATTGTTTTCTGAAGTTCTTATCCCCTAAAAACAAAGTAAAAATATAAGTTAACTGTATAACTTCATTTTGTAGTTATTTAGAAAGATGCCACTCCCCTGGATAAGGTTAACTTTTGACTAACAGTTTAGTTTGCTACTTTCGTTAGAAATGTTATCTAACTAGGCAAACATTTAACGATTAATGTAAATGAAAATGCCACCCAAAATCAATTTAAAGAACATTTGCATTTCTGTATCTATAACTGGGTAGTAAGTACTTATGTGTACTACTGTTTAGTATTAAAAACAATCATAACAGGAGTAGAGATTCTGTCCCAAACAAATAAATTTTGCCGGAGACTGTTCAGATTTAAATAATTAAAAAATTCAGAAAGTCAGAAATTACTACCACAAAACACTTAAGTTTGGAAATACAGTTTCCGATTTTCCAAAGAATCAACACCGTTACACTCTGTTAACAAGTTCTTCTGTCCTCGAGAGCACTGTCAAAACGCACTATATTCTTTTGTCTTGGCACACAGCATCAAAAGTGAACGTCCTAAGTGACCTCTAGTGCTTTGTCTTAGGACAGCTCCAATTTTCTGTGCGTACACCTGAGCGAAAATCAGCATCTAGTACTGAACGTTCATTTCTCAGACTCTACAGAGTCCGCTACCCACATTCTGTATGACATCACATCCGCCTGCTACAGACGGTGCACTCACTACTCAGTATACTGCAGTGGAACCTGTAGACTTTGAGCAGGTGTTCAGTAACCAGTCACATACGACCAAACCATTCGGGATGTTTCATGGATCTACTTATTTATTTATATCAGAATAACGAGACAGAGATGGAAAAAACTATTATCCCGGAGTCTTCAAAGCACCAAAACGATTTTAAGTTCGTCAGAGTGAAAGAAATCTTGTACTCTAGATTACGTTTTTTAATTTTGTTTTCTTTCATTTTAAGCTTGTATCAACATTTTTTCATTATGTATACGTTTAGATCTACATTCCGATTTTCAGCTGTTTACATGATATGGTCTTCAGAGTTTGTATTCTGGAACAACAAACAAATTTTGATGTCGATGCACATCTGGCTCCCGAAGCCACTAGAGTACTTGAAAAATCATCGTAGTAGATAGCTTCTCATTGCTCTGGTGTTCTTAGAACCTTGCAATCTGTAAAACAAATACATCCAATAGCAAACAAAATTATTCAGGCCGTCTGAAATGCCTTACAGCAGGTCCAGGTTCAAGGCAAAGAGGGAGTGTTCTGCTGAGTGCTGAGAGACGCTGGATATGGGAAAATGAGCAGTCAAGGAAGTGCGTAGAGGAGACGACGTAATCTTGTGCACCGCCTCCCTGCACACCATTATTTCATCATCAGAGACAGACCATGCGTCAGGACGAACCATTAAACTGCAGTCAAAAAAATGGTTCAAATGGCACTGAGCACTATGGGACTTAACTTCTAAGGTCATCAGTCCCCTAGAACTTAGAACTACGTAATCCTAACTAACCTAAGGACGTCACACACATCCATTCTCGAGGCAGGATTCGAACCTGCGACCGTAGCGGTCACGCGGTTCCAGACTGTAGCGCCTAGGACCACTCGGCCACCCCGGCCGTCTAAACTGCAGTCAGTCAGATCGACCACCAAGACGTGGCAAACTTCATACCAGGCATATCATCGAACGAAGTGACGCTCAGCAGGTTAAGAACAGCATACACAGTTTCCTCGTCCAGTAGGAAGATCTACCAATATGTGAAGCTTGCGGAGTACCACTTTCGGCACAATGTATTTTATCTACTACCCTATTTTTATCAAGTGGTCGGTATTTTTATTCAATTGATTCTCGTGCCATTACGTAGTATCTCATGTCAAGATTTTTCTTCAACTACGAGGACGACATTGTGAATGGAGATGCTAAAAGTCTCACGAAATTTTTCCAATACCCTCCATATTTACACTAAAATAGCGAAGCTTTCAGTCATTTTGGCTCATTTCTTAGGAAAAATTTAATGGATCGTAGTAACATTGCTTTTAGATACAGTAAACCACCACCAATTACCCACCCACGATGAAAACAGTAAGTTGAATATTTTAAGTGTTGTAGTTTAGTGTTTCACAAGGACATTTTTCCAAACGGATGGTGGCTTTTAATGCATGGCAGGAAGACGATTTTATCAGTGACGAACCACATACGTGTGTTGTCACAGTAAGAAATTGCGAAGAAAACTACTAATACGGTTTCGGAAGAATAGTCGCAACCATTTCACTTAGGAGAACAGACATCGTCCAGATCGCGAGACATGTGTGATAATACCCAGTAAGGGCGATGATGACGATGCTGTTGACCGCCAAATAACCGACAATCTTACCACAAAGTAAGTTTAGGAGGAGTGGGATGAAATGTCACTCAACTGTGACGCAAGTGCGCTTGGTCCTATTATACACTGTGACGTACCCTCTCTGATATTGTTTTTGTTTTTTTTGTTATTGTTTTTTGTTACTATAGTTGTAGAGATATGAAATTATTGTAGCGGTTTGCTTAGTCAGCCGTACTTCGGAATTTTTTGACATTAAATGGAGCCTGAAACTTGCGTAATAAATACTTCGCGTGAAGTGCGATTTGCGGCATAAACAAAAATTAATCGCGGAGATGCAATCCACAGAATATTAACAGAAAAGCTTTAGAACAACGCGCACGACTGACTAGACACATTCAGAGGGTACGTACATTCACGTACGAGTGGTTGCGACCTGATGAGAAAGATCTATCTTAATTTTTTTGTGTGTAAAATAATTACGTCGTAACACACTCGGAGATTGCGAACGTACAATCAGGGTAGAGGCACGTACTTTCTATCATTCCCCGTGGCCTGGGTAAAAGAATTGCAATTATTTAAATTTAAGAATATTTCTCTTTCAATCGGACTCCTATTTTTATACGAAAAGGAAGATTGCAGGTTCTAAATGTCTCGGCAAAAACACATCGAAATTAATCTTAGCGGCCACCAAAGGAAAGTAGTGAGCACAATCACGTACCTCTATTGTTGAGCAGCGCCGTCGTAAAGATCGTCGCCTCCATCTAAAATTCGCCTTCTCGAATTAACATAATAATTTGTACGCCATTGATATGGGATTTAGGCTTGATCTTGACAGAAGTTATAAAACACATTTTTCATCATTTAACACCTTCATTTAACACACACATAGACATGAAACTGTACAGTACGTCTTTACGCCAGCACATCCGAACAAAAAAGGTAGTTAATACTACAGGTAATAAAAGAATCTCGAAATTAGTCCTTTGTCTCTCAATGATAAAAAAGTTTTTAGGGTATTCCTCTGGTATGACAGTCGAACAAATTTTCTTCTTGTATCTTTGAGATTAAATTACAACATTTTTTAGTTCCTTTTCATCGCCCCCTTGGGCGAATTGTCCGAAGAAATGTCAATTTTCCGGGCAATGAGCCCAAACACTTAACACTTGACTGTTACACACACGTAATGGGACGGCACTGTCAGTGTCTTTCTTCCCAAATCTTCATTCCACAAACATGGTTTTGATGCCAGTTCTGACACAAGGCAATGAGGACCAAACATATACATTAGGATATACAGAACACACGTAAAACACACAAACTTACATACTATACACACAAAATCTTTTACATTCTCTTTATACGTAATGTATCCTCCCCCCACGATCCATCGACCTTGCCATTGGTGGGTAGGCTTGCGTGCCCCAACGATACAGATAGCCGTACCGTAGGTGCAACCACAACGGAGGGGTATCTGTTGAGAGGCCAGACAAACGTGTGGTTCCTGAAGAGGGGCAGCAGCCTTTTCAGTAGTTGCAGGGGCAACAGTCTGGATGATTGACTGATCTGGCCTTATAACACTAACCAAAACAGCCTTGCTGTTGTGGTTCTGCGAACGGCTGAAAGCAAGGGGAAACTACAGCCGTAACTTTTCCCGAGGGCATGCAGCTTTACTGTATGGTTAAATGATGGTGGTCCGCAGCTCGTAGTCGTGCGGTAGCGTTCTCGCTTCCCACGCCCGGGTTCCTGGGTTCGATTCCCAGCGGGGTCAGGTATTTTCTCTGCCTCGTGATGACTGGGTGTTGTGTGCTGCCCTTAGGTTAGTTAGGTTTAAGTAGTTCTAAGTTCTAGGGGACTGATGACCATAGCTGTTAAGTCCCACAGCGCTCAGAGCCAAATGATGATGGCGTCCTCATGGGTAAAATATTCCGGAGGTAAAATAGACCCCCATTCGGATCTCTGGGCGGGGACTACTCAAGAGGATGTCGTTATCAGGAGAAAGAAAACTAGCATTCTACGGGTCGGAGCGTGGAATGTCAGATCCCTTAATCTGGCAGGTAGGTTTGAAAATATAAAAAGGGAAATGGATATGTTAAAGTTAGATACAGTGGGAATTAGTGGATAGGTTAAAGTTAGATATAATGGGAATTAGTGAAGTTCGGTGTCAGGAGGAACAAGACATTTGGTCAGGTGAATACAGGGTTATAAATACAAAATCAAATAGGGGTAATGCAGGAGTAGGTTTAATAATGAATAAAAAAAATAGGAGTGCGGGTAAGCTAATACAAACAGCATAGTGAACGAATTATTGTGGCGAAGATAGATACGAAGCCCACGCCTACTACAGTAGTACAAGTTTATACGCCAACTAGCTCTGCAGATGATGAAGAAGTTGATGAAGTGTATGATGAGATAAAAGAAATTATTCAGGTATTGAAGGGAGACGAAAATTTAATAGTCATGGGTGACTGGAATTCGAGTGTAGGAAAAGGGAGAGAAGGAAACATAGTAGGTGAATATGGATTGGGACTAAGAAATGAAAGAGGAAGCCGTCAGGTAGAATTTTCACAGAGCATAACTTAATCATAGCTAACACTTGGTTCAAGAATCATAAAATAAGGTTGTATACATGGAAGAATCCTGGAGATACTAAAAGGTATCAGATGATTATATAATGGTAAGACAGAGATTTAGGAACCAGGTTTTAAATTGTAGGACATTTCCAGGGGCAGATGTGGACTCTGACCACAATCTATTGGTTATGAACTGTAGATTAAAACTGAAGAAATTGCAAAAACGTGGGAATTTAAGGAGATGGGACCTGGATAAACTGAAAGAACCAGAGGTTGTACAGAGTTTCAGGGAGAGCATAAGGGAACAATTGACAGGAATGGAGGAAAGAAATACAGTAGAAGACGAATGGGTAGCTCTCAGGGATGAAGTAGTGAAGGCTGCAGAGGATCAAGTAGGTAAAAAGACGAGGGCTAGTAGAAATCCTTGGGTAACAGAAGAAATATTGAATTTAATTGATGAAAGGAGAAAATATAAAAATGCAGTAAATGAAGCAGGCAAAAAGGAATACAAACGTCTCAAATATGAGATCGACAGGAAGTGCAAAATGGCTAAGCAGGTATGGCTAGAGGACAAATGTAAGGACGATGAGGCTTATCTCACTAGGGGTAAGATAGATACTGCCTACAGGAAATTAAAGAGACCTTTGGAGGAAAGAGAGCCACTTGTATGAATATCAAGAGCTCAGATGGAAACCCAGGTCTAAGCAAAGAGGGGAAAGCAGAATGGTGGAAGGAGTATATAGAGGGTCTATACAAGGGCGATGGACTTGAGGACAATATTATGGAGATGGAAGAGGATGTAGATGAAGATGAAATGGGAGATACGATACTGCGAGAAGAGTTTGACAGAGCACTGAAAGACCTGAGTCGAAACAAGGCCCCGGGAGTAGACAACGTTCCATTAGAACTACTGACGGGCTTTGGAGAGCCAGTCCTGAATAAACTCTACCATCTGGTGAGCAAGATGTACGAGACAGGCGAAATACCCTCAGACTTCAAGAAGAATATAATAATACCACCCCCAAGGAAGCAGATGTTGACAGATGTGAAAATTACCGAACTATCAGTTTAATAAGTCACAGCTGCAAAATACAAACGCGAATTATTTACAGACGAATGGAAAAACTGGTAGAAGCCGACCTCGGGGGAGATCAGTTTGGATTCCGTAGAAATGTTGGAACACGTGAGGCAATACTGACATTAAGACTTATCTTAGAAGAAAGATTAAGGAAAGGGAAACGTACGTTTCTAGCATTTGTAGACTTACAGAAAGCGTTTGACAATGTTGACTGGAATACTCTCTTTCAAATTCTAAAGGTGCCAGGGGTAAAATACAGGGAGAGAAGGCTATTTACAATTTGTACAGAAACCAGATGGCAGTTATAAGAGTCGAGGGACATGAAAGGGGAGCAGTGGTTGGGAAGGGAGTGAGACAGGGTTGTAGCCTCTTCCCAATGTTATTCAATCTGTATATTGAGCAAGCAGTGAAGGAAACAAAAGAAAAATTCGGAGTAGGAATTAAAATCCATGGAGAAGAAATAAAAACTTTGAGGTTCGCCAATGACATTGTAATTCTGTCAGAGACAGCAAAGGACTTGGAAGAGCAGTTGAACGGAATGGATAGTGTCTTGAAGGAAGGATATAAGATGAACATCAACAAAAGCAAAACGAGGATAATGGAATGTAGTCGAATTAAGTCGGGTGATGCTAAGGGAATTAGATCAGGAAATGAGACACTTAAAGTAGTAAAGGATGTAACCTCCCCACCGAAAATTTAAAAGATATTATTTTAAATGCTAATGCGCATTGAGCTAAGTGTAAGCTCCCCAGAGAAATTTTCAAGCACAATGGTTGAATGTTAACAAGAATACAACCTAACGTAACCTCCCAGCAAATAAATTCAATCACAATAAAAATGAGAATCGCTATCTGACTCAAGGTGTAAGCTGTCACGAAAATAATGAAAAACAATTCAATGCTAATGAGACTTCAGTGACAACGTAAACTCAATTAGACCGAAATATCAGTCTTTGGCCCTGTGCAAAAACTCAGAATTAATTTCTTACCTCAGTATAACTGCATGTCAAATTTCTGCTCTTTTTGTTGGCCACGGCTTGGAGGAAATGCATTGCAAGTATTATTTTTTTTTTTTAATTTAACTGAAACTTTTCTTTAAAGGAAATGGAAGGAAATCGTTGGTTCAATTAAATGGTTCTTTTGTTAAAATTGCTTTGAAATCAAAATTATTATTGGGGCGATTGTTGCACAAATTAGTTACAGTTAATTTACATTATTAGCTGAGCGCATTGCTGATTCATTACCTTGTTTAAAAAATAATATACCTCGTCCTGAATCTTGACCAGAGTGCCATGTCGACGCCCGCCGACTCCTCACACACAACTGTACTCGACTACTACTGCGGACCGACTACATCACACAACTGCACTGGGCTGCTACTACCGACAGACTGCCCACAGACTACTGCTCGCAACTGTACTGCACGACTACTACTGACAGAGTACCGCTCGCAACTCTCGCGCGGTCAAGCGCAGACTAGCCACGATAAATGGCTCTCTGGTCAGAGACTCTGCAATGCCTCGCCATCGCCGCCACACAACATACGTGTTTCGTAACCCTCCACTGGGGGGGCAAAAATTTGGCAGCGATGGTGAGTCATTTGGACTTGCCAAGCGCGGCAAAATTTTTCTTTAATTTATCAACTTCTACAATTTACAGAATATTTAGATACATGAATTAAATGTCGTGCACATGCACCGAGTACAAAACATTTCAGACAAAGACAAAATGTGAGTACAAAACATAGTAGCAAATCAGAAAACTGTATATACAAATTATTTGACAGATAACAAAGTGCACACGCACTTTAAAAAATTCTTTAGCATTTTCAGAACAAATAAATAGAATGGCAAAAAATCATGTTGACAAGTGACATGAGTGTACATGCACTGCAGTTCAGAACATATCAGCAAAAGACGAAATGTATATACAATGAGTAACAAATGACATAAGTGCATACGCACTGAAGTATTGAACATGCAGAATGAGTACAAATCATATTGAAAAATGAGAAAAGTGCTCAGGCACTGAAGTTCAGTAGAAAACATATTAACACATAACATAAGTGCACATGCACTGAAAAACGTTTGAACATTTTCGTAACAAATAAACGCAAAGGTAAAAAATCATTTTGACAACTGACATAAGAGTACATGAAGTGAAGTTGAGAATATATCAGCAAATGACAAAATGTATTAATAAATGACAAAAATACACACGCACTGTATATGACTTTTTCATTTTACAAGAATTAGGGAAGGAATAGGAAGGATTGCATCATGGTTGTAGCACTTAGGTTGCAGGAAGCTCCACTAAAAGTCCATATCTTTCCACAGAAGTACAACACCAAGTGAGACAATTTGCAGTTCTTTTCCCAGAAGTATTTATCAGCGTAGCCAAGACACTGAACTGTCGTAGTAATATTCCATGTTTTCATTTTGGCAGTACATTAGGTACACGAAACAGTGGGACCATAATAACGTCTTCATCGCTCACGGTGGTGGACAGCATGTCGTGTCAACACCACGCTCTTACAAGGCACACCAACGTAGAATTAGTGCGAAAACCAAATATAGTGATCCATGATCATGAGGATGGACAGGACAAATGGACATTGCAGTAATTCAGGGTAGTTAGCTCATAAGGTGAAGGACATTAAGTCACATAATAGGCTTCATTGAGAATTACAGTAGTAGTTTGCGGCATTCATAGCCCAGTTATTGAACATTTCTGTACCATGTATGTAGTATTACAGAAAAATGTTCATTAATTGTTTTACATAGAATCAGTAGCCTTCTTTTCCTAGTTACAAAGCATTATTAAATAATCGCATTCTTTTCCAGTTACAAAGTATAGCATAGTTAATTAATCATTTGTCATTCCAATATAGTATTAATCATTAGCCTTCTCCTAATTACAAAGTATTATTAAACAATCACATTCTTTTCCAGTTACAAAGCATAATCTCCTAATTACAAAGCATTATTAAACAATCGCATTCTTTTCCAGTTACAAAGTATGGCATAGTTAATTAATCATTTGTCATTCCAATAGTAATCTCATTCTTTTCCAGTTACAACGCATAATTAATCATTTGTCATTTCAATATAGTAAGAATCATTAGCCTTCTCCTAATTACAAAGCATTATTAAACAATCGCATTCTTTTCCAGTTACAAAGTATAATTAATCATTTGTCATTTCAATATAGTAATAATCATTAGCCTTCTCCTAATTACAAAGCATTATTAAACAATGACATTCTTTTCCAGTTACAAAGTATAATTAAGAATCATCAGCCTTCTTCTAATTACAAAGCATTATTAAACAATCGCATTCTTTTCCATTTACAAAGCGTAGCATAATTAATTAATCATTTTCCAAGTGACATATTATTCATTGCTGATCAGCATTACTCAGAACTCTATTAAACTGGTATCATTATTTGGGTCTGTTAATAAATTTTTTGTTAGCAATGCATTGCGTCGGGTAATTATAGGGGAAAGCAAGAGAGAAGAATTTGCTTCTGGGTTGTTGGTATAAATGAAAATGTGTAACGTCATCCATTATAAGTCAGCTGTGGCAAGATTATGAAACAAGTAGAGCATATGTAACCACATTCATAGATTTAATGAACAAATGCTTATAGCACATTAATCCCATAAATAATTTCTCCTGCAAAAAATATATAAAAATGGATTATTAAGCTGAAAAGAGAAATGCATTTTATGCTGAAAAGTAGTGAACTTCGAATTAACAGGTAGTGAAATGTGTATAAAAAATGTGTTCCATAGCTATCCTTTCCAAAACCTTCAGTCATTATACTATGCAATATAACACCTGCTGTCAAAACGAACTGCAACAAATACTTAAATAACTACATAGCATAAACATAACTTCAACATTATCCTCATCTGCAAAGAAAACTTCATTATCCATATCATCAAAACTCCATTATCATCATCACCTGTAAAGAAAAACTTCATTATTCATAGTAGCATATTCTTCATCATTATTCATCAGCATTCATTATCATCTGCAAAAAATCACTTCATTACTCATTACACAACTATTCCTTATCTCTAGCATATTTCATCACTAAAACAGGTGTGTAGTTCTGTCTGACAGCCTGCATCAATCACCTTGTATTCTGAAAGAAAAAATTAGTTAAGACTGCTATTCTACGATGAGTATAGTATATTCTTGTTAATGCTTGTTAATCCTGATCCATTTACTCTTTCTCATAAAGTTATTGCATCTTCTTTCGTTTATTCCGTAGGTGAAATTCCCATTTCTGTTGAATTTATTTCTTACACGCATCATTTCTTTCTGAAATTGATGAACAGAGATTAATGCCTTGCATTTAAATCATATACCCATTAAATAATGACTGGTTAATGGTGACACAATTAAGCATACAGCATAACATGACAGAAAACGTAATATGTCGAAAGCATAGACAGTGTTCAAAGGCAAAATGTACAGAGAATAATACAATGCAGCAGCAAAAAGAAAAATGTAAAACAGTCACGATGTTGAGATATCATAGGGCAAAAAAATGTCAAAGTCAACTGGTGTGTGTTATATCTTAACTATTTCACAGTGCATACAAACAAAACTGGAACACAATCATACACACAAAAAAATGGAAAATGTGCACGGTCTGATGCGTAACGACAAGAAGAGCGACCTGCTAACCTTACCTTGCCGGGCACTTGCCAAGAAAAAATACGATAATCATCAGTAATTAGTCATGTGAATATAATTGCATAAGTGGTCATAAAAAAATTAGTAAATGGCATCATAGTGTGTGGAATCATAAAGTGTCTTCATTCAATAAAGGGTTTAATATTTGACCAATGGTGGTTGCCTTTCGATTTTCTGGTTCTCAAAGTTTCGACGTGTACAACATTGTGGTGAGGAATGCTGCGAATCCGATATGGACCTGCGTATAGAAGTTCAAATTTACTGCACTTACCTTTTAATTTGCTGGATAAATAGTGTGTACGTACTAATATCTTCTGTCCAATGTGAAAGTCTCGGCGTCTACAAACCTGTTTTTGCTGTCTTCTCCGGCGCTCTGCGGCACGTTTGATGTTGTTCAGCGCAATGTCAATTATTTCGTGGTGTCTTAGTCGACGACAAGTAGGGAAGTTTACTAACTCTTTAATTTTGTTTGGTGGTTCAACGTTTTTCAGTATAACAGACGGAGATAGCATAGTGGATTCATTTGGAATGGAATTAATTGCATCTTGGGATGAGAATATGTGTGTGTCCCAATCAATATGTCTTTTGTGGCAGTATATTCTACACAGTTTACCAATTTCTTTCATTAATCGTTCACAGGGGTTCGAAGAAGCATGGTACTTGGATATATAAATCGGAGAAATGTTTCTAGCTCGTAACATACGTGTCCATGTAGCAGAACGAAATTGTGATCCATTATCGGAAATTACTTTCAACACATGCCCTACATGAAATAGAAAATGTTTTACAAATGCTTTCGAAACGGCTTTAGCAGTAGCTTTGCGTAACGGAGTGAAAGTAACAAATTTTGAAGTGAGCTCAACAGCGACAAAGATGTAGCAATAACCTCTATTAGTTCTCGGAATTGGACCAAAAATGTCTACTGCGGGCATATGTCTTAATTTAACAGGTACAGTGGGATATAAAGGAGGAATATGTGAAGTGGTGTCTGACTTAGCTTTCTGGCAAATTTTACATGACGCTAAAATTCGTCGTATACGTTTCTCCATGTTGGTAAAATAACAGTTCTGTCTCAGTGTAAGAAAACATTTTCTTGCTCCGTAATGTGCGTAACTTAAATGAGTGTACCAGATTAATTTGTTAACCAGTTCGTCAGGAATGCATAATAACCAATTGTTGCTGTCAGGATGAGAGCGGCGAAACAGAATGTCATTGCGTACAGTGTAATGGTTTCTAATCGTAACATTGTTCCTATCTTGCCAAAGGTGTTTAATTTCTTTCCACACGTTGTCTTTATTTTGTTCTTGTGCTATGTCCTGTAATGATGACGAAATAAAATTTTCAAATGCAACTTGTTGAATGTACATGACACTGATATTTGCTTTGCAGAAGTTGGTTGCTACGTCTTGCTGATTGTTGCTCAGAGAACGCGATAGTGCGTCTGCTATAACATTTTGTGTGCCGGGAATGTGAACTATTGTAAAATTAAATTCCTGTAAATAAAGTTTCCATCTGCTTAATCTGTCGTGAGTGAATTTAGCCGAAAGTAAAAATTGTATCGCTCTGTGGTCTGTGTAGACGGTGGTATGTCTGCCATAAAGAAAGTGCCTAAATCTCGTGAAAGCCCATACAACACATAATGTTTCCAGTTCTGTAACGGAATAATTTCGTTCAGCAGGTGACAGAATGCGGCTTGCAAATGCGATGTTTTTAATTACTGTAGAGCCATCTTCTTCTATTTCCTGAAAAATATGTACGCCTAAAGCGGTGTTAGAACTGTCGGTGGCAATGGAAAAAGTTCTAGTAAGATCTGGGTGTGACAAAAGTGGTGCATTCAACAAAGCATGTTTCAGGTTCATGAATTCAGAATGTGCTTGCTTATCCCAAGACCAAATACTGTTTTTACCTGTTAATTGGCATAATCTAGGCGTGTCTAAAGCGGAGTGATGAATAAATTTACGAAAAAAGTTAATTAAACCCAAAAAACTGTGTAATTGCTTCTTCGTCGTAGGAACAGTAATGTCACGTAGAGCTTGAAGTTTTTCCGGATCAGGCGCAATGCCTTCTGCTGAAATTACGTGTCCAAGAAATTTTATGGAAGTTTTGCCAAAGTGCGATTTACTGAGATTAACTGTAAGTCCTTGAGCATGAAAAGTTTGCAACAGTTGTTCAAGAATCATATTGTGTTCAGACCAGTTAGCTTCTGCGATAAGAATGTCGTCTACGTACGTCGTGATTCTGTCCTTAAGTTCTGTCGGAAGTATTGTGTTCAAACCGCGAATAAAAGCTGCAGAAGAAATAGTTAACCCGAATGGTAATTTACAAAATTGATAACAGTCGCCAAAACAAAGAAATTCTGTGTATTTTCTGCAATTCGAATGAAGTTGAATTTGCCAAAATCCCGATTTCAAATCTAGTGTAGAATAAATAGCAGTACCATGAAATTTCTGTAAAAGTTCCTCTAAAGTCTGTGGTCGATCTGTTTCATTAATAATAATGTCATTAATGTGACGTGAATCAAGTACGAGGCGAAGTGAGCCATCTTTTTTCTTAACAATATGTAGCGGGTTTATGTACGGACTAACTGCTGCAATTCTTGTTTAACCTGTTCTCTGTGAATATATGGAATGGGATAATGCTTTGCTTTAAATGTGTCGTACTGTTTGACTTGAAATTCATACATAAAGCCGGACATAGTACCAGGAATGTTGTCGAAAACTGGGGTTGCTGTAAAAGAATTTTGTGTAACTGCGTGCGTTCGTCGTCTGTATTTGCACTGCTTTGTCTAACTTTATCGGAAATCATTTGCATTACGTCGTAGTCAGCTTCGTCTGGAGTATTATAGTTGTGTACGTACGTATCCGTGAACAATGCAGAATTACAGTCTATGTTACGTGTTGCGGAAATGACCTCTGTGCGGCTAATTGTTTGTTCTTCCGCAGACAATGAATGCTGAAACTCTAAAGCCAATTGTACATTTTCGTCCTTTAGCATTAAATAAGAATTTTGAAAATCAACCACTGCATCGCGTTGTACGAGAAAATTAGTACCTAGAATTACGTCTGTTGTCAATAAAGGAACAATCCAAAAATTTGAGTGGAAAGTATGACCTCCAATACAAAATGATAAATGCGTCTGTAATTTAACGTCTACACCTTTACTCGATACTGCTCCTTTTACTTTCATTTTGCCTAATGGTAATGTAGGATACGTATTCTCTTTGTTGCACTCGTTGAAAGTCTCCTCATTTATTACTGATATAGGTGATCCGGAATCAATTACTGCTGAACCAATTTTAATTTCGATGATAGGATGTGAAATGGATTTCTGAACAACTGGTCTTTCCTGCAAAAGAGTGTCTCTGATGTCGTCAAAAGTAATTACATTATCGTGAACAACATTTTGCGTGTCTAAAGTAGTGCTTGTATTATTGGAAGATGCGTCCTGTACAGTATCTAGTCAAATTCTATCTGACGTGTTATTATTATCAGGAGGATGCTGTGGCATTTCTACTATTTGAACAGTTCTATTACTTCTTCCAGACGTATTACGCTCTGGATGATACCTACTGTCGGGTTCATTCATGAGAATAGGTTCTTGTGTATAATTTTGCTGTTGGTATGTCCGACTGTTGTTAGATGTACGCTGAAAATTGTCCTCATTATTTTTACGTCTGTCGTAATAGTCATTCCTATACGGTGTATTGCGATAGGAATTGAAATACTGTCTTCTCTGTACGTAGTTGTTTCCTTGCTGCCGTGCGTTACTATTTGTTGGATCTGGGACTATACGTGCACGCGGCGGAACATTAAAGTTTGGTTGACCTTGTGCATTCCATTGTTGGTTAGGTATGCTAACCGGCTGGTTTTGATGTTGTTGTTGTGAAACACCTCTATTGTTACTAAAGTGTGGTTCCTGTTGCTGAAAATTTTGACGATATTGATAATTAGAATTTTGGCTGTTATTAGAGTTTTGGTAGTTGTCGTTCCTAAAGCGTCTGTTACCTTTTCTATTAAAATTACGCGTCTGATCATAATTGCTGTACGTTTGTTGGCCTTGGTTGTTATATGTGAAGTTTTTGTTTACGAAAGAATAGTCTGATTGCTGCACTTCTAAAAGCTGTAAAAGATCTCTGAATGCTGAAATGTTTTCTTTTTGCTGGCCCGTTAGAAGTGACACCCTTAATGACCGTGGTAATTTAGAGATGCATAATTGTATAAGTGCGGATTCACTGTACGGTTCACTTAGGTACTGGTTTTGTTGCACCATGTGCTCAAAAAATTGCGTCACACTGGGAAAATTTGAGTTCTCGTAATTTGGCAAACTAATTAACTGATCTTTAATTCCGCGCTGTGTCGTCTTCGACCAATACGCTGACAGAAAAGCATTCTGAAACTCTTCTACTGAATAGCATTGCCTCGCGATCGGTCTCATACGAGTTGCCGGTTCGCCTTCCAAAAAACTGCAAATAAATTCAAGTTTGTGTGTTACAGGCCAAGTCGGTGGAAAAGCAAAACTAAACTGTTGTATCCAATCAAGCGGATGAATCTGTGTTCTGTCATTCCTAAACACTTTAAATTTCCTCACCGATAGAAAATGTTTGTAATCGAAATTATCATCTCTGCATGACGGAACAGGTTCAGTATTGTAAGAGAATCTATTTGTCTGTGTCCGTTCTGAATCTAAGTCCCGTGCTCTTTGCAGATTGCCCAAATTATACGCGCTGCGTAAGTCTGACAAATGTTCACTAAGTGCCGTCTGCTGTGTTGAGTTGTTAACTGAAATATTTTTCATATCTGTTACCTCTTGCTGTAAATTTGACAAATTTCTCCGTAATGAGTGATTAGCTGAATCGATCTCATTGACTGTCTGTTGTAGATTTTGAAATTCCGGTGTTTTACTGAATGAAACCGGTGAAGTATCGTCTGATTTGTTGTCATTACTACTTTCTATAACGTCAATACGACTGGCCAGTTCATCATATTTTTCAGTCAGTATTTTTACCTGCTCATCAGTTTTAGTGTCAGAGGCATTAATCTGTTTTTGCAATTTACGCGTAGTTTCATTCAGTTTTTTAACGTCAGTTTTGACGACATCTGAATCCTGTGTTAGTTCTAATTGTTCGAGTCTGTCGGTCACTGTTTGAAAATCGGTTGTGTATGTGTCTGTTTTCGATTTAAGGTCAGAAATTTCGTCACGTAATTCTGTGTTCGACTGTTTGATGGAATTAATTTCGTCGGACACTGTAGCAATATTGTTGTCTACATATGTCTTCGCTTTCGCGAACATTTTACGTTTGTCTTCTTGTCTCGGAGCAGTGATTGTTTCCATGACTTGACGTTTTACTTTATTTTGATCCTGAATAAATTTGCGGAAACGCGTATCACTGTTTTGTATGTGGTGACTAAATCGCTCGTCAATTTGAGTGTTCTGCTGTTCAAATTTCGCGTCAATCTTTTCATCCATTGTGCGCGAAAGTTCTGCTGTCAATGCTTTAAACTCGTCGCGTAATTGTGTAGCTTTTTCAGAGCATTGTTTAGCGAATCCGTTAATTTCGTCTCTAAGTGTTTCTGTTGCGGCTGTTTGCATTTCCCTTAATTCCTGAGCAACAGACCTAATTTCTTCGCTACTTTTTTTTGAACAAGCCTCAATTTCCACGCGCAACTGTTCCTTAGTGTCATGGCACTGCGCGGCAACGGCTCTAATTTGTTCACTAAGCTGTCTGGAATTGTCGTCTAATTTTTCATTTAAGTGTCTGGAATTGTTGTCTAATTTTTCATTTAACTGTCTGGAATTGTCGTCTAATTTTTCATTTAAGTGTTGTTTGAGTTTTTCGTTATCTTGTTTGACCTGTTCACTAAGTTTGTCTTGTTTTTCGTTCTGTTGTTTGACCTGTTCACTAATTTGTTTGAGATCTTCACTCTGTTGTTTGGAATTTACACTAAATTCGTTCTTAAACTGTAGCATTACTGCCATAAATTGTTCCAAACCAAAAGTAGCTGCTGCATTCTCAGTGCTCTGTGATGGAGTACATGCAATTGTCACGTTCTGTGTGACCATTCGGTCATTCTGTAATTTGCAAAAAGATTTGTCAGTCAAACGTACACTGTCAGTCACTATTTCGGAATTAAATGGATCCGTCGTACTTTCAGTACATTGTCCATTTTCATTAGAAAAATTTGT
Source organism: Schistocerca americana (assembly GCF_021461395.2). Lineage (NCBI taxonomy): Eukaryota > Metazoa > Arthropoda > Insecta > Orthoptera > Acrididae > Schistocerca > Schistocerca americana. The sequence goes on along the minus strand of NC_060125.1, from coordinate 598,378,565 downwards.
CTGTACATTATTTGAATTTTCCAAACCGGGTGTATTAAGCTGGGCAGCTCTCATTACAATAGTGCGCCCCGCGTCATCAATTGTCGTCAAATGAACAGAGGACATAACCGAGTTCGTTTGTTCATCATTAAGGTCTACATCATTATTAATGGTTGGAACGCACTGATTGTCAGTGAACGCAGGATTGTCACAATTACTATCGGTCACGTTGTTTAAGTCGGTAATTTCGTTCATAATACCTCGCGATACACTATTCACAGTCTTTCGCGGCATTTTTGCAATAGTCACAATTATTCACAAAATAAATAAGCACAATGCAAAAGCAACACACAAATACAACAGAGCAACGAATTGCCGTTAACCTGTAGAAAGAAAGTCATAAGATTAGTAAAAGCTTTGCGCCAAGTCCTAATTATATTTAAGCAAATAAGAGCAGATATCTGACTGTTTTTCAAAAGATTCTCAACGAAATACGATCCCGGACTGGGTGTCGCCAAGTGTAACCTCCCCACCGAAAATTTAAAAGATATTATTTTAAATGCTAATGCACATTGAGCTAAGTGTAAGCTCCCCAGAGAAATTTTCAAACACAATGGTTGAATGTCAACAAGAATACAACCTAACGTAACCTCCCAGCAAATAAATTCAATCACAATAAAAATGAGAATCGCAATCTGACTCAAGGTGTAAGCTGTCACGAAAATAATGAAAAACAATTCAATGCTAATGAGACTTCAGTGACAATGTAAACTCAATTAGCGCGAAATATCAGTCTTTGGCCCTGTGCAAAAACTCAGAATTAATTTCTTACCTCAGTATAACTGCATGTCAAATTTCTGCTCTTTTTGTTGGCCACGGCTTGGAGGAAATGCATTGCAAGTATTATTTTTTTTTTTTTTTTAATTTAACTGAAACTTTTCTTTAAAGGAAATGGAAGGAAATCGTTGGTTCAATTAAATGGTTCTTTTGTTAAAAATTGCTTTGAAATCAAAATTATTATTGGGGCGATTGTTGCACAAATTAGTTACAGTTAATTTACATTATTAGCTAAGCGCATTGCTGATTCATTACCTTGTTTGAAAAATAATATACCTCGTCCTGAATCTTGACCAGAGTGCCATGTCGACGCCCGCCGACTCCTCACACACAACTGTACTCGACTACTACTGCGGACCGACTACATCACACAACTGCACTGGGCTGCTACTACCGACAGACTGCCCACAGACTACTGCTCGCAACTGTACTGCACGACTACTACTGACAGAGTACCGCTCGCAACTCTCGCGCGGTCAAGCGCAGACTAGCCACGATAAATGGCTCTCTGGTCAGAGACTCTGCAATGCCTCGCCATCGCCGCCACACAACATACGTGTTTCAAGGAGTTTTGCTATTTGGGGAGCAAAATACCTGATGATGGTCGAAGTAGAGAGGATATAAAATGTAGACTGGCAATGGCAAGGAAAGCGTTTCTGAAGAAGAGAAATTTGTTTACATCGAGCATAGATTTAAGTGTCAGGAAGTCGTTTCTGAAAGTATTTGTATGGAGTGTAGCCCTGTATGGAAGTGAAACGTGGACAATAAATGGTTTGGACAAAAAGAGAATAGAAGATTTCGAAATGTGGTGCTACAGAAGAATGCTGAAGATTAGGTGGGTATATCACGTAACTAATGAGGAGGTATTGAATAGGATTGGGGAGAAGAGAAGTTTGTGGCACAACTTGACTAGAAGAAGGGATCGGTTGGTAGGACATGTTCTGAGGCATCAAGGGATCACAAATTTAGCATTGGAGGGCAGCGTGGAGGGTAAAAATCGTAGAGGGAGACCAAGAGATGAATACACTAAACAGATTCAGAAGGATGTAGGTTGCAGTAGGTACTGGGAGATGAAGAAGCTTGCACAGGATAGATTAGCATGGAGAGCTGCATCAAACCAGTCTCAGGACTGAAGACCACAACAACAACAACATTTCGCCGTATAAACAGCCTTCTCGTTCGCATGTTGACAGTAAAATTCATTTTTGATGAGTCTTTGTCTCTTGAGTAAACAAAAAAATTTACAGGAAATTTCACATATTTACTGGAGTGTACGGATCTAGGGTGTGGGGCTAGCAGAGGTGTCTGGGGCAGCAAGAGGCGTTAGTTCTTGCTTAGAGTTGCTTGTGCTTTCCACTGCTTCCCTCTTCTACGCCAGGATCTGCTTAGTGACATCCTTTTCGCATTTTACTATTGTCTCTTCATGGGTAATATAAACATGTAACAAATAAAAATTCACATGGATTAGTACTTAATACTAATAAATATATACATAAACATAGGCGTTGTTCAAAGGTAACGTGGGACGTGAATCATGAGCTGCGGTAGTCAGACTTTATTTAGTGTGTCAGGGAACTGTTTTTCTAGATGTCTTGGCACTTTGTTGGGTGTCCATTTAAACGCAGATATTGCTTTGCATTTAAATTGTCCTCCAATGTTACGCCGTTAGCCAATAATGCGTCAGATGCGCATAACTACAGACGCAACAATCAGTCTGATGGCGCGCTGCTCGCCGCTTGGAGCTCAGCAGTTGCGTGGGCCCACCGCCGTAAAGCGATGCCGCGCGTCCCGGTCCATACTTTTCAGTGTCTCGTGCAGTGTTCGCAGAGTTTGCGAAAACCCAACCGCACTTGTTTCAATTTGCCGTACACCTTGGCTATGGGAAGGGACCACTGGGTGCCTTCTAAGTTTACTGCACAAAAGGTAAGGACTGCACTTCACTATTTGGCTTGCAACGGCACACTGTCCTATACAGTGTACAAACACTCGTCCCGTAGCAGGCTTCCTCGATTCACTATATCTCTTTTACCTCGAAGAAAAATGTTTGTGATATGAAACGTATTTTCACTGGTCTATTTGCGTATAGCTCACAAGTCACTGACACTAAATAACTCATTGTTACTGGGCAAATATACACTGTCCTGTTCATTATCCAGTTCGTTCAGAAACAAAACTGTAGCTCATGATACCACTAGCTTGTCTTTTATGATAAATGCCCACGTTCATTTTTTTTCCTGTGCCTCTATAGGGAACCATGTCGGCGTACTTTTTGCTCACAACATTTTATTACATAAATTGGTAGGTGATTGTGTTCTCAGAGAGTATGTGCCTCTAATACTACATTTCGCGGTCGCGACACTGCCTGACATCTCATAGAGCATAGGAGAACACGCTTGAGAACAACAGCACTTTCTAAGTTTATGTCGTATTACTGATGCACTTATGTATTGAAGTGACAACACTAGGACATGAACGCACTATAAGTGTTATTTAGAAGTTGTCTCCAAATGATGCAAAATCTGTTCATTTTCTACCAGCGAGTTACTATGTGGTTCTTTTTTTTTTTTTTTCGTCCCTTCGTCACCCAAGTTTGTAACAACGCATGGTACACACATCATAAACAAACAAATAATAAAAAATAAGCAAATACATATATAAATAAATCACTATACTTAAATTGCTAGGTAGTACAAACAACAGATTAATAATGAAGCTTGGCTGCTGTGCGCTACTGCCTCTAAAGTCTGTGCTTGCGTATATGGTGTTTCTTTGTGTTCATGTTTGTGTTACTTTTTCCTTCCACCAAACATCTTCTGCTCAGATTGGACAAAATATTATAAACATAGAAAAGAAAGAAGTGTACTGCATCCCTCTAAAGTCAGCATACATCCTTAGTTTTTTCATACTGAAAAAATAGATTATTAAAATCCTCTGGCGTTACTTAGTGTTACGTAGTGCATTTCTCAGTGATGTTGGTAATGTTTTATTACGTCAATCGTCAGTCATAGTGACATTAATGGAACTTAGTGGCTTTTCTCCGCCGATTGAAGTCTCTCAGTATCTCGCCGAGCGCCACTTGTAAATAATTGTTTCGGCGTTACCTCATTTTTTTCGGCTAGTTGGTTTACTGTCACTTACCTTGTACATACTCCTTTATTTCGTTATAAGAGACGGTGTTATGTTTGCGTCAGTTACCATTCATTAATCGTATCTCAACATCGTACTTGCATTCAAACATGTATATAAAGTTGAAAAAAAAATTATCTGTATGACAGTAAGATCACACAAGTTGTTATTCATGAATCCTATCTTTAGGTGCACTTTCCTTAGATTAGGTTACTGTGCGTATGATATATAGTACGCTAAACTTTCATTTAACGGCTAGAAATCATTTTTATAATTGCAGCATCCAAAAAAAATTAACATCATTTTCCAAGCGATACATTTATAGATGAAACCTCGTGGTGTGGATACGTCAAAAACACACAATACTTTCTCAGCAAGCTGTAGTGTACTTGCGTCACACATTTATCCTTTGTACCTTAGGGAGTCCAATATTTTTCTGTAACTTACCGTGTACCTTGTTGCTTTGATACGCAAATGGCATAAAAAAATAACTTACATCTATATTGTTCCGAGGTCTGTGCTAATTGTTCGCTCCAGATACCTCCATATATAAACTTCAAACTAAAATACCACTGTGACCAAACAAAAACATTCCGTCAAAACTTTCAAGTACACTTCGTGTTAGACATCGCTAGTCACCAGCTGACACGTATGTCCTAGCTTACCTGTGTCTTGCGTCCACGTTCACTGACAAATGTAAAAACAATAGTGATAAGTTCTTATTCACTTAGCTGCATAAGATGTACTTTCTTTATCCTAATCGTGTTCGTTCTCTTTTTCACAGTAACTTATTTTATACGTGTGCATTAATAGGTATGGCGTGTGATACTTAATTATAGTAGAATTTTCTTAAGTCTCTGTGTGCATACAGTCCTTTGATCTTGCCATTGTGAGGGTATGCAAGTAAATAACATCCGTCGTGTGGAATATGTACAATTACGTACGGATCAGTATATTTTATTTGCCACTTAGCGTTTTTCTTAGCTAACAAGGAAGATTTCACATGACTTTTGAGTAACACCTTTTCTCTGATTGTAAATCTGATAACACCATGTAGCTGTTTATCATAATGCTTCTTTGGGCGTTGGGCTTGTTGTGTGATAGAGATTAATACTTGCCTTATTTTTTCATTTAGGTCTACAGGTTGTCTAGGAACAGACGGGATAGGGTTTACCCATTCATTATTCTCTTTCTTATTGCATATCAGATCAGACGGTGTAACTGCAGTATCGTATATTGGGAGATTGTTTACCACCTGTTCAAAAACGTTTAAATATTCAATCCACTTAGATTGCTTGTTGGCTACATATGTCCTCATAAACCTATTCAATTCACAGAATATTCTTTCAATTGGGTTGGATTGCGGGCTATACCTGGATATCAATATTTGTTTAATCTCTTGTTCTTTCAGAAATTGTTTCCAAGCATGGCATGTAAAATTGGTTGCGTTATCTGGTGAGATCGCCTGTGGTTTCCCAACAGACGGGAAGTAGTCGTTTAGCAAACGTCTGATAATAGGCTTAGCTGCAGTTGTTTTCGTGGCATACAATTTCACATACTTTGAAAATACATCATATACTCCAATGACATATTTTACACCTCCCCTGGAAGAGGGTAAAGGACCCATAGCATCTATGCATACTAGCTCTAGCGGGTTTCTTGGTAAAATAGGATGCAACTCTGTCTCGCAGTTCAGATTGACAGGCTTAACCTTCTGACTAATAATACAAGTTTTTAATATTTGTTGAGTGCGCCGAAGCATATTGGGAAAGTAGCAGTATATGTTTAATTTCTTACAGCACTTGCGGGCGCCGTAGTGCCCCCAAGCGTAGTGAGTATACCAAATTAAACTTTTCTCGTATGCTTCGGGTACACAAACGCACCATGTATCGCTGTCCATGTTTCTCCTGTAGAATAATACATCCTTATGTAACCTGTAATGCTGTCTTATAGGTAAAGGGGGGTTATTGTTTAACTGGGATCTGACTTTCCTCCAGCGGTCATCTTCTTCCTGTAATTTGGCCATATTATTGCACATATCCAAAAAATATTTCCTAAATTTGGTGTCCTTGATGAGCATAACTTTAAATTCTGTGTTCTCTTCTACCAATTCTTCGAACTCATGTAATCCTTGTGGTAATCTTGACAGTGCGTCGGCGATTACGTTATCTTTGCCATTCACACATATAATTTCAAAATCATAAGACTGCAAAAATAACGTCCACCGCGCAAGGCGATTGTGTAGCAACCTACAAGTGATCAAAAAGCTTAATGCCTGATGGTCACTGTAGACTCGTACATGCTTGCCAAACAGATAATAGTTGAACTTCTTAAAGGCCCACACAATAGAAAGGGCTTCTAATTCTGTTGTAGAATACCTGCGCTCGCATTCTGATAGAGTACGGCTAGCAAAACTAATTATCTTAACATTGTCGGAGCTAGCGCCTTCGTCCAGCTGAAATAGACAAGCTCCTAGTCCCGAAAATGAAGCATCCGCCGCTATACAAAAATCTTTGCTCATGTCAGGATGTTCTAGGATATTAGAATTAACCAAAGCGTGTTTTATTTTATCAAAATCGGTCTGGTATTGAGGCGTCCAGATCCACTGTTTGTCCTTCTTTAATAGGCCCCGTAATGCGTGGCTATTGAGCAACTGGTTCGGTACGAACCGGCGAAAGAAAGAGCACAAACCCACAAATGCCTTTAGCTGTCGTTTTGTGCATGGAGCAGGAAAGTTTTTTATGGCTAACAGTTTTGCTGGGTCGGGTCTTATCCCTGCAGGTGAAATTATGTGACCGAGAAATTTTATGTTTTTTTCTTACAAATTTCGATTTCTTAAAGGTTAGCTGTGACACCAGCCGCTGAAAACCTCTGTAGCATACTTCCTAAAAGCTCTATATGTTCATCCCACATAGGTGTTGCTATCAATATGTCATCCATATAAACTGTGAGTTTGTGAAGGAGGTCAGGTCCTAAAACAGTGTCGAGCGCAGTTATGAAAACGTCGGCACTCACGTTCAATCCGAAAGGCAGAACACAATACTGGTAGGACGTACCTGCAAATATGAATGCTGTATACTTCCTACTATCAGGTGATAGTGCGATTTGCCAGTACGAACTACGAAGGTCTACACTAGTTAAATACTGCACCCCATGAAAACCCTGCAGCTGTTGTCCCAGGTTTTCAGGTCGGGTGGTTACTGGAACTACGAGGTGCATTCAAGTTCTAAGGCCTCCGTTTTTTTCTAATTAACTACTCACCCGAAATCGATGAAACTGGTGTTACTTCTCGACGTAATCGCCCTGCAGACGTACACATTTTTCAGAACGCTGACGCCATGATTCCATGGCAGCGGCGAAGGCTTCTTTAGGAGTCTGTTTTGACCACTGGAAAATCGCTGAGGCAATAGCAGCTCGGCTGGTGAATGTGCGGCCATGCAGAGTGTCTTTCATTGTTGGAAAAAGCCAAAAGTCACTAGGAGCCAGGTCAGGTGAGTAGGGAGCATGAGGAATCACTTCAAAGTTGTTATCACGAAGAAACTGTTGCGTAACGTTAGCTCGATGTGCGGGTGCGTTGTCTTGGTGAAACAGCAAACGCGCAGCCCTTCCCGGACGTTTTTGTTACAGTGCAGGAAGGAATTTGTTCTTCAAAACATTTTCGTAGGATGCACCTGTTACCGTAGTGCCCTTTGGAACGCAATGGGTAAGGATTACGCCCTCGCTCTCCCAGAACATGGACACCATCATTTTTTCAGCACTGGCGATTAGCAGAAAGTTTTTGGTGGCGGTGAATCTGTGTGCTTCCATTGAGCTGACTGGCCCTTTGTTTCTGGATTGAAAAATGGCATCCACGTCTCATCCATTGTCATAACCGACGAAAAGAAAGTCCCATTCGTGCTGTCGTTGTGCGTCAACATTGCTTGGCAACATGCAATACGGGCAGCCGTGTGGTCGTCCGTCAGCATTCGTGGCACCCACCTGGATGACACTTTTCGCATTTTCAGGTCGTCATGCAGGATTGTGTGCACAGAACCCACAGAAATGCCAACTCTGGAGGCGATCTGTTCAACAGTCATTCGGCGATCCCCCAAAACAATTCTCTCCACTTTCTCGATCATGTCGTCGGACCGGCTTGTGCGAGCCCGAGGTTGTTTCGGTTTGTTGTCACACGATGTTCTGCCTTCATTAAACTGTCGCACCCACGAACGCACTTTCGACACATCTGTAACTCCATCACCACATGTCTCCTTCAACTGTCGATGATTTTCAATTGGTTTCACACCACGCAAATTCAGAAAACGAATCATTGCACGCTGTTCAAGTAAGGAAAACGTCGCCATTTTAAGTATTTAAAACAGTTCTCATTCTCGCCGCTGGCAGTAAAATTCCATCTGCCGTAGGGTGCTGCCATCTCTGGGACGTATTGCCAATGAACGCGGCCTCATTTTAAATCAATGCGCATGTTTCTATCTCTTTCCAGTCCGGAGAAAAAAAATCGGAGGCCTTAGAACTTGAATGCACCTCCTATAATCTTATTAATCTCCCTGGCGTCGAGAACGAGTCTCACCGAATTGTCGGCTTTCTTGACCGCTAGTAGCGGTCTGCAATAAGGCGATAATGAAGTCTCTATGATATTCCACGAGAGCATTCTCTTTATTTCTTGAGCCACTGCCTCTCTTTGTGACCAAGGTATAGAATAGGTGTTCTTACAGAATGTGTCGTGGGGCCGGACATACATGCTATACTGCTACGTCCTAATGACTCCGGGCCTTTTATCAAACCCACGAGCATAGCGTAACAATACACTTCTAAGATCACCCTTCTGTTGTTGTGAGATTTCCGAGCATTCAGATATTTTCTGTTCAATCTGATGTTGCTCTACCTGCTGACACCACAGTTCACTTGAGTCGCTACATCGTGAAGTATTGACCTTTAGGATTTGGATGTGTATAGTTCGACAAGATTTGTCGTTCCTACTCTTGACTTTTATTAAATCCACACAACAATTCTTCCCGTTAATATACGGTAGCTGAGCAATTTACTGTCATGACAGTATGGATCGCCCCCACGACTATCTATGGCCAACATTGGGGAGCATAATGAGGCCATGCTTAGTTTAACGCTCTGCGGTTCACATCTGTTTGTGTTTCGTTTGCGACTTCAATTATATTTACCCCTGACGTGTTGTTCCTTAGCTGAGCATTCCTGTCGTGGTTTTGCCCTGAGTTTAGCGGCATATTGTAACCTAGTGTTTGAGATTGATAGGCTTGGCTGTTAACTGGATATTGCCACTGCCTACTTTGATGATCCCCCGTGTGGTTGCGGCTAAATTCAGGTTGGAAATTATTGTAGCTGTTTCCCCACTGGTTCCTATTGCCATTTCTGTTCCAGTTACGTTTTCGGTGATCGGAATAACCAGAAAAATTCCTATCACTGTTTTTTCTTTTTCTATTGTACTGTGGATGGTAGGTCTGGTTGTAGCTGTTGCCGTAATTTCCTCCCGAACTCGGGCCTGGCGTCTGTGCTGTCTGGGCGCGATCGACAAAAGCCGACCGAGCGAGGTGGCCCAGTGGTTAGACACTGGACTCGCATTCGGGAGGACGACGGTTCCATCCCGCGTCCGGCCATCCTGATTTAGGTTTTCCGTGATTTCCCTAAATCGCTTCAGGCACATGCCGGGATGGTTCCTTTCAAAGGGCACGGCCGGCTTCCTTCCCCGTCCTTCCCTAATCCGACGAGACCGATGACCTCGCTGTCTGGTCTCCTTCCCCAAACCAACCAACCAACCAACAAAAGCCGGTCGCGATTCAGCTGCGCACGCTACATTGTTAACGCCGAAATGCGGCTGCCGCTGTGCAGGCTGGTTGCTACCGCTGCCACGAGAATTGTTTTGGTGGGCTTGATTTTGCCTGGCATCCTCATTAATTAAATCGATAGAATCTAATACAGATGGGAAATATTCGAGATTGCTCTCTGGTACTTGTACTAATTTTTCTCGGATACTGAACGGTAATTTTGCCTGCAGGATGCGCAGTACGTCTGTGTGTGTGACGGGCTCGTCCCAGAACCGCGTTTTATTTAAATATTTTTCAAAATACTTCCGGAGTGATCCAAATTTTGGATTGTATTGCTCCGGGTTGAACAAAGCTTTTCTTAATCTCTCTTGTACACCTTGTGACCAATACTTAGATAAAAATGCACCTTCAAATTGTTCTAAAGTCTGACAGTTTTCCGACATTTCCATTGCCCATAGGGCACCATCGCCTTGTATATATCCAGTTACATACTGTATTTTTTTGCTTTTCAGACCAGGTCTTAGGCAACACATTCTTAAATGACATAAAAATTACCGGGTGGACGGATTTTTCTTTCTGGGATAAACACTTGGAACTGCCCGTGTTTTATAAGGCTTTCCTCTAACAGAACAGCCGACAAAGTTGGTTCAGCTGTCTGGTGTCTCTCTCGTTCGTCGCGGTAATATCGGTTACCGTTACGACCTTGGTTAGGTGAAAACACGGGTACATCGGGATAAAGATAACTGTTTGCCGCTTCGTCACTCTTACCTGTGCGTCTGTCATCAAATTCCTCTTCTGGATGTTGGTTCAAAATGGTTCAAATGGCTCTGAGCACAATGGGACTTAACATCTGAGGTCATCAGTCCCCTAGAACTTAGAACTACTTAAACCTAACTAACCTAAGGACATCACACAAATCCATGCCCGAGGCAGGATTCGAACCTGCGACCGTAGCAGTCGCGCGGTTCCAGACTGAAGTGCCTAGAGCCGCTCGGCCACCGCGGCCGGCTCTGGATGTTGTTCTCGCTCCTTCTGTGTAGGGTGTTTACTCTTTAGTTGCTCGTCTACATGTTTCTTCCAGTCAGGTAAGTCCTGTGTCAGAGTTTTTTGTATCTGAGCTAGGTCAGTTTGTAGTTTAGTTACGGACATGTTCTGGATAGTGTACCCCTGTTCTACAGTATGAGTTATTGCTTTTTTTAGTTCTGTCTCTAAAGTATGGTTGATATGTTTGTCTTTTTCCTCTAAAAATTCTTCAAACTGCTGTTTTTGTTGTTTCGTCATGTCATCAACTTGGTCTACAGCCTCCTGCATTTTGACACTAAGCTCGGTCTGCTGTAATCACATAGCTTCAAAATTTTCGGTTTAGGTACGGATCTGTTCTGGCACATCCTTTACTGTGGACTTTAAGTTGTCAATGTCTTGGCTCATGTAATTTAAATCTTCGCGTACTACCTCCATCACTTGATCCGCTACCTCTCTTCTTAACTGGGTCAGTTGAGTCGTCAGGTTGTTTTGCATGTCGGTCAGGTGCTTCACGTCATTTTCTATTTTGTCCATTTGTGTCGTAATATTTTCTACACGCGTATTTACAGTACCTATTTGTGCTGCGTGGTGACATTTTCTGTGTGAGCGTGCGTTTGTGCTGTAACATTTTCTATGTGAGCGTGCATTTGTACTGTAACATTTTCTGTGTGAGCGTGCGTTTGTGCTGCAACATTTTCTACACGTGTGTTAGCAGTACCTATCTGAGCTGTAACGTGAGCTGCAAACTGTGACATTAAATTCGTCTGCATCTCTCTAAACATGCGCATGAGGTCTGGTTCTACTGGGTCTTGTTTATCGTCAGTATTCGTGTCTGCTTCTGTAGTCGACAGGCAGTCGCCCGTAGCTTGCGACTGTGTTTTCAGTATTCGCAGTACTTTCTGCCTGAAGGTTACGTAAAGGTTGGACTATGGTTTCCTCATCTGACGAACTATCCATGGTTTTGGTTTGAGATCTGAGTTTCACCATGCCGATTCACAACTCACAACAGCGTGCAGCCGAACTTCACTATCACTACAGCTCGCACTACCCGTCCGTGGAAATTCACGTAGTAAAATATGTCTCTGGAAAAACAGAAGACTGATAAATGACTTTTTTTTTTCGCGCGCAATTAATAAATTTTGTCCGCCATCTTGTGATGCATTTACATATAACAGCAAATGAAGTATTGCCATTTTTGCGTAAAAAATGGACAAGAATTTGGAAAAAAGGAACTGGTGCGTTCTACGCAGTGGGTGTCGAAAAATGAAGAAAACAATGCCACATTTACTTCCAACTAAAGCGTAGTAGTGCTGCTGCTCTTACCTTACGTCTTTTTTTTTCGGACGGTTTTGTAGTCAGTAGAATTAACATTAAATGGTCCAACACTTTTCTCTCAAAAGTTGGTAAATTCTATGGTTTTTTTTCTTTTTTGGTACGCAGCTCGCGTAATATGCAACAGAAACAATGAGTTGTAATAGCAATAATGGATGGCAAAAATGGCTTAAATATTTCAACTAAAATTTCTACTGATTTTTTTTCTTACTGAAATAATCGTCATGGCACTCGGTCGCCACTGTAACGTACCCTCTCTGTTACTGTTTTTGTTTTTTTGTTATTGTTTTTGTTATTGTAGTTGTAGAGATACGATATTATTGTAGCAGTTTGCTTAGTCAACCGTACTTCGGAATTTTTTGACATTAAATGGAGCCTGAAACTTGCGTAATAAATACTTCACGTGAAGTGCGATTTGCGGCATAAACAAAAATTAATCGCGGAGATGCAATCCACAGAATATTAACAGAAAAGCTTTAGAACAATGCGCACGACTGACTAGACACATTCAGAGGGTACGTACATTCACGTACGAGTGGTTGCGATCTATCTTAATTTTTTTGTGTAAAATAATTACGTCGTAACACACTCGGAGATTGCGAACGTACAATCAGGGTAGAGGCACGTACTTTCTATCATTTCCCGTGGCCTGGGTAAAAGAATTGCAATTATTTAAATTTAAGAATATTTCTTTTTCAATCGGACTCCTATTTTTGTACGAAAAGGAAGATTGCAGGTTCTAAATGTCTCGGAAAAAACACATCGAAATTAATCATAGCGGGCACCAAAGGAAAATGGTGAGCACAGTCACGTACCTCTATTGTTGAGCAGCGCCGTCGTAAAGATCGTCGCCTCCATCTAAAATTCGCCTTCTCGAATTAACAGAATAATTTGTGCGCCATTGATATGGGATTTAGGCTTGATCTTGACAGAAGTTATAAAACACATTTTTCATTATTTAACACCTTCATTTAACACACACATAGACATGAAACTATACAGTACGTCTTTACGCCAGCACTTCAGAACAAAAAGGTAGTCAAGGTAAAGTAATAAAAGAATCTCGAAATTAGTCCTTTGTCTCTCAATGATTAAAAAGGTTTTTAGAGTATTCCTCTGGTATGACAGTCGAACAAATTTTCTTCTTGTACCTTTGAGATTAAATTACAACATTTTCTAGTCCCTTTTCAGCACAACGACACAAAAGGCTGCGTATAGGCCGATGTAGCTGGTCGGACAACAACTGTCGCAAAGGAACATATATTACAGTACAAAACTCTGACCCAAAAGGCGTCAGGAAAGGTCGGAAACTACGTGCATCTGTATTTATAGTATTATTATAATTAAATATTTTATATAAATTTCCTGTGTTCACTTAACGTGTTTGCATATAGCTTATTATTTTTTTGTTTATTCTCTTTATTTTTCTTTGTTTACTGTATTCGACATTAGTAAGAATGAAGAATGTGAAACAAATTATGTCATAGTTGTTTGTCCTGACAGAGAAGTTAAGACACTCGTAACAGAATTTATTTACCAATAGTTGTTCGAATTGTTGTCCATTACATTCAATTTAGGTATCATAATTGGAGTTAAAAAACTCTACCGAAAGTATTCAAATGTTTTAAGGGCGCACGAAGTTTAATGAAAATGAGGGATCTGTTGTCTTACTGTCAGAGTTTATACGGTTGCAACGTGTTCCATTAATAGTGGGCGTCGACCACACATGATTTTGTAACTATTTTTATGTCATTATATAATGACCTCGTTGTCAATGGGACTCCCACTGTCTTCTTCCTCTCTCTCTCTCTCTCTCTCTCTCTCTCTCTCTCTCTCCCACAGTTGTCAGTTTCCATCTGATAAAACGAATGTAGAATAAGTTGCCACTTAGAAGCCACGCTCCGTCCGACTGGTGTTCCACACCAACTGAAAGGAAGTTAAAGCTCATTCGCGGCGGTCCTTGTTTATCTTCCTCTCACACGGCAGTGCTGAGGCCCCAATTTATGCACTCATGGGCCAAACCAAAACTGTCACGGCTCCGCGAGGCTAAATACGAGTACCACTTGGTGACATTGAGTGCACGCAACGTGGCCACTTAAGAATGAAAGTGGGACAGACACAAATAGGTATCGTTCTAGCAACGATGCGAAACACAGATGGGGGAAATCGACTGATATAAGTGCACTACTGGCCATTAAAATTTCTACACCAAGAAGAATTGCAGATGATAAACGGGTATTCATTGGACAAATATACTAGAACAGACATGTGATTACATTTTCACGCAATTTCGGTGCATAGATCCTGAGAAATCAGTACCCAGAACAACCACCTCTGGCCTTAATAAAGGCCTTGATACGCCTGGGCATTGAGTCAAACAGAGCTGGGATGGCGTGTACATGCAGCTTCAACACGATACCGCAGCTCATCAAGAGTAGTGACTGGCGTATTGCGACGAGCCAGTTGCTCGGCCACCATTGACCAGATGTTTTCAATTGGTGAGAGATCTGAAGAATGTGCTGGCCAGGGCACCAGTCGATCATTTTCTATACCCAGAAAGGCCCGTACAGGACCTACAACATGCGGTCGTGCATTATCCTGCTGAAATGTAGGGTTTCGCAGGGATCGAAGCAGGGGAAGAGCCACGGGTCGTAACACATCTGAAATGTAAAATCCACTGTTCAAAGCGCCGTCAATGCGAACAAGAGGTGACCGAGACGTGTAACCAATGGCACCCGATACCATCACGCAGGGTGATACGCCAGTATGGCGATGACGAATACACGGTTCATGTGCGTTCACCGCGATGTCGCCAAACACGGATGCGACAATGATGATGCTGTAAACAGAACCTGGATTCATCCGAAAAAAATGACGTTCTGCCATTCGTGCACCCAGGTTCGTTATTGAGTACACGGTCGCAGGCGCTCCTGTCTGTGATGCAGCCTCAAGGGTAACCGCAGCCATGGTCTCCGAGCCGATAGTCCGTGCTGCTGCGAACGTCGTCGAACTGTTCGTGCAGATGGTTGTTGTGTTGCAAACGTTCCGATCTGGTGATTCAGGGATCGAGACGTGGCTGCACGATCCTTTACAGCCATGCGGATAAGATGCCTGTCATCTCGACTGCTAGTGATACGAGGCCGTTGGGATCCAGCACGGCGTTCCGTATTACCCTCCTGAACCCACCCATTCGATATTCTGCAAACAGTCATTGGATCTCGACCGACGCGAGCAGCAATGTCGCGACACGATAAACCGCAATCGCGATAGGCTACAATCCGGCCTTTATCAAAGTCGGTTAATGTGATGGTATGCATTTCTCCTTACACAAGGCATCACAACGACGTTTCACCAGGCAACGCCGGACAACTGCTGTTTGTGTATGAGAAATCGGTTGGAAACTTTCCTCATATCAACACGTTGTAGGTGTCGCCACCGATGTCAACCTTGTGTGAATGCTCTGAAAAGCTATTCATTTACATATCACAGTATCTTCTTCCTGTCGGTTAAATTTCGTGTCTGTAGCACGTCACCTTCGTGGTGTAGTAATTTTAATGGCCAGTAGTGTAACTCTGACAAAAGGCAGATTTTAGGGCCCACCACCTACGAACGAGAATCTCGGAAGCAGCGAATCTGGTCGTCTATTCTCGTCCTATTGTTGTGAGCGTCTATGGAAAGTGTTTAAAGGACGAATAGGTAACAAGGTGCTGGACGTCCACGCCTCATGGAACATGAAGGTCGAAGTCTTGCGCACTTTCTAAGGCAGGATAGGCAGCTAATTGGCAGATCATTCAAGACAGTGCAAGGCTGGTGCAGGCACAAATGTTTCGGAGGTCACTGTTTTGCGCACATTGTTGACATGAGGCTCCGTAGCTGAAGAGCGTTATGGGTTGTCTTATCGTCCCAACAATATCGCCAATTACAATTGCTGCGGACACGAGACTACAGAAATTGGAACGTGGCTCAATGGTAGCGTGTCCCCTGGTCGAATAATCACTTTTCTTGTGACACCAGTCGGCGGTCGTGTGCGGCCATCCATCGTCTAGGCGAACGGGTGCTCGAAACATGAATCACGCCAAGGACCCAATCGGTGGGGGCAGTATTACGAGGGGGTGTTGATAATTCCTTGGCTTTTCCTAGTTAAAATGATTATTGATATAGAGTAATTCTGATGTTTCGGCATTAAACCTCGCTCTTTACACTACAAAATGTGATAATAACTCCCCATGAACCATAGACCTTGCCGTTGTTGGGGAGGCTTGCGTGCCTCAGCGATACAGATCGCCGTACCGTAGGTGCAACCACAACGGAGGGGTATCTGTTGAGAGGCCAGACAAACCCGGATGTAAAACAGTCCCCCATTTGGATCTCCGAGCGGGGACTACTCAAGAGGACGTCGTTATCAGGAGAAAGAAAACTGGCGTTCTACGGATCGGGGCGTGGAATGTCAGATCCCTTAATCGGGCAGGTAGGTTAGGAAATTTAAAAAGGGAAACAGATAGGTTAAAGTTAGATATAGTGGGAATTAGCAAAATAACTGATGATGGTCGAGGTAGAGAAGATATACAATGCAGACAGGCAATGGCAAGAAAAACGTTTCTGAAGAAGAGAAATTTATTAACATCGAGTATAGATTTACGTGTCAGGAAGTCTTTCTGAAAGTATTTGTATGGAGTGTAGCCATGTATGGAACTGAAACATGGACGATAAATAGTTCGGACAAGAAGAGAATAGAAGCTTTCGAAATGTGGTGCTACAGAAGAATGCTGAAGATTAGATGGGTAGATGGGTAGTTCACACAACTAATGAGGAGGTATTGAATAGAATTGGGGGGAAGAGGAGTTTGCGGCACAACTTAACTAGAAGAAGGGATCGTTTGGTAGGACATGTTCTGAGGCATCAAGGGATCACCAATTTAGTATTGGAGGACAGCGTGGAGGGTAAAAATCGTAGAGGGAGACCAACAGATGAATACACTAAGCAGATTCAGAATGATGTAGGTTGCAGTACGTACTGGGAGATGAAGCAGCTTGCACGGGATAGAGTAGCATGGAGAGCTGCATCAAACCAGTCTCAGGACTGAAGACCACAACATCAACTGTGTAGCTGTAACACTGGCTTTTATTTTTCTGTGCAGGTATGAAGTGAACATGGTGCAAGAAAATATATAACTTCACATTGAAAGAGAGTCGTACCGTGATTAAGTGCCGGCCGGGATGGTCGAGCGGTTCTAGGCGCTACAGTCTGGAACCGAGCGACCGCTACGGTCGCAGGTTCGAATCCTGCCTCGGGCATGGATGTGTGTGATATCCTTAGGTTAGTTAGGTTTAAGTAGCTCTAGGGGACTGAAGACCTCAGAAGTTAAGTCCCATAGTGCTCAGAGCCATTTGAACCATTTTTTATGATTAAGTATTTTTTGAAAAGGCAACACAGCCAAACAAATTTATAATCGAATGTCTGGCACACTGGGTAGTAACTTCTCTTCTTACTCCACTATCAAGGATTGGGTTACCGCATTGAAATCGGGCATTTTAGCACTGAAGAGAAGAGCATGCTGGAAGGCTAGCTGAAGTCAGAGTTCCGGAAACGGTGGATGCTGTTCATTCCACGATACTGGATGATAGGAGGATAACTGCTTAAAGACAGCAGAGACCATGGGCATATCAAGAAAACGTGTTGGTCATATTATTCATTTTTGACATGAGAAAGCTTTCGGCCAAATGGGTTTCCAGATGTCTCAATGCAGACCAAAAGCATTAATGAGCGTTTGCTTTGTCTAATTTCGCCGGGATCCTGTGGGATTTTAGTATGGTCTCGTCACCACCGACGAGACATAAACATGCACTTATGATCCAGAGACCAGAGAACAGTCCAAAGAATAGAGACACAGTTGATCCCCACGTCCAAAGAAGTTCAAAACACAAAGATCAGCAGACAAGTTGGTGAATCCTACTTATTGACTACTTACGACATGGTATAAACCATCACCGCAACGTTCTATATTGATCTTCAGGACAAACGTACATGAAACTTGAGAAAAGGACTCTTGTTGCTGCAAGACAATGCCCCTCCTCACAAAACCTGCATCATGTAGAAAAAAAATGGACATATCTGCACTTTGAAATCCTCAAAAATCCACCATTTTCATCTGATTTAGCCACCTCAGGCTATTATCCGTTCCCAAACCTCAAGAAACATGTCAAAGGAAGACGACTTCTGAACAATGAGGAAGTCAGAAAGGCTGCAGATGAGTGGTTTTACAGCATAACGGTTTTTTTAAAAGGTAGGTTAAAGAAGTTGGAACAGAGGTGTTGAGCTCAAGGGGGAATATGTTGAGTAAATAATTTTTTTCAAATTCATTCAAAAATGGTTCAGATGGCTCTGAGCACTATGGGACGTAACTTCTGTGGTCATCAGTCCCCTAGAACTCAGAACTACTTAAACCTAAGGACATAACACACATCCATGCCCGAGGCAGGATTCGAACCTGCGACCGTAGCGGTCGCGCCGTTCCAGACTGCAGCGCCTAGAACCGCTCGGCCACTCCGATCGGCTCAAATCCATTACGACACTTTTTCTTTATAAACCCAAGGATTTATCAGCACCCCTGGTATGCCATGGTAGACATCCAGCTCGCCATACATGGAATCTGTGGTAGCAGTTGAAGGCACGATGAAAGCTGTCGATTACGTGAACAAAATTGCAGACCTCTTGCCATGCTTAATGTTTGCACCGATGGTAAGATCTCCCAGCAGGATAATTATTCGTATCAAAGTGCCACATGGTGCTACAGTAATTTGAAGAGCATGATTGTGGACTCTTGTTGATCTTTTAGCCCCTACATTCACCCGATCTGTACGCAATGGAAAGCGCCACACAAACCACCCGCACGTAATTTACGAAAATGCGTGACCTGTGAGTAGACACGTGGTACCGCATACCTCTACAAGTCAACCAACGACTTGTGGACTCAGTAGTAACTGCAATCTCTGCTGTTTTGCGTTCCAGAATTGGATCATTCCGCTGTTAAGGAGGTGGTCGTTGTAGTTTTGGTTCATCAATGTAAGTTCGTCTCGAAGACCAGCGATTTGCTAACACAAGTTAGTATGTCGAGGCCATAGTATAATAAACAAATACTGCACAGCTTTATGAACCGCTCTTACATACTGCCCAGCCCCACTATTCATTCTTAAACTTTGAACATGGTCGTAGTGTGTTTCAGCCAGACAGTTATTTGCTCTGACTCGATCGTGCGTTCGTTCATGACCATTAAAATGTTTTTCTGCTTTTTACTCAAAACTTAATGTTCTGTCCTCTAGTATAAAAAATGTTGAAATTAAATTACAATTCCAAACAGTGTGTCTCAGTGCACACATTTACATAAAGACAAAACTAACTGGCGTTCACTGTGGAGGAAATTAAATCAAAACTGTTACTCAAGAACCACTACCAAAATCTAACTGTGCACTGCCCAAAAATACTGAAACACTGATATTACGCAGAAACACTATGAAACACATACTGTTGACTGGCCCATTAAAAATCTGAATTAAAAGAGAATGTTTAGAATTTGTGCAATGGAAACTTAAGAAGAGAAAAGAAAGATCCAACAAAATATGAAAAAAATGTCGTATAAAAAATTTCATCATAATTAGCAGCAACAGCACAGCATGAGGAAATCTTACCAACACGCTAAAGTAAAACTAAACTACTGGGAGGAAGATTGGGATGATTTTTTCATACTAGAATAAACATCTTACTTGAAATAAAAATAACAATCCGTTCATTATAATGACAATGCTGTATCTTAAACTCTAGTTTCACAAGAACATAAAAATTACAGACAACCAAAAACTTTACTTTCTTTGCAAAAGTATGATAAGGCAATGCTTCTGCGATTATGCAAACTGAAATGAATTAAACTGAAAGGACCTAAACAGAGATGTGGATTGGGACTGTTCTGTTGCAAGAATTGCTAACACAATCAGTACGCGCCAGCAAAAATTATTACCTTAAAAACATATCCAGAATGCAAATCCACTTTCTCTGTTCTATAAATACTGCATCTGTAAGTCCCTCCATCAGATTAATAATTCCTAACAATTTTCTTGAGCAAATTCCTCCTCCAATATGCACTACGCTAAAAGTTCTGCTAGCCTACTCCATGTCCAACACTCTGCTCCACAGCTGAGCCAAAGATACACAAGTTCAGACTACGGTCACTGTCGTTAAGTCGACTAGTCCACAGATGTCACACGCTACTGCTTGCTCTCGCAACATAAACTATCCGCAAATAAATGTCCAGTCCACCTATATATGTTGTGAGTTAACGAGCATTTCGCTCTCATTTAAAGATATGGCCGAAAGAGTCAGCCTTCATGAATTGTGAAACGATCCCTGTCGTCCAGGGCCGTGTGCCACAAAGATCACAAATTCGCCACGAAATAGGAAAATTCACAGACATCTATTGTGCTGAATGGGGCCTAAGCGCTGTAGTGTGCGAGTGAGACAGACGAGAACCTACGTCATAGGGAAACGCAGTAGAAGCCGTTTCTGGCCAGGGAGATGTAGCGGTGTTAAATATGGCGGACCTAAGGTCGGCCGTAAAGGGAAACATTTATGAAAACTATTTAATTCTGTAGTAGTTCAGGGAATAAAGCCACAGTAATTTTAATCTACCATTCTTCATAAATTTTCATGGTGATCATATCTATAGTAATTTAGGATTTACTTTTAAAGTGAAATTGACAAGTTTTGTAATAAAGGCCTGAATGCTAAAATCTGAACGCTTTTGTCGATCTTAACGGTCGAAATTTGATATAGAAGCGCATCATTAAAGTGACAAAAGTTGTAAATATCAACTCTTTAACTTTATTTGTTTAAAAGATATAGTAAATTTAAATTATCAGTATTTTCAGTTAAGCATCAGATCATCACTTCCTCCACGCAGAACACATTGAACGATGACGGCATGACACCTTATTGAATCTCAGGTAATAGAATATTTGTTGTAAGTTTTAGTGCATATCAGTTACTTTTGTTCTTTATTTATTTATCAGAAAGCTCATTGGTGCTAGGCTACTGTCTGTGACTTTCAAAGTTAAGAAGGAAATTATATTGGTTTATATAAAAGAATTTAACGTTTATTATCTAATGGGTATTATTGTTGGCCGGCCGCTGTGGCCGAGCGGTTATGGCGCTTCAGTCCGGAACCGCGCTGCTGCTACGGTCGCAGGTTCGAATCTTGCCTTGGGCATGAATGTGTGTGATGTCCTTAGGTTGGTTAGGTTTAATTAGTTCTAAGTCTAGGGGACTGATGACCTCAGATGTTAAGTCCCATAGTGCTTAGAACCATTTTGATAGAACTGTTGCTTTATTTAGAAAGTGAAAGCGGTCAAGCTTCGATTATTTGAATATGTTAAAATGTAAAATAATGTAGAATAAGCTGTAGACAATCAGATGGACGGCTTCAGCAAAGGGAACTGCACTAGTCAGTCGAACGATAATGTTCGGTGCGGGAGACGCTGCCAGGGACGGGCAGAGGGACAATTCTGGTCTAGACACCAAAGGGTACAGTGTTGGTGGAGACACGAAAACGAACAGTTCGGATTAAGACGCGAAAGCAGACAGTCGGCCTTTGGGTAGATAGGAAATGAAATGTCTTACAAAATTTCGCGGTGTGTGGTATCGCGGAACTTAGTCTCTGAGCGGTGAGCAGCTGCGCGCCCGGTGTGAACTTTTCGTGTAAATAAAGAGGTGGGGTATTGGACTTGTGTTTAGCCATGAGATTGTGAATGACCGAACTGTGTCAAATGGATATGCGCTCGAGTGTAACAGTAACTCTAAATACGACCACTTTCGCTATTAGTTTGCTTTCTGAGTAAACATTATTCTAACCAAATCGCAACTGTGTGACCTACATCATTTGAAGGGCTTATTTCAATAGTGACACAAGCTCATTTTTGTTCATTGTGAGATACAGAGTCCTAAAGTTAAATCAGCGCTGAAAAATCTACAGCTGAGATACCAGAAATATCCAAGCATATGGCTTCTTGCTAGAGATGAACCTTTCTTTCTGTTTGTTTGGATCATTAATTGCAGAAGCATTATAGGCAGAAAAGTGGAGGTAATGGACTTGTACCACTATTGAAATGAGCCCTTCATTTATGGGTCGTTAATTTAGTTCCGGATACTATTATTACTGTTATTATATATTATATTAACTTTGTATTTCGCAAACTTGCCATCGGCCAGACAATTTAACCAAAGGATCACTAGTATTTAATTTAGGGCGTGTAATGCGGCGCGTGCGGTTCAACCCCTAGACGAATTTGAGCCAAGACATTTCGACTAAGAGGAACCACATGTGCACCCGAACATCTTTGGGATGTTAGCTCGCAGTGTAGACCTTTAACGTGTTTCTGTTTAAAGCTTGCCAAAATAGATACAGTTGTTTAGTAACCTTGGCTTCATACCTGGACAACATTCGGCGACCTTACTGGCAGCCAATCAAACCGGTTCAATGTTGGCACGTGTTAAATATTGGAAGGGCGAAGGATAAGAATTTACGTGCCCTCTTGTACTGTCTCTGCAAGAGAACAGACGCTGTTTCGATCCAGATCCGCAATTAGTCAAAGCTTTATGAATTTTCAACTTTGCCCCTGTGATGTATTAAGTCGTGAATCCCGCTGTTGCCAGTTGTTCCCTAAGGGCAAGTGATAATGAAACCCTAAGCGAGGCTGCCTATTAAGTTTGCAAATCCCATGGGCAAGACCTTCAGTACACCGTTACGGAATAAATGAAAGGTTTTAAGCTCTGGAGTACTTCTCGACACCTGATTTAAATCACCCTGGACGCCGACAAACTTTTGCCATTTTTTTCAGGAGCTATAACGACTGAGTGTGTATACAATGCACAAGTGTCGTCCATGACATTTTCTTTTGTGGCTTGGCGTACAGTCACGTTCTAGTCTAGATTTTCTAGTCAGATATTTTCGAAGCGTTTAAAAAATTTGTTGATGCGGGTCGCATGCAACTCCGACATGAAGGTTACGTCATATTAAATGAAAGATGCACTCAGTTAGTCAGAAAAATTTTATTCATCTAGAAGAATACGAGCAGTCGTTTTCGAGAAAAAGGCGTGCCTTACCGAGCTAACCTAAGCGATCAGGCGTTGACTTGATTCACTATAATGCATGCGCCGTCCAGAATGCTCCGGTAAGAATTTTTCGAAAATCTGTTTCCGAGCTCGAATTTCACTCACATCATCCTATAGCAAAAGGTATTGCTTCCTTCTGATCTCTTTGAGGATAGTGAATTGCTGAAAGCTTCATTTATGAACAACCTAAACCCCACTCACGTAATTCTATCCAGAGAGGTTGTAAAATATCCGTTGGTTCTTGTAGTAAAATTAGTAGAAAGTGTGTGTTCGTGAATCTCATGATAAGTATTCGATCTGTATCATATTAACCCATCCGGTACATGCCTTCCGGACACTTCACGTCATATTCGAACCACCTCTCTTCTGCCTGGATGCGACAGTATCAAAACGACTCAGCGACGCCCGCCACGGAAACGAACTTACCGCTCCTCGCACTTCTCCATTTGCAATATTTCTATCTCTCTCAATCCCTCCGTCTTCCCCCCCCCCCCTCTCTCTCTCTCTCTCTTTCTCTCTCTTTTTCTAGCGCAATATCTGAATCTTGTGCAGATGCGGTTGCGGCTAACTCAGGAAAAGTTGTAATGGGCTGGCTTAAACGGCAGAAGCGCGCGCGTTGTTACGACACTGAAGATGCGCTTGTTTGCGGCGGTACTTTTTATGTGTTTGGTGAGGGGCGGGAGGGGGGGTAGGCGGAGGAGCACGAGGAGGAAGCGACGCTCTGTGTGGAGAGAACTTGGCCGGCACTGCTGTTGACACCACGAATGCTCTGAGACCCATGCCCAGAGTTCCATTTGCGCTGTAACCGGAAGTTCTGTAGTTCCCTCTTCACCCAGAACTTTGCCGACCGCTCTCTGGAAGAAACAATGGAAACAGACAGTGCATGTTAAAAATCGTAAAATGTACATTGCACGCGACTAATTGCTATTAGCCACAAACTATGAAACAACCCCTTAGACCGAGCGAGGTGGCGCAGTGGTTAGCACACTGGACTCGCATTCGGGAGGACGACGGTTCAGTCCCGTCTCCGACCATCCTGATTTAGGTTTTCCGTGATTTCCCTAAATCGTTTCAGGCGAATGCCGAGATGGTTCCTTTGAAAGGGCACGGCCGATTTCCTTCACAATCCTTCCCTAACCCGAGCTTGAGCTCCGTCTCTAATGACCTCGTTGTCGACGGGACGTTAAACACTAACCACCACCACCATCCCCTTAGAACAATTATGTATTACTGTGCTGATAAACCTCTTACGTTATTTGATTTTAAAACAGCTGAGCAAAACTCAACGTACTCAAACATTTCTCTCTTTACTTATTCTGATCAACACTAAACTCACACACTATATTTTTACCGCAACGCAATCTGACTTTAAATAATCCCTACAAAAGAATCGCCCTGACTAACAATAACCTATACCTTTCATGTATCACTTACTTCACAAAAATCTTCGTTACTCGAACTACTGCAATACAGCGAGCGCCAATACTGCCAGTTAAATAAAAGATTCTAACTACTGAAGGCACTAACTACTGATAGGCATATAGTTAGCAAATGAAAGATTTTTGATAGAGAATAGTGTTCAAAAGTCATAATATATATGTATAATTTGTGACATCCAGTTTGGCAAATTTCCTTTTTTTGACGGACACACGTCCAGCTCGTCCTCTCATATTAACATCTCAAAACTCTGGCTTCTCTCTCCCACCTCCAACTGCGCAACGCTACGTGCTGTTCACATCCAACTGCCCAACACTACAATAGCAAATATTCCAACAATGCAAACCAGCCACAGACTGCACACAGCACAGTCAGTGATTTTCATACAGAGCGCTACGTGGCGTTACCAACATAAAAACCTAAACAACCTACTTACATAGATCCCATGCTCCCCACAAAAAATTTTGCAAATTGTTTTGGGCAGTGCCCAATACAGATTTGAAAAAAAATTTCATAATTACCATAACAAAGATATCAAATGCACACACTTGTTGATACACTGTTGGACAAAAGCAAAATTTGTTCTCATAAAGACAGTCCTGATCATTCATCACAGTAATAATTACATTGCACAAAGTCTGATCAGTAAAAGAAAATGTACACAGAAGTAGTGGATTTCCATGCAGTCTTGAAGAAGTAGTGTTGTCCTTCCAACGGAAAGACAGTGCTGACTCTTGACATGCAGACAGGTAATGGGCCACAACAGAGCAAACCCACAGAGAGTCAGCAATTTTCATACAGAGCGCTACGTGGCGTTACCAACATATAAGCCTAAACAGCCTACTTCCAACTGATACAACTACTACGCTATCCTCCAAGGACAAAGAGCAAGGAAAGAAGATAGAACCACGAGTGTTCTTTCACTCCACCACAAGTAGCTAACAGACCGTCCCTATAATACTGTATCAAACTAGATAAGTATTTCATTTTTCATATTTAAGGATTACTGAAAACATCGATATAACAGCAGCTAAACAAATCTCCTACTACATTGACCATTGCACACAGTGGACGCTACACTATTGTTCTACTCGAGAGTGCAGCCTGGGAGGCTTTGTAACGCTACTGGGTTCTTTCAAATTATGTCTGTGTCTCTCTCTCTTTCACACTTGTTTTCTGTATTGAGAGTGCCGATCATCGAGGCATTAGAAATAGGAGCGTGCCATCTCCTTATTACCTGCTGTTGGAAGAAATTTCAGTGGATCCAAATCTTTCAAAACGTTTCTGTTTCCTATTTTACGATGCGAAGCAGCTTAAAACCTAACTCTGCGACGTGCTTAATGGATCAACTGGAAGGTGCTACCACGGGGAAGTGAGTTAGTGAGATGGCAGATGTAAACCAGCTGATGGACAGAGAGACTAGGCTGAGTGGTGAACAGGTTACGCCCACAGGCGAGAGATAGTGTAGCTCGAAGCAAGGAAATATAACCTTTTCGACTCAAGTGTAGCGGGAAGAACGTTGCAAAGGAACTGTGTAGCATTTCCATACCGAAAGCCGTGCTAATGTCGCTGAGACTGATTGACAAGCAGAGCAGTGTAGCTAAAGATCATCAAATGTAAACGGCAACTCTGGTTTAACCCATACTGATATGCTTTTGCAAATTGCCTGCAGTTTTCAAAGCGACACTCGCAATAACTTACGACGTAGAACAGTACGTCTGTTCCCACCACAGAAGGAAATGAGGTACTAACACTAGGGCATTCGAATGCACAAGATAGTATCTAATATCAATATGACGAGTGTCTGCACTAATGTACAGAAGCCCGCCCTGGTAGCCGCTCGGTCTAACGCGCTGCTTCCCGAGCGGGAAGGCGGTCCGGTCCCGGGCACCAATCCGCCCTGCGGGTTAGTGTCGAGGTCCGGTGTGCCGGCCTGCCTGTGGATGGTTTTTAAGGCGGTTTTCCATCTGGCTCGGCGATTGCGGGCTGGTTCCCCTTATTTCTCCTCAGTTACGAGGTGCATTCAAGTTCTAAGGCCTCCGATATTTTTTCTACTTAACTACTCACCCGAAATCGATGAAAGTGGCGATACTTCTCGACATAATCGCTCTGCAGACGTACACATTTTTCACAACGCTGACGCCATGATTCCATGGCAGCGGTGAAGGCTTCTTTAGGAGTCTGTTTTGACCACTGGAAAATCGCTGAGGCAATAGCAGCACGGCTGGTGAATGTGCGGCCACAGAGAGTGTCTTTCATTGTTGTAAAAAGCCGAAAGTCACTAGGAGCCAGGTCAGGTGAGTAGGGAGCATGAGGAATCACTTCAAAGTTGTAATCACGAAGAAACTGTTGCGTAACGTTAGCTCGATGTGCGGGTGCGTTGTCTTGGTGAAACTGCACACGTGCAGCCCTTCCCGGACGTTTTTGTTGCAGTGCAGGAAGGAATTTGTTCTTCAAAACATTTTCGTAGGATGCACCTGTTACCGTAGTGCCCTTTGGAACGCAATGGGTAAGGATTACGCCCTCGCTGTCCCAGAACATGGACACCATCATTTTTGCAGCACTGGCGGCTACCCGAAATTTTTTTGGTGGCGGTGAATCTGTGTGCTTCGATTGAGCTGACTGGCGCTTTGTTTCTGGATTGAAAAATTGGCATCCACGTCTCATCCATTGTCACAACCGACGAAAAGAAAGTCCCATTCATGCTGTCGTTGTACGTCAACATTGCTTGGCAACATGCCACACGGGCAGCCGTGTGGTCATCCGTCAGCATTCGTGGCACCCACCTGGATGACACTTTTCGCATTTTCAGGTCGTCATGCAGGATTGTGTGCACAGAGCCCACAGAAATGCCAACTCTGGAGGCGATCTGTTCAACAGTCATTCAGTGATCCCCCAAAACAATTCTCTCCACTGTCTCGATCATGTCGTCAGACCAGCTTGTGCGAGCCCGAGGTTGTTTCGGTTTGTTGTCACACGATGTTCTGCCTTCATTAAACTGTCGCACCCACGAACGCACTTTCGACACATCCATAACTCCATCACCACATGTCTCCTTCAACTGTTGATGAATTTCAATTGGTTTCACACCACGCAAATTCAGAAAACGAATGATTGCACGCTGTTCAAGTAAGGAAAACGTCGCCATTTTAAGTATTTAAAACAGTTCTCATTCTCGCCGCTGGCGGTAAAATTCCATCTGCCATACGGCGCTGCCATCTCTGGGATGTACTGACAATGAACGCGGCCTCATTGTAAAACAATGCGCATGTTTCTATCTCTTTCCAGTCCAGAGAAAAAAAATCGGAGGCCTTAGAACTTGAATGCACCTCGTACACTATGTCGGCGATTGCTGCACTAACACTGTCTCCATGTACGTGTACACCATAATTATTCTACCATGCAAACATTTGGGATTACACTTGTGTCGTATGAAACGTTCCTGGGGAGGTCCACTGGGGGCTGAACCGCACAGTAACCCTGGGTTCGGTGTGCGGCGGCGGTGGAGTGGGTGGACTGCTGTGTCCTGTTGTGGGTTTGTGAACCACTCAGGGCTACGGGCGGGACAAAGTCTCTCCATTGTTTCTAGGTCCCTGGTTCAATACGCAATAACAGTGTACAGAAGATGCACAAAAATATGAAAACACCAGAAACATAACACAATACCACATCTAATACGTTGTAGCAAAACCGGTGGCATTCGAACTATGTTCCAGTTTTCTCGATATGGATAAATTTTCTCTAAGTAGATAAATTCACGTCCTGAAAGGTTTTCAAGGGAATGTTATGTCATTCTTCTTGCAAAATTATGGGAGATTCAGGTAACGGTGTGCAGTGATCTCGCACCCGTCTCTGCAACGTAGACCACAAAGGCTCAATAATAGTGATATCTGGTGACCGGTGGCCAGGGGAGATGCAACAATTCGTCACA
Source organism: Schistocerca americana (assembly GCF_021461395.2). Classification (NCBI taxonomy): domain Eukaryota; kingdom Metazoa; phylum Arthropoda; class Insecta; order Orthoptera; family Acrididae; genus Schistocerca; species Schistocerca americana. The sequence continues at coordinate 598,349,948 of NC_060125.1, read as the reverse complement.
GAACTTGTCCTGGACAATCTGAACTGTGAGAGTGAACAGGGGCGCTGTCGTCTTGGAACATTGGGGAACAAACATTGCACCATGGCATGGTCCTTGTAAGTAGGCTATTTAGGTTTTTATGTTGGTAGCGCCACGTATCGCTCTGTATGAAAATCACTGACTGTGCTGTGTGCAGTCTGTGGCTGGTTTGCATTGTTGGAATATTCTCTATTGTAGTATTGGGCAGTTGTTGGATGTAGTTGCGCAGTTGGAGGTGAGCCGCCAGCAGTGGTGGATGTGGGGAGAGAGATGACAGAATTTTGAGAGCGGATGATCTGGACGTGTGTCCATCAGAGACAGTAAATTTTTAAGACTGGATGTCATCAACTGATATATTATGCCTTTCGAACACTATTAAGGTAAATACATTGTTTGTTCTCTATCAAAATCTTTCATTTGCTAATTACGCCTGTCAGTAGTTAGTGCCTTTAGCAGTTGGAATCTTTTATTGAGTTGCAGTATTGGCGCTCGCTGTATTGCAGTAGTTTGTGTAACGAAGATTTTTGTGAGGTGATTCATGAAAGGTATAGGTTACTGTTAGTCAGGGCCATTCTTTTGTAGGGATTATTGAAAGTCAGATTGCGTTGCGCTAAAACTATTGTGTGTCAGTTTAGTGTTGATCAGAATATGTAAAGAGAGAAATGTTTGAGTACGTTCAGTTTTGCTCAGCTGTTTGAAAATCAATTAACGTAGAGGTTTTCCAGCACTGTTATTTATAATTTTTTTCTAAGGGGATGTTTCAAAATGTTCACACAAAAATTTTTCTACGGGGATGTTTCAACCTCACCAGCCAAAATATTCACACAATCTCGGCAGTAGTGCGACCGTGTAGAGCAACCATGGGGCCCATGGAGTACCACGATGTGGCTGACCTAATCATTCCTGAATGCCCACTATATTTCATTATTGGAACGTAAATTCGGCCAGAAGGTGGAAACAATGTGAAACAAGACTCATACGATGAAATAACTTTCTTCCATTGCTCCACAGTTCATATGGCTTCGGCACTATATTTATCTTTACGAGCATTTGCATAATTGATGAGTGGTTTTGGAGTTCCAGCTAGCACTGCAATTCCCTGCTCGCTTCTGGAGCTCCCTTTGTGTTACTTCGGTGCGGACAGTGTTCGCGAGTCCAACTTTCGGTTCTGCAATGACATTTGCAGCTCCTGTCCTCTTGTTTTTAGTCACCATCCTCTTCGACTACCATCCGTCATGATCACTCAACACACACTTTCGTCCACGTTGTGAGTTAGTGGATGAAGTTTTTCCGCTTTCCCTGTGTGCGTAATCGTTCTCCAGTACGATACGTCTCGCAGCACTGAACACATCGGCTACCTTAATTACGGCAGGACCCAAAGTACGAGAACCAACAATTTGCCCTCGTCCAATTCAGTAAGTTCCGACACAGCGCACTCATAGCTGCACAGGACACTCTTCTGACCACTGCTGGCTCTTGCAACGTATTGGGGACATTACACAGGTGCCTTTTTTCGTCAAATACGACAGCGCAACCTGCAGACTTGGCTAGCGTCAGCGTTTATGTTCAACCGTACGTATCTTGCGGCGCTTCCGTATTTTTGTCCAACCCTAAACTTCAGCTTCCACAAGTACTCAACATTTGTAATTACTAAAGTAATAGCAGTAATCTTGATAGTTCTTATAGGAGAACACGACGTTGAACTAGGCAGCCTTCTCCAGGGCGCCCATACCGATTGGCAGTGTCGGTGAAAAGTGCGTGGTGGGAGGCGCCTCCATAGCTCTCACAGAATGGAAAAAAGTGTGTTGTAGTCAGGTGTTTTTCTTTCAAGCAAATGATTTAAAAGTCGGTATTGCACACCGTTTTAACGGAGTCACTGTACGTTTTTATCCCATTCCACTTCCGTAACATACATTAAAAATTCTTGATACATGAAGGTCCAGGCCCCCACTACTAACTATCGTACGGGTACCATTGTGCCTTCTCTCATCCTCACTATGCGAGATGTTGGCAGTGGCGTTAATTCTGAGGTGATAGGCCTATAATCTATATATGCAGAGAAGAGTCTCCGTTTCTTTGTTTGTAATTCATACAAATCTACATTTTTGTTCCGATCTTGGCGAGATGTTGCAGACTTTATCTTCAAGAGAAGAGGACGATCACTGGCACCATAAGATTTCTTAATCTCACTTGAAGCATATACGCATGTAGTATATAAAGGGGAAAGGTTTTTACCAAAAATGTGTAAAGCTCTTGGCCGATTTACTCCAAATTCCTCCACGATTCCCTACAGAACATTTGGACGGACATAGGCTCGATATTTTTTAAGATACACAATATATCAATATACCTAAAAACGTTATAAAGGAGAAAAGTTGTTACCAAACATCTTGAAAAGTAGATGAGCAATCTACTTCAAAGTTCTTGGAGGTTTTACCTTAAATTTCTACATTAAGATGAAACAACGAGGAAAATTAATGAAAAATTAAATATCTAACAAACAAAGTATACCGTGATAAACTGTCCGTAATACCTACCGCAAGAATAAACTAAAGTGGCAATACCCGTCTTGGGAGATAGTACAAGCAGACGTCAGTAGGCCGCAAGACGAGAAAAAGCTCCAGTATTTGACAGAAAAATGATTCCAAACTCTCATTTACTGATTAGTTGCCGTGTTACATACGACATATACCGTAGAAAATATTTTAGTGTTTCACAGTTATCTTATTATTAGAATCCACAGTGCAATAGAAACGCTAAGGCAGGTCGTGGATAGAGTGCCAACAAAAGTCACAACATCGCAGCCCGATCAGAAGATCGAACAGAAGCCGAGATTTCCCGTACTGTGGCGGAAACTGTTCCAATAGTTCGAGTCGTGAAAGGCTGACGCCTTAGCTGAAACAATAGCAGACGAGTTCTCAAAAAATGAGATACTTATCGCAAAATGTAACAACAGATGCTGCAACTAATCATCTTTTCGGACAGCATATTTTTAGAGTAAGAATATTTCATGAAGAAAATCTAGTGTATAGAAATGATAAAACTACGTACTCGTATTTTACAGTTAGCTTTTAGGTACATTATGGGTTACAGAGACATTATTTCAATTTGTAATTTAAAAAGGAACCGATTCATAATCTGTGATATACACTATGTGATCAAAAGTATGCGGACACCCCCCCAAAAACATACGTTTTTCATATTAGGTGCATTGTGCTGCCACCCACTGCCAGCTATTCCATAACAGCGACCTCGTGAGAGAGCAGAATAGGGCGCTCCGCGGAAATCACGGACTTCGAACGTGGTCAGGTGATTGGATGTCATTTGTGTCAAACTTCTGTGCGCGAGATTTCCACGCTCCTAAACATCCCTAGGTCCACTGTTTCCGATGTGATAGTGAAGTGGAAACGTGAAGGGACACGTACAGGACAAAAGCATACTGGTCGACCTCCTCTGTTGACTGACACAGACCGCCCGCAATTGAAGAGGGTCGTAATGTGTAATAGGCAGACATCTATCCAGGCCATCATATGCAATTTCCAAACTGCATCAGGATCCACTGGTAAGTACTATGACAGTTAGGCGGGAGGTGAGAAAACTTGGATTTCATGGTCGAGCTGCTGCTCATAAGCGACACATCACGCCGGTAAATGCCAAACTACGCCTCGCTTGGTGTAAGGAGCGTAAACATTGGACGATTGTACAATCAAAAAACGTTGTGTGGAGTGACGAATCACGGTGCACAATGTGGTGATCCGCCGGCAGGGTGTGGGTATGGCGAATGCCCGCGTGTGTAGTGCCAACAGTAAAATTCGAAGGCGGTGGTGTTACGGTGTGGTCATTTTTTTCATGGAGGAGGCTTGCACCCCTTGTTGTTTTGCGTGACACTATCACAGCACAGCCCTGCATTGATGTTTTAAGCACCTTCTTGCTTCCCACTGTTGAAGAGCAATTCGGGGATGCGACTGCATCTTTCAACGCCACCGAGCACCTGTTCATAATGCACGGCCTGTGGCGGAGTGGTTACACGACAGTAACAACCCCATAATGGACTGGCCTGTACACAGTCCTGACCTGAATCCTATAGAACACCTCTGGGATGTTTTGGAAAGCCGACTTCGTGCCAGGCCTCATCGACCTACACTGATACCTCTCCTCAGTGCAGCACTGCGTGAAGAATGGACTGCCATTCCCCAAGAAATCTTCCAGCACCTGATTGGACGTATGTTTGCGAGACTGGAAGCTGTCATCAAGGCTAAGGGTGGGCCACTACCATATTGAATTCCAGCATTACTGATGGAGGGCGCCAAGAACTTGCAAGTTATTTTTAACCAGGTGTCAGGATACTGTTCAACACATAGTGTACACTGAAGCGCCAAAGAAACTGATACAGGTATGCATATTCAAATACAGAGATATGTACTCGGGCAGAATACGCCGCTACGGTCGGGAACGCCTATATAGGACAAGAAGGGCATAGCGCATTTGTTAGATCGGTTACTGCTGCTACTGTGGGAGGTTATTAAGATTTAAGTCAGTTTGAACGTGGTGTTACAGTCGGCACAAGAGCGATGGACCCAGCATCTGCGAGGCAGCAATGAAGTGGGAATCTTCCAATACGACCATTTCACGAGTGTACCGTAAACATCAGGAATCCAACGAAACATTAAACTTCCGACATCGCTGCGGCCGGGAAAAGATCCTGTAAGAACGGAACCAACAGAGACTGAACAGAATCGTTCAACGTGACGAAAGTACAACCCTTCCGCAAATTGCTGCAGATTTCAATGATGGGCCATCAATAAGTGTCAGCGTGCGAACCATTCAACGAAACATCGTCGATATAGGCTTTTGGACCCGAAGGCCCACTCGTATACTCCTGATGACTGCTCGGCACAAAGCTTTACCCCTCGGCTGGGCCCGTCAGCAGCGACATTGGACTGTTGATGACTGGAAACATGTTGCCTGGTCGGACGAGTCTTGTTTCAAAATGTATCGAGCGGATAAACGTGTACGGGTATGGAAGCAACTTCATGAAGCCATGGATCCAGCATGTCAACAGGGGACTGTTCAAGCTGGTGGAGGCTCTGTAATGGTGTGGAGTGTGTGCAGTTAGGGTGAAATGGGACCACCAAACGTCTAGAAACGACAGGTCACACGTACGTAAGCATCCTGTCTCATCACCTGCATCCATTCATGTCCATTGTGTATTCCGACGGACTTGCGCATTCCCAGCAGTACAATGCGACACCCCACACGTCCAGAATGGCTACAGAGTGACTGCAGGAACACTCTTCTGAGCTTAAACACTTCTGCTGGCCACCAAAGTCCCCACACGTGGACATCATTGAGCATGTATTGGATGCCTTGTAGCGTGCTGTTCAGAAGACATCTCCACGCCTTCGTACTCCACGGATTTATGGACAGCGCTGCAGGATTCGCTCCAGCACTACTTCAGACTTTAGTGGAGTCCATGCCGCTTCGTGTTGCGGCATTTCTGCATGGTCGCGGGGGCCCTACGCGGTATCATGCCAGTGTACCAGTTTCTTTGGCTCTTCTGTGTAATTGTTATTATTAAACTTTTGGTTCGAAATTGGTGTAAATTAACAAAAGTATGAACTGAAAGCCTTAAACCGGATTTTTATGACTGCGGCAGGTGAAGACGTATTCATTCGTCGGATTCCGTTGGCACCCTGTGAGTCAAATACGCCCTTCGATTTAAAGCTATTGCAGCTTTCCATGCAACTTGCATTCGCTACGATTACCAAGAACGCACGAGGCCAATGACTTTGTGTGGCAGATATTAAACATCCCGAGCAAAGCCGGGCACTGTAGCTGATTCCTGATATAGGGAAATTTTCGGTACTTTCTGTGACGTTTCAGATTGTTGTAGCAAGCCTGGTGCTCTCTGTTTGTGATGGTCGTGTTTTCGTGTGGTTTTAGTAGTGCAGTTAAGGACTCGGAGTATATAGAGGGTTTATACAAGGGTGATGTACTTGAGGACAATATTATGGAAATGGAAGAGGATGTAGATGAAGAAGAAATGGGAGATAAGATACTGCGTGAAGAGTTTGACAGAGCACTGAAAGACCTGAGTCGAAACAAGGCCCCGGGAGTAGACAACATTCCATTAGAACTACTGATGGCCTTGGGAGAGCCAGTCATGACAAAACTCTACTATCTGGTGAGCAAGATGTATGAGACAGGCGAAATACCCACAGACTTCAAGAAGAATATAATAATTCCAATCCCAAAGAAAGCAATTGTTGACAGATGTGAAAATTACCGAACTATCAGTTTAATAAGTCACAGCTGCAAAGTACTAACGCGAATTCTTTACAGACGAATGGAAAAACTGGTAGAAACCGACCTCGGGGAAGATCAGTTTGGATTCCGTAGAAATGTTGGAACACGTGAGGCAATACTAACCTTACGACTTACCTTAGAAGAAAGATAAGAAAAGGCAAACCTACGTTTCTAGCATTTGTAGACTTAGAGAAAGCTTTTGACAACGTTAACTGGAATACTCTCTTTCAAATTCTGAAGGTGGCAGGGGTAAAATACAGGGAGCGAAAGGCTATTTACAATTTGTACAGAAACCAGATGGCAGTTATAAGAATTGAGGGGCATGAAAGGGAAGCAGTGGTTGGGAAAGGAGTGAGACAGGGTTGTAGCCTCTCCCCGATGTTATTCAATCTGTATATTGAGCAAGCAGTAAAGGAAACAAAAGAAAAATTCGGAGTAGGTATTAAAATTCATGGAGAAGAAGCAAAAACTTTGAGGTTCGCCGATGACATTGTAATTCTGTCAGAGACAGCAAAGGACTTGGAAGAGCAGTTGAATGGAATGGACAGTGTCTTGAAAGGAGGATATAAGATGAACATCAACAAAAGCGAAACAAGGATAATGGAATGTAGTCTAATTAAGTCGGGCGATGCTGAGGGAATTAGATTAGGAAATGAGGCACTTAAAGTAGTAAAGGAGTTTTGCTATTTGGGGAGCAAAGTAACTGATGATGGTCGAAGTAGAGAGGATATAAAATGTAGACTGGCAATGGCAAGGAAATCGTTTCTGAAGAAGAGAAATTTGTTAACATCGAGGATAGATTTAAGTGTCAGGAAGTCGTTTCTGAAAGTATTTGTATGGAGTGTAGCCATGTATGGAAGTGAAACATGGACGATAACCAGTTTGGACAAGAAGAGAATAGAAGCTTTTGAAATGTGGTGCTACAGAAGAATGCTGAAGATAAGGTGGGTAGATCACGTAACTAATGAGGAGGTATTGAATAGGATTGGGGAGAAGAGAAGTTTGTGGCACATCTTGACTAGAAGAAGGGATCGGTTGGTAGGACATGTTTTGAGGCATCAAGGGATCACAAATTTAGCATTGGAGGGCAGCGTCGAGGGTAAAAATCGTAGAGGGAGACCAAGAGATCAATACACTACAGAAGGATGTAGGTTGGAGTAGGTACTGGGAGATGAAGAAGCTTGCACAGGGTAGAGTAGTATGGAGAGCTGCATCAAACCAGTCTCAGGACTGAAGACCACAACAACAACAACAACAACAAGAGCCCGGCGACCGGAGACGCGCCGTGTGGAGCCCGTGTTTCCGCGTCGCCCCCGTGTCAGCAGTCAGCACGGCACTGTCCCGCCGTAATGAGCGCGACGGCTGACAGACGTCAGCGTGAGTGTCAGCAGAGCCTGCCCGCAGCGCTGACAGCCTTGTATAAATTCAAATACGCCTCCGCCGCGGAGGGGAGGGGCTGCGCGCCGCCGCAGACGCGCCGGCTACCATTGTCTCCGGCCTAATGTTGCTGCCGCGCAACCCCACAGCCAGATCTGGCGCCCACAAATACTGACGATTGGCGTCGAACCTGTCACGTACAAAAGTGAAGATACCTTGCAGTGGCTCGATGCTTACGGCACAGAAATACCGAATGGAGATTTGCTGCCTGTATTTGTTTCAAAGGAATTAAATAGAGCCTTGAACAGTGTTAATTATGCAAATATTTCTGTCAATCATCATCAAACAGCAGCTACATTGAACATGCACCTATCAAGAAATAGTAAGTTAAAAGCGTTTTTTGTCATCCGTAAGCCTGCCGCTCGTTGTATCGTTTGTTCCAGTGTTGGTTCCCTTTGATCTGCACCGCGCCTAGTGTGGACGACACGCATTGTTTGAATCAACAGGGCCTGTCGAATCCTGGGGCTGGAGTGTGGACGCGAGGCTCGTGGTCGCATTAAGAATATGTAAGAGGGTACAATGTAGTTCGTCAACAGGGCAGAGACGAAGGGATATCGTTACTGGCTTACCCAGAATATACACTACTGCCCATTAAAATCGCTACACCACGAAGATGACGTGCTACAGACGGGAAACTTAACCGACAGGAAGAAGATGCTGTGTGATATGTAAATGATTAGCTTTTCAGAGCATTCGCAAAAGGTTGGCGCCGGTGGCCACACCTACAACGTGGTGACATGAGGGAAGTTTCCAACCGATTTCTCATACACAAACAGCAGTTGACCGGCGTTGCCTGGTGAAACGTTGTTGTGATGCCTCCTGTAAGGAGGATAAATGCGTACCATCACGTTTCCGACTTTGATAAAGATCGTATTGTAGCCTATCGCGATTGCGGTTTATCATATCGCGACATTGCTGCTCGCGTTGGTCGAAATCCAATGACTGTGAGCAGAATATGGAATCGGTGGGTTCAGGAGGGTAATACGGAACGCCGTGCTGGATCCCAACGGTCTCGTATCACTAGCAGTCGAGATGACAGGCATGTTATCCGCATGGGTGTAACGGATCGTGCAGCCACGTCTCGATCGCTGAGTCAACAGATTGGGACATTTGCAAGACAACAACCATCTGCACGAACAGTTCGACGACGTTTGCAGCAGCACGGACTATCAGCTCGGAGACCGTGGCTGCGGTTACCCTTGAGGCTGCAACACAGACAGGAGCGCCTGCGATCGTGTACTCAACGACGAACCTGGGTGCACGAATGGCAAAACGTCATTTTTTCGGATGAATCCAGGTTCTGTTTACAGTATCATGATGGTCGCATCCGTGTTTGGCGACATCGCGGTGAACGCACATTGGAACCGTGTATTCGTCATCGTCATACTGGCGTATCACCCGGCGTGATGGTATGGGGTGCGATTGGTTACACGTCTCAGTCACATCATGTTCGCATTGACGGCACTTTGAACAGTGGACGCTACATTTCAGATGTGTTACGACCCGTGGCTGTACCCTTCATTCGATCCCTGCGAAACTCTACATTTCAGCAGGATAATGCACGACCGCATGTTGTAGGTCCTGTACGGGCCTTTCTGGATGTAGAAAATGTTCGACTGCTGCCCTGACCAGCGCATTCTGCAGATAACTCACCAATTGAAAACGTCTGGTCAATGGTAGCAGAGCAACTGGCTCGTCACAGTACGCCCGTCACTACTCTTGATGAACTGTGGTATCGTGTTGAAGCTGCATAGGCAGCTGTACCTGTTCACGCCATCCAAGAGCTCTGTTTGACTCAATGCCCAGGCGTATCAAGGCCGTTATTACGGCCAGAGGTGGTTGTTCTGGGTACTGATTTCTCAGGATCTATGCACCCAAATTGCTTGAAAATGTAATCACATGTCAGTTCTAGTATAATATATTTGTCTAATGAATACCCATTTATCATCTGAATTTCTTCTTGGTGTAGCAATTTTAATGGCCAGTAGTGTATCTTACGTTGTTCATTTCATGTAAGTTTAAGACTTATCATTGCTAAAAGACTTGCGTGGGTGAAACGTAAAATTGTAATTTCAACTGTACGAGGTGTGTGAGAAAGGCAGTGAGACTGACAACACTGTCAGCGGCCTGTTAATGCTGCGTCGCCCTACTTGTCTAGACTGGTGTGTTCATCCCTTCCAGATACCCAGTCACGTGATTTTTGAAAGCGCCGTCAGTGACGTTGTGTTTTTGTTGTGTGTTACGAAAATGTAACAGCGGTCTTTGCAGTAACGTTATGCCACAGTTTTTTGGGTAAAACTTGAATAATCCGCAAGTGTGACCTTCGAAAAGTCGAAACATGCCTGTTGGGAACATTCCTTATGAAGTGCACAAGTTTTACGCAGAGACATATCTATTTTGGAAAGCCAAGAACGCAATGAAGTTGAACCTCGCTCAGGGACACCTTCAACTTCGAAAGACGGTGAAAAACTCGAGTGTGTACGCGCTTTTGTGAGATGGGACCGATGTTTAACAATAAGGGTGATTGGTGACCTGTTAAACAATTTCACCATACATCAAATTTTGACCGAAGTTTTGAAAATGAGACAGGTTTGTGCCGAAATGGTGCCGAAAAACTTCAAACCTGAGCAGAAGAACAGTCGAAGAAACTTGTGCATTGATTTCTTTAGTGGACTGCCAGTGACTGCGAATGGTTCAGTCGTGTGTTCAGAGGTGATGAATTCTGCATTTCTGAGTACGATCCTGAGACAAAGCGGCAAAGTGAAGATTGGCAGATTGAAACATCCTGTCGACCGAAAAGTGATCGAATTGGCAAATCAAAGATCAAAACAAAGTGGATTTGCTTATTTGGCAGTAGTGGTATCGTGCATAAAACTGTTCTTCCAGAAGAAACTGGCAACCAAGTATATACGAGGTATATACCAAATATATACGAAGAGGTTCAGGGAAAGGATGAATCTAGCGGGACCGGATATTGCAGACAATGGATGCTGTTTTATCAAACCGCCCCCTGTCACAAAGCCACTTCCATCAAGGAATTTTGGACCTCAAAATGCATTCATGTTGCTACACAACCCCCTATTCACATGATCTGAGTCACTGTGAATTTTTTCTTTTCCTGAAACTGAAAAAGTCTTAAAAGGACGTCGTTTTGGGATTCTGAAGAAATTCAAAAGTATGCGACGGACGTGTTAAAGGTCCTACCAATTAAGGTCTTTCAGATCTACTGCCAAGACCGGGAGCAACGACTCCTCTGGTGTAGACCTGCCCAAAGGAACTGTTTTGATGTGGAGACTACTCTTGTTTGAAAAAAAAATGGTAGATAAAAAATAAGTCTCATTACTTTTCTCATACACCTCGTACAAGAGCCAAAAAGCAGCGAATTTTTGATGTATTGTGATGCCTGTTCTTTCGGACATGTCCGAAAGAACAGTCGCCATTTTGAATCCAGCAGCCAATATGGATTAAGACAAAGGAATTACAGACATTGGTTGCGAGCGGGCATTGATTTAATTCATTGGGAAAAGTTGAAAATTTGTGCCGGACAGAGATCGAACCTCGGTCTTCTGCTTGCTAGGCAGATGCTCTGACCACTAAGTCATCCAGACAGTGGTCACCGCAACGTCATGGACTATGCTAGCACGCTTCCCGTCAGACCCGAATTCCCAACTTATCCACACACTACTAATGTAATGCTCCTTGCCAATTGCCCTCATTACTCAAGGCTTCTCGCCGATTGCCGTAAGACTCCGAGCCTGGTGTGCATCCGCATTGACGAACACTGGCCGTCCTTGCCTTAGTTGTTTGTATATAATGTCTGTTCTTTCGGACATGTGGATAAGTTGAGAATTTGGGTCTGACCTGAGGCGTGTCCGGATGGTTTAGTGGTCAGAGCATCTGCCTAGTAAGTAGGAGTTCCCGTTTCGAATCCCGCTCCGGCACTAATTTTCAACTTTCCTTATTGATTTAAATCAATCTACACTCGCAGCCAATGTCTGTAATTTCTTTGCGTCAGCATTTGATGTTTTCTATGTCCTCCAGAAGATGTGGTACACAGAAAGGGCACCACACGGCAAGACCAGCCTCCAGAGATACGCAACATAGTCACGGTAAGACACCATAGAGAGTGCACACAACACGGACTGTATTATACAGGGTGATCAAAAAGTCATTATAAATTTGAAAACTTAATAAATCATGGAATAATTTAGATAGAGAGGTACAAATTGACACACATGCTTGGAATGACATGGGGTTTTATTAGAACAAAAAAAAAAAAAATTCACAAAATGTCCGACAGATGGCGCTGGACAGCAAAACGAAATTGGGCTACCGAAAATCCTAGAACTGTCGTGGAAACTCCATTGAACGAGAAAGTCACGGTATGGGTTCGATTTACCACATCTACCGTTATCGGGCCTTTTATCTTCGAGGAAATGCGTAATTCTGGTTTTGTAACTGCTACCGTGACGGGTGAGAGGTACGCCGATATGTTACAGAATCGCATCATCCCCAGCCTGGCCGATAAACACCTGCTGGAAGGTACGATGTTTATGCAGGATGGTGCTCCACCCCATATTGCTAGACGCGTGAAAGATCTCTTGCGCGCGTCGTTTGGTGATGATCGTGTGCTCAGCCGCCACTTTCGTCATGCTTAGCCTCCCAGGCCCCCAGACCTCAGTCCGTACGATTATTGGCTTTGGGGTTACCTGAAGTCGCAAGTATATCGTGATCGACCGACATCTCTAGGGATGCTGAAAAACAACATCCAACGCCACTGCCTCACCATAACTCCGGACATGCTTTACAGTGCTGTTCACAACATCATTCCTCGACTACAGCTATTGTTGAGGAATGATGGTGGATATATTGAGCATTTCCTGCAAAGAACATCATCTTTGCTTTGTCTTCCTTTGTTATGCCAATTATTGCTATTCTGGTCAGACGAAGCGCCATCTGTCGGACATTTTTTGAACTTGTATATTTTTTTGGTTCTAATAAAACCCCATGTCATTCCAAGCATGTGTGTCAATTTGTACCTCTCGATCTTCATTATTGCGTGATTTATTCAGTTTTCAAATTTATACTGACTTTTTGATCACCCTGTACTTCCAACTTAAGTCATACAAGTAGTTCTCAAGTTCAGTATTCAGATTTGTAGGGCATTCGGATGTGACAGTGGCCCTGTCTTGGATAGCTTTGGGACATGAGGGGCAGGCGTATTGGACATCAAGCTGACGCCATTAAAATACAACAAGGGGGCATCGCCGTATTGCACACGAAGCACATCCTGAACTCCGCCATCCCCCCCTCCTCCCCCACATCCCTCTCCACCCCCCGCATCTGCGCCAGCCATCCAAGAAAAGCTAATTGTTTCCCTGCAACACTCTGTGTCGTCTTGCACGTGTAGTCGGACTATGGAGTTATCTTCCAGTGAGTAGGCTGCCATTAACACTTTAAGGCATACGGCTGTGTTTGGAGTGGTGCTGCCACTGGGAAACGTGGACTACCGATTAATGGCGTCATATTGTGTTCAGCGATGAATCAAGGTTCTGCGGTACTCCGGAAAGCCACCGTCGGCGTTAGTGGCAGCGATCTCGGAGGAACTCTCATTCTTCCAATGTTTCGAAGAGGCACCCTGGTATTAGCCCTGGCGTCATTGGGTTTTACTTCAGTTCACGGCTGGTAGAAATTGAGAGATCTCTGATGGTACGTCGGTACATCTACACATGGCCGGTATCTCTACGAACTGCCTGCTTGATGGTGATGTACTCCTGAGGCCAGTGAGATCCCAAGACATGACCCCGACAGAACACGTGTGGGAAAGGTCGGACATCAGCTGCGTTCCGGTGCTGGTATACAGGGTTGGTTAGTTGGTTTGGTGGAGGAGACCAGACAGCGTGGTCATCGGTCTCATCGGATTAGGGAAGGAAGTCGGCCGTGCCCTTTCAGAGGAACCATCCCGGCATTTGCCTGGAGTGATTTAGGGAAATCACGGAAAACCAAAATCGGGATGGCCGGACGCGGGATTGAACCGTCGTTCTTCCGAATGCGAGTCCAGTGTCTAACCACTGCGCCACCTCGCTCGGTGGTATACAGGGTATCGAGGCCCAAGTTACAACAGTTGTGCCCCAGCCTTTCCTCAGCAGAGGGTTTATTCGAGGCCTGCTGCCAAGGGGTAGTAGGTCTGCGAATGTTCAGTACTGAGGAAATTGCATTTTTTTTATTTTGTCCGCCTCAGTTGCACTGATATAAAATTCTTTGTAGTGGTTACCGGTTTCAGTCCTGCACGCCCATTTTCAAACCACACACCTTGCTATTAGCCGCAGTTATTCACACAATATGGCTCCATTCGGCACAGAAAAGTATACAGTGGGCAAGTTCCCTCATTGATCTTAGACTATGCATCCGTTGCTACTGACTGACACAACCAAACTCAGTCAGTAGCAATGGATGCATAGTCCAAGATCAATGAGGGAACTTGTTGCTCTCTGTATACTTTGCTGTGCCTTGTGGAGCCATATTGTATGAATAATTGCGGCTAATAGCAAGGTGTGTGGTTTGAAAATTGGCGTGTCGGCTTCTAACATTCTGCGTGGTGTCTGTTTGTTCTATATCGTGTCTCCCTACCACTTTCGCGCAACGACGCTCTGAGGGGTTTTTTAGGGAATTGACTAGTTTGAACCTGGGACCTGTTGCTGGTAAGGAGACGTCAGACCACAAATGACATGTAGAGTTCAGAAGAGTTCAGTGAGACTAGCGATGATATAACCAAATACTTAATGATTTCAGCGTCAGCTCCACTGCACTCCCTGTAAAAGAATCTTAATACGAACTAAATTTAGCGGAAGGGGTTCAAGGCTTTCCTATTTTTAGTTAGCTGGTAAAATAACGTCGAAAAAGCAGTTAAGTTTACCATAGGAGATTTTATTCTACTCACAAAACATTGTTTATAAATTGCACTATTGATAAAAGGAAATGTTTTAATACAGGATGGTAAAAACCAACTGCGTTCAACAAAAATGTGAACGAATATTCCCTGAATGGGTTTCCAAGGTCTACAATGGATCGAAGGATGACCTATGCCATATCACATCTATAATCTAGGTTTAAATTAAGTTACACAAAAGAGAAAACTATCAAAATGGTCTACAGTGACCCTCAATTATCTTTAGTTACTTATCTAACTTGTCGTAAATTACAGTGGCTGATGTGGCTTCTCAATAACTATATAACAGAAAAATCATCACGTTTCAGATTTTTACTTCAAGTGGCAAATGTGAACACCATGAGCTTTAATTGACGATCGACACTAGTATTACGCAAAAAGGGGGTGTAACAGATGAGACTTCTGCAGTTCTGAGTGAAGCTTTATGCGCTGTTATGCGGCATCGCGTGCGTTCATTACCTTGTCGGTGTTCGTCAGGGGGCGGTGGGCAGCACAGCTCCGCTCACCTCGCCGTCTCGGAAGCAACTCTTTCCTAACTTCTCCTTACTACAATTTACCGAAGTTGGTTTAAAAAAAACTATCTGGCTGTGTTTTCATCTGACCAATCAGGGTCTCTATGTTAACCCTAAGCTCCGCCTACAGACATTCTGTCTATCGAATGAGAAACGTTATACTTTTCGTGGTGGGGCAATGTTTTTAAAGTTTGCAACGTAACAGCGACGCAAAAAAGTCTCACGCTAAAACTTGCAGCTGGTGTGGTCCTTTTAGCGTTATCGTAAGATCTATACTGTTCTTCTGGAGGGCTCTATCTTTTACCATGGGCTGCAGGGTGGTCCTGACATAACAGAGACGCGAAAAAGTCTCACACTAAAACTTGCGGCTAGGGTGAGGCCCTTTTTGTGTTATCGTAAGATCTATACTGTTCTTCTGGAGGGCTCTAGCTTTTAACATGGGCTGGGGGGTGGTCCTGACGTAACAGAGATGCGAAAAAGTCTCACGCTAAAACTTGCAGCTGGGGTGGTCCTAGTGGTTAGCTGGCGACGTGTGTGTCCAGTCCGTCCCTTATGGTAGGGCCTTCTAGCTTAACACGGTTCTGCTCTCGGCTTCTGTTCTCGTTTCTCCCCTCGGAACTGCGTCTGTCTCACGGTGGGAAGGTATGACATGCATTTAGGCATTCTTGTGTTAGTCTGTGGTATTCCATTTGCTCAGTGGTTACTCGTATTACTTTGGTTAATTTAATGTCACGATTTATTCGGAGGTATGTGACATACTACTGGATTTGCTTAGTTGGATTTGCCTGACACCTTACAGGCTCAAACTGGTAACCGCTACAGTTGAATGTTGTATCAATGCAACGAAGATGGACAAAATAAAATAAAAATTATCCAGTTTCCTCATAACAGGTTCATGATACGCTTGTCAACCGAATTAAAATGTGCCGTGTGGTACTGACAGGTAGACTCGTACTACCAAGGTACTTGTAAATATGACTCGAATCTGTAATCACTGAAATAACTTCACAGATCCTCTCAACCTGTGAAGTTCCGTTTCGTTTCCTCCACCTGTTCTGAGTGCTTCACTTTTTTGGTCAGGCAGTGTAAGTATGTTTGCTCTTCATGTTGAGCGGACACGTCTAGCCTCGTTGCTGTAATTGTCTGTTAGCAGAGAAACAGCTAACTATCGCAGCCTAGTGCTAGAGTAGCCGTTGAAAGGGTACGGGGCAGTATGCGTGTTGCTCGTGTCACGTAACCTGATCAGTTACCCCGATGTGCAGAATGGTAAAATGGCGGCTTACGACCGGTCTGCCAGTGTAATCATTCCGCAAGAACTTTGGTGCAAACTGAAGTTCGCTTTTACGTGCACTGACTGGCGCCTCAGACCACAAAAACATTCACCTCAAACTACGTCAATAGACG
Organism: Schistocerca americana; assembly: GCF_021461395.2. Taxonomy (NCBI): domain Eukaryota; kingdom Metazoa; phylum Arthropoda; class Insecta; order Orthoptera; family Acrididae; genus Schistocerca; species Schistocerca americana. The sequence goes on along the minus strand of NC_060125.1, from coordinate 598,333,322 downwards.
GATGGTGACGGGCCAGTGGCGTGTAACAGACATCGGTCTCCCAGACCGACAGTTTTGGAGCAGAGATTTTTACCGAAGATGAAGTTTCTAAGTTTGATCTACATATCTGAAAAGTCAACGCGTCGAACAGCGGCAGGGTTCTGTCGCGCTGACGCAGTTCACCATAGAGAAACGCTGTTGGCAGACGCCTCGTGTTTTTCGGCTGTGGGGATGAGCAGAAAAATTTCACAAGAACCATCTAGAACAGACAAGACAAGAAACACAAAGAAGCAGCTTTCATATGACTATTAAAGATCCGATCCGTCCTTAGTCTGTCTTTAAATGCAGTCTTTAAATGTTAAGATCTCTTACTTCACATGTGAAACCGTTAGCAGTTCCAGAACCTGAGAAGATCTCACAATCAAGCCTAAGAGAAGTGTGATTTGGAACTACTTCAGTGATGTCGACGCCAATAATGCGAAGTATAAAATTTGCGAAAAAATGCATATAAGCAAGATAAATACAACAACTTCTTTAATAGGACGTTCAAAATCTTTACCCACTGCTGTATATGAGGAAGGCAAAACTCTAACACGAAAGAAGGGTTATGCTAAGATCCTTCACTTCAGCGATAGAAGAAACTAAAGAACAGACAGCTTTGAAGGACTTTCACGCGGAAACAAAAACTGTGATGTATCGAACTCCAAATCAAAAGAAACTGCAGTTTTTTGGAAAGTTTGGGTTTCAAAACCTGCCTTGCAATTTCGTCAGAGGTCTGGGACTTAGAAACTGAATGCAGTTTGTAATGGCACACCACCAGCTAATCGGACGCCATTTATTTATATATTTTGTGACTGTTAACTGCGTAAGCAATTCTCTGACAAGCTACGTTTCTTATATAAATAAATAAGCTGAAAGCCTTACACAGATCTTATTCAGAAACGATAAATGTTTCAATACCGCCTCAGTTTCTGATTACGACTCCGGTTTCTATAAAACCACTTCCGTTACATCCCTAGGTAGAGATGCAGCAGGATGTCATCGCTAGAGCTCCCGATTCGTTTCCGTATGAAAAAAAAAAAACTGCAGAGGCAGAGTCGCACGCAATACAGTCTTTCTCACTGCTGCCCACAAGGTTTATATTGGTACAAGTAGATGCAAAGTGGACCGTAGAGGAATAGAGAACGTCATGTGTTGAGACCGTTGACCCCTTTACTTTTAGTGAACGGGGTCCGTTGCCGAAGTCATCCTAGGGAACCAAGATGAAGCGAGATACTGGACGGTGATTTGCCTAATTCGTTTAAGGCAAATGCTGGACTTTTTTTTTTTTTTTTTTTTTGAAAGAAGCACGAGCGAATTGTTTACCTGAATGCGACTCTATGCGATCTGTCTCTAAGGTCGTCATTTTTGACAAGAAGTTTTTTTTTTTTACTTTCATTATTCTTTTTCGTGAACACAGGATGATTTGCACGGCGATAGCATACAAGGAACAGTACGGTCTACAAAGGGATTTTGCTAAATGGGGACAAAATGCAGGGTACGACCAGGAGCAAGAAAGGTTACATGGACGTATGATCGGAAATTAGCTCGACGGATGGTACAAAACAATAGTTCAGATGGCTCTGAGTACTATGGGAATTAACTTCTGAGGTCATCAGTCCCCTAGAACTAAGAACTACTTAAACCTAACTAACCTAAGGACGTCACACACATCCATGCCCGAGGGAGGGTTCGAGCCTGCGACCGTAGCGGTCTCGCGTTTCCAGACTGTAGCTCCTAGAACCGCTTGGCCACCCCGGCCGGCGACGGATGGTGCACCCACTTGTAAGTGGAGATAAAAGATCTTTGACAGTGTAGGTTTCAATGATTGGAAGCACACATGAGAACAAGCCAGGCAAATGAGAATGTTATGTCAGTATTAAAGTTTTGTGTCGACATTCGAGAGAGCAGCGGAGTGCCGCGCCATTATGTAGCAACCACATCACCCTTCCTGGCATCAAAAGCACGTTTCCAGCAGAGGACACAAAGTCACCCGCAGGAGGTACAGATACCTCGCCTGTGAGGTGTTCTGGAAGTATGGCTGGCCCACGACGCGATAACCCCCGCCCATACATTGAGGCTAAACCGGTGCTGGTGGTTCACTGCCATCATGCGACGTGCATTCTCCTTAGCCCACAGGTCGGTGTTACGATGGTTGACGATACCGCTCGTCGTGCAGGTGGCCTCGTCTTTGAACAGGATGGATGACAAAAATCCCACAGGTAAGTCTGTAGTGAATAAGACCTGCACGCGTTGGAAATGATACGGTTAGTAGCAGCTGTGGAGAATCTTCTACTCGAAGATCCCATGATGGAGGGCTACTTTCCTTGTGTGCAAGCCACCTGAAGGTGTGTGGCGGAGGCTACTTCTGGTACCACTAACTGATCCCCCCTTTCCTCCTCCACTTCCCTGCTCCACTCGCGAGTTGATGTTTTACTTCCACTTTCCAGTGAGTGTACCTGCACTGGAACAAATAACCGGCCGTACGTCCATTTCACGTCTCTCGCTCCTTATGATTTCAGGGAACGTTTCCTACAGTGTGTCTCCGTTTGGGAAATTCAGCCTGTACATTTCGCTGAAATACATTCTATGGACGCTCTAATTGGCGGAAATCATATTTTTTTCTGTCTGTAGCTAATATGAGCCAAGCACATTGGACTAGCGACTTTACACTTTCATATCATAAAAAACATTGGAAGATAAGAGTTCAACATACTGTCGACGATGAAGTTATTAGAGTCGTAGCAGAAACTCGAACAGGACGACAAAGATAAAGGAAATTTGCATGTTCTTATCAAAGCGACTTCGAAAGCAGCTCCTGCCAGTCCTTGGCTTCCACCGCTGTGTCACTTCACTCGGCATTTTTTCGTCAGCTGTGTGAAGACTGTAACGTGAGTGTTACACGCTATTGCCGCGGGATTGCCAAAATGATTGCGGGCCCGCTGCGTCACTTCTTGTCATTCTGTAGACTTCGACGTATTACCACTGTAGAATAGAGCTGCCTGTTTCCAAACAACGATACAATATTATTAGGAATAACGTGTCAACGGATTACTCATATTTGATACAGATGACGTCACACTGTAATCAATAAGAACGTAACGCACTATTCGACGTAGCATCGAAACAGGAAAGTTCGCTTTCAGGGTTTAGGTATGTAGTCTTAACGGGGAAGGGGAATAGACTTTTATTTTCTGCACAGTGCCGCTTTATTGCATATGCCACCAAATGTTTTCAGTAGGACCCGAATATTTTGGTCTCAATAAAACATAATATAATAAAAATTAAAGAAGCAATGTGGAATTATAATATTCTTTAGTTGTTGTATAAGTTTCAGGAAAGAACTGCCACTCCAAATAAACAACAAAAATTTTGTACAGCTTTCATCGAGGTTGCCAAAATGTGTCGTCGACGGCAGTGTGACCTTTGTACACATGACTTTTATCTACCAAAGGGTCGAAGACTAACTGCAATAGCTGATAACTTCCATATCGAACAGGAAAAGAAAACTATGAACTACATGCCGAAGGCCGAAAAGGATTACGGCTCCGCAATTTGGGTAATACACAAGAAGTAATTCAACGTGCTCTGAACTGACACACTGCGGTGGTTTAAATTTATTCATAACAAGTCGGCCATATGGAACAGGAAAAGAAACCTATGAACTACATGCCGAAGGCCGGAAAGGATTACGGCTCTGAAATTTGGGAAATACACAAAAACTGAATTACGTAACTCCCAGTCGTGTATATATTCAGACTGAAGCGACGAATAAAAATTTGTTCGAAGGCCGAGATTCTAACCCGAGTCTCGAAGTTTGAGACTCGAAAAGGCCTGTGGAACCATATAGTTTCATCTGATAACTTACGTTATCTTTAACTGTTAACTTGCAGCACATTCAGGCACATTTAGGAACTCGTAATATATGTTGCAAGGATTAGTAGCATATCTACAAAGTTAAGAAATGGAACCGTTCAATTACCTCAATTAAACAAGCAAATTAAAACAAACGCGAATGTAACAAGCGGATTATCTACAGGCATAAGCTTCACCTTAACGTCTTGTTTCTCCGATATCCTCCGCAAAATGCTCACATATCTAAACGCTGAAACTGAACAGTCCTGCTTTGTTACTAAATCAAAAGAAGGGTTAGGGCGTCATTGCAAGAACACTGTGTCCTACGACTTCATGATCAATCCATCAGTCATTATTCCGAAGGACGTTGACTATTTTAAAAAATTTAAATGTAGTTAGACTCACTTTATGATGATAAAACGTCGTGCTCCGCAAGATGAAATGAAGAGCTAACTAGCCCAGGGAACAGACATTTAACTGCACTAAAGCGGCAAGGAAATTAGTATTGTGGGGCGGCGGGTGGAATAATAGAAGACTGATGTGAATTTTATAAGGCGCGAGTATGCTGCTTTCCTACAGTATAGGCATTCGTATTCAAATACAGGAATATGTAAACAGGCAGAATATACAGGGCAACAAATGTCTGGCGCTGTTGTTAGATCGGTTACTGCTGCTACAATGGCAGATTATTAAGATTTGTCATTTTGAACGTGGTGTTACAGTCGGCGGGCGAGCGATGGACACTTCATCTCCGAGGTAGCAATGAAGTGGGGATTTACCCATACGACCATTTCACGAGCGTACCGTGAATATCAAGAATCAGCTAAAACATCAAATCTCCTACGTCGCTGCAGCTGGAAAAAGACCCCGCAAGAACGGAACCACCGACGCCTGAAGAGAATCGTTCAACGTAACGGAAGTGCAACCCATCCTCAAATTGCTGCAGATTTCAATGAATAGCCATCAACAAATGTCGGCGTACAAACCATTCAACAAAACATTATCGACGTGGGCTTTCGGAGCCGAAGGCCCACTCGTGTACCCTTGATGACTGCACGACACAAAACTTTACATCTCAAATGGACCCGTCAACACCGAAGATGGACTGTTGAAGACTGGAAACATGTTACCTGCCCGGACGAGTGCCGTTTCAAATTGTATCGAACGAATGGAGGTGTACGGGTATGGAGATAAATTCGTGAATCCATGGACCCTGCATGTAAGCTGTTCAAGTTGGTGGAGGCTAGGTAATGGTGTGGCGTGTGTGCAATGTGAGTGATATGGAACCTCTGACCTGTCTAGATACGACTCTAACAGGTGACACGTACGTAAGCACCCTGTCTGATCACCTGCGTTCATTCACGTCCATTGTGCATTTCGACGGATTTGCGCAATTCGAGCAGGACAATGCGTCACTCCACACATCTAAAATTGCTACAGAGTGGCTCCAGGGACACTCTGCTGAGTTTAAACACTTCCGCTGGCCACCAGACTCCCCAGACACGAACATTATTGGGTATGTCTGGGATGCCTTGCAACGTGCTGTTCAGAAGAGATCTCCACCTCCTCGTTCTCTTACGGATTTATGGACAGCCCTGCAGGATTCGTGGTGTCAATTCCCTCCAGCGCTAATTCAGACATTAGTCGCTTTCATGCTACTAGTGCTGCGACACTTCTGCGAGCTCGCGGGGGACTACCCGATATTAGGCAGGTGTACCAGTTTCTGTGGCTCTTCCAGCCTAACAATACATAACAATTCGCTGAGTGATAACAGGCAACGAACGAGCAGAGGTGGCCAGCACAGCGCACTTGTCTGGCATCTCCGCTCCCAATCTCTCCTGGCACAACAAACCGCGCCAAGTCTGCCCCCCCCCCCCCCCCCCCCCCCCCATCGCGCTCGCCGCATTATACAAGACGGTCCCATGGGCTTCCTTTCGGAGGGAAACGTTAATATTGTTTCGTAGAACCGCAGTGTGGATAAATATTCGAATTTAAGACAACAAATGCAACGATTTCTGCCCCAGTTTCTCACGGTGGTTCGGCTGCTGACCACGGCCACTGGAATATTTCGCCGTTTCTGGAAGCGGGCGCTTTGTGCCGTCACTTAAATGCTCCCCTGAGGGCGACCTGGCTTCCGGTGTATTGACTCGCCCATCGGCGCAGATCAAGGGCGGACGGAGTTGTCACAACACGGCCGGACCACCTCGGGGTCGCCGGACTTCGGAAGCCTTTGTCCTGTCCTCTTCCGCTGCGCACTGGACGCGTGGACGGCTTCCGGCCTTCCGCCAACCGAATAAACGTGGCGCACCTATCTTATATCTCGCTCCTTTTTCCCCTCTCCCTGCTCCAAATCTGCGTTTCTCTAACCACGATACGTCACCAGGCGTGACACAGTCCTTCGAGGTCACCTGCTCAAAGGAACTCACGAATAGCCTTCTCTGGCGGAACGAGACAGCGTGGGACACCAGAACGGGCCTTACCTACAGCTTTGAACGAGTAATGCGTTCGGGGATTTTGCTGCCCTGGGTAAATTCAACGCTGTTTTTATTGTTGATCGTGTCGAACAAGGCATATCGACCGAAAACACACAATTCGTCTGAGTTTCAATAAAAAGTAAATACCCAATACATCTGAAAATGTCTAGATTAACTTAACTGCGTATCACAATGTACACAAAGTAAATACTCACAAGTGACATCTTTGACCTTGAACGCTCAGAACCACTGAAATCATGGTTCAAATGGCTCTGAGCACTATGAGACTTAACATCTAACGTCATCAGTCCCCTAGACTTAGAACTACCTAAACCTAACTAACCTAAGGACTTCCCACACATCCATGCCCGAAGCAGGATGCGAACCTGCGACCGTAGCAGCAGCGCGGTTCCGGACTGAAGCGACTAGAACCGCTCGGCCACAGAAGCCGGCTCCGAAACCATGCTTACAAGGTAAACTCCCCTTTGCACTCCGCTCAGATTTAGTGGTAAGATGGATAGTGGATAGCCCGTCAAAGACTGAACACAGATCGAGCCTGAAATCAGGAAGAAGGTGTGCCGTACTCTGAAAAAAAAAGAAGGAAAATAGAAACAATGAACAGACCAGGCTTACGATGTGCAACATTTAGTGGAGTTGTAAAGCAGTGGCGTCGTGGTTGTGCGGTAAGGGTGTTGGGCTGAGAAGGGGGAGTTCCGTGTTCAAGTCTCCCTCATTACCCATTTTTTCACGAAATTATGACGTGTCTGTTCGGTCATTGACGTGTCCGTTCGCTGTATTCAAATTTGTGGTTTAACGTCCGTTTGCAACAGCGAGGTGCAAAGAAGGAACCTCCATACGTATGTATCTTCTATTTCTTCTACACATGTAACACATGTTATGACTTCTGCGTTCCGTTTGGGAAGTTTTGACTCTTGAATTCCTTTGTTGTAACATACACACATCAAAATTTGCATCACTCCGGCTCCCAGATCTCCTGAATGGCTCTGAGCACTATGGGACTTAACAGCGGAGGTCACCAGTCCCCTATAACTTAGAACTACTTGAACCTAACTAACCTAGGGACATCACACCCATCCATGCCCGAGGCAGGATTCGAACCTGCGAACGTAGCGGTCACGCGGTTCCAGACTGAAGCGCCTAGAACCGCTCGGTCACTCCGGCCGGCAGAACTCCTGAAGATACGTTGACTGTGGATATTGTACCAAAGACACAGTCCCTTTGACTGTTGAGAGATATCACTAAACCCACCCAAAGATGTAAACAACCATGCGTGAGCAGCGCCTATTACACAGAGGGGGTCCGACAGCCGATCAGTTCCAATCAACCAGCAAGGAGGTACACGGCTTGTGTTGTCTGTACTTCAACCATGCCTAGACGGTCAATACCACTGTTCGATCGCGTACGCATTGTTACTTTGTGCCAGGAAGGGCTCTCGGCAAGGGAAGCATCCAAGCGTCTCTAAGTGAACCAAAGCGATGTTGTTCGGACATGGAGGAGATACAGAGATACAGGAACTGTCGATGACATGCCTCGCTCAGGCCGCCAAAGGCCTACTGCTGCAGTGGATGACTCTACCTACGAATTATGGCTCGGCAACGCCACCATGTTGAATAATGCTTTTCGTGCAGCCACAGGACGTCGTGTTGCGGCTCAAACTGTGCGCAATAGGCTGCATGTTGCGCAACTTCTCTCCAGACGTCCATGGCGACATCCAGCTTTGCAACCACGACACCATGCAACGCGGTACAGATGGGCCCAACAACATGCCAAATGGACCGCTCAGTACTGGCATCACGTTCTCATCACCGATGAGTGTCGCATATGCTTTCAACCAGTCAATCGTCAGAGACATGTTTGGAGCCAACCCGGTCAGGCTGAACGCCTTTGACACACTGTCCAGCGACTGCAGGAAGGCAGAGGTTCATCTACATCTACATCTACATTGATACTCCGCAAGCCACCCAACGGTGTGTGGCGGAGGGCACTTTACGTGCCACTGTCATTACCTCCCTTTCCTGTTCCAGTCGCGTATGGTTCGCGGGAAGAACGACTGTCTGAAAGCCTCCGTGCGCGCTCTAATCTCTCTAATTTTACATTCGTGATCTCCTCGGGAAGTATAAGTAGGGGGAAGCAATATATTCGATACCTCATCCAGAAACGCACCCTCTCGAAACCTGGCGAGCAAGCTACACCGCGATGCAGAGCGCCTCTCTTGCAGAGTCTGCCACTTGAGTTTATTAAACATCTCCGTAACGCTATCACGGTTACCAAATAACCCAGTGACGAAACGCGCCGCTCTTCTTTGGATCTTCTCTATCTCCTCCGTCAACCCGATCTGGTACGGATCCCACACTGATGAGCAATACTCAAGTATAGGTCGAACGAGTGTTTTGTAAGCCACCTCCTTTGTTGATGGACTACATTTTCTAAGCACTCTCCCAATGAATCTCAACCTGGTACCCGCCTTACCAACAATTAGTTTTATATGATCATTCCACTTCAAATCGTTCCGTACGCATACTCCCAGATATTTTACAGAAGTAACTGCTACCAGTGTTTGTTCCGCTATCATATAATCATACAATAAAGGATCCTTCTTTCTATGTATTCGCAATACATTACATTTGTCTATGTTAAGGGTCAGTTGCCACTCCCTGCACCAAGTGCCTATCCGCTGCAGATCTTCCTGCATTTCGCTACAATTTTCTAATCCAGCAACTTCTCTGTATACTACAGCATCATCCGCGAAAAGCCGCATGGAACTTCCGACACTATCTACTAAGTCATTTATATATATTGTGAAAAGCAATGGTCCCATAACACTCCCCTGTGGCACGCCAGAGGTTACTTTAACGTCTGTAGACGTCTCTCCATTGATAACAACATGCTGTGTTCTGTTTGCTAAAAACTCTTCAATCCAGCCACACAGCTGGTCTGATATTCCGTAGGCTCTTACTTTGTTTATCAGGCGACAGTGCGGAACTGTATCGAACGCCTTCCGGAAGTCAAGAAAAATAGCATCTACCTGGGAGCCTGTATCTAATATTTTCTGGGTCTCATGAACAAATAAGGCGAGTTGGGTCTCACACGATCGCTGTTTCCGGAATCCATGTTGATTCCTACATAGTAGATTCTGGGTTTCCAGAAATAACATGATACGCGAGCAAAAAACATGTTCTAAAATTCTACAAGAGATCGACGTAAGAGATATAGGTCTATAGTTTTGCGCATCTGCTCGACGACCCTTCTTGAAGACTGGGACTATCTGTGCTCTTTTCCAATCATTTGGAACCCTCCGTTCCTCTAGAGACTTGCGGTACACGGCTGTTAGAAGGGGGGCAAGTTCTTTCGCGTACTCTGTGTAGAATCGAATTGGTATCCCGTCAGGTCCAGTGGACTTTCCTCTATTGAGTGATTCCAGTTGCTTTTCTATTCCTTGGACACTTATTTCGATGTCAGCCATTTTTTCGTTTGTGCGAGGGTTTAGAGAAGGAACTGCAGTGCGGTCTTCCTCTGTGAAACAGCTTTGGAAAAAGGTGTTTAGTATTTCAGCTTTACGCGTGTCATCCTCTGTTTCCTCAGGTTCCCTGCTGTTTTGGGGTGACATTATGTGGGGCCGACGTACGCCGCTGGTGGTCATGAAAGACGCAATAACGGCTGTAGATAAGTGAATGCCATCCTCAGACCGATAGTGCAACCATATCGGCAGCATATTGGCGAGGCATTCGTCTGCATGGACGACAATTCGAGCCCCCATCATGCACATCTTGTAAATGACTTCCTTCAGGATAACGACATCGCTCGACTAGAACTGAAAAGGGCTGTTTATGGTCGACGTGACCCACCAACCACTCTGAGGGATCCACGCCGAATCGTCGTTGAGGAGTGGGGCAACCTAGACCATCAGTGCCTTGATGAACTTGTGGATAATATACCACGACGAATACAGGCATGTATCAATGCAAGAGGACGTGCTACTGGGTATTAGAGGTACCGGTGTGTACAGTAATCTGGACCACCACCTCTGATGGTCTCACGGTATGGTGGTACAACATGCAATGTGTGGTTTTCACGAGCAATAAAAAGGGCGGAAATGGTGTTTATATTGACCTCAATTCCAATTTTCTGCATAGGTTCCGGAACTCTCGGAACCGAGGTGATGCAAAACTTTTTTTGATGCGTGTAGTTCAGACCCGTCTATTTGTTGTTTTCATTTCTGTGAGAGATGTATGCGGCATCTCGCCACCTCTCTCTATTCATTTACTTGTGATGGTTATATTCCTACCACATGACCCATACTCTCTAACCAGTGTATAGTATGACTGCATAAGGAGATCAGAGACGTCAGTGACCGGACGGAAAGTTCATATTTTCGTGACGAAAAAAAAAAACAAGAATAAAGAAAAAGAAACAGGGGCGGTGGGAGTTCTAAACACGGATCTCTAACTTCACTCCGCAACACCGTAACCACACAAGCACCACCTTATGATTCTTGACATTTGCACAATTTTGGATATGTTGAGCTTAGACCGTTCGCTGTTTCTATTTCGCTTCTTTTTTCACAGTTCAGTACACCTTCTTCCTGTTCTCATGCTTAATCTGTGTTCAGTTTTTGACGGGCTATCCACCGAGTCATTTTGCCACTTAATGTAAGAGGGGCGCAATGGAGAATTTCCCTTGTTAGAGTAACAGTCGATCATGCGAGTAAAAAAGCCGTGGTCTGTGTTACTTCCTTGCAACCGTTGCATTTTATCTCAAGTGAGATTTTAAGGAGAACCAAATTAACAAGATATCATTACCATAGGAGGGAAATTATGCGTAACTCAATGACGTCAGTGTATCATTACATTTTCAATCAACAGTGCCAAAAGATCCTCTGCTTAACGTAGTTATAACAGCGCAAAACACGCATATCCTACACACCTGACAGTGCTGATTTTAGTCCTCGTTGTGCATATGCGGGATCTAGATGAAGTCTTTAAAACAAAGTGAAAGAGAACAACGTGCGCGCCTCACTAAAGCCACGTTTTTACATTCAAAGTCACTTTCGCATCAAGCAGTCCAATGTCAATTTTTAAATGATGACATAGTTATTTCAGCGTTATAACCTGCCTTTCGCCAAGCATACTGCAACATAGGCGTACGCTATGCTGCAGAAAATTGATTGTAAATCACAGAGCGAAGTCTGATGATGAAATAACGGTCATTTATCTTCACATGTGATTTGGCAAATTGTAGTCCCACAAAATTAGCAATACTTCTGATATAGAGCTTATATTGTCAACAGAAGTAAACATCAAGGGACCGGTAATATTTTGTTGTTTTCTGTGGCGCCGGCCGAAGTGGCCGTGAGGTTCTAGGCGCTACAGTCTGGAACCGGCCTACCGCTACGGTCGCAGGTTCGAATCCTGCCTCGGGCATGGATGTGTGTGATGTCCTTAGGTTGGATAGGTTTAATTAGTTCTAAGTTCTAGGCGACTGATGACCTCAGAAGTTAAGTCGCATAGTGCTCAGAGCCATTTGAACCATTTTTTTCCTGTGGCAATACATTCAACATAACATCTTTTTTTGGAAAACTTGCACCTAGAAGGGTACGACTTTTACATCCCGACATAGAATCACACAACAATAAGCCCTTTTCACTTGTTACATGTTCGTCAAGGAGTGAAGTTCGAAAACGTTTAATGTGTTCGTTAGTCATTTTCCAACTTTGCTTGCCTCCACAGGAATGTTTCGTGGGCAGGTTGTTTCTAGTTTCTTTGAAATATTTGGACCGAAAGGGCCTTGTGCCTCTTGAAAACGGATGTACGACTTGTTTGCTGGTCTTCCTGTCACTGATAAAGCCACATCGATCGTACTGCTGTGGTTAGCGCTACGCACAGGCTGCAACACACTAGCTGTAGTTTTCTCTCCTCCGTGAGACAGTGTTGATGATGAACACATCTAGTATTGGAACTGGCTATGGTCACTGTTCAGATCATTTCCTTTCTCCTCATCCTGCCGTGTCGTAAACATGTTCAGTTCCTCCACAAACTGTTGTGTCCTGACTTATACTAATATCGTGTTCCATGTCACTACGTGTAACAAATGCAGTAATATACCTGAATGAAATGTCATTTCAACCTTAAGATTGTCGATAAAAGAAGTCGAATGCTTGAAACTGTCCAAGCCACGCTTCTAGTGCCCACACCTGCAGATACCGATAGCGAACTGTAGGTCCATACGACCTTTCTCTATCAAATTGCGATACTACACGTTCTTTTATAGTTTGTGATCGCGACAGTCTGCTTCCTTTGAAACGAGCTCCTGCTCGCCTTTCGCTAGACACATAATTTAGAGTTAAGCTGCAATTTTATTTATTTTTTAATCTACTTATAGTACTCCATTAGTTTCCTGTAAGAATAGTCGTCATAAATGTTCTCTACTACGCTGCTATCAATACCGTTCTACACTACTAGCCATTAAAATTGCTACACCAGGAAGATGACGTGCTACAGACGCGAAATTTAAGAAGAAGCTGTGATATGCAAATGACTAGCTTTTCTGAGCATTCACACAGGGTTGGCGCCGGTGCCGACACCTACAACGTGCTGACATGAGGAAAGTTTCCAACCGATTTCTCATACACAAACAGCAGTTGACCGGCGTTGCCTAGTGAAACGTTCTTGTGATGCCTCGTGTAAGGATAAGAAATGCGTACCATCACGTTTCCGACTTTTATAAAGGTCGGATTGTAGCCTATCGCGATTGCGGTTCATTGTATCGCGACATTGCTGCTCCCGTTGGTCGAGATCCAATGACTGTTAGCAGAATTTGGAATCGGTGGGTTCAGGAGGGTAATACGGAACGCTGTGCTGGATCCCAACGGTCTCGTATCACTAGCAGTCGAGATGACTGGCATCTTATCCGCATGGCTGTAACGGATCGTGCAGCCACGTCTCGATCCCTGAGTCAATCAGTTGTAGAATTTTGGAACACGTATTATGTTCGAGTATAATGACTTTTCTGGAGACTAGAAATCTACTATGTGGGAATCAGCATGGGTTACGAAAAAGACGATCGTGTGAAACCCAGCTCGCGCTTTTCGTCCACGAGACTCAGAGGGCCATAGACACGGGTTCACAGGTGGATGCCGTGTTTCTTGACTTCCGCAAGGCGTTCGATACAGTTCCCCACAGTCGTTTAATGAACAAAGTAAGAGCATATGGACTATCAGACCAATTGTGTGATTGGATTGAAGTGTTCGTAGATAACAGAACGCAGCATGTCATTCTCAATGGAGAGAAGTCTTCCGAAGTAAGAGTGATTTCAGGTGTGCCGCAGGGGAGTGTCATAGGACCGTTGCTATTTACAATATACATAAATGACCTTGTGGATGACATCGGAAGTTCATTGAGGCTTTTTGCAGATGATGCTGTGGTGTATCGAGAGGTTGTAACAATGGAAAATTGTACTGAAATGCAGGAGGATCTGCAGCGAATTGACGCATGGTGCAGGGAATGGCAATTGAATCTCAATGTAGACAAGTGTAATGTGCTGCGAATACATAGAAAGATAGATCCCTTATCATTTAGCTACAAAATAGCAGGTCAGCAACTGGAAGCAGTTAATTCCATAAATTATCTGGGAGTACGCATTAGGAGTGATTTAAAATGGAATGATCATATAATGTTGATTGTCGGTAAAGCAGATGCCAGACTGAGATTCATTGGAAGAATTCTAAGGAAATGCAATCCGAAAACAAAGGAAGTTGGTTACAGTACGCTTGTTCGCCCACTGCTTAAATACTGCTCAGCAGTGTGGGATCCGTACCAGATAGGGTTGATAGAAGATATAGAGAAGATCCAACGGAGAGCAGCGCGCTTCGTTACAGGATCATTTAGTAATCGCGAAAGCGTTACGGAGATGATAGATAAACTCCAGTGGAAGACTCTGCAGGAGAGACGCTCAGTAGCTCAGTACGGGCTTTTGTCAAAGTTTCGAGAACATACCTTCACCGAAGAGTCAAGCAGTATATTGCTCCCTCCTACGTATATCTCGCGAAGAGACCATGAGGATAAAATCAGAGAGATTACAGCCCACACAGAAGCATACCGACAATCCTTCTTTCCACGAACAATGCGAGACTGGAACAGAAGGGAGAACCAATAGAGGTACTCAGGGTACCCTCCGCCACACACCATCAGGTGGCTTGCGGAGTATGGATGTAGATGTATATGTAGATGTAGATGTATTTTTCTGTCATCCCCATTATATTTCTGCATTACTATGTTGTATAATGTGTCCGCGAACTCTCTACCTTCGACTCTGATCTCTCTTCCATATTCAATATGCCACATCTTTGTCCCTAATATTAGGACCACATTTGTAGAATTAATTCTCTCTCGCCGGCCAGTGTGGCCACGCGGTTAAAGGCGCTTCAGTCTGGAACCGCGCGACCGCTACGGTCGCAGGTTCGCATCCTGCCTCGGGCATGGATGTGTGTGATGTCCTTAGGTTAGTTAGGTTTAAGTAGTTCTAAGTTCTAGGGTACTGATGACCTCAGATGTTAAGTCCCATAGTGCTCAGAGCCATTTGAACCATTTTTGAATTAATTCTCTCCATGAGGTCACTGTACACAGTTTACACAGTAATCCGCATGTGACTACCCGAGGAGACGCATTCGTACTACAGCCGTACCATTCGCTTAACACAAGTACGTATTAGTGCCGCTACAAAATGCCACAGTCTGATGGCGCTGGCAGCTAAGTGCGGAGTTTTGCAGGAAGTGATACAGACCACTCGTGTTTCCATGATCGAGTGTTAGTCTAAACATGGTTTCGTGCGGTCCCTAGCGTGACCCGAAGCCGAATCTACTGTTGGGAAGACCACCACCCTTAACCATTTCGGTTTCTGAGCTCGCCTCCGGAATCTACGGCTTGCTCCTTACTCCGTACGTACTGCAGCGCTGATACTGGAGTTCTGCCGTGTTACATTCAAAGAAACTGCAGGAAGTTCTCCCATCTGGAACAGGATCATGCAAAAAACCCTCACTCTTACTAAA
The DNA here is from genome assembly GCF_021461395.2 of Schistocerca americana. Classification (NCBI taxonomy): domain Eukaryota; kingdom Metazoa; phylum Arthropoda; class Insecta; order Orthoptera; family Acrididae; genus Schistocerca; species Schistocerca americana. Next base: position 598,317,911 of record NC_060125.1, on the reverse strand, counting down.
CTTCCAGAAATGTCCCGGTTTAGCCGGTGAGTCCGTAGATCTACGTCAACATCGATACTCTGCAAATCACATTTAAGTGACTGGCAGAGGGTTCATCGAACAACCTTCACAATTCTCTATTATTCCAATTTCGTATAGCGCGCGGAAAGAATGAACACCTATATCTTTCAGTACGAGCTCTGATTTCCCTTATTTTATCGTCGTGGTCGTTCCGCCCTATGTAGGTCGGTGTCAACAAAATATTTTCGCATTCGGTGGAGAAAGTTCGTGATTGGAATTTCGTGAGAAGATTCCGTCGCAACAAAAAACGTCTTTCATTAATGATTTCCAGCCGAAATCCTGTATCATTTCTGTGACACTCTCTCCCAATATTTCGCGATAATACAAAACGTGCTGCCTTTCTTTGAACTTTTTCGATGTGTTCAGTCAGTCCTACCTGGTAAGGATCCCACACCGTCCAGCAGTATTCTAAAAGAGGACGGACAAGCATAGTGTAGGCAGTCTCCTTAGTAGGTCTGTTACATTTTCTAAGTGTCCTGCCAATAATACGCAGTCTTTGGTTAGCCTTCCCCATAACATTTTCTATGTGTTGCTTCCAATTTAAGTTGTTCGTAATTGTAATACCTAGGTATTTAGTTGAATTTACGGCTTTTAGATTAGACTGATTTATCGTGAACCCGAAGTTTAACGAGTTTCTTTTAGCATTCATGTGGATGAACTCTCACTTTTCGTTATTTAGGGTCAACTGCCACTTTTCGCACCATTCAGATATTTTTTTCTAAATCGTTTTGCAGTTTGTTTTGATCTTCTGATGACTTTATTAGTCGATAAACGACAGCGTCATCTGCAAACAACCGAAGACGGCTGCTCAGATTGTCTCCAAAATCGTTTATATAGATAAGAAACTGCAAAGGGCCTATAACACTATCTTGGGGAACGCCAGAAATCACCTCTGTTTTACTCGATGACTTTCTGTCAATTACTACGAACTGTGACCTCTCTGATAGGAAATCGGAAATCCAGTCACACAACTAAGACGATATTTCATAAGCACGCAATTTTACTACGACCCGCTTTTGTGGTACAGTGTCAAAAGCCTTCCGAAAATGCAGGAATACGGAATCGATCTGAAATCCCTTGTCAATAGCACTCAGCACTTCATGTGAATAAAGAGCTAGTTGTGTTTCACAAGAACGATGTTTTCTAAACCCATGCTGACTGTGTTTCAATAGACCGCTTCCTTCGAGGTAATTCATAATGTTTGAACACAATATATGTTCTAAAATCCTGCTGCATATCGACGTTAACGATATGGGCTTGTAATTTAGTGGATTACTTCTACTACCTTTCTTGAATATTAGTGTGACCTGTGCAACTTTCCAGTATTTGGGTACGGATATTTCGTCGAGCGAAGGGTTGTATATGATTGTTAAGTATGAAGCTAATGCATCAGCATACTCGGAAAGGAACCTCATTGGTTTATAGTCTGGACCAGGAGACTTGCTTTTATTAAGTGATTCTAGTTGCTTCACTACTCCGAGGATATTTACTTCTCCGTTACTCATGTTGGCAGCTGTTCTCGATTCGAATTCTGGAGTATTTACTTCGTCTCCTTTTGTGAAGGCATTTCGGAAGGTCGTATAAGGGGCGCACAGTGTAACTGGCCGCGCTTCCCACCCGAGTTTTGCGATAATTAAGTCAGTCCGTCCTTGAACTGACTTAGTGAGCCGCCGCGTAGGAATTCTTGTGTAGATCCTTTCATGGTTTTATGTCCTCTTGCAGAGCCGTAGCAGCGCCATCGGATTCTGAAAGTGCAAAACTACCCTCTGGGAAGAAGTTTTTTGTGCAAATAACCTTTACACGGGATGGCATTATGGTGTGTTTATTTAAGAAACACCGTAAAATGAATTTGTTCACACTGATTATAAGCTAACTATTAACGGCACGAGGGCATGGTCTACCACGTGACTAGATCGAAAGCCATCCTATCAACAACTGGCGACTGTAGCGCACTGTCTGTAACTTGAGCGTAATTTCGGTATAGTTAGTGTACGATCGTACATCTTCGGTTATGCCAAAGCAAGTCATTAATTTATTAATATCAACATTTCCTGGCATTGTAAAGTTACTGAAAGATAGTATTTATGACCCGTAGACACCTCCCAATGTCTGAAGTGGCAAAAGGCAACTTCTGTTAGCAAATATTTATTAATAACAATTACTTGATTCGTGCTAGAATAAATGCACTTTCCCTACGTCTCCTTTGTTGACGTCACGAGCGATTTCTGCATCAGCACCTCATCGCACTGTCTCTGGGAGCGCCACATGGCCAACCGCCTCCGCTAGCCAGCGTGGCAACCCACCGCTCGCTCCTTACTCCGTACGTACTGCAGCGCTGATGCATTCACTTCATGTATATGAAATAGCAAAAGTGGAAATAAAGTAAAATGCCCTTTTATCTGCAAATAAGGGGCACCTTACAATTATTAGAGGAATCGTTACGACAAAGGACTGTGGTGTAGAGTGCCACTGCGATGTATAGCACTTGAAGGAATCGATAAGCTGAGTGAAATAAACTGCATGATAAAAAAAGGGATGCATCCATATTACATGGTAGAATGTCAGTTTAATTTCATAGACATACACACCTTAGGGCGGTTGTAAATGATTAGAGATGCAGTCTTCTGTGGCAGGTAAAATGGCCACCAGACTGCTTTAGTGTTGAAATTCCTGGCGGATTAAAACTGCGTGCCGGACCGAGACTCGAAATCAGGACCTTTTCCTCTCGCGGACAACTGTTCTACCAACTAAGCTACCCAAGCACGACTCACGCCCCTTCCTCACAGCTTTACTTCCGCCAGTACCTCGTCTCCTACTTTCCAAACTTCACAGAAGCTCTCCTGCAAACCTTGCAGAACTAGCACCCTGGAAGAAACGATATTGCGGAGACATGGCTTACCCACAGCCTGGGGGATGTTTGCAGAATGAGATTTTCACTCTGCAGCGGAGTGTGCGCTGATACGAAACTTCCTGGCAGATTAAAACTGCGTGCTGGACCGAGACTAGGACTTGGCCCGGCACACAGTTTTGATCCGCCAGGATGTTTCGTATCAGCGCACACTCCGCTGCAGAGTGAAATTCTCATTCTACATTAGTGTTGTTTGTGTTTAGTGTTGTTACCCGGCCAGGTAGAGTGTATAATAGGTATGAAACGGGTCAAGTGCTGAGTCATCGCTGTGGAGGATACGGAGATGCCATGCACTCCTGTGAGGCAGTGTTACGCCACCTGACGGATCTTGAAAGCGATCTCGCTGTAGGTCTCCATTTGGCCAAGTTGTCAGATCGTGCAGTGTCCAGGGCACTCAGGATGTAACAGTGGTCGGATGTTGGACTGCCCGGGAACGTGAAGGCAGACATACTCGCTGTAGGTCACAGACCAGCAGCAGCTGGACGAGAGTATGCGCGTCCTAGGCCTAACCTGCTGTCAACACGCCAACACAAATATCTGTGTCTGGAGAGGTACCATGAACGAGAAGTACAGTCTCCTGATGAATGGCGTCGCATTGTACGCAGCAGTGGGTCGCGGTTGTGACCTATTGCGGTTGACCGTTGTCGGCGAATATGGCGGAGACCTGGGCAGAGCTCCACTCCTTCCAGTGTTTTGGGAGGCACGGCGGTGTGTTACCCACGGTGTCATGGTGTGAGGAGCCGTCGAGTACGACTCCAGGTCACAGCTGGTACTGACTGAGGGAGCTCTGAGTTCCCAACACTGCGTGACGGACATTCTGCGTCCTGAAGTGCTACATCTCACACGACAGTTTGGCGGTGCCATTTTCAGCAGGACAGTGCTTTCCCGCACCTGGCGTGTGTCTTTATGAATTGTCTGCTTGATATTGAGATACTCCTGTGGCCAACAAATTCTCCAGATTCGTCCCCAATAGAGCACGCCTTGGACTAACTCGGACGTGAAGTCCATTCCAGTGCCATTATCCATGATATCAAGGAACAGTTACAATATTTGTGGGCGAGCAGCTGTGCGCAGGATGCTACTTCATCCTGACATGTTGTTTGTACATTTGACTCAATTTTGTAATCGCTAAAATAAGGGCACGCACCCTCTCCAATCGTGAAGTTTCATTTCGTTTCATCCTGCCCTTCTGATTGCTTCGCTGTTTCTGTCAGGCTGTATACACTGATAAGATCTGATACGTTCCTCTGGTGATCCTATTCAGAATGCAGAAAGTGTTTGTTGAGGATGTCCGAAGAGACACAACTGTGAAGGTGTAATGTGCAGACTTTTCCGTGGAGCCCAAGACACTTCAATTACTTGTTCGCTTTCACATTTTTTGAATTAACCAACTCACAACCTGTCACATTCCAAACTAACACAGAAATCGGGTAAACCAGCCTGAAACTTGTAAAGGAAAATACATTATCATAAAAGAGTGACTGGTCGCATGTTTTCAACATTTCAACACTGTAACTTGTCTAGCGTTTAATCTTTTGAAGTGAAACAGGAGTAAAATGAACTGCTAGTCTTTATACTCTTGTATGTCTGTGATGTAATGTTGAACAATGCAGGTGATGTAGTTACGAAAACTCTATCTGACAAATGAGTCACCTAAACTTAAATTTTATAACTGTATTTTTATTAACTTTGCCAAAGCAATTACAAAACCAAAACCTTAAACTCAGTAAGCTATCCTGTGAAACTGTATTCTGGGGTACAGTGCACAGTGCTACAGCGCGTGACGTCACAATACTTGACTTGCAATTCCAACACACAAAGTTAACGGAATAAAAAGGCCGCATACATTTACAATCTAATTTTGGAAGAATAAATAACCAAACTTGTTTCTGCTAAAATGCCCCATAATTTTACGTGCGCGTGCTGACTAAATAAATTACGAAACGCTGAGTAATACACTCGCAAATGTAACACTGCACTGCGAGAATAAGACTGTCTGCATATGAAATGAGATCTGAAATGCTCTTTACCCAAACTGACCCGATAATTCATTTTAAGAAACAAACCTAACTGAATTACCTAACTGTGACCTGTGACTACGAAGTCTTTCGCGGCGGAGTCCTTGCATAAAAAGTTCTTGGTTTACTTGCCGCGTCAAATTTGGATGAAATCCCAAGCTTTCGATGACTACCTCCGTCATCTTCGTCAGGGGTAAAACTGACTGTCGTGGACCGGTGAGGCTTCCGCTTTTATAAGCAGTGGACGGCTTCTCATTGGCTGGATGACGTCACGGTGAAACCGATGCCTACTGAGGTGGCGGCCTCTATATCCATAGATTTTGTTTGCGCGCTTTATCCAGCGTTGCTTGCAGCGCCATCCATCGCAACAGGCGGAGAACTGCGAGGAATGTAAGAAGTCTCCCTCTGTGCTCTTTCTATATCAATTGCGCGCTTCCATGCATTGCTGAGTGCATAACCGGAATCTCTGTTGAAATTATTTTCACAGGTTCTAATTTCAACTGCTTCCCTGATGACAGAGTCCCAATAGTTTGAAGCGTGAGCAAGTAGTCTTGTTTCATCGAATAAATTCTTATGTTTATTTAACAAACTGTGCTCAGCCACCGCTGATTTTTCTAGATACCTGTATTTCAGGTGACGCTGATGTTCCACACAGCGATCGGCAACAGTTCTTATAGACTGGCCCACATAACTTTTCCCACACTCCGGTCCACGACAGTCAGTTTTACCCCTGACGAAGATGACGGAGGTAGGCATCGAAAGCTTGGGATTTCATCCAAATTTGACGCGGCAAGTAAACCGAGAACTTTTTATGTAACTGTGACCTGACTGTAATGTGAGACTGGCCGTAACAATTTTTCTTGGCTTACCTGAGACAACGGAAACTTGGTGCTGCTCGAAGTGATAAACATAAAATATGCAGCGCAGCAGCAAGCAATTTAAATGGGAAAGAAAAACCTTGCGTAGTGGAGTGCAAGGACTTCTTTCCAATGCCAGTTTCCTCTGTTCTCCACACAATTCAACCCGCTGAAATTTTCCAGAAATGAATATATTGATACGAGGGGCATTCAATAAGTAATGCAACACTTTTTTTTCTGAAAGCAGGTTGGCTTTATTCAGCGTTTCAATACACCATCATCAATAACCTTAAAAAAGAGAGAGAGAGAGACAGACAGAGAGAAAAAGAAAAAAGATTAAATTGCCACCAGTGAACGGTTTACCTTATTCTGCCATCTTGTGCACTATTTTTAACTTCCACGACTGACAGAAAACTTTCTCGTGAAGAAATTTCTTTGGGTTTTAAATTGCGTTACATGGCCTCATATTTTTCACACCGTAATTTTCTAGAAATGGACATAGTGATACGAGGGACGTTCCATAAGTAATGCAACACTTTTTTTCTGAAAGCAGGTTAGTTTTACTCAGGATTCCAATACACCATATTGTTCCTCGTTCTTTCGGCTACAAAATCTTATTTATCAACGTAATGTCTGTTCAATGCGGTGGCCTTACTCCACCTTACTGGAAGGGTCTGTATGCCCTCATTGTGCAGTACCACTCTTCTGGTCGACATGAAAGGGTACAGTACCGTCTGACATTGAAAATAGGTACAACATACTTCATTATTTTTGTCAGAACAACACATTTTTTTGTAAAATAACTCAATTTCAATTAATACAGCGAAGCCGGATACCAGTGTGGGAAAGAATGACAATTTATTTGTTTAATTGATCACATGTGCACTCCCTCAAAATAAATCCCTACATCCAGTTTGGTGAGATCTATGAAATGAATGAATGTATGGTCGTCTGCTAACTGCAGACAGTGAATGTGAATATATGATCATCTTTGAGACGATCCTTTGGCCACCTTTGGTGGGACCAAAGAGATGAAATTTATCTGAGCTTTGAGCGCCTGAAATGTGGCTGACCAATACGGTAGCAAGGTGCTTCTCCACTTCGACAGAGGTGCGAGATGACCTGAAGAACGGCCATGTTTCACCACTCTGCCGCTGGACCTTGTGCTGTTAAGACCTGTCTTGGGTGTGCTCCGTAAAGACAAAAGAGTGGAGACATGGTATGCATGTGGAATATTTAAGAGTAGTTTGAAATAATAATTTCTCTATTTCAGGAACTTTTGTGGGGAGAATTAAATGTCAGGCAGGTAATATTAATGGGATCGTAGTAATCTTCGGAAGTGACCAACGGTCGCAATGAAACCACGTGTAGCAATAAGTTGAAATACTTCCGTGTGCTTAAGTTAAGCTGAATTACTAGCGTGTGTACTATTAGTTGGAAATATTTAAGAAATGGCGTGTGCAGGACTTGAAATTAGAGACGAGTACTTCCACGTGGTGAGTACTGTGTGAGTCTCAATCTGTGTATGACACAAAGGATAAAGAGAAGTACTCGTCCATGGTATCAGTTGAGGACTCGCGTGTGTGATGAATATGTTCTTAATATTACTTTGCGAGATATGTTTCCGTGTGACACTTGATTCAAACTATAACACTCTGAGACAGAAACAAGGTGAGTCAGCCGTCTATCCAGCAACGCCACTTGGCTTGCATTGCACAGGAAGACGTGCATATATCTCCAGAGTTCATAGTAGGAAAGAAAAATTACGAAGTGGGGCAGTGTCGTGTGAAACTGGGATAAATATTAATTGAAGTGGGAAAGCTGAAAGTGATAATGTTGTGACTATTCCCTGTGTTGTATTTCATGTTGTAGTGTGGTGTATGTCATGTAATTTAAGTATGTGTGGTTTGCATGGGAGAGTAGCAAGGTAGTTTCAGAGGTAGTGGGTTATGCGTGTTCCTTTTGTACCGCTCGGTCTGGAGGAAAGTTTCGAGATGATGATTGTGAGAGTCGAAGTGTGAGATATAATAAAAGATCCACCATCCTATCCAGAAAGTGCACTGTAGCGTTAAATAATTACGAGACCATAAGATAGAGAATCACCAATGTAAAGCCATGCCCACTGGGCGGAATTTCTCATGTGTTATCGTTCTAGGTTATAGAATTTGGGTGTTTAAGGTTATAGAATTTATCGGAATAAATAAGATAGTGAAAAGAAAAAGATTGGTGGCCTTTTCCTTCGAATTGTATGTTGTCATGATATCCAGAATTTATAATGTGTGCGCCACTCATATTCAGTGCGATGGCCACGTGTTGATAAAAGCCGTTAAATAAAAAAAAAGAAAATGTGGTATTGCCAGTGCGTAGTGAACAGTCAGAGTTCTGTAAATTACTGATAGCCAGATGTGCGTTTCCGTTGCGTATTATTCATATAGGAGGATAATTTGTAACTTAATTGTGAGTACGAGAGTTCATGTTACTCGATAAATAAGAATGAATCCACTCGCTTGGCAGACCACTAATCTTGCAGGCCTGACTGCTTGACGCCACAGTATGAGCAAGGCATGTGGGAGCCTCTCAGACATGCATCAGCAAAGCCCACATCATCCACGTACTACTTCCCACGGAGAGCATCTTTCAAGTCGCGAATAAGGTGCGAGATTCGGTCTGAAGGGTGGATGTGGAATAACAATCCTATAAAGTTTTGTGAACTTATCTGGAGCAGAACAGCTTGTGTGAGGGCTTGCGTTGTCATGGAGGTGCGTAAGTCCGTTTGCATGTTCGTGGCGACGGACGCGCTGAAGCTGTTTCTTCAATTTTCTGAGGTTAGCACAGCCGTGTGTAGCCGGCCGGCACTGGGGAGATCGGGCAGGTTTGCGCGATGTTGTTGCGATGATGACAGACGCCTCGCTCAACGACTCACCGTGCTTTTGCTCACTGCCAGGTCTCCGTAGGCATTCTGCAAGCGCCTATGAATAGCTCCGATCCCCTGGTTTTCTCCCGATACAAACTCACTGACAGCTCTCTTTTTGGACAGCACCTCCGTCCCTCCCAGAACTTCAAGACACTATGGAGGCTGAAGCGCGAATTTTCAGCCATGTCCCGCAGCAAAATCCGAATTTTTTTCAACCGAAATTTGCTGCGAAAAAATGTGTTGCATTTCTAGGTGAACGCCCCTCAGACGTCGTTAGCGCTGGAGGCACGACAACTGTGCGGGGATATACAGGGTGGAGAAAAATTGTGACACGAAATTTTAACCCTGGATAGCTGATGCCAGTAGGAACAAATATTACTGATATTGTATAGGTCGACAACGTACCATTTTTAAACTACGGAAACTTGGCGCCAGGCGCTTCGATTGGCCGTGGGATTGCCCTGTTGACGTTCGTCGGCTGACGGGTAGCGCTGTGGTTGTCGGTTCGCACATACAAACGTCCCTCGCCCCGTCACTGCCCCAACGCGACACGCACACGTGTCGAATAGGTCTTGCTGTTTGTCTCCACCTCACGTCAGAGGCATTCACACGTCAGCTTCGCCTCGGAGCACACACACACACACGTCACCTGCAATCTAGTTATACAGTGAGCATGGCGGCACAGTATTCGTTTGAAGGACGACGAGATATGGTGTTTGTTTATGGACCAGCCGACGGTAATGCTCATGAAGCTCGGAGGTTGTATGAGGAACAGTACCCAGCAAGACGCCACCCACACCCACAACAATTCAACGGTGGCTTGGTGAAATAGGCTCGTTAGCGGGATATCATGGTGATGCTGGAAGACGTCGAATACGCCTTGGATGCTGCATTTGAATAGACTGTTCTAGAGCGCTTCGAGGAAACGCCTACGACAAGTATTCGAACGGTTGGACACGACATGCGGGTCACTCATCGGTTAGTCTGGGAGGTTTTGAGGGATGATGTCCAGCATCCATTTAGTTTCCACCCTGTCCAAGACCTAAATCCTGTGGTGGACTATGAACACTGGCTAGAGTTTTGCCGGTGGCTTCTGCGAGGTGTTGCACGAGATCCCGAGTTCCCCTCCATTGTGTTGTTTTCCGACGAGTGCTCCTTCCATAGGAATGGCCTTTACAACACTCGAAACGTTCATCACTGGGAACGGGGAAATCCTCACGCCACGTACGTACACGGACACCAGGAACGATTTTCGCTCAACATTTGGGCAGGTATTGTGGGTGACCATCTACTTGGGCTGATCCGTCTACCCCCCTCGACTTACCGGGTCAAATTACCTTCACTTTTTGAAAGAAATTCTGCCGGCCTGCTGGAAGATGTTCCTCTGGACATACGTCTACGCTTGTGGTTGCAGCATGATGCCCCCCCCCCCCCCCCCCACATAACAGTCGTGCTGTGTGTGGATATTTAAATGAACTCTTCTACGGCCGGCTAATTGTCAGAGGTGCTCGTAGGACGTGGCCCCCGTGATCACCAGGCCTCACGCCACCGAACTTTCTCCTGTGGGGATTCCTCAAGGTTTTAGTTCACCCACTCGAATGCGAACCACCTAGAAACGAAGAGGAATTAATGGATCGCATTCAACACGCCGCCAGTCGCATCAGGGCAATGCCAGGAATCTTTGAAACAGTTCAGCAAAACATCGTTCGGCGTTACCAAGCGTGTGTCGCGTCAGAGGGTCGCCAGTTCGAGCACCTGCTTTAAGTAAACCATGTCCTAGCTACAAAAAAAGGCCTTTTACAGGGCCGACATAATTTACAAAAGATTTTCTGTACGTGAACTAACAGCTGTTGACGGGTTTGTTCCCGGTACGTCTTACCATGAAATTAAAAAATGGTTCAAATGGCTCTGAGCACTGTGGGACTCAACATCTTAGGTCATAAGTCCCCTAGAACTTAGAACTACTTAAACCTAACTAACCTAAGGACATCACACACACCCATGCCCGAGACAGGATTCGAACCTGCGACCGTAGCAGCCTTGCGGTTCCGGACTGCAGCGCCAGAACCGCACGGCCACCGCGGCCGGCATGAAATTAAAACAGATGTGTCCTGACCCCAACGGATTCGCCCCCAGGCCTCCAGAGTGGATGGCTGGCGCGCTACCTCCGAGCGTGTGGGACGCCTTGGATACATCGCGATCTCCGGCAGGCAAAGCATTCACGGCCATGCGTTGTCCAGATCATCCGGCAACAGGGCAATCCCGCGGGCAATCGGAGCGCGTGGCGCCAAGCTTGTGTAGTTTAAGAATTGTGCATTGTCGACTTACACGACATTAGTAATTTTAAGCTTCCTTTAATTTACGTTTTATGACCACAAACTTTTTGTTAACAGATTACCCGTTTCGGTCTTTAATGACCATCATCAGATCTGTTTCATAAAAACAAAGTCCTAATGACCATCATCAGATCTGATGATGGTCATTAAAGACCGAAACCGGTAATCTGTTAACAAAAAGTTTGTGACCATAGACGTAAATTAAAGGAAACTTATTACATATACGGGTCACTGTTTTTGCGCGACGATGTCGCACCTTGTGATTAGTAATTTTGGTTCCTACTGGCATCATCTATCCAGGGTTACAATTTCGTGACACAGTTTTTCTCCACACTGTATACGTGATTAGCATTTAAAGGGACAAAGAAAACGGCGCAAAAGTCACTAGTACGACCAATTCTAGAATACTGTAATAGGAAAGAAGACTGATAATACTAGCACGATGTATTAATATTATTCGCAACCCACCAGGGTAGCTGAGCGCGGTAACGCGCTGCTTCATGGACTCAGGCGCGCCGGCCCCGGATCGAATCCGCCCGGCGTATTAACGACGAGGGGCGGTGTGCCAGCCAGCCTGGATGTGGTTTTTAGGCGGTTTTCCACATCCTGCTAGGTGAATACTGGGCTGGTCCCCGCGTTCCGCCTCCGTTACACGCGTCGCAGACACTTGAAACACGTACGCACGATTTACACTAGACACAGACAGTTGGGGTACACTGATTCCATCCTGGGGGGTACGGGGTGGCGGCAGGAAGGGCATCCGGCCACCCCTAACACTAACACTGCCAAATCCGTTGTAACCACGCCGACCCTGCGATAGCTGCAGGACTATGGCGTAAGCGAAAGAAAGAAAGATAGAAAGTACTAATATTATTTGCGGAGTGTATTTCTTGATATAGAATGAAATGGTAGTTCTTTTTTATTTCGAA